>NC_081413.1:421025136-421693886 GCF_030272615.1 Cryptomeria japonica | reverse complement strand
GTGTGTGATCAAATGGATAAGGACGTAAGTCCTGCATTGTGTAGCTCTTTTTATCATTACCAGTCTGCATGGTCATCATTTGTTGTTGCAAATTCTATATTTTTTATGTCAGAATATCTATTTGAGTCAAAGATAAACCTTGTGTTTGTGTATGTCCCACAAAAGGATCCGTGGTTGCATAATTAGGAGTTTGTTGGAAGTTACCATGGTTATAACTTTGTGTTTTGTGCATTCCACTAGGTACTGTGAAGTAAGTAATATGAGAACCCATGTTTGGTTGAGTTGTACTTGTTGTATTGCCAAGACCTAGATTTGTATTTGATGACTATATGTTGATCCCATAGAATAGGAAACTGGAGGTTGGGTTACACTTGTTGCTTGTGTTTGAATAGGTGCTAAGACACTTGATATTATCGGTATGCTTTGTGTTGGTATACTAACATTGATCGCCGAGGTTGACGCACTTGTTTGAAAGTTTGTATTTGTATTGACATTTGTTTGGATAGGTACATTTTGAGGAAAACTAGAGGTCGTTGCTTCTATTTGTGTCATGGGTGGTGTTTGGCTATTATCTTGACCTAAAGTTTTTCCTGCTGGTAAGATCTTTGTGATATCAAAATCTTTAGGTAGTTTCACCCCATTTTGTAATAACAACGAGAGACACTTGTCCCTATCACTATGTATAAGTGCATCTAGGGTCATAAGGACATGTGGATCTTGTTGAGCTGACTCAATTTCTTCTTTTGTCAAATGCTGTTGTAATTCGTTTAGGGTAGACATTGTTTGAGAACCTGATTGCTGACCAGTTGATATGTCCATGTTCCAATTTGGGTTTATAGATTGGGCATTGTTTGAGTCCATTATACCTTTCACTTTTTGTGACCTTGTGATGGGCATCTAAGACTACTATATGAGGGTGGTTCTATGCAAGATGATGACTAACTCTAGACTGTAGACGTAAATATGAGGTATGCAAGACTATACTAGACTCTCTATTGAGGATTTTGACATGAGACCTGTTGAGCATTTCTGGATTTGTCTAATGCAAGTCTTTCCATTTCTTGCCTAATTTGTTATGTCTCAATCTCTCTATCAATTGTACGGGAAATTTTAGACTCAATATTTATCTCGTGTATGACTCCTATATATTGAGGTGTGTTTCTTCTTGAGTCCCAAGCTAAGTTATATGGACCATTAATGATTTCTTGTTGACTGCCATTTGGCACTAGATTAGGTTGCTCGAAGGGGAGAAAACCATCACCTGGGAGACCCATGATGACACATGCTATGACTCTATAGCTAACAATGGACTTAAATGTATATGAGGTCTAGATGAAGATGTATATGAGGATGATAATGCAGACGCAAAATTAAGACTATGCAACGACTATGGATGATAATGAAGATGTGAAGAACTTATGCACGGACTTTAGTATGATAATGAGGATGTAAGTGGGACTATGCAAATGTAAGGACTTCCTAGGGTCACAAGTATGTTAAAATTTTGAGTTTTTGGTTTCAAAATGGACTTTGTTTTCTGTAACTTCATGTGTATGACAAGTTTTTGTAGTTTTCCAAATCTGAGAACAATTGCTTGGAGGTATGTATAGCTGACTGATTCAATTTTCACACAATCTCAGAAAATTTAGAGATACGTAAGATAGGGCCTGAAATAGCCCAAAGGACTGACTCAATACTGGTCTAACATAACGATACATAAAAAAGCACGGAATACAATCTTAGGCTGGAAATTGGACACCATTCAATGAGGCCCCTGCAGAAAAATACCAAAACAAGATGGATAGATAGAGAGTCTGGCAGCACTAGCTCCACTCCATGACACACACTTCTCGAGCATTCTAGTCTCTCTTACCCCAAAGATCTGAAGATCTTATAACTGAGGGATTTTTGTCTCATAATGTAAGGTACATGAAGGGTATCTATGGGGTACGATCCGCACTCCCAGAATCACTGAATGTAGGATTTTTCACAACTAAATTGGTTTGTAGTATTAGGTTTTAGGGGATCCCGATCCAATGATAGATTCTTAGACAAAGCCACTTAAGGATTTAATTGAGCTTATCGGTGTAGGGAAGGCCCCCACATACATCGAATTCACTCAACACTCTAGCCGCCTGACTAGTATACTTATATAGCAGCTCAAAAAACCTGCTCAAGAGTATGCTGGGAGAGATGATATCCCCAACGCATCCCAATTCAAAGTACCTCTATGGGCTGATGAAATCCCCAGTCAAAGATACCCCTCAATAAGTAGAATAAAATAAAAATTGGATGTCGTTGTCACCTCCTTCCTTTCTCCCAAGATCCCGAAGGCAGGTGGAAAGTCAGTTAATGCAATAGTAGGTCCACCCCAAACACAATAAAAATTATTTACCTTAGGAAAAAATAAATATGATTTAATCTAATGTAGCCTGATTCACATTCATTTTATAGCCCAAATTTGGGTGTTGAGTATGCATGTGCATGTCCATTTTTAAACACCAAATTGAAATATGAAGGTATACATGTCAATTTTAACCATTTGTTGATTTTAAGCACCAAAAGACAAAGTGTGAGATACATGCATGTCAATTTTAGCCCATGTTCATTTTAAGCACCAAACAACGAAGTGTGAGATTATCCATGCATGTCCATTTTAATTGTTGTTGATTTTAAGCACCAAAAGATGAAGTGTTAGATGATGCATGCAACTGATCTAATCCTTTCTATAAATCCACCATAGGCTATAAACAAGAGATTAGTAGTAGAATCAAACCAACAGAAAACAAAAACTCAAAATTTGACAAAAGCGAATGCGTGACAATACCTGTACAATTATGTGATACTTACAGATCGAATGCGTGAACATAACAGAGCATATGCATAATTCTGACAGATCGAATGCGTAATGATAACATCGATTGTGTAATAATAACAAGTTGATTGCGTAACAGACAGGCAAACAACAAAAAATTAAAAAAACTAAAAATAAAAGAAAAACTAAACCCGATCAACAACCTGCAAAACCAATTGTGAGGCCCTAGCCAAATCTCTAATCATCCATTAAATATTGATTAGATCATATTTAACTTGATAAGAAAGAACTAAGTTGTTATATCTATCAAAGGCCAGTTGATCTTCTGAATCTTGGATCTATTTTTCTGTTTGGAGAACCTTTTGATAGCGTTTGGCTTCTCTTCTTTGTTCTTTCATCCTTCTTACACCTGAAATCCTGAACTATACTTTTCTTGCCATAAACTGTTATAATTCAATCATGAAATAGAAGTAATATGTTTCTAGATTAACCCAATTTTAGACAGAATTAGATAGATCAAATAATAGATAAAATAAAAAATTAAACAACAATTTTCCCTACAAATGCGTGATCTAGAAAGGGTGATTGCATGACTTGGAAAGGGCGATTGCATAACCCTGATAGATCGAATGCTTGACCCTGAGGGGTTGAATGCGTATTTTTGTCTATGTGATTGCATGATGATGTAAGCGTGATTGCATGACAGAAGATCTATTCTCGAAATTCATGCAAAATCTATTAAAAAGAAGAAAAATTTGTATGACCTGCAAAAATTACACAAAGAACAAAGAAGGTAAATTAGTTGTTGATTCACACCGGGTTCACCAAAATGTGTGTATGTAAAATTCATCTTAATAAAATATCAATTAGAAATCAAAGGGAAATCGCAAATCCCTATCTAATCAAAGAATTCTAACAAACAGACAATGAAATAACACAATCAAGCAAAATAGGAATTAAAATCATTCAATAAAACTCCCTATTCCAAGATTCCATATAGCTTCCATTGCTCTTCTCTTCTCTGTGGTATGATGGCTCTCATATATTACATTGGTAACCTGCAAGTGACACAAAGAATCAAAGTTCATGATTGTTGAGAATGGAGATTGGATGCTCAATTTATAGATTTTTGGATGAGATTGATTGAAAGGTGGAATAGATTGATCAAGAGGTGGAACTCAGGTGAGCTCACATGAAAATTGATAGTTGAACTATTGATTGTAGGAGTGAAACTCAATAGATTGAATAGATTAATTGAGTCAACTGGTTGAGAAAAAGTTGTCTGAAGGAAGAAAAAGAATGATTGGAGGAAATAAAGAAGATGACCAAGAAAGATTAATTTAGAAAAAGCTAAGTAAAAGATGGAAATAGAGATTGGAGAGATAATTGAATTAATTAATTAATTGATTTAATTAATTAATTTAGCATACGCTTGCATTTTAACTTAGATTTTCAATTTAATCTTTGCATGAGATTTTAATTCAAATAATTGAATTTATTTTAATACAATTTAGCATTTGAATATATTTAGAACTTGACTTTGATTTTCAATTTGGTTTTTGAAATCATGCACATGTAATTAAATTTGGAAGAATTCAGAAGAATGTGAAATTAAATGAAATTAGAATTTGGGGATATGGAATTTGAAGAATTAATTAGTTAATTAAATAATTTAAAGAAACTATTTAATTATTTAGAAATGGAATTTAATTAAATAGTAAAGATTATTTAATTTAAAGTATTAAATCACAATTAATTAAATAATAAATATTTAATTAATAAGAGGGTTGAATGATTAGATGATTAGAGATAGAAATTGAGAATTAATTTATTTAAATAATAAAGATTATTTAAATTGGAGAATTAAAAAGAATTAATTAAATAATAAATATTTAATTAATATTTAGAAGATGGTTAAAATGATTAAATGATGAAAGAAATAGAAAATAGAATAATTAGTAAGATTATGAGGAAATAGGAAATAGAAGAATAAGATTAATTAACTTAATTAAATAATTAAAGAATTATTTAATCAATTAGAAGGAATAATCAGTACATGATTAATGAGACATTTTTAGGTGTCTACACCAGGTACAAAAATAAAATGAAAATAATTGGTTAGAGTTTGAATTGGCATTTTGTAAAGGCAAGGGTCAAGCCCATAGTCACATTAATATGGATGGATAAATGGTCAAATCTTTTGTATTAGATATAAGGAGATCAAATATACAAATAGACCGCAGAGTATCAGAGTTTAGAGGCCATGCCTCACACCATCAAAAATGACATATACATATACATTGCCATATACATAGCTAATACAGAATGTCACATGAACCATCCACCCAGGCAATCCAGCCAAGGGGGCCTTCCATCCATACTAAGTTCTTATGCGCTTGCACTTGAGCGAGCAAGGAGAGCTCATCCATCCTGGGATTCGCGTTCTTCCTGATATCTTTCTTAAGCTTCTCACAGGTAGCATCAAAAGCATGAAGATCATCCAGCGTTCTCCGCCAAAGGTAGCCATTTTTCAGCTCATGGAAGTAGAAAGACACATGACCACATTGGAGGAATCTTTTTAGCTTCTTTTTCTCACCCATCATGGTGACATGGACCTGAAAAAAGATTTTGAAATGTGTGAGTTTTCTGAAAAACTCAGTAAGAGCCCTTGGCTTACCTTGGTACTTCTCTTCGTTCCTGCATTTCCAAATCTGCCAAAGAATGTTAGAGGACAGCATATTCCAAAATAAATTTGAATCCTTGGGAAGACCAGGGATATAACCAGTAATTATGTCAAGAATGCTCACATTAATAGGATAGATAATACCAAACATGCTCCATATTTCTTTAGCAAGAAGACAATCAAAAAGAATATGTCTCCCAGTTTCCGGGAGTCTACAAAGATTACAAAGATCATTACAGGAATCAGAATCAGAATTGAACCTTTTAAGAGGAAGCTTATCAAGTAAAGCAAGCCACTTAAAGCAATTGATTTTTGGCTCAACAGGACTTCTCCATAAGCATTGAAACAATTTATTCCAAATCTTAATATCAAATGAGGAATGCCAAACAGAGTTCACATGATTAATAATGTCATTATTCTGGTTAATAACAGAGTGAATATTTTTGGCTTTAAGGCTAGCCAAAGCAACACCCCCCGACCACTTGCATTTAAGGTGTCTAAGAGAATCCACATTGCAAGCAGACGGGATACTTCTGGAGGCTTGAAGAACCATAGTATAAGTTTTTTTCTGCGAATCAAGAATATCATACTTGGACTTAATAGCATCCCAAGACGGGAGGCAATCAGATTCAAACAGATCCACAAATTGGTTTATACCTTTTTTAGCCCAGGATCTGGCAGAGCATCCTTGGGATAGGGCAAGAGGCTTCCTGCTGATGGCAAGATTCCACCAAATAGATCTTTCTCCGTGGAGTTGATCATGGTGGTACCAGTCCTTGTTGGTAATGTGCTCCCTGACCTGTTCCCAGGCCTTCCATATTGACTTGAACACCAAAGAACCTTGAACAGAGACAGGGAAGTTACCTAGGAGGAGATCACCAAAGGGGAGGTTTTTCCAAGACTTAGCTTTCTTGGGAAAACCTCTCTCAATGTTATGCATGACAAGCACTTTCCAAGGGCTGTTACCCTCCAAGGAATGAAAGATCCATTTGGCGGAAAGGGCAATACCCTGGAATTTCAGATCTTTAAGCCCAAGTCCCCCAAGGATCTTGTCAGCATGGCACCAGGCCCATTTAACAGCATGATGTTTCTTGTTTCCTTTTCCATCCGACCAGAGAAAGGATCTGATGGCACTTTGAATCTCTTGGATTTGATAGTTACTAAACAACCAAGCCGAGGAATAGTAGATACTGTAAGAAGATAGGATTTTCTGACAAACTTGAATTCTGCCAGCTAAAGACAAGGTTCTATTGTGCCATTTGTTAAGTTTATTAAGGATTTTTTCTTTAATCCAAAGCCACATATTCTTAAGAACAAGATCCACAAAGAAGGGGATACCAAGGTACTTAACGATTTTGTTGGGGCCTCCCCACGGAAAACCTAAATTGGAAAACCACTCAGGGGGGTGCTCGTCCCATCCAAGACAAATTGACTTAGTATGGGAAATGCGAGCACCAGAGGCAGAACAGAATAGGTCAAGCTTCCCTTGAAGGACTCTAAAGTTAACTTCAGAAAGTTCAAAAAATAGAGCAGTGTCATCAGCAAACTGACAGTTAATAAGCTCATCATTATTAGGGAGATATAGACCTCTGACCTCAGGAGACAAGGAAGAATCTCTGAGAATATAAAATAGGGCTTCAGAGGCGATGACAAAAAGGGCAGGGGCAAGGGGGCAACCCTGCCTGATAGATCTACTAAGTGGAAAAGAAGGGGAAAGAACTCCATTAATTTCAATCTGAGCTGAGGCGTCCTTAAGAAGAGTTTGCACGGCAAGACAAAAATAGGGAGGAAAGCCAAAGGCTTCAACATCATCAAGATAAATTTCCATTCGACTCTGTCATAGGCCTTCTCGAAGTCAAGAAGCAACATGGCAGTATTCTGGTGAGAACTTTTTGCCCAGTCCATAGCTTCCCAGCTGGTGATCAGATTTTCCAGAATATACCTTCCCTTAATAAACCCAGTTTGGGAGGGACAAATAAATTTAGGGAGGATATCGACGAGCCTAAGAGCCAAAATCTTCGCCAGGACTTTATACGAAACATTCAGCAGGGTTATAGGTCTCCAGTTCCTGATAAGAGCCTTATTCCCTTCCTTAGGAAGTAATTTAATAATACCTTTGTTTATCTCCGGGCCTAAAGAGCCATTAGCAATGGCTTCGTTATAAAGATCAAAAAGGTCTTTACAGATCCAATTTGAATTAGCTTTATAAAACTCAATCGGAAAACCATCCGGGCCCGGGGCCTTATCATTGCAAAGGGTTTTAACAGCAGTCTCAATCTCTTCAATGGAAATAGACTTAGATAGCCTGTGGATATCACTGGAGTCAAGCTTGCTAGGAATAAATAGTTATATTTTGGTAAGTGTATGTATAAATATAAAAAATACAAGGATTGACTATGTATTAGAGTATACACATATAAAGATAAGGTGGAGACTATATATGTGAGTGGGCATGCATGGAGATATGTAATTTGGCTGGGGAAAAGAACCCAACTTCATGCAAGATTGTGTCATTTGTCGATATATACATGCATAAAGACATTTCCTTAAATTAGACCAAAACTAAATAAAAATGATATGAACATCTAAATTTTTACAGTAGAATACTTAAATACATCACAATAGTATTCATATACTTTCTCATTTAAATGTATGAAAATTACTTAAATTGTTAATATGTACTTAAGCTAAACAAAACTTTTTTTCCAAATTACTTATATTTAAATAGAGTTTAATAAAACAAGATTTAATACAAACATTCATATTATTTTTATATTATAGATAACATTTTTTTTAATAGAGTGTACAATGTATACTAATGTATCGATATCATTGTGATCAATAAGTTAAAGAAATAACTTATTTTTTTCCACATATAATGAAGTTATAATTTTTTTTAATAGACTATACAATATATACTAGTTTATAAATATCATTATGATTAATAATTTAAAGAAATGACAATTTTTTTCCTCTTTTAATGAAATAAAAATCATTAACATTGAAGTCAACAAAACTAAATATTATAATATTACGTAAAAATGAACAAATCTTAAAATATGATCTCAATTATTTATTTAAGCTTGGCTGTATATTTTTTTGGATATTGTATATCCTCTTCATCTTTTAATCTTATCCCTCCATTTCCTAAAGTGTCTTCTATATAAGAGGATGCTTTCTCCATTATCAACCCTAATCAATCCAGCTAGCTAATCATCTAATCAACTAATCAATCTCATACAATCAAGCCTTCTTGCGATCAAACATCTTCAACCACAATCCATTCTTTGTTGAGCTCTTATGTACACAAAATCTGAGAGAAAATACATCAAACAAGATCAATGGAGATAAGAGACAATGGAGATTCAAACCCTACTTGATATGTGAATGGTAATATTTTATTTTTTTTGTGAATTTGTATGTTCTTAGGTATCTTCATTGATGTATGGTGAATGTTTCATTGTAGGACTTAGATTGTTTGTGGTTGAATCTTTATGGTTTTACAATAGGTTTTCATCATCATTTTTCACCGTATACATTTTGGCACGGCCGATGGGACCCTTGTCCCTTTTATTGCTAACATTTTGTTTCCAAATCTAGCTTTTGGTGAAGTTGCAAGTCAGATTTGTGATGATTCTGATTTATTCTGTGTCTACGACTAGTTTTTCTGCGTCTACATTTTGATTTCGTGTCTATGATCACTATTTTCACTTTTATGTATTTATGTCGGTTTTGCAAGTTTCAAATCCTGAAATAGCATCTGTGAATCATATTATCGTGTTTTTAAATTTAAAATTCATATGTGCTAGATATTTTCATGTTTCTATATTTTTCTGTTGTTGTAGGTGCAGGTTTATCAGAAATCACATCTATGACATACTTCTGTGTTTTTTCCCAGAAATTGCATCAGCGTTCTTGATTTTCACGTATGTGTTTCTTCCTATTTTGCAAGTTCCAAATCTTAAAGAGTGCATTTGCATCTCATATTTTTGTGTCTGTATTTGGGAAGTGTATCTACGTTCGGTATAATCGCATTTTTGTTTTTCAGTTTTTGGCATCTTTTTCATTCTTAGGGTTTTCGATTTGGTTTTGGCCTAACCTCTTGCATTGGACTAATGAAGTGGTGCATTTGTGTTCAAAAAGAGAAAATATCATATTGTCGAATGCCCCTCTTTCATATTTGGATTTGGATTTCTAAAAAAATTGCCTAACTAGTGTGCTTGCAGGTGGGGGTAATCTATCAAAACTACTAATCATTTGTTGCAAGGCTAATCTAGGTGCGTGTATTTGGATTTTTAGTCTAATTAGGGTCACATCTATTTTTCATTTTGGGGTTAAAGAACTTTTTTTAAGTGTTTGGTATGCTTTGCACATTTTATGTTTATAACCCTAGAGTTGATAACAAAAGCATCATCTCCCCTCGCCTTCCTTTGGACCTTGGATGTAAGAGAAATTGTTATCATCTTCTATTTACGTAGGAGGGCTTGTCTCCTGGGTAGCCCATAAGGCCAAGTGAGAGAGAATGGCCCAAGTGGTACTTCTCTTGCATGCTATAAATTAATACGTTAGGTGAAAGCCGCGATGACTTGGTGACGTGTATCTACACCGACGGTTCTCCCTAGTATCCACACTTGTGTTGGATGCATTAAAAGTCCTTTTTGGGGATTAGGAGTGGGTTCTTAAATGAGTCATGTCCACATGGGTAGACACCAAGGACCACATAAGTTCCCCCACTAAACACCTTTTGTTGTAGAGGACAAAAATCCTTACATTTGATGGTTCAAGGAGTGCTAATCGTACCCCGTAGATACCCCTCATGTGCCCTTTCATGTTGAGACAAGAATCCTTCATTTGATCTTTGATCTTTTGAGGTAAGAGAATTTGGTATGCCCAAGAAGTGAGTGTCATGGTGGGGGAGCCAATGCTACCAGAATCTCTAAATGTCCACTTGTTTGAGGTATTTCTATGTCGCGGGGGTCCCATTGAATGGTTTCTCTTTCCGGCCTAGGTTGTGTATGTTTTCAAGTGTCTTCAATCCATGCTATACCAATGGAAATCTTTTGAACATACACTAAAACATTTTGGACAAACATAACCTTTAGACATTGTGTCTTCATTGTTTGTTGTGTTTTCTTGCCACGGAACATTCAACATTAAGATTTGGTCACATTTAACATTTTTACATTTGGACAGAATCAAACATTATATCAAAAATCGCATATGTGATAGCTTAAACCACATCTGTGCAAGGAAGAATTGCATTTTTGTCAGAAAGCAAAACATTGTCAGTTCAAAAGATTAAACCACCTCTTTGTTCCTTGAAAACACATCTACATTCAGAAATCATGTCTACGTAGAGCATAATCACATTTTTGTCAGAAAGAAAAGCATTGTCAATACAACAATTTAAAATTGTGTCTGTGTCATTTAAAACTATCTTTGATCAGAAATCATGTCTGTGCAGAATAGTTTCGCATCTGTGTTTTAGAAAAAATTGGGAAAGAGAAAATGGGCTTAATTTTTGAGATTTAAAGAGCTTCTAAGGCATTTCCTATAGGAATTTATCATTTTCAATCAACCAATCTTAGTTACATATTTTTCCATCATTTCCCTTCATTTGCAATCCCTCATATACATTTTCCAAACTAGAGTCAAAAGGTTTCTTTGTGATCCCCATCTTATCTTGTAAACTTACTACAACATATCACTAAGTGGTTCCCGCATCAGATCCATCATCTTAGGGCCCCACTTGGTCCTCTTTAGTCAAGGTCAACTTACCTCATCAAGAGATCTATCATCTCTTTGGAAGCCACACCTTACTTTAGACCCCACATATCTTGGAATTACATTTTTGGACATTGCAAGATAATCCTAGATTTCTTTCCATTCCATGTCCTTTCCTAGTATTTCATAATCTTCACATTTCCTTCCATCTTTCATTTTAGCCAAGGTCAAGTTCATGGTTGAAATTGTTGGCATTTTGATGATGTTCTGATTGTCATTGATGGACACACACTTGCTTTGTGTACACTTTCTTGATGTATGAGTTATTCTCAACCGGTATTTCTTCCAACTGGTATTATGTATTATAGTATTTAGACTATTGGTGTTTTGTAGAAGATGTTTACCGGTCACAAATTGACTGAAGACCTCAAGCGGTATAAAGACCTGAAGTGGTCTGAGGATCTCAAGCGGTACAAAGGAACAAAGCGGTAGTTAACATTTTTCCAATCTTCATTTTTGACAACTGGTAATTGGTAAATTGTATGAACCGGTATTACTCTGTGATGAGTTACCAACCGATATTTCTATGATGAGTTATCATCCACCGACACTTTGGTGGTGATTTTCTATCATGTTACCAAATGTCTCTAGATGCACTGAACCTAGGAACTTGTAATTTAATCCTATGGGACCGACATGAAATCAGACTCCTTTACAAGGACATCATGTCTAGGGTTTTAAGAAGATGATGAGGGTTTCTATGTGCGATCATAGAAGAAAAGATTAGGTTTGTGTGAAGACTAAGAGTGTGGAGATATTGAAGACTGAAGTAATGCTGAAATGCATTAACAGTGAGCTATCAAGGATCTAACCAAGCATATTGTGCTAGTATCTAGATCACTCACTTGTTGATTACTCACATCTTCGACAAGTCTGAAACCCTTAATCGGGTAGGCCTAGCAAAGCCTTTGTAAATCCTCTAACAAGGTGGTTCACAACTATGAAGTTGAAATCCTCTCACAAGGTAGTCTTTAACAGGACTTATCTCCTAATAGAGATCTATATTCCTAACAGGATCTGTTCTGGTGAAGAACATTGTATGACCTTAACCAGTCTGACCTTAACCGATCTGGTTTCTATTATGCAGATAGTTACTTGTGAGTTTCCGCTCACCGTGATTTTTCCCATTTGGGTTTCCACATCAAAACATCTTGTGTTATGGTGATTATGCTCTTGTGGGTGAATTATTTGTTTGCTATTTGGTTTGCATTTATCTTAATCGGTTTATTAGTAAATCTATTGTACCGGTTATCTGCTAAATTGTTTGGAAGTTTGAGTTCAGTGTTTTTTGGTATACTAATTCACCCCCCTCTTAGTATTCCTGGTACTAACCTCCCCAGTACCGACTCCTCTCTATCAAAGCTTAAACTTCTATGTACCATTATAGAGGACTAGGTCCAATGCTTGAAAGAAGTTGCTGAAGAAAATGCAAAGAAGAAGAATGAAAAGGTACTCAACACTGCCTTAGTCAAGAAACTAAATGAGCTCCGGTCTCAACTTCAGAAACAACAGAAGGATATAAGTGTTTCTATGGATGAGGGCAAACAATTGTTGAGCAAAATCATCCAACCCCATCTATTTTGCAATGATGTGCTCACACAAAAAGATAAACTCCAATCAGATTTGTAGGCATACATAAGCAACTTCAAGATGCCATATGATTCCTTCACTACATATGGGCAAATAGTTCATCGTTATCAGCTTCAGTCTGCCAGGATAGAATTGGAGATCAACAACCGGTCAAGAGATTTGTTGGAGCTCTAATTGGTCTTATTACCTAGACTGCAAATTCTTCAGAAGTGCTTTCTCAATTTGGAAGCCTTAACGATAACTCAAGAGATGAGTACCATTGATTCCATGGAAGAATAGGTATCTCAGATGTAGACTGAGAGTAAGGTTGCAACCTCATTACTTGAGTCATGGTCATTAGCCATGAATACTTTTATGTAGGATTTTAAATCTATTTTTGACAAGTTTCATTCCTTATTGTCATAAACATTTACTCAATTTTAATGATAATGAGAAACAGGGGTTATTCTGCATTACTTTGTCATTGTTGGCAAAGGGGGAGTAGTATTTCAAATTTTGAATTTTGGTGGATGTTATGTATACTTTCATGTTACCACTTTAAGGGAGTAGTATACATTGTAATTTCTGCAAAAGGGATAGTGTATATGCTTAGGGGGAGTAATTTTGATTATGGCATATTTTTGTTGTAAAAACACTTAGATGTCAAAATTTTCCTAAGTGTTGCCATCAATGCCAAAGGGGGAGATTATTGGGATTTTGATGATGTTGTGATTGTCATTGATGGACACACACTTGCTTTGTGTACACTTTCTTGATGTATGAGTTATGCTCAACTAGTATTTGTTCCAACTGGTATTATGTATTATAGTCTTTAAACTATCGGTGTTTTGCAGAAGATGTTTATCGGTCACAAATTGACTGAAGACCTCAAGCAGTATGAAGACCTAAAGTGGTTCGAGGATCTCAAGCGGTACAAAGGAACAAAGTGGTAGTTAACAATTTTCCAATCTTCATTTTTGACAATCAGTAATTGGTAAATTGTATGAACCGGTATTACTTTGTAATGAGTTACCAACTGGTATTTCTGTGATGAGTTATCATCCACCAACACTTTGGTGGTGATTTTGTGTTGTGTTACCAAATGTGTCTAGATGCATTGAACCTTGGAACTTGTAATTTAATCATATTGGACCGACATGAAATCAGACTCCTTTATAAGGACATCATGTCTAGGGTTTTAAGAAGATGATCAGGGTTTGTATGTGCGATCATAGAAGAGAAGATTAGATCTATGTGAAGAGAAAGAGTGTGGAGATATTGAAGACTGAAGTAATGCTGAAATGCATTAACAATGAGCTATCAAGGATCTAACCAAGCATATTGTGCTAGTATCTAGATCACTCACTTGTTGATTACTTACACCTTCAACAAGTCTGAAACCCTTAACCGGGTAGGCCTAGCAAAGCCTTTGTAAATCCTCTAACAAGGTGGTTCACAACTATGAATCTAAAATCCTCTCACAAGGTAGTCTTTAACAGGACTTATCTCCTAACAGAGATCTAGATTCCTAACAGGATCTGTTCTAGTGAAGAACATTGTATGAACTTAACTGGTCTGACCTTAACTAGTCTAGTTTCTATTATGTAGATAGTTACTTGTGAGTTTCTGCTCACCGTGGTTTTTCCCATTTGGGTTTCCACATCAAAACATCTTGTGTTATGGTGATTGTGCTCTTGTGGGTGAATGCTTTGTTTGCTATTTTGTTTGCATTTATCTTAACCGATTTATTAGTAAATTTGTTGTACTGGTTATCTACTAAACTATTTAGAAGTTTGAGTTTAGTGTTTTTTGGTATACTAATTCACCCCCTCCTCTTAGTATTCATCAGAAACTCATTCCCAAAATTGTAGAAGAGACGTCGAAGAAGCTCTAAGATCTCTCAACATGAGTACTTATGAGTTTGATGGAGATGAATTTTACAAACCCATTTGACAATCATAGTAATATACCAGACAATGACAATGAGAACAACAATGATAATGAAAATGCATCTATCACTTTCGCAGACATAAGAGAATATCATAGATCCAAGGTTCAATAGATTGGTTGAGGAAAACATGAGAAGAGATAGACAGTAATTCTTTCAAGTCATGGCGCAAAATGGGATGAAGCTACCTCACAATTTTTATGTGTCACAAATTATAGAAGAGGACTCTAATCAAGGAAATAAAACAAATTCAAATTCTAGAGGACATAATGGTGGTAAAAGGAGAGAGTGTTTTGTGCCTAAGTGGTGCAAGAGCACCTAGTCATGCTTTACTCTCCATTTTTAGTATTTTCATGCTTAAGTGTTTGTAAATCTTTTAATAGGTTTTGAATGTTTTCATAGGTTGTTTTTAGTCATTTAATGAGTTTTTTATCTCATTTTGTGCTTGAGAGATCAATTTTTGCTTCTTAGGTAACTTGAATTGTCAATTTTGTGCTTCTAGGCCTAAAAGGGCTAAAAAGTGGAAAATTGCCTTATAGGCTTAGGCATGCTTTGGAAAGCATTTAAACATGTTTAGGAAGTGTTTTTAATCATTTCTAGGTGACTTTGGAAGGTTGGTTGTGTTAGGTTGCTCAAATTGCCATTTGGAGCAACAAAAGTTGTCATTTTGCTTGTAAAAGTTGTCATTTTAGACATTTTTTTTGTAAAAAGAAGACAAAAATGCCTTATGTCCATACGAGAATTGATAAATAACTAAAAATACTATATATATTCCTCCCTCTTCTTTGTATAGGGTTGGATTTTGTACTTTCTAACAAAAATCAATTGAAAGGGCAGCAATTTCATGTTTTTCTCTCATATTTTGACTCCATTTGTATAGCAGTCCATATTGGGACTCCTCATTTCTATACTGTACCTTTTGGGAAGTGATTTTAATCTTATATTCAATGCTCCTCATATAATTATATTTCAGGTTTTGTGTTTGGAAGTTGGTTGTACAAAAATAGTTTCATTTTTGCTCTTTGGCTGCCCTACCAAGGGTTTGGGCCACAAAAATGCACCAACTTGTCTAAATCCAGGTTTAGGCTCCCATGGATGGACTTAGACAAGTTTTATTGCAATTTTATAGTGTAGATATTTCAAAAAATTTCCAGGGTTGTGAGAAAGAAGAGTTTTTGAGCATATGCTAGGGAAATTGGTGATGGATTTGGCTAGCAATGTGAGTAAGACCAAACTTGTTTATGCTCAAGACCAATTTGAGTAAGAAAACTTGAGGCAAAGGTCTGCACTAGAATTCAAGGGGTTTTGGATTCATTTTTAATTCCAAACAATTTAATTTTCATCTTGCAAGTGTGTGTTAACTCTAGTTGGCAGCAAGCATACACTTTCAAGATTTATGACAGTCAAAATTGGTCTCGGTGCAGAGATGATAAAATTTTATTTCACCGTTGGATATTTATTAATTTTGGATATGTTTCTCTCAATCATGTTTTCTAAAACTCCACTGAAGAGATTGGACTATTCTTTACTGGTTTGGAAGTTATTAATGTCTGAGCGTGTTGAAGTTGTGGTTGGCAGCAAGTACCCAGTTTTGGGGAATTTAATGTATTTTTGAATCCAAGGTTGATTGATGACCATATCCATGCTTGGGTATCTTGTTAAAAGTGCTAAAAATGTTTCTTGGATGATTTTACATGCTTTGGTGAAGTTTTTCATGAGTTCTAACCCTGCAAAGTGCAGAAAAATAGTGAATTAGCAGCGACGGTGCATTTTAACAGTCATTTTATTGTTATATGGCAAGTGTTTGCTATAATGTCATGCAGGAAAGTGTTGAATAAGTGTTCTAAATGATGTGGCAGAAGATATACAAGATTTTAGAAGCTTGGTGTGGGATTTAGAAGAGACTTCCTTTGTTTCATGTGCAAAACCCTCTTTTCTTGCCTAAAAATGTGGACAACGATTAAACCACCTTCTCAGGAGCCAAGACCATAAAAAACCTTGAGCTTGGACCTTGTTGAAATCATCCAAGGTAGGTTTCATGATGGTTATGGTCATCATTTCCCTATGAAAGCAAAATTCACCCAATTAGGCCTCCACGGGCTAGTAGCCTTTTACCCTAGTGTTTCACTAAAAGTTGAACCCGATCTTCCCAAGGGTGTAAGAACCTTCCAAACTTGTGAAAAGTAGTTGAAAGACACACAATGGACATATTCCAATAAATTTTGACAATTAATACATAATTTTGGAGTTTGGACCTATGGTGGAGGATTTGAGTAACTTGAGGAAGCAAACTAGAACAATGTTGCATAACACGCAATAGGGTGATTGTTTGAGGAGTAGTGTGGGTGTTGGGGTTTGATGTTATCAAACACTGATTGAAAACATAAGAAAAGAATATCCTTGGGTCCACTTGTCAAATTAGACCAATTTAGACTGGTTGAGTAACTTCTCACTCAATCTCCCTATCACTAAGTCACCTTCATCCTTATTTCAAAAACTAGAAGTTCCCAATACCTATGCTCATACCAATTTTACTAGGAACTCTCATGAACAAACCCGTAGTCGTCCTTTCCAATGGAGAATAAATCATGCTACATATGATCATGATGATACCCAAGATCATACCAATGCATACAATTACACCCAAGCAGCCATTCAAAATCATGACACGAGGAGATCTCATGTTAGATTTGGGGCAATATCTAATATCATTCTTATGATACCTCCTATCCTCATGGTCATGACATGTATCGACCTAGACCTAGTGCTCCTCACTACAATACTATACCAAGTGGTCAATTTACAAGTTATACCTATGTTCCTCCTCAATACGAACACATCTATGATCAATACCATCCATATATGCATTATATCCCTCCTCCTCTGCCCGGTGGCTCAGGCATGGGAGTAGCTCAAAGAGAAAAGAAACCACCCAAAAATGATTTGCAACAACGAATCAAGGATTTGCAATAACAATTGACAAACATGAATACACAAAAGCAACTATATACAATGAAAGACATATATCCTTATCCATTTGATAGAAGTATTCCAATGCCTCCATTTCCTCCATATTTTGTGACACCAAAGTTTGACAAATATAAAGGCAAAGGGGATCCTACGGCACACATAAGAGAATTTTTCATAGCTTGCATTGAGGTAGAAGGAGAAGAAACATACTTGATGAGATATTTCCCACAAAGCTTAGGTGTACAAGCTATAGAATGGTTCTCCCAACTTCCATTTGTAATCAAATCATGGAGTGATCTAGTAGAGGCTTTCATACAACACTTCTCAGATAACATTGAAACAAATGTGTCAGTGACTAGCTTGTGCAATACTAAGAAGAAAAATGCAGAATCTTTTGCTTCATTCTTACAGCAATGGAGAGGTCTTGCTAGTTGATGCTCTTGTCATATCCCACAAAAAGAAATGATAGAAATGTTCACTCAAAATGCTAACAAAGACATTGGATATGAACTAAGAAAAGCTTGTTTATCTACTATCAAAGAGGTCATTGAGAAAGGATTGGAAACAAAAAAAAGTCCTTATTGAACAAGGTGTCATAAAAGTATTCAAAGTAAAAAAAGAGGAATAAAATAAGAAAGACAAGCCCCACTTTTGGAACAAGAATTAAAACACAATCAATGATGGGGTAGTAGATGCAAATGTTGTAAAACCAAAAGTGACTTTCCCCGGTGCAAGTTCATCCAATGCAAACAATCAAGTGAACAGTCAAAGGCCATCAAAGCCTCCAAGGAAATACACTCCATTGGGAGAGACAATTGAGACAAGATTTAAGAAATTGGTTGAAAACAAGCTCATAGAGCTATCAGATAATCCACCTTATGAACCAAACTAAAACCTGCATGGTGGAATAATGATGAGTATTGTGAATATCACAAGAGCAAAGGACACACAACTGGAAATTATAATAGATTGAAGGATGTTATACATGACCTTATTGACAAAGGTGACATAGAAGTTTATGGTCATACCTCTAATGAGGAACATGCAATGTTTAAGGAGCCATTCTATAAACATGATAAAGGAAAAACGCAGATAATCAAGCCAACTATGCTAAGATGTCTTATGATTATGATTCTATTGTTAACCATATTTCAGTCGACAATTATGTTTCTACCATTACCATAAAAGAAAAAACTCCCAAAGGTTCTACCCAAAAGAGTAAAGTTGTGTTAAAAGGCATTGGACCATCTTCCTCATCCTCTAAAGATGAAACCTCCAAATGTAATGTCACAACCCATTGAGGTAAATCCATCTTGGAGGGTGTTCCACACAATACCACAACTGCATCATCTACCAAAAGTGAGTATGACCTTGTAGATTTGTTAGGGAAGACACCCACCCTCATTTATATCCTTGAGCTCTTGTGTATATCCCCTTCACATAAGGCCATTCTTGACAAAGCATTGAGAGAGCCCTCCATACCCATTGATTTTAACATGGACCAGTTTCAAGCCATGGTGGGATAACTTTCCACTCCACATTGCCTTACCTTCACAAAAGCCGATGATGTATCCTTATGCCAACCACACATTGCACCCCTCTATATTGAAGCCTTTCTCCATAAAAACTATATTAAATGAGTCTTGATAGATGGAGGACAAGGTCTTTGATTTAGATCTCACATACAACATACTTTTGGGACATCTTTGGATTCATGAGATGAGAGTAGTACCAACAACATATCATCAATGTATCAAATTCCCTTATAACGGAGTTGAATTAACAATAAGAGGTGATACAAATCCTTTTATGTATTGTAATAACCTATGACCAGGATCAAAAATAATAATTCCAATCAATAGAGAAGCAACTCCATCATCAGCATATGTGGATCCAAAATCACTAAAACTTTCCACATCAAAACAAGGTGAGCCTAAAGGAAACTACAAGGACAAAGGTATGAAAGAACATGATTTGAATCAAATCATGTATTTAAGATAAATTGTGTATTCTCCTAAATATTATGGATGACCACATCCCTCTTAAAAAGTATCCACCATTACCATAAAATAGGATCCCACTATATTCTACAGATGGGGTAAGATGGAAGAAGAAGATCTTCACAAAATTCTTTATAAGGAACCTGTAGAAGAATATACACAAAATCACATCAAAATACCTTGTGAAAAGTATGCAAAAGGATTCAAGTTCTTGCAAAAATTTGGATATGATGGAAAGAGCCCTCTTGGTTTACAAAAGAAAGGAATTGTCAAACCATTGCAACTAGAGCTAAAATTCAAAAATCAATGCTCCAAAGGAGTTGGCTTCATACCTCTAAAATCATGCATTCACAATTCTATAGAAGCATTGAAAATCACAAAATCTAATGACCAACAAGAAAAGAAACTCTACTCCATGGACTCTAATGAATGGAAATAAGGTTTAGATAAGTCACCTAGTGATTACAAGCTCATAGAAACATTCAGAGAACTAGGTGAACCCATAGAAGAGGAATAATTTAATAGAAAATTCTGAGTCGGCCAAGTTACTTCATCAGAGTCTACATCACAAGAAAAGAATGATAGTGGAGAACTATGGATAAAAACATTTTGGGATCTTGAACCCTAAACATCTCAAGGCTCTAGGTCAAAACCACGAAGAGTGAAGACTCCTGTTGTTGAGTGTCCCTCTAGTAAGGTCGATTTGGATTCGTCTACAATTGAGGCTAATGAGGAGAGTTCTAACGATGACCTCGACAATTGCATTGAAATACCCAAAGAATCTCGTGTCTTTACCTTCACCCCCATTAATTTCAAGAATATTGATGGCCTTCCTCTCATTCATCCACAACTCATTGATTGGGACCAACAAGAGCCTCCACAATTAGACACTTTTCAAAATGATGAGGCCTTTATTGACTATCTTGTCGTAAGAAAATATCTACGTATCGCAGACCACAAAGAAGGATACATTATAGAACTCGATAGCTCAAAATATCTTGGAGAGTATGCCAAACCTTCTAGTCACAAAAGTATAAAAAATAAAAACAAATCATAGGTCTTATGGTGAAAACCACATTGTGGCACTATTTGACTCTAAAAAAGTAAAAAAGAAAAGATGAATCTGAGGGTGAAAAGCTCTCTGAGGCACTCAAGGATGGAAGGTTTGAGACTCTCACTATGACATCATATGAAGATAAATCATCAATGCTAGTAGAAGAGACCATTAAGACAAATATTGTCACAGAGGAGGTTCCACACAACATATTCTTAGCATAATCTCTGACAGAAAAAGAAAGACCAAACTTCATAAAATTCTTCACAGAGCGACAATTTTTTTTTGCATGGTCATATTCCGATATGCCTGGATTGGAACCTGATTTGGTAATGCATCATTTGATAGTAACTCCAAGAGCTAAGCCTTTAAAATAGAAATTGAGAAAGATGCATCCGCAGGTGGCATTATTAGTCAAGGTAGAGTTGGAGAAATTATTGGATGTTGGATTCATTAGACCAATTGAATACCCCAAGTGGATTTGTAACTTAGTACCTATCAGTAAAATAGATCGCAATATCAGAATATGTACAGATTTCAAAGACATCAATAAAGCTTGTGCTAAAGATGATTTTATGTTGTCGAACATTGATTTGATAGTAGATCTTACAACTAGTCACATAATGTTATCATTGATGGATGGATTCTTCGAGTATAACCAAATCAAAATAGCACTTGAAGACCAACATAAAACAACATTTACTTATCCTTGGGGCACTTTCTATTGGAATGTTATGCCCTTTGGATTAAACAATGCGAGTGCTACATATTAGAGAGAAATGACGATAATCTTTCATGATCTCATGCACATCATAGTGGACTATTATGTTGATGACCTCCTAGGAAAGTCAATAACAAGAGAAGCACATTTGGATATCCTATTAGTGGTTTTTGAATGTTTGGAAAAATACAAATCAGGCTAAAACCTAAGAAATGTGTCTTCAAGGTGACCTCCGGGAAGCTCTTTCTATACATTGTCTCACAAAGAGGAATTGAAGCAGAGCCAACCAAATTCAAAGCTATATTAGAGATTCTACCACAAAATAATATTAGTCAACTTCGGTCTTTATAGGGAAGACTTCAATTGATACGCAGATTCATCATACAAATTGCAAATAAATGTCATCCTTTTTAGCATCTCCTTCATAAGAATATCAAGTTCAAATGGGATGATAAGTGTCAGTAGGCTTTTCAAATTCTCAAGGACTATCTTTTGAATCCACCAGTATTGATACTACCTATTCCAGGAAAACCCCTACTACTTTACATATCAGCAATGCAAACAACTCTAGGGGCACTCTTAGCACAACAAGATAATGAAGGCAAAGAAAGAGTAGTGTATTATATCAGTCGAACATTGGTTGGCTATGAGCTTAACTACACATTGATTGAGCATGCATGTCTTGTTGTAGTTTTTGCCTTGCAAAAATTATGACATTACATGCTAACTCATAAAACAAAGCTCGTTGCAAGGATAGATCCACTAAAATATCTTCTTAATAAGGCAACACTCACAGGCAAATTATCTAAATGGGTTATGATTATGAGCGAGTTCGACATTGAATATGTGGATAGAAAAGCAATAAAAGGACAAGCTATTGCATATCAATTGGCAGATGCACCTATGATCAATAAAACTCCTATTGTCTTAGAATTTCCGGATGAATCCATTCTCATAGTCACAAATGCAAATCCTTGGAAATTATATTTTGATGGTTCATACATGCAGCATGGCGTAGGAGCTAGTATCCTCTTCATCACACCTCAAGGGGACTCCATTCTTAAATCATATTGATTGTCATTCCCTTGCAACAATAACATAGAATAATACAAAGCATTAACAATAAGACTATGAATTGCAGTTCAGTGGAAGATCCAAAAACTTCATGTTTATGGGGATTCTCAACTTGTAATTCATAAAGCAAGTGATGATTATCAAACTAAAGATGAAAAGTTGATGCCATACAAGAAAATGGTGGATGACTTTAAGCAATATCTCACATAGATAATCTTTGAATAGATTCCAAGGGACAATAATCGAGTAGCAGACACCATGGCGACCATTGCTTCATTAATCAATATGCCTCAAAATGAGACCCGCTATGAGTTCTTGGTGGATAATATTTTGGCTCCCTCATATGAAATTACTCCCACCAAGATTATATGTGTTTTTGGTCCCAATTCCCCTTGGTATGGTGCCATTTTCACTTACCTCAGTGACAATATCCTTTCACCTGATCCTTCCAACAATCACCATCGTACCTTCATTCATCAATCCTCCTGATATGTCATCTTAGCTGATACCCTTTATTGTTGAGGTCTAAATGGTACTCTTATTATATTCTTAGAAAGTGATGAAGCTCAAATTGCATTACGTGAGGTTCACAAAGGTATATGTGGTGCTCACTCTAGCGGTCCAACCTTAGCCAAGAAATTGATGAGGATTGGATACTACTAGCCTACTATAGAAAAAGACTCATATCAGTTTGTCAAAAAGTGTAAGTAATGTTAGATTCATGGAGACCTCATTAATGCACCAACACAGGAATTTAAGCCAATTGCTAATCTAGGGCCCTTTTGCTAGTGGGGAATTGACCTTGTAGGTAAGATTCATCCTCCTTCCAATGGCCATAAATTCATTATCACAGCTAAATTTATTTTTACAAAATAGATTGAAGCCATTCCTCTCACCCAAGTCACCAAAAAGTAGATCATAACTTTTATCCTTTATTATATCATCTGTCACTATAGTGTTCCCCTTTCTATTGTCACAGATAATGGGCATCCTTTCAAGAACCAGGATGTTTGTGATCTTTGTCATCATTTCCGTATCCACAATCTCTTTTACACCCCATATTACCCCAAGGTAATAGTCAAGTTGAGGCATCTAATAAAACTATCTTTAAAATCCTTAAAAAGATTTTCAATGATGTTGGTTGTAACTGGCATATCCAACTCAACCTTGCACTTTGCACCTACTGCACAAGTGTTCACACACCTACTAGAGCTACACCTTACTCATTTTCCTATGATGCTAAAGCTATCCTTCCTATTGTAGCATCCTAAAATTGTGACACTTGCAATTTTGACTGCATTTGGGTCTTCACGATGGCGGCACAACGTTGAACCTGAATGGAGACCCCGAAACCTGTTTACGACACCAAAAACTGCATATTTCTGCACCTTGGCCTGATCCCTCCTTGCACCCTGTTGTCCCGGGAGGTGGGACTATGGCGCCTAGCACCCTGGTCCTTCAGGACTAGGGCGCCTAGCGCCCTGGTCCCCCAGGACCATGGCACCCAGTGCCCTAGTCCCTGGCCCTATTTTGGGCTCGGTCTCTTGTTGGGCATCGGGTCTTTAAGTTTGCAAATTGGAAAATAATGTTCCTAGGTCGGCCTAAGGTCAGAAAAATCAGTCTCTCAACCCTAATTGACAAGTATATAAACTACTTTTCCTCTCTTAGAAAGGGAGGAAGAGAAAAATAGATGTGTGCAAAAGGCGGAAGCGATATTCAAACATTCAAACATTCAAGCATTCAAGCATTCCTTCAAGCAATTGAGCATTCTATGTCTCCATTCAAGGATAAGTGTTGCATTCAAGACAAGGATTCAACCATTGAAGAGGAGATCACATACAACATACAACATACAACATACATTACACCTTCGCATGTAAGGATACAAACATTCTTACAACAAGGTATCAGTATTTGTTTACATTGCAAACATTTACATTTACAGCATTCTCATTTCTTGGTTAATTCCAAAACCGGGGTTTGACCTAAAGGCAAACCCCTAATCCCTAACCCCCCAATCATCCTCTCTTTTCTGTGTGTAGGTTGCAGGTACGTGGCTATAATTGAAGATCTGGAATCCTTGTGCAGAGACGAGCAGATCCCCCTTCGTTTCGCGGATTTTTCGAAGGATTGTGTGCACTCCAGGTGCCATCGTCCCGTCAAATTTCGCTCATATTTGTAGAACAGCACCATCTTGACATTTTACTGCTAATTCTAGGTCCGCAGCTTCATCCCGTATCCCTATCTCTATTTATAAGCGAATCTTTCCTACTTTACATGCATTCCTAGTTCAATCATTCTATCTACATTCTTTACAAAAGAGGGTATCCTTGATGTCTTAACCCTTGAAACTCATTTAGAATCCAATCCTACATTGTGTGGGATTGGATCTTGTGGGTTTCAACCCCTCTTTTGAATGTAAAGTCTCCCCTAAGTGAAAACCACCAACCCTAGTGACCTCCCTTCTCTCTCCTTGGAGTTGGGGAGGGGAGAACAACTAGGGTTCGATTTTTCCGCTTTACATCTATTAAGGTTGATTTACCATCCCTGAGATTTTCTTTGCACAATCCAATCAATGATGAAGATTACAGGCTCTCCCGCTTACAAGATCTAGAATTATTGGATGAGAATAGACAAACTTATTTTAATCATCTCAAAGAATATCAACAAAGAATGAGTTGCATCTATAATCATAAGGTCAAGCCTCGCACATTTGAGGTGGGTGACTTAGTCTTCAGAGAAAATCCTAAAAATTATCAAGACATAAAGAAGAAGGGAATGTTTGAACCAAATTGGCTCAGTCCTTACGCCATCACAATAGTCTATGGGTTAGGTGCATATCAACTTTCAACACCAGATGGAGAACCTTTGGAGGATCCTATCAACAACATGCATCTTCATAGGTTTTATACACATATTTTTAGAATATCCCATTGTCAAAAATACAAAAAAATCATAAAAATGGAAAAAAAAATCGGTACTTGGTGAAAAGCTAGCAAACAGCACCTTGTGACACAAAAAATTGAAAAACAGATAAATAAATTAAAGAGAAATAAATTTGTCCAACGGTGAAAACCACTTCAGTGGCGCCCTAGGCAAGTACCAAGGTGAAAACTGGGTTCCCAACGTCGTGTGTAGAGACATTGCTCCTCCCTCCTTGAGGATTCAATCTCATCCTTTCACTTTGCACACACTCACAACTTACCATCTCATAATAAATTTACCCATTCCCATCATGGCTTTTTATTTGATCTACTTAAGATTGGTTAGCCATTCATAATAAATTTACCCATTCCCATCATGGCTTTTTATTTGATCTACCTAAGATTGGTTATCCATTCATAATAAACCTCCCTCTTTTCACCCTTTCCTTCCATAATAAATCAGGTCCAATCCGTAACTGGGGCAAAACCCTAAATCTAGTGATGGAAGTGGTACCCTGAGCATTGCATATTTTGAGGAGCATCATCTTTTCATTTCTCCTACTTTTTGTGCACAATCTGTAATAAAAGATCACTTGCATTGCCGATCCACAATAAATTATCAATTTCAAATGAGACACAAGCAGTATTGGGCTTTCAACAAATCAAATCTTTCAACAAACTTTGGCAACAACACAGTTTTTAGCATAATCTGTTTGTTACTAGGATAACAACAATGTGACCAAATCAAACATGTTAACATATGTGGTAAGAAATATAAATACCTTGAGGATTTCATTGTGTGTTGGTATCAAGTCTTGGTTTTCTTTTGAGTTTATCTTTTAAGGTGACATGTCTTTTAGCTTTTCCAAGATGTCTCTGACTAGAGATTCTATATCCAGGATGTATTTGACTAGAAAGGTGAGGATGGGGTATGTTCACCTATTTTGTTATTTGTAGATTGTCTCTTAGTAATTCTATGGCTTATCCAAGGATATGAAGATGTCGTGAGTCTAGTATGAACTAGGGAATTCCTTGCTTGTAACTATCTGATCTCCATGCAAATGGGTACAATGACTTTCTAGGTCAAATCTATACCTAGATAGTCATAACCTATTTTCCATAATAAAGCTCGATGATGATAATAGCATAAGAAGCTCTTTCACTTCCATATCTTCTACCTTCCATCTGTTAGATAGCTCAAATAACTGGAAGACAACTGAGAGATGGGGGTGAATAAATTGTCACCAGATTATCGAAACCTTAAGCAATAAAAAAATTAATATTGGAATACATAATATCAATACCAGAATACATAAACCAACTACCGAAATAGTAGATAAACCAATCAAGCACAAGTAACAATTAGAGGATAGATACCATCCACATGAAACCAAGATTTGTGCGTGGAAAACTTGGGAAAGGGAAAAACCATGGTGGGAAGCCTACCCACAGTCAAATAATACTTCTGCAGTAAGTATGTGATTACAAATTAAGGTTATTACATTATTCACTCCTATACCATATTACATATGATCTACAATGAGATCTTACATCATATATATATAAACCCTCGACCATAAACAATAAGGTCGGCCACCAAACAATATAGCAATTACATAATTATTAAACATGTCATCCTAAGACCAAACAAATAATATCCAACTCATAAGACATCCCCAAAACACATCGAGAAGACCAAACAACATGTTACATTAAGTCAGTCCATAACCTAGATAGAACCAGATCCAATTTAGGTCCACACATGCTAAAGCAATGATCCCAATCAGCCAAGTATTGAACATGATCACCATTAGCATCCTGAATCTCTACTCAAAGACGCACCAACACCACTTATGCATAAAATCAAAATATCTTCAACAAATCTCTACCGGTGAAACCCTCACCAGATCAAAAAACCAAGATTACCAGCATACAAGATAGTATCTGATCACCAAATCAAAACCAAATGACTAAACATGAATCTGAGTAGCATGAATAATAGATCTAAGCCAATTCCATAAGCCAAATCATACCGAAGTATACCGGATCATCATGATCTAACCAACTAGAAACCAATCAACCTACTGAGACCAAAAGGATACTAGTAAAGTAGCCAAAGCAACTAGTGCTAACATCAATGACAAAACATCAATGCAACACATAATAAATTCCTCCAAATGGCCAACAATCTCCCCCTTTGGCATTGATGGAAACATTAGATTTGAAAAACATCCAAGTGCCAAGAAATGCCAAACAAATCTCCCACACAAGAATATAGCAATGAAGTTCTGATCCATACTCTCCCTGTAGATGATGTATCAGTTAAGTTCTGCAAATTTCTCCCCCTAATGTATATAACTCCTGAAGTTTTTCACATGAATATCTTTACCCCTTTGACATCAATGCCAGAGATCTGAAAAAAATATCAAAGAAAAATCATAAACCACTGAATCATAAAACCAACTACTCCCCTTGAGTAGTAGCATCACCACATCAATCTGGAATGAATAATATCTCTAATAATGCATACCAGACTGATGCGAAATAAGATCAATTAGTTTTCTATTGGAGGGGCAAAAACCCCTAATCTGTCTCTGAGGTACTCAAATGATTCTTTAGGAAAAATTTTAGTGAAGATGTCTGCAATCTTCTCTTAGTGTTCACATAAACCAATCTAACTTCATTTTCTTCCACCTTCTCTTTCAAAAATTTATACTTGATAGATATGTACTTTGTCTTAGAGTGAAATACTGGATTCTTTGATATGTCAATAGCAGCAGAGTTATCACAGTGAATAACTATTGATCCATTGCAGTGCACTTCTATGTCCTTTAACATTTGCTTCATCCATAGAACTTATGTATAGTTAGTAGCAACATCAACATACTCAGCTTTAGTACTAGATAAAGAAGTACATGTTTGTTTCTTGCTAATCCATAAAATAAGTTTCTTTCCAAGAAAGAAAGATCCACTGGAAGTACTTTTGTGGTCATCAACATTACCTGCCCAATCTACATTTGTATATGCACATAAAGTAAAGTCATCATCTTTAGGGTACCACAAACCATATTTAGATGTTCCTTGTAAGTATCTAAAAATCCTTTTCACTACACTCTCATGATTTTATCTAGGATCACTTTGATATCTTGATGCAATGCAAATAAGATTCATTATGTCCAATCTATTCTGAGTCAAATATAGCAGACCTCTAGTCATAGACTTGTATCTTGTAGGATTTACCGGTGCTAATTCATCTTTCCTTGTCAATTTCTCACTTGTAACCATAAGAGTACTAACCAATTTAGAGTTTTCCATACCAAATTTATTCAACATCTCCCTAGCATACTTAGTTTGACAGATGAAAATGCCTTTGTCAATCTGAGTAATCTATAAACCTAAGAATTTTTTTATTTCCCCAATCATAGATATCTCAAATTCATTCTCTATATTGTTAGAAAATTCCATGCACAACTTATTTTCACCTTCAAAATGATGTCATCAACAAAGAGCTCAATAATCAATATATTATCATTAGTGACTTTATAATATAGATTACTATCAGCATTACCTTTAGTGAAACCAAGCTTTATAAATAGTTGTCCAACCTTGCATACCAAGCTCTAGGTGCTTATTTCAATCTATTTAAGGCTTTCTTTAACCTACACACCATGTTTTCATCATTTGAAAGTGAAATACTATTAGGTTACTCAATATAAACTTCCCCATCAAGATCCCCATTTAGAAAAGCACACTTAACATCCATCTAATAAATCTTGTAGTTTTTATGTGCAACATAGGCAAGAAATAATCTTACATCTTCAATCCTAGCTACAAGTGCAAAAGTTACACCATAATCAATTCCTTCCTTCTAATAATATCCTTTACAAACCAATCTAGCTTTGTTCCTCACAAATTTTCCATCTTCATTTAATTTATTCCTAAAAAACCCATTTAGTTCCAATAACATTCTTATTTTTAGGCCAGAGAACTAAAATCCATGTGTTATTCTTTTCTATTTGATCTAATTCTTCTTACATAGCTTTCATCCAACATTCATCTTTACATGCTTCAATTACTGATATTGATTAAACTTGATAAATTAAACATACCTCATTAGCTGCCAATCTTCTTCTTGTCATCACTCCATTGTTCTTATCCCTAATGACCTGATCTTCTAAATGATTCAACCTTACATACCTATGAGTCTCTAGACTAACTATTCCTCTTTCATGTTCTTCAGTTACTATTGAATTTTCTGATACTGTGGGAGTAACTGGTTCAACATTTTTTTTGGTAAAGGTGTTACCGATTTAGTTATGATCATTTCCATTGCTGGTTCTTGCTCATAAATTTTGATTTGAATTTTATTTTGCTCATCCACCTTAACATTAGCACTCTCTACAATTCTCTGCAATATTTTGTTATAATATCTATATGATTTGCTTTCATTAGAATAACCAATAAATATTCCTTCATCACATCTAGGATCAAATTTTCCAATGAAATCGTCTCTCTTGATATAACATTTACTACCAAAGATTCTGATGTACTTAACTATAGGTGTATTGCCAAACCATAATTCATAAGGTGTCTTACTGATTTCCCCCTTGATATGAACTCTGTTGAATGTATAAATTGTTCTGCTCACTGCTTCTCTCTAGTAGAGATGAGGTAGATTAGCTTCCATCATCATGGTTCTAGCAGCACCCAAGATAGTTATGTTCTTTCTTTCCACAACTCCATTCTACTGAGGTGTCTGGGGAGAAGAAATTTGTCTCCTTATGCCATGCTTCTCAAAAAAGTTATTAAAATCACCGGATGTGAATTCTCCGCCATGATTTGACCTTAAGAACTTGATCTTCAATCTCGTCTCAGTTTCAACCTTAGATTTAAAGATTTTAAACTTTTCAAAAGCCTCAATTTTTTCCCTTAGAAAAGTAACCCACATCATTCTAGAATAATCATTAATGATTAGCATAAAATATCTATCACCTTGAAAACTTTTAATTCTAGCAGGGCCACACAAATTAGTATGAATAAGATGAAGAACATCATTAGATTTGTCTTGTATACTCTTAAAAGAGGTTCTGACCTATTTTCCCATTTTACATTCTTTGCATACCGGATTATAGGGCTTCATAATCTTAAGTATATCTTTAACTGCCTTAGTTGAACTGATCTTTACCATGCAATCAAAATTCACATGACATGGCCTTTTATGCCAAAGCCAACTCTCATCAATTTGTGCAATCAAAAATGTCTTCTCATCAGAATTCAAATGAAATATATTACCTTTTGTCTAAGTATCTGTTGCAATCTCCAATCCAGATCTATTAATAATTTTTCATTTTCCATCCTTGAATTGTAATCGAAATCCCTTATCCACCAACTGTCCTACACTCAAAAGATTATGCCTCAAACCTTCAACATAATAAACATTATCAGTATTGTTCTTACCATCTAATGATATAGTTCCTCTTCCTTTGATCATGCATGCTTTTTCATCTCCAAATCTAACCAGACTGTCATAAATTCTTGCAAAGATAGAAACTTCCTTTTATCTCCAGTCATATGATATGAACATCCACTATCAATTACCCATTCATCCTTATCTTCAATTTTAGCAGCAAGGGCCTTTTCTTTAGGTACATTCTCTTCCAGTGCCAGATCATCTTCCTTGATAACCAGGAACACCCATTCCCTTCCATTTCTGGAACAACAAGCAAAGTCTTGTGCTAGTTCATCATTAGAATTAGTCACACCTTCCTCATTCACAAAGTAACATGATTTATCTTTGTTTTTCTTGTACTTATGCATGTTCTGATATCCAGGGTTAGGCTTAAAAGATCTTCTAGCTCTTTCTTCAAATATGATGTGAACATCCACTATCAATTACCCATTCATCCTTATCTTCAATTTTAGCAGCAAGGGCCTTTTCTTTAGGTACATTCTCTTCCAGTGCCAGATCATCTTCCTTGATAACCAGGAACACCCATTCCCTTCCATTTCTGGAACCACAAGCAAAGTCTTGTGCTAGTTCATCATTAGAATTAGTCACACCTTCCTCATTCACAAAGTAACATGATTTATCTCTGTTTTTCTTGTACTTATGCATGTTCTGATATCCAGGGTTAGGCTTAAAAGATCTTCTAGCTCTTTCTTCAAATCTTGAATTCCTTTTAGGACATCTAGATGCAAAATGACCTATCTTATTACATGCAAAAAATTTAAAAGGTGATTTTCCTTCATACTTACTTCCTACTAGTCCTTTAGGTACTCTTCTAGCTAATAGGGCTTCAAGTTTGTCAAATTCTTCATCTTCACTCTTCATATCATCCAATTCCTTCACATAAAAATCTTTCCAATCTTGCTTGTCGATTGATGATGTAAATACATGAAAAGCGGGTCTAGAATTCACAGCTCTAGAAGGTCCAAATTATTTAAGCTCAAAAGAAGATAATTTCCCAACCAAGGTATCCCTATTGATAAAAGTATTAGCCATTTTTCTCAATTCATTAATTGCAATAGCCTTCATCTTGTAAGCTGGTGGAAAAGCTCTCAAAACTTTAGAAACTATTTCATCTTCACTCAAAGTTCCACCACAACATTGAATTCCCATGATAATTATGCAGTAATCCTTTCATCTTCCTCCATCTTCAAATTTTCATATCTTACCTAGTAACCATCAAGTTCAACAATCTTAACAATAGGTTCACCTTCATTTAGAGTCTCCAACTTTTCCCATATAGATTTTGTTGATGATTTGTCAGTCAGTCCCATTATTTGTTGATCAGAAAGTGCACACAAGAGGGCTTCTCTAGCTCTACAATCATTCTCAAGCTCCTTATCCAAGTTTTCCGGAGGAGGATTGCCAGATGCCAGATTGAAAGGTGTAACACCATTCTCAGTCATCTCCCAAATTTCCTTACCAAGATATCTCAGATGAGTCTCCGTCTGAATCTTCCATACTCTATAATTTGTTCCATCAAGCCTAGGAATTTCTCTTTGGAAGACAACTACTTTGATACTAATTGTTAGACAATTCAAATAACTGGAAGACAACTGAGAGAGGGGGGTGAATCAGTTGTCACCAGATTACCAGAACCTTAAGAAATTAAAACTTCAATATCGAAACACATAAGATTAATACGGAATACATAAACCAACTACCAAAATAACAAGTAAACCAATTAAACACAAGCAACACTTAGAGAATAGATACCATCCACATGACACCAAGATTTGTACATGGAAAACTCGGGAAAGGGGAAAACCATGATGGGAAGCCTACCCACAATTGGATAATAATTCTGCAATAAGTATGTGATTACAAATTAAGGGGCCCGCACTTGCAGGAAGTTCAATAGCCTAGAGAACACTGCTCATTACAAAAAGAGTCTCACTGACTACATAAAAATCCAAACTACAATCTAGAAGGAAGAATGAACTACAATGATAGCATCTCCAATGCCTGAGTACAGTTCCAATTAAGCTCAATATGAGAGGACTTAATCCTCTTGCATAAAACCAACTTGATTACCAATGATCACCCAAATCGTCTGCATGAATGATTATTACATTATTCGCTCCTAGACCATATTACATATGTTCTACAATGAGATCTTACATCATATATATACAAACCCTTGACCATAAACAATAAGATCGGCCACTAGATAATAAAGAAATTACATAATTATTAAACATGTTATCCTAAGACCAAACAAATAATATCCAACCCATAAGACATCCCAAAAACACATTGAGAAGACCAAACAACACGTTACATTAAGTCAGTCCATAACCTAGATAGAATCAAACCCAATTTATGTCAACACACGCTAAAGCAATGATCCCAATCAGCCAAGTCTCAAACATGATCACCATCAGTATCCTGAATCTCTACTAGAAGCCACACTAACACCACTTATGTATAATATCAAAAGATCTTCAACAAAGCTTTGTCGGTGAAACCCTCACCAAATAAACAAACCAAGCTTACCAGTATACAAGATAGCATATGATCACCAAATCAAAACCAACTAACTTAACATGAATCTGAGTAGCATGAATAGTATATCTAAGCCAATTCCATAAGCCAAAGCATACTGGAGTATACCAGATCATCATGATCTAACCAACCAGAAACCAATCAACCTACCAGGACCAAAAGGATATTGGTAAAGCAACCAAAGCAGCTAGTATTGACATCAATGACAAAATATCAATGCAACACATAATCAATTCCTCCAAATGGCCAACACCATCCCCCTTTTCCGATGTCCCTTCCCGAGTCCATTTAGCCTACTATCATATAACTGAGTATAATGAAACACCAAAAAGATTTGCATTTCATATAGCTTTCACCTGCATCAATACATGTTAGTACATCGTGGACATATATATATCACGATACAATCACATCCTGCATATATCATTGATTATTAGCATTTACATTTTCATATAAAACATAAAAAGACAAAAATAACACATCATGCATTTTATCATGTAAATAAGTTGTAACCATACATCCATTCACATTTTACATTTGCATTAGGCATAACATACATATAAATCCAGAAAAGAATAAAAAATGCATTGAATTCCATCAAGTACATATCCATCACATTGTATCATAAGTATAAAAATATCGTAATAAAAACAAACATCCATAAATCATGCATCATCATATAGAATCATTACATCACATCACATAATCATAAAATCATAAAGAAGCATCACATAGGAACACATACATATAGCCGTCGCAAGGATGGATCATCTCATATATATCAAAATAATATTAGTGTCATAATACAATGATGTCAAAATCTCATATGGCTACAAAATCACCCGTAGGTGTCTATATCATCATACCAAAAATGATATAAAATGGGATCCTAGAGAGATATGAGGATGATCCTCCCTCGAAGTTGGCTCACCTTGGTGGAATCTAAGCACTCGAAGTACCCACCCCTAGATCACCTCGTATGTCCCCTCCTCCCCCTGCTGGTGTGGGTGGACCCATTACTCCACCACTAGATGCTCTGCTCTTGTCTCTCCCTATAGTAGTCGAGCAGGAAGCTCTCCTATAGGTCCCTTCCCTTAGCTCTAGAGGTACTGCAACATAATAGAGGTTCCTCCAGTTGGCTATCTCATCACTTCCTGAAGGCAAAAATAGAATCCTCCTATAGTGTCACTTGCATCTGTATCCCTCGCAACCCATATGGTCTCCTCAATGGTCATATATCTCTATATGGCCTCATCTCTCTCTCACTGCATATTGGCTAACTATCACCTCAATTGAGTCACATCTCTCTCGATCCTCGATCTCAATGACCTGACCTTACATAAGCTCTTGTAGCATGAGTAGCTCATCCTCCTCCTCCTCATCTCCCCCCTGTGCACCCTCCTCCTACCTACCCTATTGTACTTATACCTAGGCTAGTAGTTGTCCTTACCTCTATCCCTATCCTTGTTCTTGGGTTAGAACCTATAATACTTGTCCCCCTCTGCCCCTGTGTGGTCTTGGTGGGCTGCCTCCCTTCCCTACGTCTCCACCTCCTTCAGCACCCTATTCCCTCCCTCCATCCCTAGCTCCACCTCTGCCCTTTACCATCCTCCTAGCTCCCCCTCTCCTCTACCTCCTCTGTTGACCTCCACTTCCATCCTTATCATCATTATGCTCCTCTACTGCAGGAATGGGCTCTGCAGGGTCTATCAATCTACGAAAAGGATGAGATGCAAAGTAAGACGCATACTCATCATCCATACCCACATCAATAACATCTAGAAAAATATCCCAAGAAATCAGTACCATCTTCTCAAACTGTGTAACTACCACATCATATGACAAAATGGGTCCCCGACAAATTTTCTCCCTAACTGTCCAAGCAAACTCACCAGAACCTCACGACATCCTCTGTTGATGGCCAATTTGCCTGCATACTCTATCAATAAGATGTCTATCTAAAATATATGGAGTCCACCTAATTAGATATCTACTCCTGAAACAAAATGATAGCTCTAGAGAATCCTCCTACTAGGCCTCACAATATAAATACAACCTCCATATAACACTATCAATATCATCTATAACTCACTGCCAATAATCTAGCTTCCCAATCCATAGCTAAGAAGTAGTCATTCTATATAGATGTGCGTAGGAATTTATGTTTCCTCTAAATATGAAGTGAATAGGCCTAGTCACAACAATATACTCGTATGCCCATAGCTACAGTAGTGTGACCCCACATCCCAATCTGCAGCCATCGAGGTAAACAAACTAGTGAAACTCATGGTATAAGTGTGCCAAAATGCATGCCCCCCATGCGAATCTCCTATGATTAGTCATGAGGATCTCCAAAGTCCTCCCCCATCTTATAGATAACCCTCATGTAGCCCTATTGAGACATAAGAACCCACTGATCATCCCTCCTACCACAACTACTAGCCTATGTTTATTTGAATGCATAACATCCCAACTCAAGTGTCCAGGTCTCAACTCCAACTCTGGGTTTGGAAAGACTCATCGAAGTGAATCTCTGTCTCCCTCTTGGTCATAAACTATGTGATCTCCATGGATCAAAACTCGTAGTATCCTATATGCATCCTCTAGAGTGATTGATATCTTTCTAGTCGACAAATAAAATGTACACATCTCTGAGTGCCATCTCTCCGCAAGAGCAGTCAACAATCTGGTGTTTGTCCTAATCTTTGGCAAGTATAGCACATATCTCAAGCCCACAACCGCAATAGCAACATTCTCCTCAAAGGTCAACTCTGGGCACAATCTCTGAGTCATAGGGAATATCTCTCTAGACTCTATCTTGGGCAATTACTCCCGCATCCAATCAAATCCATCATGTCATTTCTAGTGGTACTTATGTTTATCACATGTCATTGCATCATATCCTAGTGCTTATGTATATCACATGACACCACATCCTATCCTAGTGTATATGTTTATCACATTGCACTTGATCCTATCTTTCTAGAGCACGCGCTGGATTTTATCAATTCGATGACTTATCCTATACTCAACTTAGCATACCTACCTATTTTAGGGAACCTATTAAGTGAATCCTCTCAACAACTTATCCAATAGGCAATGTATGTTTATCATATAATTGTCAATTATGGCCTATCCTTCAGTTTGTCTCCCTAGGGCACTTGTTAAGTGAATCCTCTCAACAGTTTATCCAATTGACAACATATGTTCATCACATAACTATCAATAAATGTCAATCCTAGACACATACACATTTCTACTACACAGATGTGGTTTTACCCTACCTAAATGTGTTTTCATAGCATAAATGTTCTTTCTTAGCACATATGTGACATTGTTGAACGTATATGTGCCTTAACACCATAGATGTACCTTTTTATCACAAACATGGTTCTTTGTGCACAAACACAACTTTTTGACACAAATGTGCTTGTTTATCATAAACACACCCATACATATGTATAAACACGATTACAAACCTAAAAAAATCCCTTAGATGACCTAGATGAAACCATCTATCCTAGACGTGGACAAACCCTAGCACAGACGCATTTTAGACCTAAACACCGATTTCACATTTTTGTTTATCTACCCTAAAGTGCATTTATTGAAGCAATAAATGCAACAATGTACAAGGCAAGGTTAAGGTACATACCGGCTCACCCATATCGTGTGGCCTCTGGAACTGTTAGACATGATTGAATTTGTGTAGCCTATCTGTCATCTCTTCTGCTCTGTTGACTGCTCTCTAAGATCCTAGTGCTCTGATCTACTGAGTGTTGTGGATGCAAATGAGGATGTTTTCCTTGTGGCCTATACATATAGGCTTCTTAGCCTTAGTCTCTCGTGTCAGACTATTCTTCCCAAGTTAGTCCTTATCTTGTCAGTCTTTCTAGCCTTTCTCTCTAGAGAGAGATTGTCTGTAACATTTTCATTCAATCTCTCAAGGGGGCATATCATTCCTATCATGGGGCAACTTTGTATTAGTTTATTTTATCTTCTTTGAGCCAACGCGATAAGCTGGATTGTCTCAAAGAGGGGCAAAATGTAGACACCTAAAATTGTCCTATCTAATTAAACAAATTTTTATTTATTTATTATTTTACCCTAAGTCTTCTATTAATTAAATAAATATTTATTTAATTAATTAATTCATTTAACCTCTTCTAGCCTTTTTCTAATTTAAATGAATAATTTATTTATTTAAATAATCTTGCTCCTACATCAAATAAATATTTTATTTATTTAATTGATCCCACTTCTTCTATTAATTAAATTAATCTTTATTTATTTAATTAATTTATTAGCTTTTTCTTTAATGACACGTGTCACTTATCTCTTAATTCTTCTCTTACCTACCCCCTTCACTATTTATTATTCTTCTACCTATTCTTTCATCTTAGCCGACCATTGATCCTCTTCACCTTTTAATCTTATCCCTCTATTTCCTAAAGTGTCATCTATATAAGAGGATGCTTTCTCCATCATAAACAATCCATTTAGCTAATCATCTAATCAACTAATCAATCTCATGCAATCAAGTCTTCTTGCGATCAAGAATCTTCAAACACAATCCGTTCTTTGTTGAACTCTTGTGTACACATAAAATACGGGAGCAAATATATCAAACAAGATTAATGGAGATAGGAGACAATGAAGATTAAAACCCTACTTGACATGTGAATGGTAATATCTGCATTATTTTGTGATTTTCATGTTCTTAGGTATCTTCATTGGTGTATGGTGAATGTTTCAGTGTAGGACTTAGATTGTTTTTGGTTGAATCTTTATGGTTTTACAATAGGTTTTCATCATCATTTTTCATTGTATACAATGTAAAATATAAAATAAATATAGACTATAGTTTTTTTTCTCAAATATCTTAAATCTAAATTTTGATTGGTTAAGTAATTGAAAAATATAATTAGGTGAATGCAATAGTGTTCCTTCCTTTGACATGAATTAGTAATATAAATTACAAAATTAGAATTCAATATATCCATTACACATTTCCATTTAAAATCATCATAAATGACATAAAAACATCCCCATCAAGGGACACAATGAGTCAAGTTCCTGTTAATAGTGTAGTTAGTTTTGAGAAGATAAAAGTAGAGATGGAGATAGAGGGGGAGAGGAAGAGGGAGAGAAATATATGGAGAGATAAAGAAGTAGAAGAAGAGATAAAAATAGAGATATAGAAATGTCTCTAGAAAGACAAATAGAGAGAGTAGTAAACAAAAAATAGAAAAGCATTTGGTTTGATATCTCTTTTGATCACCAAACATTGGTAGTTTAGTTGTTTCAAGTTTTTGGTAGTTTAGTTGTTTAAAGTTTAAAGTTTGCAAACTTAACTCTTTGATTTTTAGATTACACAAATGAGATATCATGAAGATGAAGATAGCTATCATTATCTTACTATTCATTTATTGTGTTTTGAATATTTTATAATGCCATACTATAATAACTCTCAAGTCTACTATATTACTATTTTCCTATAATACATGTCTATATTATATTGTCATACTATTATGGTCTTTAAACTATTTGTTGTCATCTAATTATCACTCTTTAAATATTAGATTGGTAGAGAGTTAACATGCTATAATTTACTCTTGATTTAACTTATAATTTTCTTTTAACTTTGTTACTTTAAACTTTAATATGTTTAAAAAATTATAATTACATAAATAAAATTATTTAATTATATTTGTTAAAGTTTTAAATTAAAAAAAAAAAGAGTTTAAATGAAGTGAATGGCATCAATAATAGAAAATTACGTATTTGCAAGAATATTGTTTTATCTTAATATTATATATTTCTAGGTGTAATAAGAATAAGTACATGTGCCATGTTTAATCATAATAATTTATTTTATTAGTTTTAGTTATTTTTTATCAACTTAATTGAGTTAGAAGGGTGTGTCCCTAAATAATTATGCATGTAAGTAAGAAAGAGAGAAAAGGTTCATGACTACACTAAGATTCAAGGTTGCACTTTTGAAATCAAATTTACAATCAAATGGTTTAGAGCTACAAATGTAGCATTGTTCGAAGTCTTTGTGCATTATTTTAGATTTCATAGTGCATATTCATCACAACTATTTCTTTTCAAGAACAACATGAAATTTTGAATATGAATATTTAATCTTAGTAAAATAAATCTCCTTGTTTAACATCAAAACACACAATTAATTCTTCTATTAAAATTGATTATACTAAAAAAAGGTTTTGCAATTATAAAAAAGGCTGAAGATATCATATCATGAATACATGCACATAATAACCAAAAGCAATCAACATATATTAAAAAAAATAATGAAATCAAAATTTTAAAAAGTAAAATATAAATATATAATATATATGATACATATCAAAATAAAAAATACATAAAATTAAATAATGATTTAAGTAAAATAAACTATTCTTAAGTAAAATCAAATTTAAATATTTAAATAATAAATAATATAATTCTATTTTTTAACAAATAAATTTTAAAATATCTATATCAATTAGATTTAATATCTAAATTTATAAAAAAGAATTATTATTTCTTTTACATAATTTATTAATATTTTTTTAAAATTTTACATAATAACTATCGATATTATCATTAATAATAACAATTAGAACATTTCTACCCTTGTAGGTATACATATTATAACAAGAGGCGCAATGCATCAAGTTCTTGTCAATAATGTGCTTAGTTTAGAGTATAATATAGAAAAGAAGGAAGAATAAACATGGAGAGATAGAGATAGAGAGGCAAAGAGGAAGGGAGAGTGCAAGAGAGAGAAGGGGGAGACATGTCTAGAGATAGATGGGAGAGAGGGAGAGGGAGAGGGAGAGACAGAGATAGAGAAGAATATATATATATATAGAGAGAGAGAGGTTTAGGAAGGGAGAGTGGGAGAGAGAGAAGGGGAAGACATGTCTATAGATAAAGGGGAGAGGGGAAGATAGATGGAGATAGGTAGATATAGAGGAAGAGGGTGGATATATATATATATATATCTCTATGTGTGTGTGTGTGTGTGTGTGTGTGTGTAAGAAGATATAGAGGGGGAGAGGGAGAGAGAAAATTAGAGATGGAGACAACGAAAGAGAAATAGAGAGAAAATTAGGGATGTAGATAGGGAAAGAGAGATAGTGGGAGATAGAGAAAGGAATAGAGAGGAATGGAGAGAGAGAGAGAGAGAGAGAGAGAGAGAGAGAGAGAGAGAGAGAGAGAGAGAGAGAGAGAGAGAGAGAACTTTTTAAGCTACTTCGACATTGTATATTTTTTTAATAAAAAATGTTCAATGGATTTTTCCTACAATGAGGAAAGCAGTGTGTAGTATCAACTCACTTGTCAAGTCATGGAGAGAAAATAAAGTGAGTTTAAAATGTAAATTCTCTAGCATCCTTACATTGTTAAAATATATTTAAATATACAATTTTATTCTCACCCCAAATGATTAAGTCACTAGTACAATTAAAACACCATTAGCCATATTTTCTCCTTGAGGTCTTGGTTGAATTTCTACTTAAATGCCAAGTTTAGGTTCAAATGTTCTTTTTTAAATCTAAGTGTTCCATATGATATATCCTTAGTGAGCCATGCAAGATAATATATTAGAGATAAACCTTTCATCCTTTGAGTGTTACATTTGTTGATTTGAGATTCTAGATCTACAAGTTTGGTAAGATAGGGGTATGTGCAAGATCATGGTGTGCCAAAACAGGCCCTTAAGTGGCAATGAAATTTCAAAAAAATCAGAGTTATGCAACTTGACATGAAAAATTGAATAAGTTATGAACATTATTTTTAAAATATGTAAGAAGAGAATCTATAGAAAATTGAATGCAGTTTCTAAGCTACTAGTTGTTTTTTGAAAAAAAAAATCCTATTTGATGAAAATTTCAAATTTCAATGCAGTGGTACAAAAATTTCAGGAAAAAGATAAGAAGTAGGTGTATGTATGACCACCCTAATCACAATCAAATCATAATATTTTTTTATAAGATTTATCATATAAGTATTAGAATCATGTCCAGATGTGACACATATTTTTTTATAATTTTTTATAAAGTAAATAATTATTTATGAATTTTTAACTACAACTTTTCAGAAATTCAAAAAATCCTACGTCTTACCACCTTAACTTTGTCAAAACCTTATGAAATTCTTTTTTTTTTAATTTTTCCCTATAGTGGACGAAGCATAGGATGTGACGCATGTTTCAGATTCAAAAAATGTTATGCGGTTTGAAAGTTATGAGTATTTTTCAATCAGTCTATCAATCAAGACTTTTGTCAGAATTCAATTAGAAAATAAATAATTATTTATTAAAGTCAAAATAAGACAAGCCTTATATTGTTGGAAAGCTGAGAATGTCCTTAAAAAACCCTTTTCGTTTTATCAATTTTGGCTATAAAAAAAGTTGTCAGCCACCGGTGTAAAGTCTAGAAAATCAAGGAATACTGAAAAACACATATTTTCAATTGACTTTCCAGGCTTGCCACTTCCAAACCAAATCCCGAAGAAAACCTGAACCAAAATATGGAGGGAAAATTTTCTGTTTTAAAATTGGATATCCGAATTTTGAAAAAATAATTTTTTTTTTTTGTAGTAATTTGGGCATAACTTTTGTGTTTTATATCAAAATTTTGATTTTTTACAGGCATTGAAAAGGCAATTAAGAGCTCTATGATATGGAATAGGTATATTTTCAATTATTTGTTTTAAAAAATAATTATAATTCATTTAAATTCATCCTTTATTTTTAAAACATAAAAAACTCATGACTTTTTCATTTGATTTCCCTATTGCATGAATTTTTGTAACAATCATCTCAAAATAAACTAAATAAGTAATTAATTAATAATAGAAAATTCATGAATTTTATTGAGTTCGATAAATTTTGATAAACCATGTTATCTATGTTTGTTCCTTTCTCCACCTCTCTCTCCTAAACCTATCACTCCACCTATTTGTTTCTTCCTCCCTCTCTTTTGTCCATATTTATACATCTCTCTCTAGACTTATATCTCTAACTATCAATGAATACCTCATTAAATCTCCAAAGCTCTACAAGGTGCTTATATTTCTACCTCTTCATAATTTCCTCCTCTATGTCACTCTCTCTTCCCTAATATCTAGACTAGTCTCTCTACATTTCCTTCTCATCTCTAGCAACAAAATTTAGAGGGGACAAGAAGGGGCGTAGGGAAGTATTAAAAAAAGGAGAGGGGGAGAGAGGTGAGAAGGAGAGATTAATTGGGGGGAAGAGAGAGTGTGAGAGAGAGAGCTATAGGTGATTAGGTGGAAGGCAAAGAGAGAGAGGGAGGGGGTGATTGGGGTGAAGAGAGAATGAGAGGGAGAGTTTGAGATTATTAGGGGGTAGGAGGAGAGGGGGAGAGAGGAAAGTATCAACAAAGAGAGAAGAGAGATGGGGACAGAGGTGAAGAGAGACATATAGAGTAATTAAGGGGTGGGTAGAGGGGGAGAGGGAAGTATCTATAAACCTATAGGAGGAGAGAGGTGATCAAGGGTAATTGAGGAAAATAAATAATGTGAGAGAGAATATGGTGTCCTAAAGGGTCATATGGTGTCTCATGAACCTTTAGGACACCATATGACACCTTAAGACACCATATGATGTTGTTATAAGTCTTATGGTGTCCTAAGGGGTCATATGGTATTCTATGAGCCTTTAGGACACCATATGGTGTCATTAGGGGTTGTATGGTGTGTTAAGGGGTCATATGGTATCCTATGACCCCTTAGAACACCATATGACCCCTTAGGTATTGTTAGGGGTCATACTGTGTCCAAATGGGTCATATGGTGTCATTGGGGATTGTATGGTGTGCTAAGGGGTCATATTGTGTCCTAAGGGGTCACAAGACATCGTATGACCCCTTAGACACCATTTAATCCATTAGGTTTTGTTAGGGCTCATACTATGTCCTAAGAGGTCATATGGTGTCCCATGACCCTTTAGGACACCATATGACCCCTTAGGACATCATATGGTGTTGTTAAGGGTCTTATGGTGTCCTAAGGGGTCATATGGTGTTCTATAACCCCTTAGGACACCATATGACCCCTTAGGACATTATATGACTCCTTAGGATACCATACAATACCTTGGGACACCATATGGTGTCACAAGGAGTCGTATGGTGTCTTAAGGGGTCATATGGTGTCCAATGAACCCTTAGGACACTATATGACCCATTAGGTGTCATCAGGGGTCTTATTGTGTCCTAATGGGTCATATGGTGTCGTATGACCCCTTAGGACACCATATGCTTGGAGACTATATGATGCTATGGGTCGTATGGTGTCCTATGACACCTTAGGACACCATATGACCCCTTAGGATACCATTTGGTGTTGTTATGTGTCATATGGTGTCCTATGACCCCTTAGGTGTCATTAGGGTTTAGTTTATGTCCTAAGGGGTCATATAGTGTCCTAAGGGGTCATATGGTGTCCTATGACCCTTTAGGACACTATATGACATCATTAGGGGTCATATTATGTCCTAAGGAGTCATATTGTGTCTTATGACCCCTTAAGACACCACATGGTGTTGTTATGCGTCATATGGTGTTCTAAGGGGTCATATGGTATTCTATGACCCCTTAGGACACCATTTTTATGTTGTTATGGGTCGTATGGTCTCCTAAGGGGTCATATGTTGTCCTATGACCCCTTAGGACACCATATGGTTTCTTAAGGGCTCATATGGTGTTCTATGACCCCTTAGGACACCATATGGTGTCATTAAGGGTCGTATGGTGTGCTAAGGGGTCATATGGTGTCCTATGACCCTTTATAACACCATATGACCCCTTAGGTATCGTTAGGCATCATTTTGTGTCGTTAGGGGTCATATGATGTCCTATTACCCCTTAGAACACAATATGACCCCTTAGGTGTTGTTAGGGGTCATATTGTGTCCTAACGGGTCATATAGTGTCCTACGACCCCTTAGGACACCATATGGTGTCGTTTGGGATTGTATGGTGTGCTAAGGGGTCATATTGTGTCCTCAAGATTCCTAGGACATAATATAACCTCTCAAGACACCATATGACCCCTTAGATATCGTTAGGGGTCATATTGAGACACCATATGACCCCTTAGATATTGTTAGGGGTCATATTGAGACACCATATGACCCCTTAGGACACCATATCACGTCGTTATGAGTCTTCTTGTTCTCTAAGGGGTCATATGGTGTTCTAAGGGGTAATATGATTTTATATGACCCCTTAGGATACCATATGACACTTTAGGACACTGTATGGTATCATAAAGGGTCGTATGGTGTTCTAAGGGATCATGTGGTGTTCTATGAGGTCATATGGTTTTGTATGACCCCTTAGGACACTATATAACTTTGTTAGCAGTCATATTATGTCCTAAGGGGTCATATTGTGTCTTATGACCCCTTAAGACACCACATGGTGTCGTTATGGGTCGTATGGTTTTCTGAGGGGTCGTATGGTGTTCTATGACCCTCTAGGACATCATATTATGTTGTTATGGGTCATATGGTCTCTGAAGGATTCATATAGTGTCCTATGACCCCTTAGGACACCATATGGTGTCATTATGTGTCATATGGTGTCCTAAGTGGCCATATGGTGTTATATGACCCCTTAGGACACCATATGATCCCTTAGGACACCATATGGTGTTGTTAGGGGTTGTATAGAGTGCTAAGGGGTCACATGGTGTCTTGTGACCCCTTAGCACATAATATGACCCCTTAGTACACCATATAGTGTCCTTAGGGGTCATATGGTGTCCTATGAACCCTTAGGACATAATATGACCCCTTAGGTGTTGTTAGGGGTCATATTATATCCTAATGGGTTATATGGTGTCCTACAACCCCTTAGGACACCATATGGTGTCGTTAGGGGTTGTATGGTGTGCTAAGGGGTCATATTCTATTCTAAAGGTTCCTAGGTCATCATATAACCCCTTAGGACGCCATATGACCCCTTAGGACATCATATCATGTGGTTATGGGTCTTCTTGTGTTCTAAGGGGTCATATGGTGTTATATGACCCATTAGGATACCATATGACCCCTTGGAAAACCATATGGTGTCATAAAGGGTTGTATGGTGTCGCAAGGGGTCATATGGTGTCCTAAGGGGTCATATGGTGTCCTATGACCCCTTAGGACACTATATGACATTGTTAGGGGTCATATTATGTCCTAAGGGGTAATATTGTGTCTTATGACCCCTTAAGACACCATATGGTGTCGTTATGGGTCGTATGGTGTTCTAAGGGGTTATATGGTGTTCTATTACCCTCTAAGACACCATATTATGTCGTTATGGGTGTTATAGTCCTCTAAGAGGTCATATGGTGTCCTATGACCCCTTAGGACACCATATAGTGTCATTATGCATCGTATGGTGTTCTAAGGGGTCATATGGTGTTCTATGACCCCTTAGGACACCATATGACTCCTTAGGACACCATATGGTGTCATTATGGGTCATATGGTGTGCTAAGGGGTCAAATGGTGTCCTATGACCCCTTAAGACACCACATGGTGTCGTTATGGGTCGTATGGTGTTCTAAGGGGTCATATGGTGTTCTATGACCCTCTAAGACCCATATTATTCTTTTATGGGTTGTATGGTCCTCTAAGAGGTCATATGGTGTCCTATGACCCCTTAGGACACCATATAGTGTCATTATACATTGTATGGTGTCCTAAGGGGTCATGTGGTGTTCTATACCCCTTAGGACACCATATGGTGTCATTAGGGGTCATATGGTGTTCTAAGGGGTCAAATGGTGTCCTATGACCCCTTAAAACACCATATGACCCCTTAGGTATCGTTAGGTGTCATTTTGTGTCGTTAGGGGTCATATGGTGTCCTATGACCCTTTAGGACACAATATGACCCCTTAAGACACCATATAGTGTTGTTAGGGGTCATATGGTGTCCTATGACCCCTTACGACACAATATGACCCCTTAGGTGTTGTTAGGGGTCATATTGTGTCCTAATAGGTCATATGGTGTCCTACGACCCCTTAGGACACCATATGGTGCCGTTAGGGGTTGTATGGTGTGCTAAGGGGTCATATTGTGTTCTAAAGGTTCCTAGGACATCATATAACCCTTTAAGACACCATATGACCCCTTTGATATTGTTAGGGGTCTTATTGTGTCATAAGGGGTCACATGGTGTCTCCTGACACCATATGACCCCTTAAGACACCATATCATGTTGTTATGGGTATTATTGTGTTATAAGGGGTCATATGGTGTTATATGACCCCTTAGGATATGATATGACTCCTTAGGTGTTGTTAGGGGTCATATTGTGTCATAAGCAGTCATATGGTGTCTCCTGACACCATATGACCCCTTAGGACACCATATCATGTTGCTATGGGTATTCTTGTGTTATAAGGGGTCATATGGTGTTATATGACCCCTTAGGATACGATATGACCCCTTAGGTGTTGTTAGGGGTCGTATTGTGTCCTAACGGGTTATATGGTGCCCGATGACCCCTTAAGACACCATATGGTGTCATTAGGGGTTGTATGGTGTGCTAAGGGGTCATATTGTGTCCTAAAGGTTCCTATGACATCATATAACCCCTTAGGACACCATATGACCCCTTAAGTATCATTAGGGGTCATATTGTTTCCTAAGGGGTCATATGGTGTCTCATGACACCATATGACCCCTTAGGACACCATATCATGTCGTTATGGGTCTTCTTGTGTTCTAAGGGGTCATATGGTGTTATATGACCCCTTAGGATACCATATGACCCCTTAGGACACCATATGGTGTCATAAAGGGTGGTATGATGTTGTATGGTGTCCTAAGGGGTCATATGGTGTCATATGACCCATTGGGAAACTATATGACATCGTTAGGGGTCATATTATGTCCTAAGGGGTAATATTGTGTCTTATGACCCCTTAAGACACTAGATGGCATCGTTATATGTTCTATGGTGTTCTATGACCCTCTAGGAAACCATATTATGTTGTTATGGGTCATATCATCTCCTAAGGGGTCATATGGTGTCCTATGACCCCTTAGGACACCATATAGTATCAGTATGCATCGTATGGTGTCCTAAGGGGTCATATGGTGTTCTATGACCCCTTAGGACACCATATGGTGTCATTAGGGGTTGTATGGTGTGTTAAGGGGTCATATGGTGTCCTATGACCCCTTAGAACACCATATGACCCCTTAGGTATTGTTAGGTGTCATTTTGTGTTATTACAGGTCATATGGTCTCCTATGAACCCTTAGGACACAATATGACCCCTTAAGACACCATATAGTTTCGTTAGGGGTCATATGGTGTCCTATGACCCCTTAGGATGCACTATGACCCTTTAGGTGTTGTTAGGGGTCATATTGTGTCCTAATGGGTCATATGGTGTCCTACAACCCCTTAGGACACCATATGGTGTCATTAGGGGTTGTATGGTGTGCTAAGGGGTCATATTATGTTGTAAAGGTTTCGAGGACATCATATAGCCACTTAGGACACTATATGACCCCTTAGGTATTGTTAGGGGTCATATTGTGTCCTAAGGGGTCATATGGTGTCTCCTAACACCATATGACCCCTAAGGACACCATATCATGTCATTATGGGTCTTTTTGTGTTATAAGGGGTCATATGGTGTTATATGACCCCTTAGGACACCATATGGTGTCGTAAGGGATCGTATGGTGTTATAAGGGGTCATATGGTGTCCTATGACCCCTTATGACACTATATGACCCCTTAGGTGTCGTCATGGGTCGTATTGTGTCCTAATTGGTCATATGACATTCTTTGACCCCTTAAGACACCATATGACCCCTTGGGACAATATATGGTTCTATGGGTTGTATGGTGTCCTATGACCCCTTAGGACACAATATGACCCTTTAGGATGCCACATTGTATCATTAGGGGTTTTATGGTGTCCTAAGGGGTCATTTGGTGTCTTATGACCCCCTAGGACACCATATGGTGTCATTAGGGGTCTTATTGTGTCTTAAGGGGTCATATGGTGTTTTATGACCCCTTATGACACCATATGACCCCTTAGGAGACCATATGGTGTCGTTAGAGGTCATATTGTGTCCTAAGGGGTCATATGATGTTCTATGACCCCTTAGGACATGATATAACCCCTTAGGAGACCATATATACTAATTGTCAAATAAGGAGAGATATAAAGGTGAAGAGAGATGAAGAACTAAAGAGAGGGAAAAGAACTAAAGGAAAAGGACATAAATAGAGATATAGATATTAAGGAGTATGAAGTGAGAGGGAGAAAAACTAAAGGACAAGGATGGATAGAAAGAGGTAGACATATCTAGATATTGAAAAGGAGAGAGGAAGATAGAGATAAAAGATGAAGATAAAGGGAGAGGGAGGTGAATAGATATAGAGAAAGAGAGAGGTAAAGACAAAGATAAATATATGAAGAGATGGAGAAAAATGGATAGAGAGGGGTAAAGAGAGAGATTAAAAAAGGAAGAGATAGAGAGATATAAAGGAAGAGAAATATTGATAGATAGAGATATATAGATAGTGCAAGAGAGTGAGAAAGAGAGATAGAGATTATAGATAGGGATAGATAGAGAGGGAGAGAGAAAAAGAGGAAGATATAGAGATATATAAAGGCAATATAGAGAAGGATGTGGGGAGAGAGAAAAAGATATATAAAGATTGAGTAAATAAAGAGATAAAAGTGGAGAAAGGGAAAGATACTTCAAGAGGGCAATAGAGGAAGAGACAAAGAAGTAGATTAATCATGTATAGAGGAATATATATAAAGATAGAGGAACATATAAAAAGAGATATTGATAGGAAAAGAGATGGAGATAGAGATAGATATGGATAGAACGTGATAGAGAGAGTAAGAAAAATGGAGGGAGAGATGGAGTGAATAAGTGAGATTTAGAGATAATGAAATATAAATATACATGAAGATAGATCTATAGGGATATAGAGAGAGAGGGGACAAGATAGGGAGAGAAAGGAGGTGATAGAGACAAGTAATATATAAGTATAGGTAGGATAAGGTAAAGGAGGGAGATAAATAGAGAGAGAAGAGAGATTATTAGAGAGAAATATAGAAATAAGGAGTGACAATGATGGAGTGAGAGAGGAAGAGATATGAATAGAAAGATGGAGATATATGCAGAGATGCATGTAACTTGGGAATTTATTTATCTACATGGAATGAGAAAATAAGTGACATAAGTAGAGAAGAAAGAGATATATAAAATATATTATATAAGTATAGATATACAAGTGATAGATAAAGGAGGTGATAGGGAAAAAAATGAGACTTTGTATGCAAAATTTGTGAGTATTTAAAGTTTTAAAATTAAATGACTGACTTTAAATGATTATTATTAATTTTTGGTCTATAATATCATCAAAATACCTCATCCATTTGATAGGTCTATGAATTACCTTTCCAACGCTTGTTAAAAATCAAAATTTTGATAAGAAACGCAAAAGTTACGGCCATTTTACTAAACTATATTTTTTATGTTGATAAAATTGGATATCCGATTTGAAAAGTACGATATCACAATAGTGACATCACAATGGTGACATCACAATAGTGACATCGCAATGGTGACATCACAATAGTGACATCACAAATCGTATATCCGATAATATCGAATATCTGATATTATCAGATATCCGGTTTGGTTTAGTATTACCAAACCAAATTCAAATTTCGCCCGACCCAAACAAAAAGTCAAAGTAGATTTTGGCGTGTTTGGAAAGGTTGAAAATGCATTTTTTTCTCTATTGCCACTTTTTGGCCCCCCTTGATCTTGCACATACCCATAGAATGGGGGACAATTAGTAATTTTTTTTTGTTATTGTCACACACATGATGTATCTAGGCCACGTGTTTCATTCCTTCATAATTGTTTCACATTATCCTAAGGAATACCCCTTTGTTTTGTAGAGAGGGGCATGGAGACTTACTTTATCCAAGGACCTGGGTCCTAAATGCACTTGCAACTTGATCATGTAACTCCCCAAGGACACACGATCCTTGGAATGTTGATGAAAAATGACTAATAATTTTTCTCTCTCACAATCGCTTTATAAAATTTCATTCAAGTTTTAAGTTTAAAATTATTTTATTACATAAATTAAAATACAAAAATTCAATATAATTATTCTATAATAATTAAAATTAATAAGACACAAAATTATAAATTAAATTAATTCTATTTTTTTAATTATTGTTCGCGATTTCATAAAAAGACTAATAAATATGATAAAATATAAATTATAAACCTAAATTTAAATTTAAAATAGAATAAACGAAATGCAAAATTTGTGGGGATGTTTGGATAATCCCAATTAAAGTCTTGATCCTTCTATACATTGAAATAATATTTAAATGTGGTTATAACACAATTGGAATCATATTTTTATTATTAAGATAACTCTTTCCACCTATATCTAAATTTATATAAATTCTCTACAACTCTCATATAATTTAAAAAATAAATTTATATTAGTATATAATAATAGTTATATCTATAATACATCTAAAAATTAAAAAAACATATAAATTATAATTAAATATTTTGAAAAAACATTAAATTTATATAAATTCTATACAACTCTAATATAATTTGAAATTAAATCTACATTAGTATATAATAATATTCTATATATAATTTATGTTAAAATAAAAATATATAAATTATAATTAAATATAATGAACAAAACAATAAATTTTTATCTCTTAATTACCATAAATAATTATAATTAAGTTTGATGTCTTTTTTCTTCAGGAAACTAAGCTGTCTTTAGAGTCTACAGATAGGGTTTTTTCTTCTTGGAAACGGTGGAATCATGTTTATGTTTCTTCCTCAGGGGCCTCAGGGGGTTTGGCTCTTTTGTGGAATAGTTATAATATTGAGCTAAATCTTGTGGCTTTTGATACTAATTGGATGTTGTCCTTTGTCAAGAGTAAGGTCTCTAGTGTCAAATTTTGGTTTTTCAATGTTTATGCTCCTTCGATCATTCAAGGTAAAAGTAAATTATAGAAGGATCTTGGAAGGATCTCTTCTCCTTTGAGGAAAGGTTCCTTTGTTGTGTTTGGGGGAGATTTTAATGCTATTACTGATTTAGAGGAAAAGAGTGGTGGTATTCTTCTGAATTATAGGATTATAGATGATTTTAGGTCCTTCATAGAAGATGTGGGTCTTTTTTATTGTAAGTCTCAGAATGGAGTTTTTACATGGACTAATATGAGGAGGGGTTTTTCTCAAATAGCTGAGAGGTTAGACAGGTTCTTATTATCTGAGAATTGGTTTGATTTGGATGTTGATTTTTCTTCTCATATTCTTCCCAATATGGGCTCAGACCACTTTCCAATCTCCTTCTCCATTCTAGAAGACAAACCTGTTCATAAATCTCATTTTAAGTTTGAGCCAATGTGGTTCAGAGATCCCTCTTTTCTTTCATTGCTTAAAAAATGGTGGCATTCGGCTCCTTTTGTCTCGGGTTCTAGAATGTTTCAAGTTGTGAGAAAGCTCGGTTTTTTTAAATTAAAAATTCGAGATTGGAACTTGGTTCATTTTAAAAACATTTTTGAAGAAAAGCAGAGAATTTGAGATATGATAGTAAGTTTGAATAACCATGTGATTCAGCATAGCATGGTTCCTTCGGTTTTTGATGAATTAAAGTCTCTCAAATCTCAGCTTGATGAGATTTTGGCTAGAGAAGAAATTTATTGGAGACAAAAGTCTAGGGAGTTATGGCTTTTGGAGGGGGATAGGAATTCAAAATTCTTTCATTCCTCCAACAAGTTGAAGAGGAGTAAGAATAGAATCACTTGTGTTTAGGATCAATAAGGACAATTATTGACTGAGTAGGATGATATTGCTAAGGAGGTAGTAAGGTTTTTTAAAACCCTTCTATCTTCAGAAGTAACAAATTTTAGAAATTTTGATTCTCATGTCCCTTCTTTGGTATCCATGGAAGATAATAAGATGTTAATGGCACCGTTTTCTCTAGAAGAAGTCAAACAGGTAGTTTTTGCCATGAACCCTAATAAGGCTCCTGGTCATGATGGTTATACACCATTGTTTTTTCAGAAATGCTAGGATTTTGTGGGTAATGATGTTCTTTTGGCTCTTGAAGAGGCTAGGTGGAATAGGTGTATTTTGAAAGAACTAAATACTACTTTGATTTCTATTATTCCAAAGAAGGAGGATGTTAAGTCTTTTGTGGATTTCCGGCCTATTTCTTTGTGTAATAGCTTATACAAGATATTCACCAAGGCTATCTCTTTAAGGTTAGCAAAGATTTTACCTAAGCTTATTTCCTTGGAGCAAGGGGGTTTTGTTCTAGGGAGGGAAACTACGAAGGGAGCATTTGTAGTGCATGAGGTGTTGCATTCTATCTCCTCCCAGAAGTCTTTGACTATGATACTTAAGCTTGATATGATGAAGGCTATGATAGAGTAGAATGACATGCTTTGTGTAAAGTTTTATTGAGTTTGGGTTTTTTGTATGCTTGGGTAAAATGGATTCACTCTTGTATATCTTCTACAAGATTTTTAGTAATCCTCAATGGTTCTCCCTGTGGTTTCTTCTCATCTTCTAGAGGTTTGAGACAAGGAAATCCCCTTTCTCCTTTTTTGTTTATTCTTCTTGTTGAATCCTTTAGCTGGGCAATCAAGGCTGCTAGATCAGAGGGTTTTTGGCGAGGCATTAAGATTCAAAATTTTCCTCAAGCTATTTCCCATTGCCTCTTTGCTGATGATACTTTGTTGTTTGGGCATGCTTCTTTGTCAGAGGCTAAGATTATTTCAAGTTTTATTCAGGAATATGCCTCATTTTTAGGTCAGCAAGTCAATATTGATAAGTCTAAAATCTTCTTTCTTAATACTTCACCGTTGGTGTAGTAGAGGTTGCATTCCTTTTGGGGTTTTCAGATTGGTAACCTGCCCTGCTCCTATCTTGGGATTCCCTTCTTTGTTAAGCAAGATAATCTTCATTTTTGGGATAACGTAACTTTGGCCATTTCAAAAAGAATTTTTTCTTGGAATCATAAATGGTTGACTCTAGCTGGAAAATTGACACTTATTAAATATGTTCTGAGTTTTGTTCCTATTTATTTAATGTTAGTTTTAAAGTCTCCCAAATCTATTATTGTACATTTGCAAGATATCCTTCGATCATTTCTTTGGGATAACAATAAAAATGGCAAAAAGAGGTTGCCTTTGGTTGTCTGGGATAAAATTTGCCTTCCTCAGGATTCACGTGGTACTGGTGTTTGGAATTTGGAGAATCAAAATTTAGCCTTAGGGGCCAAGTTGGTTTGGAGATTGTATGAGAATCCAAACTCTCTTTGGGCTCAGATTATGTTTGCCAAATATCTAAACAATGGTCCTAAAGAGATTATTTTCAAATTTTCAAATTTACCTTCCGGTTCTGTCATTTGGAATTTCTTATGTAAATATAGATCAGCTATTATTCCCCGCCTCTCATGGGTTGTTCATAATGGAAGGAAAGATAGGTTCTGGGATGAATCATGGAATGGTCATTGCTCTTTGATTATTATTAGGGATTGGTGTCCCTTGATTGGTCCCCTCGCCTCTCTTTGGGGTGTGTTTGTGGCAGATTATTTTGACATTGTTTAGGATGGCCCTCTAAAATTAGCCAAATGGAAGTCGATTTATTTCCTTGATGTGGATGTGCATTTGAAAGAAGATTTTGATAAGATTATGAGTGAAAGATTTATTACTCTCTTAGGCTCTAAAGATGAATTTATTTGGTCAGGGAATGCTTCTGGTAAATACTCTATTAAGGGAGGCTATTTCTCCCTTTTACCTACAACTTTTGGCTCTTATTGGCCTTATAAGTTGTTCTGGCACTCAACTTGTTTACCCAAAGCTGGAGTTTTTGCTTGGTTGTCCATCCAGGATAGAGTTATAATAGACATGAGGCTGGATAGATTAGGCATTACTATGGCTTTTCCTTGAGTTTTTTTGTAATAAGAACCTTGAGTCTTCCTCACATCTGTTTCTCCATTGTGATTTTGCTTATGAGTGTTGGAATTGGTTGCTAAGTAAATTGGGCTTATCTTTTGTTATTGGCAAGGACCTTGCCTCTCACTTTCATTCTTGGCCTCTCATGTTTTCCTCTTCTTTTTATGTATGTCTTTGGGTTATCTCTCCATCTATTATCATCTTGAATATTTGGCTTGAACGGAATAATAGGATTTTTAAGAAGGTTCGTTCCTTAGTATGAGATGTTCTGCAAAAAATAGAAGCCTCTATTTCAGAGGTTGCTTTGCCTTATATCTATAAGAACTTGGGAAATCAATCTTATTTCTCACATTGGGATAATAGAATTACCAGGGTTTGGGGAGCCCTCTCGACCTTACCCTCTCATGGCTCAATCTCCAAGAGTAATAATTCTCTTGCAAAGCGGGCACTGGCTAAATGGAAACCTCCTCCTTGGGGTCACTTTAAACTTAATTTTGATGGTTCCTCCCAAGGAAACCCTGGGAAGATAGGGGCGGGGATGGCTATCTTTGATCATAATGCGCATCCCATTCTTGCTAAATGCCATGATCTTGGATATAATACTAACAATTTTGCTGAGTTTCAAGCTTTATCTTTGGGGTTGGATATGGAAATTTCTCTAAAGATCAAGAACATAGTGATTGAAGGTGATTCCATGGTTATTATTCAGAGTGTTATGAAGAAGAGATCAAATTGTTGGAAGTTAAAGTATTTGCTAGATCATATTTTACAAAAGTTAGATTCTTTTGATTCCTTCCTAATCTGTCATTGCTATAGGGAAATTAACACAGTGGTTGATTTCCTGGCAAATCTTGCCATTGAGAGTAAGGCATATTTCTGGTTGGTTGATTCATCTGAACTTCCTTCGACAGTTTGGAAAGGAGTTCAAAATTATTTTCTTTTTGGCTGATTGGTTGCCCGCCCTCCTTGATTTGTCAGGTTTATCTTCTTTTCAACTTTATGGATGACTTTGTATGTGCCTAATATCTGATGTAGAAATCATACTTCTATTTTAAGTATTTGTCATATATAATGTCATTTATAGGGTGAGGACATGGGTAATCATGACATTTTCAAGGGTGGTGGCATGTGTGATTTGAATGTCTTTTGTTTTCAGAATTTCATGGGAATTTGGCATGTGTGAAAGTATTAGTATACGACACATTCTTGGGATATTATTGTTTTTTGTGGAGTGGTACCGCATTGAGGCTCGTCTTGTGTGAGTTTTTTGGCCATAGAAGATTTGGTATTGTTCTATGATCATTTATTGGGTGGTGGTGTCCTCTCCTTCCTGATTTTCATTAACGATTGTCGGTTTTTCATGGTTGTTAACTCGTGTGAAATGTTCAAATCATGGTAGTTTGCAATGGATATTTTTACAAATCTGTTCTCACCATTATGGTAAGTTGATGGTAGTCTTTTATTAATACTTTCATGTGTTTATCTCGTTTATTTAGTATGGGAAAGACTGCATTTTGTGTTTAATGGTTCTATAGGTTTTTGGAGTTTTTGTTTCTGCAAATGTCATCTTCCCTAGCCTCTGGTATATACAGAGTGGTGCTTGAATCTGGGGTTTTGGAGGATGATAATGTGGATAATTGTGACAAGCTCAATGAGGTCTTTAATCTATTTTCTCCTGTAGTGGCTTTTGAATTCCGCAAGCTTCTAGGGTATCGTTGGCTGGAAATTTTCCCTCATATTTTTTATGCTGAGCTTTTGTCTCGGTTTGTTACAATCTGCTATGATGTTTTACTTGACGTTGATTTGGTCTGCCTCTTGGTTTCCACTTTCATTTTTCCATCAGTATGTAATTGGGATATGGTTTCTTCTGCATTAGTTGATTATCATTTTGATGTGGGGTCTTTTTATTATTGTGGTTTTCTTCCTCGCCATGAGCTCATGGGTAATGGTTGGTTTGGTCAATTATTGTATGAATTAAGAATGGGGCTGATATGTGACACCATGGAAGATACACGGGCTTCTATGGATTTTCTCCTATATCTGGTTCCTAATCAGTATGTGGACAAAGCCTGGGTTGTTTTTGAGGCTTTGCATTCACTGCTTACTTTGAGCTTCTTGTACATTGCTCCTGCTCATTTGGAATTTCCCTTGAGGGTTGTTCCTCCTCTGGATGTAGCTCATGATCCTCTCATAGAGAGCACTAGTTCTTGGTTTTTACATGTCTGACCACTTTTATCTTGGAGTTGTGGTATGGTTTTTTTTGATGCAGATATGGAGATTTTGGCTGCCGATATGCTGGAGTTTTGGCTGTATCGTACCTTTTGAGCAGTCTCTCTTTGGTATCCAGATATTCAATTTGTAATTGGCAGAAGCTCCTACATTGGCATTGTTTTCTAATTCCTTGGTGGTACCACACGATCTTCTAATGGAATTTTTTTATCTAGCCCTTTATTTGGTAGCAAGTTGGTTTTTGTATCTAGGCATGTCCTATGGGACCTTTGTATAGTTTTTCAGATGTAGGGGTTTGGGTGGTTTTTTGCCGGATATGTAACAAATTATGTAAGGGCAGTTTTAGTTTTTTATTTCAAGGCTACAACTGGAGGTTTTCTTGCGGGTTCTTTCCTGCAGGTATGCCGTTTGAACCCGTTGTAAAAAAAATTTATGATTAATAAAAAAGTTTAGTGGCTAGCCCACTTTTATTGAATTTTTTTTTATCATACTAAAAAAAATATATTAATAATAATACAACCATATATTTTTTAAATTATAAATATAATCATTATTAATATAAATCTAATGTGAATCTCTAATAAAAAAAGATTAAAATCAAACAATAAATGAAAGGCTTTAAAAAAATGCCCAAAATGACATGAGTTGCTCTGGTTTTCATTGCTTTTTAATAAAAAACAACTCACTCTTAATTTAATGTAATAAAAAAAAGGTAATGAGCCTACATGATTAAATAGTTTGACTGTCACATTTGCCCATATAAATCAATCATTTACTACACAATTGAGCACATACCTTGATAAAAAAGGTAAGGATCGTGAGTGCTGAGAAAAATGAATGGTGTGAAGTGAAGCTACTAAAATAATTTGACTATCACATTTTCCCTCCAATGATTTATCATTATTAACATTTTCTTGGCAATGTTTCCGTGTAAACTATGCCTTAATAAAGAGCCATTGAAAAAGGCAAATAAACAAACTAATGAATAATGCAAGCAAAGTGTCACATGTTTACTAAAGAATTAAATAAGATATTAATATTTAATTTAAACTTGTACTTTTGATTCCTCTCGTGATAATGTTTTTGATATTAAAAGAAGCCAAATCAAGGGGGTTGTCCCAGGTACAAATAAGAAAATAGTGGCTAACCAACTATCAGTAGAGAAGCAGCAAAATCGTAGCCTCCTAAACTTTCCTCTATCAAAAACTTAAAACATGCTACGCATATTACCCGAGTATATAAAAGTCATAATTTAAATATGCCACACAGGGAAAAAGATAGTTAAGTCTAGGCTTAACTAGAAACTGTAACTATAAGCCAACAAACCATTAGGGCCATTCAAAAAACCAGAAGCCCAAACCATAGAAAACACAACTATTTCTTTTTTCCATGGCTCCTCTTGGGGAGGATCTTCCTTGCCCATTCCTTGGTGAGGAATTTAAAGAGGTCCTTGTAGTCCTCATCCTCCTTTCCTTTACCTTTGAGTGTTCTTTCTTGCAAGAGACAAAGAGTGGTCACAGAGCTATGCATGACATTTAGAGCAAACCTGGAGACATCATGCAACTTGTTCTCAATATCCTCCATTCTGCTGGTAATTTCCTACAGGTTTTCAAACATGTCATCCACTTTCTTTTCCAAGTCCATCGGTTTGCCATCTGATTCCTCCTTGATGTTTCTCACTTCCTCCACCACCATCATCTTATCAATTCTGAGAGTAGGGGACAAAGAGTTTGCCTAGGATTTTGGATCAGCATCCAGGCTCATGGAATTTTTAGGACTCTCAGACACATGGGTGGAGCTGGCAGAGTGGGAGGTCGAGGTGGACTGATATGGGGCCGCATTTCTAGAGGGGATGGAATTCCCAATTTCATGAGATGAGGAGGGGTCCCTTAAATATTTCTCAAGGGGCTTGGACACTAATATCATAGAGCGACATGGAGTGTTAACTTCATCCGTAATCTCCACATCATAGTCAGTTTCTTAGATTCTCACTTTCTTGAGGGGTTTTGAATCCCTCAAGTAGCGCTTTTTATTTTTCTTACTAGAGGAGCTAGGTTCAGGCAAGCGAGGAGGGCTTATGTCAACATTATCAACAGTTATGGCCAGAGATTGGCTTTCAGGCACATTCTGGATAGAAATTGTGCGAGGAGGGCAAAGGGCCAAGTGGAAATTGTAAAGGCAGAGGATAAGGCCTTGGTGAACAATAGTAAAGTCCTTTCCTTTCTTCTTGGCTTCCACAATATCTCTCACATTATAGTCCATAGAGTGCAGTAGAAAAAAATGAATGGAGATAAGATCTTTATTCCTAAGATAGTTATGGAAAGGAAGGTGATAGTAGTAGAAAACCCCATACTATCCTTCAAGGATGAAATATTTCATGATGATTTAGCAAACCTTGTTCCAAGGTGGCGAAAGATCTTCCCAGTTGAAGCCACCAACCCTCTTCAAAGGGTTCTCCCTATCACAAAAAAAACTGGTTTAGGCTAGTGGTGTTCGATATGCGGCTTTGTTTCTTCCATTTCCTACCCTCCATGGATAGGCCCATCGACTGAACAATCACATCTTCATTGAATTCGAACAATATACCACCTATAGTGACCCTTCTATCCTCCTAGGAGGCCACAAACTACTTTGACAGTCTCTCGTCATATCATTTCACACTCTCTATGAATTTATCAATGCCACCTTCTAAGCGAACAAACCAAACCATCGGCTTGGATTTGAATTCATCTATTTTTTTGGGTTCAAGTCTTAGTTTGTCACCCCCCATGGTCATTTCTTCTAGCTTAGAATAGCAAATGAAAAATAGGGCAGCAAGGATACAGAGCCGAACCAGATCAGAAGCAGAGTCGAGAAGAAAAATCAGCAAATTATGAAATAAAATCATGCAATAATCGTTATGATTATTGCAAGTTGTGTTTAAATAGATTTCCCCATCACAAAATCTATTACACTCGTGTGAACCATAAATCCATCCAATGTGATTTAGTCGAGCCTAGTTATTACCTTCATCACTGCCAATGACATTCATCTAGATGATAAATTAAAAATTGTCGTTCCCAATATCAGTACTACACCGATAAATATCATCATTATCTATACCCTCTTGAAACTGATGACAAGGCCATATGTAGCTACATGGCAACCCCAACCCATGATGGGCAAGTTTCCCCTCCAAATTCAAAATTTGAAAATTTATGCTCTTCATCTGATAACAATTAGAAAAATTTGTCATAAGACTTAGTTTTTTCTTTCTCCAAGATCTCCTTGGTGGTCATTGTCAGCAAATGAGTGTTCCTCCAATATCGTAAGCCATTTTGTATCCTACCCACAATAGCCATAGAGTCAACAGGCACATTCCCTTCTCTAAAAATGTGGTGGATAGTAAAACAGTCAAGGTTAGCTAGAAACATTCTTGCATCCCTCAAAATAGAATCCACTTGCCAACCCGCTACAGATCTACCACTAACAGCTTCCACAATAACTTTAGAATCACCTTCAATTTCCAGTTGTCTAATACCTATAGAAGTGGCAAATTTTAGGCCCCATATGAGAGCCATTCCCTCTGCTTGAGTGACAGTATGATTCTTCAAGCTACTTGCATATGCAGCTATAGTAGTCCCCTGATGGTCATGAATGACACTACCACCTGCTTGCCAGGTATTTTGAGTTGTCCCATCAAAGTTCAGTTTATGCCAAGAGGGGTTTGGGGCTAACCATTTGGTCCTTTTTCTATTGATCTTTTAAGTGTTATTGAAGAGTTTAAACTCTGGGGGGAGCTTCCAGAGTTCAACAATTCTTTTATCAATTGGGTTAGGAGGATTGGGGGTGGGGTTTTCCACCTATTCATTGATATGTTATTCACAAGAATTTTGAAACAACTAGAAAAAACATTATCAAGGGAGGTTTTGGTATCTCTAAAGATTTTGTTATTTCTTTCTTTCCAAACACTCCAGCAGATATGGGGAGGGATATGCCTCCATAGCTATATAATCAGGGGGTGGTGGGTGGGAGGTGACCATTCATTAACAAACTGATGAATGTTATCATGAAAAAACCATTGTATACCACATTTTTCAAGGCTAATGGCCCACAAGTACCTTGTGAAAGGGTAGTGGATGAAATGATGGCCAATAGATTCCTCCTCAGCTTTACATAAGATGCATTTGTTTGGAAGTTGGAATCCCGTCCTTTTCAAATTGTCCCGAGTTGGGATTTTTTCTTGCATAAGGGACCACCAGAAGAAGTTAATTTTTGGAATAAGTTGTGGGTTCCATATCTTCTTTGATGCAAAGATTGCCTTGTAGCCTACCAAACACTCCAAGATGTATGACACTGACCCCTCAAAACAACAATAGGAACCTATCAAGGAAAGGCTCTACAACATTAGTTCAATATCTCACAATCTCCAAGACTGATACCTACTTTACTTGGATAACTTTCTCCAACATACACTTTGAGACCTCCAAGGGTTATGGATCATTAGCAAACTTTTTTTGGGTCAAAAATGACTCACTTGGACTAGATCAAACATTGGTTATACGGGTTCAACCCCATTCCCTATAGCACCTTCACAATTAGGCCTATTTGCTAGTACCCCTTTGAAGCAGGTAAAGGGACCTTAAGTCCAAAACTTTCCAAACACCCTAGAAAAAAAATCATGGATTAAAATACCCTTTTGGGCCTTACACAATTCCCCAAAAGTAAGGGTCAAGGTCTGACAAACAAAGGTTTGAACCGGTAGAATGTTGACTATCCTAAAGGGATAATTAGGCTTCCATTTGTGAAGCATCTATGTCCAAATGAACAAAACATACAATCACAACCCCATGAGAATGTGGGGAACTATAAACCATTTTTTGCCATTTTTTGTTGATGAAAACCGACATTGTAATAAAACCCTAAAAAAGGCTGACTTTGTTTTGTTGCCCTAAAAACGCATGTTATAAGCGGTTGGGATGCTTAAGGCATTGTAAGGTTGATATACTATTTTTGCTAGATAATAAGAAAGATTGGACGGTTGTGTATGGTGGACGTAACCCATTCTGGGTGATCCACGTTAAATATCTATGTTATCTGTGTCCTGTTTTTATTTCTTTATCTTTTGTATTTAAATCTACATATAATTGTTAGTTCATATTTGCTTCGTATCTGCTTGAAACCCTAACAATTGGTATCAGAGCAAGGCTTTCTATAAATTGGCAGGACTTTCAGATTTGAGTGGGAGCAATGGAGGATTCCAAATTCAAGGTCGAAAAGTTTAACGGCCAGAATTATTAGTTATGGAAAATGCAGATGGAGGATTACCTGTATCAAAAGGATTTGTGGCGGCCATTGGAAGGAAAGGCAAAGAAACCGACCACAATATCAGATGAAGAGTGGGACATTTTAGATAGAAAGGCACTGAGATCCATTCGATTGTGCCTTGCATCGTCTATAGCATTCAATATAACAGAAGCAAAAATGACTGTAGATTTGATGGCAACATTGGCTAAGTTGTATGAGAAACCCTTGGCTTCGAATAAGGTATTTCTTATGAAGCATTTGTTTAATTTGAAAATGAGTGAGGGAGGATCAATAGCAGAGCACTTAAATGAATTTAATACAATTACCAGTCAATTGTCTTCGGTAAAAATTACCTTTGCAGAAGAGGTTAGGGCTCTCTTGATTTTATGTTCTTTGCCAGAAAGCTGGAATAGCTTGGTTATGGCTGCAAGTAACTCTGTCTCTAGTAAAAATACTTTAGTATTTGATGATATTGTTGGTGTTATCCTAAGCGAGGAAATGCGAAGGAAAAGCACAGGTGAGACTCCAACATCATCGGGTAGTGTTTTGAATGTGGAGAATAGAGGAAGATCAAAGGAAAGAGGAAAAGGCCCTGGGAATGAGAAGTCACGAGGGAAGTCAAAGAAAGGACGCTCTCAATCTAGAGGAAAGAAAGATTGTTGGTACTGCGGAAAGCCTAGTCATCTAAAGAAAGACAGTTGGTCTCGGAAAAACAAAGAAGGAGACAAAAATGAAAATGACAGTAAGGAAGCTAATATTGCAAGTAATACTTTACAAGATGCTTTAATCTTATGTTTGGATAATGTTAATGATTCCTGGGTAATAGATTCTGGGGCTTCATTTCATGCTACACCCCATAGAAAATATTTTCTAGATTATGTTCAAGGTGATTTTGGACAGGTATATTTGGGTGATGATGAGCCCTGTCAAATTATTGGAAAAGGAAAGATAAAGATCAAGTTGCAGAATGGTAATGACTGGTTTCTGTAGGAGGTAAGGCATGTTCCTAATTTAAGAAGAAATTTAATTTTTGTAGGGCAACTAGGTAGTGAAGGTTGCATAGTTACCTTCTCAGACAGTATGTGGAAGGTCACTAAAGGATCATTAGTAGTAGCTAAAGGTGTGAAGGTAGGCACATTATATCTGTGTACTGGTAACACTTACTCTACCTTAGCTGCTACAGATAAAGTTACTACAGGGACAACAACAATAAATGTTGCAAGAACAGATTCGATAATGTGGCACCATAGGCTTGGGCACATGAGTGAGAAAGGGATGAAAATCCTTCACTCCAAAAATCTATTGCCAGGACTAAAGAAGATTGAATTAGAGTTTTGTGAAAACTGTGTTTATGGTAAACAGAAAAGAGTCAGATTTCTCAAGGTTGGGAAAGAGAAGAAGAGTGAGAAGTTAGAGCTTGTACATTCAGATGTATGGGGACCGGCTCAGGTATCTTCTCTTGGTGGCTCTTGTTATTATGTTATTTTTATTGATGACTCAACCAGAAAAACATGGGTATATTTCCTAAAACAAAAATCAGATGTTTTTGAAACTTTTAAGAAATGGAAAGCTTTGGTTGAGAATGAGACATGAAAAAAGTTGAAGTGTCTCAGATCGGATAATGGAGGTGAGTATTGCAGCAAAGAATTTGAAGATTATTGTTCCTTAAATGGGATTCAAAAGCAGAAGATAGTTCCAGGAACTCCACAGGAAAATGGTGTGTCAGAGAGAATGAATAGGACCATCATGGAACGTGCGAGGAGCATGAGATTGCATTCTGGATTGCCCTTACATTTTTGGGCAGATGCTGTACATACTATTGTCTATTTGATAAATAGAGGACCTTCAACCCCTTTGGATGGTGGTATTCCAGAGGAGGCATGGACTGGTAAAAAGGTAAATTATTCTTTTCTAAAAAATTTTGGTTTCAAAGCTTTTGTCCATGTTGATAAAGAAAACAGAACCAAGCTTGATGCTAAATCTCAGAAATGTACCTTCATTGGATATGGGATAGATGAATATGGCTATCGATTATGGGATTTTGAAAATAAGAAAATAATTAGAAGTAGAGATGTTATATTCAATGAGAAGGTTATGTATAAAGAACAGATACAGGAAAAGAAGCATGAACAGGACAAACAAGAATATGTGGTGTTGGATGAGATTCGTGAAAATGAAATGCCACAGGTACCTGATGCTCAGCAACAACAAATTGTCCCACAAACTCCTGCAAGTGTTAGACGTTCTACGAGGACAAGTAGACCCCCTGAAAGATTTTCTCCTTCTTTGTATTCTATTTTATTAACAGATTCTGGTGAACCAAAAGAATATGAAGAAGCAATGCAGGTGGATGCCAAACAACAGTGGCAGCTAGGAATGAAAGAGGAGATGGACTCCCTGATGAAAAATAAGACTTGGGACTTAGTTCCTTTACCTACAGAAAAAAGAGCCTTGCCTAACAAATGGGTTTATCGACTAAAGGAGGAAGGAGGTCAGAAAAGATATAAGGCCAGACTTGTGGTAAAAGGTTTTGCACAGAAAAAGGGTATAGATTATGATGAAATATTTTCTCCAGTTGTAAAAATGACTTCAATTAGAACTGTACTTAGTCTTGTGGCTGCAGATGATTTACATCTTGAACAATTAGATGTCAAAACAACTTTTCTCCATGGAGATTTGGAGGAGGAAATTTACATGTTGCAACCACAGGGATATGAGGTCAAAGGTAAGGAGAACTTGGTGTGCAAGTTGAAGAAAAGTCTGTATGGCCTAAAGCAAGCACCCAGACAATGGTATTTAAAATTTGATAGTTTCATGGCTGAACACGGTTATCATAGATGTCATTCTGATCATTATGTATACTTTAAGAGATTTGATAATGGCAGTTATATTATCCTATTGCTTTATGTTGATGACATGCTTGTTGCTGGGTCTAACATGCAACATATAAATGATCTTAAACAGAAATTAGCCAGGTCATTTGCTATGAAGGATTTGGGTGCAGCTAAGCAAATTCTCGGTATGAGGATTACACGGGACAGGGAAAATAGAACCTTAAATTTGTCCCAAAGTGAGTATATAAAGAAGGTGTTGAAAAGATTTAACATGCAGGATGCAAAAGCAGTTAGTACACCTTTGGCTAGTCATTTCAAATTGACTAAGGAGATGTGTCCAAAGGCACAGGAAGAGGTTAATAAAATGTCTAACATCTTGTATTCATTAGTTGTTGGCAGTATGATGTATGCAATGGTATGCACAAGGCCAGATATTGCACATGCAGTGGGAGTTGTGAGCAGGTTTATGAGTAATCCGGGTATGGAACATTGGAATGCTGTGAAATGGATTCTTCGATATTTGAAAGGAACTACTACGAAGGCATTATGTTTCAAAGGATCTAATGCTGCTCTAAGTGGATTTGTTGACTCTGATCTGGCGGGTGATATTGATTCATGGAGGAGTACTACAGGGTATGTTTTTACTATAGGGGGAACTGCAATCAGTTGGATTTCTAGGCTGCAAAAGGTTGTTGCACTTTCAACCACTGAAGTTGAGTATGTTGCTGCTACAGAAGCCAGCAAAGAGATGATTTGGTTGCAATGTTTTCTGAAGGAATTGGGTCAGACACAAGAGGATAGCCCATTGTATACTGATAGCCAGAGTGCCATTCATCTTATGAAGAACTCTGCTTTTCATTCAAGGACAAAGCACATTCAGCTCAGGTACCACTTCATCTGGACTATTTTGGAGGAGGGTCAGGTACGGCTTGAGAAGATTCACACAAGTGAGAATCCTGCTGATATGTTCACAAAGGCAGTTCCATAGGAGAAGCTGATTTCTTCATTAGTTTTTGTTGGTCTTCTTGATTAATAATTGTGGAATTTATACTAGTCAAGTCCTAGTGTTTTATCCAGCGGATGTTGCATGTACAGTGGTGTTGTGTAGTATCAGTCTCCAAGTGGGAGATTGTTCGGTGTGGAGCCTGATCAGTCTCCAAGTGGGAGATTGTTCGGTGTGGAGCCTGATCAGTCTCCAAGTGGGAGATTGTTCGGTGTGGAGCCTGATCAGTCTCCAAGTGGGAGATTGTTGAAATGTGGCGACTGATCAACAAAGTACTATACACTCAGCACGTATCCTCACCAGGGTTCGGGGCCAGGCAGGGCCCCGGGAAGGGGTTCGGGGGCGGCAGCCCCTGAGAAATTTTTTTTTTGCCGTTTTTTGTTGATGAAAACCGACATTGTAATAAAACCCTAAAAAAGGCCGACTTTGTTTTGTTGCCCTAAAAATGCATGTTATAAGCGGCTGGGATGCTTAAGGCATTGTAAGGTTGATGTACTATTTTTGCTGGATAATAAGAAAGATTGGACGGCTATGTATGGTGGACGTAACCCATTCTGGGTGAACCACATTAAATATCTGTGTTATCTGTGTCCTGTTTTTATTTCTTTATCTTTTGTATTTAAATCTACATATAATTGTTAGTTCATATTTGCTTCGGATTTGCTTGAAACCCTAACAAAAATGACTCACCTGGACTAGATCAAACATTGGTTATACGGGTTCAACCCCATTCCCTATAGCACCTTCACAATTAGGCCTATTTGCTAGTACCCCTTTGAAGCAGGCAAAGGGACCTTAAGTCCAAAACTTTCCAAACACCCTGGAAAAAAAATCATGGATTAAAATACCCTTTTGGGCCTTACACAATTCCCCAAAAGGAAGGGTCAAGGTCTAACAAACAAAGGTTTGAACCGGTAGAATGTTGACTGTCCTAAAGGGATAATTAGGCTTCCATTTGTGAAGCATCTATGTCCAAATGAAAAAAACATACAATCACAACCCCATGAGAATGTGGGGAACTATAAACCATCATGGATTCTAGGGTTACACTCCTAGAATCATCTCCATTTGCATTCAAGGGTAACTTTGATGTTTAAGGACTAGGTAGCCACATAAAGATGCCTACCTAGGGTTGGTTCGAACACATACCTCCCTTGGTCCTCCTATAAAATGCTTTTGTAATATTAGAATAAACTAGCCATACTTGCATTTCACCCAATTCCATAAGTCTCAGATTGATAAATTTTAAGTTATGGCCATGGAGGAGTAAAACCCTAGGTAAACCCTGGTTTTCCGGGAACCTACAATAAAATAAGAATAATAGGAGAAAAATAAACGACCTAAACCTCAAACAAAAATCAAATCACTAGTAACTCTCTACTATGACCAATTCACATCATTAGGAATTGATCCCAATCCATACAATGTCGTACTTTGTACCAAAAACTCCAGAATTGCAGGAAAAACTCAGAATTTCATTAGCTTGCAGTCATCAAATATTTCCTCCATACAGTCTCTCCTTGGGAATTAGATCCACAAGGTTTATAAACCACTCCACAACTTCTCTCAACTAAAAGAAAGAGGTTAAAGCCATTGGAGGAGTTCAAAAATCCAAAAATGCAAAAAGTGCATAAAAGTTGCTTATGACAACTTTTGACAACTTTTGCAAAAGTTGTCAAAATGTCATCTTTCACCTCCTAATGCCTTGGTTCAAGACTAATCCCTCCTAAAACATCCTAGAAGCACTAAAACTACTAGGATAACTATTTCCTACACACATTTGATCCCCTATTGTCCAAAAGTCCTAATTGGCTTATTGAGATGCCAAAATAGGAGTTTGGCTCACAAGATGGGGTCTTTTATTACAAACACACAATGCATGATTGAAACACATATAAAATATACTAAAGACATGTTTTATGCCTTATCATTCCTCCTTCGAGTCTTATTTATCATCTTGAAGGGGTGCTCCTACACCATACTCCCCGGAAGAAGAAATCTCAAGTCCACTTGAGATGAGAGCCTGCAGGTCTGCACCATGGTCTTTGATCTGTTGTTTTGTCATCTAGACTGATTTAGAATCAGGTTGCCCTTTCCAAGCCACCAAATACTCCATGTAAATTTTGTTCCTTGTTCTCTTTGCAACCTTGGTGTCTAAAACCTTATGCAACTTTGGTGGTTCATGTTTGGGAATGTCATCATCTGCAATAACCTGAATTGTGTCTTCTCCTACATCAACACTACATTTATAAAGAGTTAAGTCACATACATTAAAGATAGGTGACAAACCAAGATCAGGTGGGAGTTGAAGTTCATAAGCATTTTGGCCACATTTTTTCAAGATTTGATAGGGTCCAATCTTTCTTTGCATCAACTTTGTATATTTGCATTTTGGAAGTCTTTCCTTCTTCAAGTGAACCCACACTAAGTCTCCCACATCAAAATGAACATTCCTCTTCTTTTTATTAGCATGGGATTTATATCTTTCTATAGATTGTTGAAGGTGAGTTTTAACTTTTTCATGGATTTCCTTTGTGGCGGTAGCAAAGGCTTCCCCATCTGCACTAATGACTTCTCCTTGAGGTAGTTCTCTCAACTCCATCACACCCCTTGGGTGGATGCCATATACAATCTGGAAGGGTGACTTACTAGTACTCCTATTCACTATATCATTATAGGATAATTCTTCCTAAGACAATATGGTATCCCATCTCTCTCCATGTTGTCTAGTCAAACACCTTAGCAGATTTCCTAATGACCTGTTTACAACTTCAGTTTGGCCATCTGTTTGGGGATGGTAGGCTAAGGAGAAGGCTAGATTTGTACCAAGGTTCTTCCAAAGGCCCTATCAAAGACTATAGTCAAAGGTAAACCATGTATCTAGACAATCTCCTTCAAGAACAAGTTTGCAACATAAGAAGCATCACAAGTGGTTTTGCATGGCAAGAAATGTGCCTTTTTACTAAACCTATCCACCACTACAAAAATACTATCATATCCTTTCCTTGTCCTAGGCAATCCTAAAACAAAATCCATACTTATACTTTCCCATGGTCTCGAAGGGATGGGTAAAGGTTGGTATAGGCCTGCATTTGTGGACTTTCCCTTTTCCTTTTGGCATATCACACAAGTCTCCACAAATCTCCTGACATCTGTCTATAGTTTGGGCCAAAATTAGTGTCTCTTCACCAAATCTAGTGTCTTGTCAAGGCTAAAGTGGCCTGCCATTGCTCCATGATGTTTCTCCTTAATTATATTCAGTCTCATAGAGCATTTGGGTATGCATAGCTATGTACCCTTGACCTACAATCCATTTTGAATCAAAAACTCAGAGAAATCAACATGAAACCACTCATCAAATGAAGCACACACCTTATATATCTCTCCAAAGTCTCCAACATCCTCATACATGGCTTTGAAGGAGTCTATTCCAACACTCTCCAATTGGATCTGATTTGTTGTTAGGACTCTTTAGCTCAAAGCATCTGTCACCTTATTCTTGACCTCTTTCTTGTGCTTAAGAATGAAAGTGAAGGCTTGTAGGGTCTCTACCCACTTTATATGCCTATGATTCAACTTTTCTTGACTATTTATAAAGCTAAGGGCCTGATTGTCTATGAAGACTATGAATTCTTTTGGCACCAAGTAGTGTCTCCACTTCTTCAAGGATTGTACTAGAGCATACATGTCTAGGTCATAGGATGAATACCTTCTCTTTGCCTCATTTAACTTCTCACTGAAGAAGAAAATAGGCCTTCCCTCTTGACTAAGCACTGCCCCAATATCCATGTGGCTGGCATCACACTCCACTTGGAAGAACTTGTTGAAATCAGGTAGGGAAAGGACCAACTGCTCTACAACTTTTCTCTTCAATATTTCAAAGGAGTTATCTGCCTCTTCTATCCAACTGAACCTATACTTTTGTCCTCCCATTATGGTATCAACAATAGGAGCACAAATATGGCTAAAGCCTCTTATAAAATTCCTATAGAATTTGGCTAAGCCATGAAAGCTTCTAACATCATTCATTGTTCTAGTTGTAGGCCAAGACAATATGGCACTCACCTTTTCTTGGTCCATTTTCAACTCACCATATGAGATTACAAATCCCAAGTAAATGATCTCTTCCTGCATAAAGAAAAACTTTTCCAAATTAATCATTAATTTCTCTTCATACAATATTCTAAAGACCAGGTCTACATATTATAGGTGTTCTTCTTTAGTTTGACTGAAAACTAGAATATCATCTAAGTAGACTATGACAAATTTTCCTAAGAAATCCCTCAAGACTTAATTCATCAACCTCATAAAGGTACTAGGTACATTGGATAATCCAAAGGGCATGACCTTCCACTCATACAACCCCTCATTTGTTTTAAATGCGGTCTTCCACTCATCTCTCGACCTAATCCTAATCTGATGATATCCACTCTTCAAGTCAACTTTTGTAATATATCTAGCACCCCCCAAATAATCTAATAAATCTTCAATCCTAGGCATTGGGAATCTATACCTGATAGTAATTTTATTGATAGCCCTTGAGTCGGTACAAAGCCTCCAAGTGCCTTCCTTTTTGGGTGCTAAGACTACAGGGACTGCACATGGGCTCAAACTTTTTCCAATCAGTCTGGACTTCAACAATTCTTCAACCTGTTTTGCCATCTCAACATTCTAATTTAGTGTGACATTGTATACTTCTTTATTAGGCAAGGTGGATCTAGGTATAATATCTATGCAATGGTTTATATCCCTCATCGAAGGTAGTGACCTTGGCATGCCATCAGAGGTGACACCCTTGTATTTGTTTAGTAGTTGTTGTACTATAGGGTCAACCAACCTCAATCTATCTTCTTTCTTGTCTTCAGACCTCTCCACCCTTATTACTATTGGACTAGGAATAAGGGCATAACAAATGATGCCTTCATATTCCATGTTCTTCATGAATTGCTTCCCTCCTAACACCAACACCTTGGCCTCCTTTGGTTTGGTTTCCTCCTCATTCTCCATCAAAGGTAACAACTCAATCACCTTACCATCTTTGGTGATGGAATATGTGTTCCTAGCACCATCATGTTGTGCCTTCAAATCAAATTTCCATGGTATCCCAAATAGGAGATGGCAAGCATCCATCTTTGCAATGTTAAACAACAATCTATCCTTATAAGTTCCAATCTGGAATTCTACCCAAGCCTTCTCTTCCACAACAACTTGTTGTCCTTGGGTGAGCCATGAGACCTTGTAGGGGCAAGGGAGAGGTTGTCTCCTCAACTTTAGTTTCTCCACCATTTCTAGAGACACAAAGTTTTCAGTTGAACCAAAATCTATTAGAACCTTGCATGCCTTTCCACACGATTTGCAAGTGGTCTTAAATAGAGACTTTCTATGTGGGGGTTCTTTGTAAGTCATCTTCATGATAGTTAATTCTCTTCTGATAATCAAAGATTCACCTCTTTCAGGGTAGCCATAACTATTAGGGATATTGACACTTTGGTATGTATTTGCACTTGCCACACTTTGGCAACCAACTTCTAAAACCAAGTTACTTCTCCTCTCCCCCATGGAACTAGTAGGTTTATCAGGGCATCTATTGGTCATGTGTCCTTCTTGGTTGTAGTTATAACATCTTATTGGAACTCTACCTTTAGATCTCCCTCTAAATGGTGCTCTTCTTCCTCTAAAGTTACCTCTCTGATTGTATCCTCCATTGTTATTAGAACTACTATCTCCTTTAGTGCCTTCTTGACTGGCTTCACCTTGGTTTCCAAAACCATTTCCCTTACCTCTGAAAAAATTTCTTCCACCCCTCTGCTATCTTCCTATTCCTTTATTGTTCTGATCTTGTCTCCTTTTGATATTCTCTTCCACCTTGATGGAAAGTTGATGGCATTCACCAACAGTATCTAGGCCAAGGAGGTTTAGTTCCTCTTGAATGTTGTACCTTAATCCATTTAGGTACCGGGTAACTTTCTCACTCTCTTCCTCCTTTGTCTTAGACTTCATACATAGCCTTTGGAACTCCTTAGTGTAAGAGTTCACATCCATCTCCTTTTGCTTGAGATTTTGTCTCCTCTTATGGAGTTGAATTTCATAATCTTTGGGTACATAGGCCTCCTTTATTAAGGCAACCATCCTCTTACAAGAAACAACCTTGGGTTTGTTGTCCTTCTCTCTTTCCTCTTGGAGAAAGTTCCACCAAGTCAAGGTGGATCCCTTCAGCTTGGACTTAGCAATCTTCACCTTCTGGTGTCTATTGGCATTTTTTATGATTATGTTGTGATTGTCATTGATGGACACACACTTGTATTGAGATCACTTTTGTATGAATAAATTAAAGCTCAACCGGTATTTGTTCCAACTAGTATGATGCATTATAGTCCTTAGACTATTGGTGTTTTGCAAAAAGTGTTTACCAATCTGAAGTGGTATGTTGACCTCAAGCAGTTTGAGGATCTCAAGCGGTACGAAGGATCAAAGCGGAAGAACACATATTTCCCAGTCTTCATTTTTGTCAAACCGACAATCGGTATTTTGTATGAACTGGTAATACTCTGTGATGAGTTACTAGCCAGTATTTTGTGATGAGTTACCATCCATCAATTTTTTGACAGTGCTGACACTTCAATGATGCTTTTTGTGTCGTGTTACAGAATACGTCTAGATGCATTGAACCTAGGAAATTGAAATGTAATCCTATTGGACCGACATGAAATCAGATTCCTTTAAAAGGACATCATGTCTAGGGTTTTATGTTGTTGCTACGGTTTAAGGTGGTTGATGAGTTAGAGAGAGTGTGAATGTGTAGAAGACTGAAGTAATGCTGGAATGTACTAGGAATGAGCTATCAAGGATCTAACCAAGCAATATGTGCTATTTGCTAGATCACTCACTTGTTGATTACTCACATCTTCGACAAGTCTGAAGCCCTACCAGGTAGGCCCAAAAGCCTTTTGTAAATCCTCTAACATGGTGGTTCACATCTGTGGATCTAAAATCCTGTAGCAAGGTAGTCTTTAATCGGACTTATCTCCAAACAAAGATTGAGATTCCTAACAGGATCTGTTCTGGTAAAGAACATTGTATGACCTTAACTAGTCTGACCTTAACCGTTATGGTTCCTATTTTGTAGATAGTTACTTGTGAGTTCCATCTCACCGTGGTTTGTCCCATTTGGGTTTCCACGTCAAAATCTCTTGTGTTATGGTGTTTGTGCTTCTATGGGTGAATGCATTATTTGCTATTTGGTTTGCATGTGTGCTAACCGATTTGTCTGCTAAACTATTTTACTGGTTTACTATCAGTCTAGCAAAGTGTTTAAGTACAAAGATTTTTGGCATACTAATTCACCCCCCCTCTTAATATTCATCAGTTTCCTAGAATGTCTTCACATTCAAAGAAACTAGATAGGGAGTATATCCAATCTACCACAACATTTGGTTCCATCTTCCCAATGAAGGTTGGCAAATCAATCTTCTGCTCCATGGTTCTTCTCTCCATGGATTTGAGGGCATTAAGGAAGTCCCTCTGGTCAGGAGGAATCACCTCTTCCTCCAGCATAGGGATTTCATCTTCATCCCCTTCTTCACCACTACCAGTGCCTCCATCTTCCTTCTCATCTACTATGCCTCTCAACCTCTCCATCTCCCTTTGCATTGCCTTGCAAGTAGTGGCCTACTCTCTCACAATCCTTGCCAATTCCATGTTGGTGATCGATCCTCTAGGAACTTCTTCTTCTTGTCCCTCTGCCCTTTCTCAATTCTCTATATCCTTACCAAAGTCATTACTAGCTTTGATACCACTTGATGTAGAGACTGCCTTGTATCCTGCCAAACACTCCAAGGTGTATGACACTAACCCCTCAAAAAAACAATAGGATCCTATCAAGGCAAGGCTCTACAACATTATTTCAATATCTCACAATCTCCAAGACTCATACCTACTCAACTTGGATAAATTGCTCCAACATACACTTTGAGACCTCCAAGGGTTATGGATCATTAGCACACTTGTTTTGGGTCAAACATGACTCACCTAGACTAGATCAAACATTGGTTGTACAGGTTCAACCCCATTCCCTATAGCACCTTCACAATTAGGCCTATTTTCTAGTAGCCCTTTGAAGTGGGTAAAGGTACCTTAAGTACAAACCTTTCCAAATACCATAGAAAAAAAATAATGGATTCAAATACCCATTTGAGCCTTACACAATTCCCCAAAAGGAAGGGTCAAGGTCTGACAAACAAAGGTCCGAACCGATAGAATATTGACTATCCTAAAGGGATAATTAGGCCTCCATTTGTGAAGCATCTATGTCCAAATGAACAAACCATACAATCACAACCCTGTGAGCATGTGGGGAACTATAAACCATCATGGATTCTAGGGTTTCATGCCTGAAATCATCGCCATTTGCATTCAAGGGTAACTTTGTTGTTTAAGGACTAGGTAGCCACATAGCGATGTCTACCTAGGGTCAATTCAAACACACACCTCCCTTGCTCCTCCTACAAAATGCTTTTGGAATCTTATAATACACTATCCATAATTTCATTTCACCCAATCCCATGAGTCTCAGATTGATAAATTGCAAGTTATGGCCATGGAGGACTAAAACCCTAGGTAAAGCCTGGTTTTCCGGGCACCTACAGTAAAATTGGAATAACACGAGCAAAACACATGACCTGAACCTCAAACAAAAATCAAATCATAGGTAAATATCTAATATAACCAATTTACATTATTGGTAATTGATCCCAATCCATACAATGCCATACTCTGTACCAAAAACTTCAGAATTGTAGGAAAAACTCAGAATTTCATTAGCTTGCAGTCATCAAATCTTTCCTCCGTAGAGTCTCTCCTTGGGAATTGGATCCATAAGGTGTATAAACCACTCCACAAATTATCTCAATTGAAGACAAGAGGTTAGAGCCATTGGAGGAGTTCAAAAAACCAAAAATGCAAAAAGTGCATAAAAGTTGCTAATGACAACTTTTGACAACTTTTGCAAAAGTTGTCAAAATGTCATCTTTCACCTCCTAATGCATTGGTTCAAGAATAATCCCTCCTAAAACATCCTATAAGAACTAAAACTACTAGGATAACTATGTCCTACATTCATTTTATCCCCTATTGTCCAAAAGTCCCAATTGGCTTATTGAGATGCCAAAATAGGAGTTTGGCTCACAAGATGGGGTCTTTTATTACAAAAACACAATGCATGATTGAAATACATATAAAATATCCTAATGACATGTTTTAAGCCTTATCCTTCCTCCTCTAAGTCGGATTTATCATCTTGAAGGGGTTCTCCTGCACCATTCTTCTAACATTCAATATCACAAATGGGTCTCAAGAGTTTTCCGTAAGTAGACTTGACTGAGAACTCCCTCGACTGGGTCCCTTTCCAGATGAATTTGTCCTCCTGGGGAGATAAAGGTACCCTATATGCAAGCATAATATCCTAAAGATCAAGGGTAGTGGACAACAGGTTAGGTCAATTAGTAAAGATTAGGGAGATGTTCTTCCACCTTTCTCTTCCCGACGCAATGTATACAACAATATAATCACCAAAGTGATCCTTTAGGGAGTTCATTATTTGGCAAAATCGAGATTCAGCTAGAGGTTTGTCATCTAGCCAAGAGTCCACCTAGAACCTAATCATCCTACCATTTCCAATTTTCCACTTCAGTCCTTCTCTGATAATAGGTCTAAGTTTCAGGATATTGTTCCATAATTTTGACCCATGAGGTAGGCCAGAACTCAAATTAAAGAAGAACTGTTCCCTTTCCAAATACATAGCCCTGATAATGTTACACCAGTCCACCTCACCTTTAGTTAGGGTCGAACCCACTTTAGCAATTAATGTCTTGTTCAAGGCTTTTATCTTTCTAATACCAAGACCCCACATGGTCTTGGATAAGAAAACAATATCCCAGTTGACCAAAGAGAGGTGTTTATTTTCCTCCGTGCCCATCTAGAGAAAAGTTATTTGGATCCTCTCAACCTTGTCCCCCATAGCACTAGAGATTTTGAATAGGGAAATGAAGTACACAGGGATTCCCTGGAGGGAAGCAGCAAGGTGTTGGAGCTTCCCCACACTACTAAGTAATTTGCCCTTCTAACCAACAAGTTTCTTCTATATTCTTTCAAGGATAGTATTCTAGAATGCATGGGTAACCTCTTTAATAGTGAGGGGGAGACTCAGGTAAGTCCTAGGAAGAGTAGCAGACTTACACCCAAGGATATAAAGGATTTTAGTCTGAAGGTCCAAGGGGGTGTTGAAGAAGAAGATATTACTTTTATCATAGTTGATACATTGCCCTAAAGAAGAGGCATAGTCAGAAAGCAAATTCTTCCAATGTTTAACCTCAATCACGTAGGATATAACAAAAAGAAATGTATCATCCACAAATTGTTGGATCACCAAGCGTGGAATAGTAGAAGCCTCTTTGAACCCCTGTAGTCTTCCATTGACCATCAAATCCACCACATTCCTACCCAAGCCTTCTACAATTATAATAAAAAGATAAGGGGACAGAGGATCTACCTATTGAATACCTTTTCCAGCTTTAAAGTGGCCCCTAGGAGTCCCATTGATCAAGATAGGGAACCGAACCATAGAAACACATTCTCGTATCATATCAACAACTTTCTAATTGAAGCCCAGTTTTGAGAGAGTTTTAAATAGGAAGCACCAGTTGACTTTATCATAAGCTTTTGATATGTCGAGTTTAAAAGCCATACCTGGAATTTTGCTTCTATCCCTAGAATGGATAATTTCATGAGTAGCAATGGTCGCATGCAGGATTTGATGACCAGAGACAAAGCCTTTTTGGGAGGGATTGATAAACTTAGCTAGAAGTGGCTTAATTCTATTCACCAAGACCTTGGATATTATCTTGTAAATAGAATTGTAGAGGATTATGGGTCGAAAATACTTCATGCAATTGGGGTTAGGAGACTTGGGGACAAGAACAATGTAGGTCTTGTTCACTTTTTTCAGTAATTTACCAATCCTGAAGAAATCCTTCACCTCTTTAATGACATCATAACTAACAATATCCTAGTAATCCTAGAAGAAAGTTGGGGGGAAGCTATCCAGGCCTAGGGTCTTGAAAGCACCCATCACAAAGACAACCAAATAGACCTCCTCCAAGGAAATGAGAGCAAGGAGCTGATAATTATTCTCCTCCCCAATGGCATTAGGGAGCTTACTCAAGAGCCTATCCTGGAGGGACTCATTACCTCTTCTAGACTTAGTATACATATGGATGAAGTTTTCAGTGGAAATTTGACCAATTTGGGACTCACCAATGATCTCCTGACCAGAGTCATCTTTTAGGAATTTGATAAAGTTTATCCTTTTGTGAATGCTAGTTGAGTGGTGAAAGAAAGATGAGTTTTTGTCACCCTCCTTCAGCCACTGAATACTAGATCTTTTCTTCCAATAGATTTCCTCCTTAGAAAGGATTTCCTTCCAATTCTTTCGGCATTCTTCCTCTTCAACAAGAAGAGAGTGAGGGGGGTCACCTGAGACCATGCTTCTTTGGAATTATTCAAGTCTGGAGAACAGTTCCTTCTTCTTTTTAAAGATGTCACCAAAGGTCACCTTATTCCATCCTTTCTCTTCTCTTCGGATGAGGTTCAGTTTCTCAGCAATTCTGAACATCGCAGTCCCTTAGACTGGGGTGGCCCACCAACCCATGACCAGATCTTTGAAATTTGGGTGGGAGGCCCACATGATCTCATATCAAGGGGGGACCCAAGGGGGGTCTATCAGTCCAATGGAGGAGGAGAGGGCTATGATCAAAAGCATTCCTTGGGAGGGTCCTTAGATAGGATTTGTGACCAATATCCCATTTGGAAAAGACAAGAAATCTATCCAATGTGACTTGAATTAGGTGGTTCCCTTTCCTATTATATGACCAAGTGAAGGGGACACCTTGAAGATTGAGATCAAAGAGGCTAGTAGCATTTATAAGATTAGCAAGAACTCCCATGCTATCAGAAAAATCCATAAGACCCCCACATTTCTCAGATGGATAGAGAGGGGTGTTGAAATCACCTGCCAACATGTAATGAGAATTCTGGTCCTCAAGGATGAGCTCAAAAATTTCCTCCCACACCAGATGCCTTCCCACTTTGGAGTTGGGGGCATATATATTGAACAGGTGCCAATAGAGATCACTATATTGAAAAGTAACTACCAGGATGTTTTGAGAGCTTACATAGACCTTTCATTGGACTTTGCAGGGGTCCCAAAGGGTAGAAATTCCACCAAACACTCACAATGCCTCAACATACAAAAAGGCAGCCCTTGACCAAAGTTTACCAACAGTGGTTGCAAAAGTTTGGTAGGACATTTTGACCTCCCGAAGTAGAAAAATATCTAGTTTCATTTCCAAGATATATTGTTTTATAGAAAATTCCTTTTGGGGGTTGTTGAGTCTCCTTATGTTCTAGGAGAGGAGCTTCATTTCTTATTCATGTTGATTCCATCAAGGGTCAGCTATCTACCCCTTTCAATATCCCTTGCCATAACTTTATGTCTCAACACCCTCTCAGTTGGTCTTCCAACTTTACTATCAATGCCCACTGTAGATGGAGGAAATGGATTGAATACAAGATTCAACCTTCTAGCATCCAACAATGAAGTTTTTCCTGCAAAACACACACATGCAAATGAAAATATCTAAGCTAAAACAGACACATGCATGTTATATAATCCACTCCATTGCACTTCTTAAACCAAGATCTTATGTAGATAATATTGCTCTTAGAAGCACACACAAGAAGCTATGGTTTTTTGGAGATTCAAGATGATTGATGCAAAAGAAGCTAAAGAAAATGAAGTGCCAAGATGTTGAAGAATACAAACTGACATAAGTTTGACGCATAAAGATGAGATGCTCAAATAAGAGAGGGGGCTTTGTTTAAATAGATTTTCTCTGGGCGAGTTCATGTTGTGGGATGAATATGGGATAATGCAAAATGAGTGGTATAGGGAAGATGAGTGGTAAATGGGAAATGGTAAGTGGGAAATGGTAAGTGGTAGGAGGGGATATTTAAGGGTTTTATTAAATAAATAAATAAATGTATATAAGGTGAATGCATGTAGGTGTATAAATGAATATGATAAATGTTTTATTTAATAAATTGAATGGATAAATGATGAGATATTAATAATAATAATATAATAAAAGAGGGAAATTATGAATAATGAATTATGGAGAAATAATAGTCTAATAATAAGGACTCGCTCGATGTTCGGAGAAATGTGAAATTAAATGAGGACAAATTAATGGAAATTTTTATGTGTCTACATTTTGCCCCTCTTTGAGACAATGCAGCATGTCGCGTTGTTTCAAAGAAAATGATCAACTGATATCTACCCCAAAGGTGTCTTGGTAAGGATGATGATTGATTGGTTATGCCCCCTCAAGAGATTGATCGAACAGAATGATGGGGATTGATCAGAGATAGATCATGGGAGAGAAGATTGGATGATTGATATTGCACAAGTAATGACATTGAGATGTACATTTGATGGAAATGTACAGTTGACGATGCGTAACTGAACAATTGATAGAAATGAACAGCATAGCCAGGTTGATAAGCTGATTAAGCTGATAGGGATTGATGCTAGCACAAGATAAGGTGATCCAATGATTGATTGATTGATTGACTCTAGTGGCATTGAGATGGCACAAAGCAAGTTGGTTGAAAAAGAGATTAAAGATTCAAAGACATGCATCAGTTGGATAAAGTGTTTGATCGATCTCACTGCAATAAGAAGAATGAAGAAGATGATGAAAAATATAGATGAAAAGGAGGATGAGAAGAGAAAAGTGATGATTATGAAGAATGATGAGAAAGAGGATATGAAAAGTGATGAGAATTCTTGTGCTTTTTAAGTGCTTGTATCATCATTGAGCTTATTATAGCAAAAGGCAAAATATATTTGGATATCAATTAGATCCAAATGAATCAGTCACACCAATTGCATGAAAGAAAACATATCAGACCAATATGTCCTCAATGATCTTAAGTGATCATGTCCTAAGACGTGTCATCATATTCCTAAGGAACATCTCGCAAGCAACAAACAAGTGAACATGCCCCATCCTTGCCTTTCTAGTCAAAGACATCCTAGAGATAAAATCTCTAGTCAGAGACATCCTGGAAAAGCTAAAAGACATGTCACCAAAAAGGAAAATAAAAAACAATAAAGAGAAAATAAGCAAACAATATGTTTCATGTTGAATGATTTTTTTGTTTATAGTTGATGGGTGCAGGTGTATAAGTTGATCAGATGTTGTTCGGTTTGCTCAATTTAAGTGTCGTCCTGTCATGAGTCCGTTGAAGTTCCAAAGTTGCATGCTTGTCCGAAGTGTTTGTGTCATTGCAATGTTTATTGCATGTTTTTAGGAGTTTTATGATTTTTAGGGTTTTATGAATGTTTTAGTTTTTAGGGTTTTTGTAGGAGATTCGATAATTTTTAAGAATTTTTCAAGACATTTTATGATTTTTAAGATTTGTTCAGGACTTTTTATGATTTTGAAGATTTTGTTCAGGACTTTTTATGATTTTTAAGATTTTTTCAGGACATTTTATGATTTTTAAGGTTTTTTCAGGACATTTTATGATTTTTAAGGTTTTTTTCAGGACATTTTATGATTTTTAAGATTTTTTCAGGACATTTTATGATTTTTAAGATTTTTTCAGGACATTTTATGATTTTTAAGATTTTTTTAAGGACATTTTATGATTTTTAATATTTTTTCAAGACATTTTAGAAGATAGTTCCTCCGACCATGAGACATCGACTATCCCAACCCATTCCTAAGTTTAAGAATATGCCCCAATGAGGGATAAGACTAGCGTAGTATGCATGAGAAGTATTGCGTGGGGTATGCAAACAATCCACAAGCTATGGTGGGGGGGAAGACTACCATGGAATGGGAGAGCAGATATGGATAAGGCATTGATCAAGTAGAGTACTTAAAGAAAGAGGAGCCAAATCTTTACACATGGCGCCAGTTACCCGGTTTTCACCATGGTACTTTCCCAAGGCACCTGTTTGCCAAGTTTTCACCAATGGACGAACTTTTTTTTTTTTTTTTTAATTTTATTTATTTATTTATTTTATTTTTCAGGATCTTTTTCTCATTTTTTTTGTATTTTTTTAGGATCTTTTAAAGAAAAATTTTCTGAAATACTCAAGCATAGAATCTACGAAGGTGAATTCTATTGATTGGATCTTCAAGCGGTTCACCCTCGGGAGTTGCTAGTTGATATGCTCCTAATCCATACACATCAGTGATAATATATGGACCAAGCCAATTAGGTTCAAACTTGCCTCTTTTCTCTCTATCTTGTTGGTTCTTTGGATTTTCTTTAAGGACAAGATCACCAACCTCAAATGTGTGAGATCTAACTCTATGGTTGTAACTTCTACACATGCATTGTTGATATGCTTTGAGGTGATCAAAAGCAGTTTGTCTTCTTTCATCCAAAAATTCTAAGTCATGCAAGTGGGAGACTCTGTAGTCTTCATCACTGATCAAGTTATGCAAAGAAACCCGTAGGGAAGGTATCTCGACCTCAATGGGCAATATAGCTTCAGAACCATAAACAAGGGAGTATGGAGTGGCACTTGTGGGAGTGCGGACACTCATGCGGTAGGCCCACAAGGTAGGGTTCAATTAGATATGCCAATCATGAACAACTTCATTGACCATCTTTTTGAGGATTCTAGGGATGTTTTTGTTAGAGGCCTCAGCCTGGCCATTACCTTGAGGATAGTACGGTGTGGAGAAATGGTGCTGGATATGAAATTTATCACAAAGATCACGGACATCTTGGTTCTTGAAGGGACGACCATTATTAGTAATGATGGAAAGGGGGACACCATACCGACATATGATGTAATTCAAAATAAAGGTGGCAATTTGTTTTCCAGTGATATGGGTAAGGGGAATGACTTCAATCCATTTTGTGAAATATTTAGTAGCAATGCTGATAAATTTGTGCCCCATTGGATGAGGGTGGATGGATTTTGCCCATGAGGTCGAGTCCCCACTGACAAAAAGGCCAAGATGTAACAAGCGGTTGCAATTCTTGTGCTGGTGCATGTATCAAGTCTCCATGTATTTGGCATTGCTTGCACTTTTTAACAAACTGATAAGCATCCTTCTCCATAGTAGGCCAGTAATAACCATTAAGCAAGAGTTTCTTAGCCAGGGTAGGACCACTCGAATGCGCCCCACATATACCTTCGTGCACCTCTCGCAAGGTAGTGTTGGCTTCGTCACACTCAAGACATCTAAGTAAGGTACCATCAAGACCCTGACGATATAGGGTGTCAGCTAAAATGGCATAACGGGCGGCTCGATGAATAAAAGTTTTTCGATCTTTGTTGGATAGATCAAGAGGTAAGGTATTATCATGTAAGTAGGCATAAATATCTCCATACCACTGGGAATTAGGACCAATAATGAGGCATATCATTTCAGTTTGTGGTACATTGTAGGCAGGCTCCAAGAGCAGTTCAACCAAAAACTTACAGTGTTCAGCATTACTTGGTATTATTACAAGGGAGGCAATTGTAGCCATTGCATCAGCTGCTCTGTTGTTGTCCCGAGGAAATTTCTCAAATGTGATTGTGGTAAAGTAAGCCTTGAAATCATCCACCATTCTCTTGTATGGCATAAGATTTTCATCCTTTGTCTTATAATCATCATTAACCTGTCTGATCACTAATTGGGAATCACCAAGAACACGTAAATCTAAGATTTTCCATTGTACAGCCATACGAAGCCCAGAAAGTAATGCTTCATATTCTGTAATATTGTTGGTACAAGGAAATTGTATTTTATAAGCCTTTGGTATGCAATCCCCTTGTGGTGCGACAAAGAGAATTCCAATGCCAGAGCCACCATGTGTGAAGGAACCATAAAAATATAAAGTCCAAAGGTTTGAAGATTCCATGTTAAAGATTGATTCATTAGGTAACTGTGTAACAAGTGGATGATCATCTATGACAAGAGCATCAGTGAGTTGATCAGCTATAGCTTGTCCTTTGATTGATTTTCTTTCTACATACTCAATGTCAAACTCGCTAAGAATCATGACCCATTTAGCCAGTTGTCCTATAAGATTTTCTTTACTCAGAAGATATTTAAGTGGATCAATTTTTGCAATGAGCTTTGTTTGGTGTGTAAGCATGTAATGTCATAGTTTCTATGAGGCAAAAACTATAGCAAGACACACTCTCTCCATAGTATTGTACTTAATCTCATATCCCACTAGGGTACGACTGATGTAATATATTGCACATTCTTTTCCTTCAGAGTCATGTTGAGTCAACAGTGCCCCCAGTGTTGTAGCAGTTGTAGATATATACAGTAGTAGAGGCTTGTCATCTATTGGAGGTACTAACATTGGTGGTGACATTAGGTATTCTTTGATCTGTTGAAAAGCTTGTTCACATTTGTCATCCTAGTTGAATGAAACAGTTTTATGTAGCAGGTGCTGAAATGGTTGACAGTTATCTACTAGTTGTGCTATAAAGCGGCAGATAGATTGGAGTTTCCCTTGTAAAGATCTCAACTGATGGATATTCCTCGGTGGTGGCATCTCAAGTATGGATTTTACTTTTTCAGGATCAACTTCAATTCCCTTAGATGATACAATGTATCCAAGGAGTTTCCCAGAGGTTACCCCAAAGACACATTTCTTTGGATTCAATCCGACTTTATATTTTTCCAACCTTGTAAAGATTTTATCCATGATTTCTAAATGTCCCTCTTTGGTGTAAGATTTTCCAAGCAAGTCATCTACATAATCTTCCAGATATATATGCATCATGTCATGAAAGATATTGGTCATTGCACATTGATAAGTAGCTCCAACATTCTTCAATCCAAAGGGCATGACATTCCAACAAAAAGTTCCCCAAGGACAAGTGAATGTTGTTTTGATCTGGTCTTCAAGAGCAATTTTGATCTGATTATAGCTCGAGAACCCATCCATGAGGGATAGCATCTCGTGTCTAGTTGTAGAATCCACTATCATGTCAATATTTGGAAGTGGGAAGTCATCTTTAGGACAAGCTTTATTTAAATCTCTGAAATCTGTGCAAACACGGACACTCCCATCAGGTTTTGAAACTGGTACCAAGTTTGAAATCCATTCAGCATAGTCAACAGGTCTTATAAAGCCAACATCTAGCAGCTTTTGTAATTCTGCTTTTACCAATAGTGCCACATGAGGATGCATTTTTCTCAATTTTTGTTTGATAGGTTTTGCCCCCTGTGGTAAAGACAAGTGATGCATAACTAAATCAGGGTCAAGTCTGAGCATGTCTGCATAGGACCATGCAAAATTAACCTGTCTTTCCTTGTAAAACTCGATATTCTCTACTCTCTCTTCAAGGGTCAATGATTCTGCTAGATGTATAATCTTTGGTTGCTCTTTTGTGCCCAAGTTTGCCGGTACTGTTTTTTCCACTAACATAGATGACTTTTCATGGTATAATTCTAGGGGAAGCGTGTCAAGCCTTCCATCCTTAGGCACCTTAGAGAGGTTTTCACCATTGGATACATCCTTTATTTTTACTTTTTTGGGGTGTAATAGTGCCGCAAAGCAATTTTCACTAGAAGACCTATTGATATTTTCCATAATTTTGCGACTGAAAGGCTTGGCACCTTCTCCAAAGTAAGCCACACTGTTGAGATCTATGGTGAATCCAGCCCTATGATCTCCAAGGGGTAAACAACTTCATGCTCCAAGAAAGTTTATGATTGCCTCATCATTTTGAAAAACATCTAACTGGGGGTCTCCCTCATGGTCCCAATCAATAAGTTGTGAGTGCACAAGAGGTAAAGGATCATAATTAGGTTCAAGGTTATGAATAGGCTCAAGGGTACAAATAGAATCATATTCATATATATCAATGAAATTGGTAGAGTCATCAATGGTACCTTCCTCATCAGTTTGTGTTGCATTAGAAGACTCTCCTACCTCACTCGAGTTACCCTTAGTACTCAAGGTCTTATCATTTTGCGTATCATACCCTAGACTAGGAACCTTACATCCACCATCAAGTTTAATCGGTTCAAGTATACCTTGTTTGTGTAAACCAAGAGGACTGTGACCATCATAGCCATATCTTTTCATTATGTTCAATCCCTTTCCATATTTCTTAGCGGGTATTTTGACTTCAGGTTCTGCAATTTGTGCTTTCTCTGTATCTTCCTCTTTGTATAGCCATTTCAAGAGGTCCTCTTCTTCCATTTTGTCATACAAAGCCCCCCATTTTCTAAAAATAGTAGGTTTACAGACTATAGTAGTGGTGTCTGATGTGGTCTCAGTTATTTGTGGTTTTCCATAAGTGTGAGGGGACAAAGGAAGCTTTCCAATGGAGAGAGCATGACTCATAGAATACTCTCCTATTCCATGGTCTTTTACTTTTATTCTAATCACAGCTTTGTTGGATTTGGAAGTGGATGCTTTTAAGGATTCAAGAGTAATGTATGCTTGGGAAGGAGGTGCTTCACGGTTACTGGGAATGATGGCTTCAGTCTTAGAACTCAAATTGTTCCAATACATAAAAGGGTTTGGATCTCCTGGTATAGTTACTTCAACACCATTGTATGGAAATTTAATACATTGATGGTAGGTAGAAGGTATAGCTTGCATTGCATGGATCCAAGGCCTTCCAAGGAGAATGTTATAGGTCAATGGGAGATCAAGGACTTGAAAAACCACATCCTTCACCACTGGTCCCACTTTGATAGGCAATGTAATTGATCCCTTAGATGAGCGTTCGTCTTCATCATATGCCTTTATTGTAATCTTTTTCTTCAGATCAACTGCCTTTTCATCATATCCAAGATCTCTAATCAATTTCAGAGTACAAATATTTAGACCTGTTCCTCCGTCTATCAGAACTCACTTGATCTTGACTCTATGGACAAGGACTTCAATATGTAAAGGTGCTTTATGAGGTTGTTGCATGGACAAGTCATCATTCTCGGTAAAAGTGAGGGTATGAGGGGAGGCAATATGTCCCACCATAGCTTGAAATTGATCTACATGTAGGTCTGTAGGCACAGTAGTGGTAGCAAGTGCTTTATCAAGGATGGATTTATGATCAGGGGATAAGTGTAGCAACTCAAGTATAGAAATCTGTGCAGGCATCTTCCCTAAATGCTCTACAAGGTTGTATTGTGAAGATGGTGTAGCAAGTTTTGAATTAGATCCCTTAAGAATAAATGTGCCTTTGCAGGTGGCAACATTGCAATCAGTTTCTTTCCCCTTTATGATAAAAGTGTTCACATGATTGTCAACCTCCCTGATGTTGTATATGGTATAGTCATATTTAACATTGGTATAATTCACACTATCACTAGATTTTGGGGCCTTCCCTTTATCTTGGTCATGCTTAGGGAAAGGATTTTTGAATATCTCACAATCGGAGTTACTGGAAGGAGTATGTCCATCAACTGAAATTTTTCCCTCATCAAGAAGGTCTTGTATGACATGTTGGAGTTTATTACAACTATTAGTCTTATGACCCTTGTGTCTATGGTAGTCGCAAAAGTGATCATCATTCCACCATGGGGGTTTAACTTGAGGGTTGTATTCTTGTATCTCTGGCAATGTGATAAGATTATTTTCAAGGAGTTCTTTCAATGTTGATTCAAGTGGTTGTCCCAATGGTGTAAAATTTTGTTTAGGGAAGCTTCTTTGTTTTTCTTTTCCTTTGTCTGAGGATGAACCCTTAAAGTTGTAAACAGGTGATGATATTTTACTATTCTTCGCATCAACAACTCCGTCATTAACCACATTCTTGTTCTTGGCCCAAAATGGTGTTTTATGATTTGAACTTGATCCTTTATAATCTTTATCATCATTTATCTTTATAGTACCATCGTCAATAAGTGTTTGTTCAATGCAGAATCCCATGTCTATGACCTCATCAAAGGTGTCCAAACACTTGAGGAAAAGTTCTCTTCCAATTTCCTTGTTTAAATTGTGACAAAAGAAGTCAACGAGTTGCTTATCAAGAATGTCATAAGGTACCCTTTTGGTCAAATGTCTCCATCTTTGTAAAAATGATATGAAGGATTCTCCTTGTCTTTTTTTTGTGTTGAAGAGGTCCATCATGGTCACCTCATGTTCATAGTTGTAAGCATAGTGTGAGACAAACTTATCAGCCAATTCTTGAAAAGATTTGATAGTCGGAGGTAATCCCGAGAACCATTCCATGGCACTTCCTCCAAGACTGCGAGAAAAGAGTCTCATGAGGTACGTTTCATCTACTGCAAATTCTAAGGTAGCGACACAAAATTCTCTCAAGTGATCTCTAGGGTCTCCATTTCCTCTATACTTATCTAATTTTGGTATTTCCCAATGACTAGGAAAAGGTGGCATCGAAATACTCGGATCAAAAGGATAGGGACATATGTCCTCAATAGAAAACTTGTGTGACGATGCCTTCTTATTCTTGAGAGTGTCTATTTCTTGTCTCAATGCTCTCAATTCACTCAAAATGGGACCATTGGTATGCACAGGTCTCGATGTTTTCGTAGATCTCTTGTATCCTAGTTGCAAGTAGAAAGGTCTATGATCTTTTATCTTCTCCTCATTGTTTGTCCTTGTAGGTCTAAACTCACTAACTATGGGTTTGTCCTTAATTGTGAGCAATGATATGTCAAAATCAGGTGGCAATTTAATTCCCTCGTCAGCAAGGGCTTTGAAGTATGCTTGTGGATCACATTTAACCACCTCTTTAAGGAGTTTAGTAAATCTATGGCTGTGAAACACTTTGTCAATAGTGGATTGATTTATTTCTTCATCGCTTGTTTCACTAGTTTCATTGGTCGCAACACTAATGTGGTCTTCTTCATAAAAATTAATAATGTCATCTCCATCTTGAAATAGATGATTTTGAAACATTTTGATTCTCGAGTTAGGAGACATAAATGATTGTTCTGATATTTGACCTAGGACAATGTATGAGACTCTAGATGGAATGAAAACCCTAAAATGCAAAGGGGGAACTATATGATATGAGTGAAATTGGGATGCAACTAAGGATCAATGTAAAGATGCAATCTATGTGATACAACTACTAAAGGATTGATGCAAAAGTGCAATTTATATGATATGAAAGTGATGTGCAGCTACACCTTAAATGGAATATGTGAATGAATGATGCTTGATGCAAGGACTAAGATACTCTAGGTCTGAAATATTTCCAATGTGGAATTTGACTTGTGCTATGATGGATAGACACAAGGATAAGTTATCAAAGAGAGGTCATGCTATGATAGGAGATGATGAACTCCAAGCGGATTACCAACTCAAAGAAACTAATAGATTCCCTAACTCAAGGAAGATGCACCTCAAGTGATAAGGGGGATTGATGATCAAAAGTTGATGTCAGACCTAAGATGAGCAATCCTAAGTGCAAGCAACATTTTTGGTTTTTTCGGATTTTGGATTTTTTTTGGATTTTGGTATGCAAATAATAATGAAAGGCTAGGACCAATGATGAAATGACCTGAGGAACTTTTGCAGGGTTTAAGGTTATGTCCTAAAAGAATGATGGAAGGCTATGCAAAGATTATGGGTATGATCTAAGGGGATTATGCATGGGTTTGATCTAGGGGGATATGCAAAGACTAGGTATAATTAAATAAGATATGCAAGGATGAAAGGTGCAACTAGGTGAAGACTATGCAAGGATTGAATAGGGTATGGGAAACTATAATGATGTGACTATGTGAGGACCTAAAAGACCAGAACTTCAAAAGTGATGTCTCAAGAGATCTGAAATGATTGTTTTGAGAGCACAAGTTCAACGTTTTGAGGACAATGTTGTTGTACAATGTGGATGGATACTTCAAAGCTTAGACCAAGGTTTTTTTTGTTAAATGTTTCAATTTCAAGGGTGGTGTTGATTATGATATGTTCTTGTTTGTTTGTGCTCACATTCAGAAAACATGGTAGATAGAATGTTTGTTTGATTTTTCAATAGAAACACATTCAAGCACAATCCTAAGGCTGGCCAGGACAATGGTTGTTGAATCTCACTTGGGGGGTTACCCCGAGCTATGCAATTCAGAGCAGATACTTAGATGCTTGACCCCACTGGCTCCACCCTCGACACTCACTTCTTCAGGGCAGCCAAGAATTAGTCCCCATGAAAACTCCCCATGGTGAACTTTGTATCTCTACTAAGAACCATAAGAATGTGAGCCGCTTCAGAGGTCCGACCTCCTGCATCAACAACTAGAAGGTTTTTGGCTTCTAACACAAATGGTGTCTAGTAAGGGTATCCATTCGAGTGGCCATTCATGCAGCAATGTACTCTCCATTAAGGAAGGCTCCCAGCCTATAAAGGTTGCGCTCTATAGGGTTTATGGGGAGACATGCTGTCGATATGAACTAATCAGCACTCGTTGCTTGCAACTTTCATCACAAACACATTTATTTATAGTGGTTTGGAAGAGCTTGGCTTTAGCCCATTACCACTTGGGTCGTTCCCTCTCACCAAGCCTTAAGGGCTTCTCGGGAGGCAGGCCCTCTAAAAAGATAAACACAAAAGAGCCTAATGCTCAAAACACGAAAGACACTGGTCAATTTTAAAGCACCAATTAAAAATGTGATCTAATCTAGAAATCAGACAATCGGTTTCAAATCACCATTTCTTCGACATGCGTCCTACATCAAATGACATTAGTAGTTTCAAAATTATGATCTTCGACACACGAGATTGGATGCCATAAGAGGGAGCCTATGAAACTAAAGATATTCAAAACCTCAAGTAAATCGTACAATAAAACAAGTAAGGAATCTTGAACTTCTATCAATCCAAAGAAAAGCAAGGGAAATGTCCCACCGGGCGTGCCAATTGTAGATGGAGGAAATGGATTGAATACAAGATTCAACCTTCCAGCATCCAACAATGAAATTTTTCCTGCAAAACACACACATGCAAATGAAAATATCTAAGCTAAAACACACACATGCATGTTATATAATCCACTCCATTGCACTTCTTAAACCAAGATCTTATGTAGATAATATTGCTCTTAGAAGCACACACAAGAAGCTATGGTTTTTTGGAGATTCAAGATGATTGATGCAAAGGAAGCTAAACAAAATGAAGTGCCAAGATGTTGAAGAATACAAACTGACATAAGTTCGACGCATAAAGATGAGATGCTCAAATAAGAGAGGGGCTTTGTTTAAATAGATTTTCTCTGGGCGAGTTCATGTTGTGGGATGAATATGGGATAATGCAAAATGAGTGGTATAGGGAAGATGAGTGGTAAATGGGAAATGGTAAGTGGTAGGAGGGGATATTTAAGGGTTTTATTAAATAAATAGATAAATGTATATAAGGTGAATGTATGAAGGCGTATAAATGAATATGATAAATGTTTTATTTAATAAATTGAATGGATAAATGATGAGATATTAATAATAATAATATAATAAAAGAGGGAAATTATGAATAATGAATTATGGAGAAATAATAGTCTAATAATAAGGACTCGCTCGATGTTCGGAGAAATGTGAAATTAAATGAGGACAAATTAATGGAAATTTTTATGTGTCTACACCCACATCTTCCTTCTTAGATGTAGTTTTCTTCTTCTGAGTAAACCGGTCCTCATTATCCACAGAGAGAGAACAGGGTGGTGATAACTTCACATTAGAAGTGAGCTGGGGAGATTTAGCCACTTCCTCTTAAATCTCCAAACTGATAGGGGGACAGTGAGGGGCTATGAAACTTAACAACTTATTTCCACCCGGGGGGGTCTTAACACCATAGAGGTTAAAGGGGGCTTGGGGAGTCATGGGGATAGTTACAGCATAAGGCCTAGGGGAGATGTAGCCATCACCCATAGCCAAGGAGGGGGAGGCAGAAGGACTAGGGGATAGTCGTAGACTAATCACCGGGGGAATTTCTCCACCTTCCAGAGGCACTACTGGGCTATATTTATTCACTAGATCAATAGGATTTTTAATAATGTCAAGGATCTTATCAGTGTGGGGGTAATCATTAGAGATCTCACACACATTAGGCAGCCCCAAAGGGGCTGAAGAAGAGGGTGCACTTGGGCTGATAGGATCATCCACAATAGCCTTCTCTTTTAGCTCGAGTTTGGAAGTCACTAGGGTCTTACACTCAAAAAATGTATGCTCTTGCTTAGCACATTTTTAACAAAAAAGAGTAGCATTTTCATAGACAATGACCTGGGACCATTTTCCCCACTTTGAGTTTAGAGAGACAAAGTTGGGAAGCGCTTTGTTAATAGAAACATTAACATATAAACGAGCATAAACCAACCTAGATTTAGCAAGGGTGACCAAATCTGTTGTAACATAGCTGCCGAACGAGTTCCCAATCTATCAAAAGATCTGTTTATCCTAGAATTCCAGTGGGAGGCCACAGAGCCTAACCCAAATAGGAGCCATGCGATTGAGTTCGGCTAAGGGGTCAAACCCATGCTTCCATTTAGCAAGAGTTATAATATGCTTTCCTTAGGCCCAAGAGTTTGAGAGGACAAAGATTAGGTCTTCCTCCACAGTGAACTTGAAAAGGAAGAGACCTCCTGGCATAGCCGAGATACCTACACTTCCCTTTAACTTCCATCTTGCCTTATCCCATTGCCTAACCATGTCAATAGATGGTCTGAAGGAGAAGAAATGTCCAACAATTTCTAGGTGAAGGGATGAAGTGACTTTATCCATGAGACTATTAGGGAGATTGATCTTCATTCCTTTGTCAGTTTGGGTAAAGTTAGCCAAAGCTGCTTCTATAGTCATATAAGTGGACCCTAGAAGAGAACTTTTCCAGTTGGATTTGGAATCTTTTTTTCTATCCTCTGCATTCTTCTGACCGTAAGCATTTTTTGGTCTGGAAGGAGGTTGATTCTTCTTGTTTGCTTCAAGGTTTTGATCCCTTTTTGGGCTGATTGGATCCCCTTGGATCATTTTAATTGAGTATTAGAATGTAATCAAGAAGCTAGACTGAGCGTAGAAGATAGATCTTAAGATTGAAGGTCCCGGTTGTGACCTATTTTGTACTTTGAGTATGTTTTAGCAGGCCCATGAGCTGGTTACTGTAACCCAATTGTTACCACTTGGTTGTAATCAGTTTTCATGAAATAAAACAATTTATTCTGCATTGCCTCCATCATATCTTTGTGTTTCCATTATGTTTACTCTTGCTAACCAGTCCAGATTGATCTCTTTGAGGTCCCTCCTAACCGGTGACTTCTTCAACTTCCTCTAGAGTTTAGGAAGAATGAGATCCTCCATTCAATTGATTTGTTGCTTGGCAAGCTTGTTGGAATGGCTTCTTATACCTTGGATAGGAAGGTAATTTTCTTTGCACGCATTTGTGTTGAAATTGATCTTAATAATCCTTTGCGAAATGTTGTGGATTTATGCCTTGGGTCCTCTTCTTGGATCCAACTACTAGATTATGAGACTCTCCCCTTAAGGTGCCATATTTTCCACAAGTATGGTCATTTACAAAGGAAATGTCCCCGCTCTAATCCTATACATTCTTCATCTAATGCTCCTTTTGGTTATGATCCTAAGAGAGATAAGGGGAAAACCCCTATGTAGGAAGGGAATGCAGATAAGGAGGGTTTTATTCCTATTAAACCTCAAAATAAAGGGAGAGGGTAGAAAATAACATTAAATGATAGACAAGGTGATATGCACTTTAACAGATTTGATGCTCTAGAGGACCTCGCCCGGGAAGAAGGTATCCCTATGGATCTTTCCTCGGGGGTGCAGTTTGTGGATGGGACAATAACAAAGAATGAGAGGTATGATACTTAGGTTTTATCTTTAAAGATCAACAGATTGGGCTAGTGGATACAGATGTATGCATCTAGGGTTCAAATGGCCCCAAATCATTGGTGATTTGGGGTTAAAGGAGAAGATGCTTTGGGGACTCAGGAACCCGCCCTGATCAAATGGGCTATTGAATCTGGAAAGAATAGTAAGGCCTCTCAGGTTTTAGGCTTGCAAAAAAAACCTATAAAAAAGGGGCCTTTAGACAAATCTCTGAGGATAGGCCACAAGATAGATGAGGAGAAGGTAAAGTTGATTGGAGATACTTTGATGGAATTGGGGTCAGTGAAAACCATTGACTCACACTTTTCTCAACCCTTGAAATGATTATTCTATCTTGGAATTTAAGGGGTATGAACAACATCCCTAGACAAAAGGTTGTTCGGGAGTTGAAATTAACACCCATTTACTCGACTTGGTTTTCATTTAGGAAATGGAGTTGACTATAGATGATATGTTGGATAGAGCTCCTAGTATTTGGGCTCGTGGGATTTGTCAGTGTGTTGGAGCTCCTGGTAATTCAAGTGGTTTGGCCTATTTTTGGGACCCTAGGAAGACTTCCCCTCTCTGGTAGATCTCAAGCCGGTCTTCTTTATCAGTAATGGCTTCTAGTTTGGAATATGGAGAGGTCTGCCTTTTTTCCAATATTTATGCTCCTATAGATCTCTTGGGAAAGTCTCTACTTTGGGAGAATGTTAGATTTGTTCGATCCATTGCTCATTGTCTCCCTTGGATTCTGGCAGGAGACTTTAATGCAATTGGCAGTTTGGAAGAAAAAAGAGGGGGAGTTGCGAGGCTAGACCCCCCTTCCTATCTTCTTGTCACGAATATTGAGTCTTTAAATATTATTAATGTAAAGCCAAAAAATGGTATATTCACCTATAATAATAGAAGATGTTGCGAGGATGCTATCTCAGAGAGGCTAGATAGATTTTCAGTGTCTTGTTTCTGGATCAGTGATAGATGGGCTACTAGTTCTAAGATTTTGGATTGGAGAGGTTCTGACCACTGGCCAATAAAGCTCTCTATGTCCTCCTTTAGTATGTCGAGGAACCCATATTTTAAATTTCATCAAATGTGGCTAAGAGACCCCTCTCTTCAAGACTTAATTTATGTCTGGTGGTATCAAGGAAGACAAACCCATGATAGAGCCATGTACTCTTTTGTCAAGATATTAGAATTTGTGAAATATAAGCTAAAGAGATGGAATAAGCAAGGATTCAGGAATCTTCATCATAACATAATGGATGCTCAAGCTCATCTTGATAGCATCACTCACTTAATTCAGGACCAAGGATTGACATTGGACTTGAGCAAAGAGGAGTCCTTAGTGGTCAAAGATCTTGAGGAATGGAAGCTTCGGGAGGGAATTTTTTGGAAGCAGGAATCTTGTATAGTCTGGGTCTAGGAAGGGGATAAGAATACAATTTTTTTTCATAATTCTATAAAGGCTCACAAGAATAATAATTGTATTTCTACTCTAGTATCTTCAGATGGTACTTCTCTTTCTTTGAAAACTGCCATTGCGTAGGAGGTCTTGAGGTACTTTTCTACTTTGTTTATTAAGGACTCCCCCCCAGCATGAGAGGAGGAAAATACTATTTTGGATTGCATCCCCTTAGTTATTTATCAAAGGATGAATAATGCCCTGACTCGCCCTATTGATCTTCATGAATTGGAGAATGTGGTTTTCAGCATGAAGAAAGGTAAAGCTCTGGGTCCTGATGGTTTTCCTATTGAGTTCTTTCAAGAATTTTGGGAGATAATCAATCTTGATCTTCTTAAAGTGGTCTAGGAATCTCACAAAAACAAGCAGATGTTGAGGGCAATGAATGCTACCTTCCTGGTTCTCGTTCCTAAAAAAGAGGGAGCCAACACGCTTGATCAATTTAGGCCCATTGCCCTATGCAATGTGGTCTATAAAATCATCACTAAACTCACTATTGAGCGCCTCAAGGGGTGTCTCAAAGTCTTAATTTTTTTAAGAGAAAGGGGGATTTGTTGTTGGACGACAAATTATGAATGGGATTGTGATTGCAGCAGAGACAATTCATTCTATGGCTTTGTCCAAGGAGAAAGCTATGTTCATAAATCCTGATATGGCTAAGGCCTATGACAAGGTGAAATGGTCTTTGTTGTAGAAGGTTCTATTATCTTTTGGTTTTGCCAGTGAATGAGTCAACTAGGTCATGAGTTGTGTCACCTCCACTTCTTTTTGTGTTCTCATCAATGGAGAACCTTCTGAGTTATTCAGTGTTTCTAGGGGCCTGCAGTGGGGAGACCCTCTATCTCTATATCTGTTTATCATTCTGGCGGAAGGGTTGGGAAGGTTCATTAAGTCTCAAGTATATCAGGGTTTGATTCAGGGTTGGAGATGGGGTAATGAGTTGCCCCTTCTTTGCATCTCTAGTTTGTGGATGATACTACTTTGATGGGTAGTATGGCTAGAATTAATGAAGTGGTTAATTTCAGGAAATCTTTCGACATTTATTTAACTACTTCGGGTCAAAGGATTAATGACGCTAAGTCTTCTATTTTCTTTTTTAATACTCCTCGTATTATCTAGAGCAGGATAGCTTGTATCTTTTGATTTCAATTTGGTACACTCCCTCTGGTTTATCTTGGGATTCCTCTTGGTTTGGGATCTCAATGCAAGGAATTTTGGCAGGATATCTTGGATAAGCTTCAGAAGAAGGTTTTCCATTGGACTCTTCATTGGCTCTCTTTTGCTAGTAGGGTGATTCTCTTGAAGGTAGTGGTGCAAGCCCTTCCTCTTTACAGTTTTTTTGTGCAATCAACCCCCTCTATTTTTGTTAAGGAATTTAATGCATTGTCGCGTCAATTTCTTTGGTCTAGTAATCTTCTCTTGACCAAATGGAGTTTGGTTAAGTGGGACTCTGTATGTAGACCGAAGCAAGAAGGAGGCTTAGGGCTTCAGACTGCTCTGGTGAATAATCTTGTTCTACCACTAAAATTTACTAGCAATGGTGTACCTATCTGGATTGAAGATGGGCTAATATTCTCTCTTACAAGTACTTGCAAGGAGTGTATGGTAGTGAAGTCCCTAGATACCCTCTTGTAGGGAAGGGTTTTATGATTTGGATCACTCTAAAGAAAGGGGATAAGCTCATTAAGGATGACCTTTTTTGGATATGTAATAGGGGTGTTGAAGCTTTGTTCTGACATGATTCTTGGGATGGTCATCCCCCAATTATTTCTCAGTTCTCGCATCTTCAACCTCTGTGTAATCTTTTTATTGAGGCCGTTTGGTGTAGAGTGCAATATTTTAAGAAGGTTAATTTGTAGGGTCGGTTAGAGGTCTGTTGTTGGAAGGATCCTTAGGAGTGACCGGTGGGTGGTTTTGAGGATGCATGTCATGAGCTTGCAGGAATCCTAGCTGGGAGACTTTGCAGTTCCCTAGTGGGGAATGATACTTTAGCTTGGGGTCTAGACCCAAAAAGCAGGTTTTTTGTTGCGTCAGGGTACCTTGAATTGGACAGAAAGCTTTATGGAAGAGAAAGAGTTGTTTGGTGGAAACAGGTTTGGAACAAATTCTCATGGCCTAAGTGCAATATTTTTCTCTAGTTGGTAGCCCAAAATAAATGTTTAACCCGGAAAAATTTGAATAAATGGGGATTTCATGGTCCTTCTATTTGCATCATGTGTAAAAACAATGACGAGAATGCCTCACATTTGTTTTTTTAGTGTCCATACTCTAGGGAGATTTGGCATTTCTAGTAGGGGTTATGGAATCATTCCTGTATTCATGCCACCTCTATGGTGGAGTTTTGGGAGAGCTTGGGGAGACCTCCTCCTTAGACACCCTTTCTTCAAATAGCATGGGCTATTGCTCCCTCCTTTATTATCTAGAATCTTTGGCTTTAGAGGAATCGAAGAATCTTTCAAGAGGTAGCTTTAGATTATGTCTTCTTGTGGCATAATTTTTTTTTATAAGCTTAGGGAAACTATTGCATCTAAGTGTGATATCTCAATTGCTATGGCCCCAACAGATTTGGATGTAGTAAAGAGGTCGAATCTAGCTGATTATGGCTTGAAGTCCTCCTCTGGCAAGAGATTGAGGAAGTTCAAATAAAAAGTTCAAAGAGTGGGGAGATGGATTCCTCCACCAAAGGGTGTGCTGAAAATTAACATTGATGGTTCTTCCAGGGGGAATCCGGGTCTGGCTGGAATCAGGGGTGTTGGCAAGAATAGTGTTGGAAGGGTGGTGTTTTTCTTCTCTAGGTTTAGAGGGTTTTACTCTAATTAATAACCTTATTGAAGCCCTGACTATTCTCCATGCAACTAAAACAAGTTATGCTCTTGGCCGGTGAATGATTGCCTATGAATCTGATTCACAGATTGTGATTGTTTGGAGGATGTTAATTGGCAGCTAGCCATGGTGGCGAGGCAGATTTTGAATGTTTGTTCTTCTTTGGATTTTATCTCTTTTAGTCATATTCCTCGAGAGTGGAACAAGGTTGGAAATCATTTGGCCAAAAGGGCCACGAAGAACCTGGGGGGGATAAGTTTATTAAGGATGATCAGATGTTGTAATTTTTTTTGGGTCGGTTCTTTGAGGCCTTCTTCTTTATTAATGTTTGGTCTTGTTTGAGGGTGTGTGACCCTCCGCTTTGTATTCTCATCGTTTTTTTGAATAAATTTTTACCACATACATATATATATATATGTATATACCCTATTCTAAAATTCTAAACTTATAAAATTTAAAAATATAAAATATATAATTTTGAATATAATATAATATTGCCATGAACTATTCTCTAATACTGTCATTATCTATTAAAATTGATATTGAATTTTTAGTATCAACATATAATACGTTGTAAGCATCTAAATCTTTTTCTCAAATGAAGTCAATCCAATGTGTAGTCAATTCATATAAATAAAAAGATCTCAGATCAGAACTGCCTTATAAATCGTTGAAGGTATACAACCTCTCCCTTCTACAAAATATTACAATCAAAGGCATTTAAAGCAAAGCCCAAGCAAGAGAAAACATTCGTTCCACATTGAACTTCATTTTCTAAGCTGGAAGTGTGTTTGCTTTTAGGGGCTCTGCAGTAGTGGTGCCAATATTTTTCTCTCCACAAAAAAAGTAATTACCAGCAAAAAAGCCAATATAGATGGCCATCATGTAAAACAGTTTTGTTGCAGACAGAATAATGACGAAGGCTTCCAAAGCGATCTGCACAAACAATATATAAAAAACCTGAAATTTTCTGCTTGTGAATTGTTATAGAGGTAAGGGCTTATCAATCAAATAGATTTACAATGTATACAAAGTAAATATTGTGGAGAGCTATTGAAACAGACATAAAAAAAAATCCTAACTAAAGTAAAATCTCATACCAGCTGTGGGCTTCTGCCATGTAAATAGATCTCCTTGCATGCCAACCTGCAGGGTTTGTAGAAAGCATTATTTTTTTTACCCTTTTGCTTACAAGTATTGTTGAGAGTTCTATTTAAAAGGATCCAGGACAAATCATTTTGAAACAGATCTTAGTAAAGACCATTTGAAATTTGTAAATTTTTCAAACAATTTGATCTTAATTTTAAAAACTTGTAAGCTTGAATAGTTAATAACCCCTTCCCTAGTTAAATCAAACATGTTCTATAATCACCCCATGGCAAGAAGAGTAAGAGCCCAAGCTGTGATGACGGATGAAGCAGTTGAAGCCAAGCTCTCTGCTGTCCACACTCGAAGATGATGGAGCCCTGAAACACACGAAGCTGCTCCCACAACTCCTGCTATCAGGGAAAATATGACCATAAAACCAGTGGCTTCATTCCCTATGGGGAAAAACACTGGTGAAAATGAGAAGCCCACTGGTATGCTACTTTTGGGTCCTGTCCAAAACAATCAGAATTCAAACTACATGCTACTTGCTACAAACAATCACCAAAAATTAATAAGAAAGATGTGTGTGTTACCAGTAACATAATGATGGTCGATGGACTTATTGAGTGCCCAGCCAGCAATGGCAGCAACAGTCACATACATGCATAAATTCAGCAGCAGCAAAAATCCAGCCAAAGATTTCACTATACCCACACCCATTTTAACAAACCTTCAAAATAACAGACAGAAAGGAGTATTTCAGAGGGAGAGCTCAAATGATTTAAACTTCTCAATACTCTTTAGAAATTGGTTCAAATTGCAGAATTAACAACAATTCCTTTCAATGCAGTGGTGAGGATGGGAAAGGGTATTTAAAGAGGGCAGCGCAATGGAGAGGATGGGAAACGGTATTATTCCCTTTCCAGGCTACTAGTCTGCCTACAGGCTGGCTATGACCCACTGTGACAACGAAATAATGTATTGTTTCTGCTGCCAAAAAACGGCTAGCTTTAATATTTATGAAGCTCATTGGTAGTGGAAATACAACTATTTCTGGTTGCTCTCTTTATTGAAGGGATTTATTTTTGAATGCTTTAAAGAGGGAGAGGATCTGTCATCATCATTGACTCCAACCGTAGATTAGTTGCTGGTGGGCTCCCAAACCAAAAGAAAAACTAATGAATATTCTTTCAAGAATTTTCTTGAAAATGTAGTATCAGATTGGCAGGGATTGTATTATAGATATTAAGGGACAGTGATAAATAATTGCTTTCTTTTTAATTCATATACTTTTTAATTATTGAATGTTTGGATGAAGAAGAATGAGGTCAATTTGAGATTATTTAAAAGTAACTGTTTTAATTATAAAGGAGATAAGGAGCAAGAGAAATAAAAACACTCAATAAAAGGTCGGGTATAAAATACTCTCTAATGAATGAGTGGAATATTTCACATCCATTTTAACAATCATATGTTTGTATAGTATAGTCTGGCACTGGGCAGGATTTAGATATCTTGAAAGTTTACTTTGGTGAACTTCTTTTCATTCAAGAGAGATGTTCTAAACATGAGGCTTATGCTTGATGTGATGGCTTCAATAGGTTTAGTAAGTCCTTCCTAGGTGTTTTCTAGCTTGTTAATATGGGTTTGAATATGCTTCATCTATCACGCAGATTCCTTATTAACATGAAACAAATAATTCATAAGATTATACAAATTAGGCATCTAAAGAGCAAAGTTACAATAAAGTCTTTGAATGGTAAGTCACCAAAGACAACAAAAGGTGCATAATTTTAATTACTAAAATGATGACACTATAACATTTCACGTAAAATTATTTCATTTACATCAAAAGGAGAATGTTGAGATTGATAATAATGGAATATAAACTTGATTTTACAATTTATTCTATAATCACTCATTTGAATACATCTATTTCATTTACACAATGTTGTACCTTAATTCAGTAATTCATCTATAATCACTCATTTGAAATTGAATTTCCATTCATTTTTTTCTTTATCATTAATTTTATTGTAATCCTTTTTCGTCTCTTATTTGAATATTGTATTTGGTACCTATGATTTCATGTACTAATGTTTTTATGCCATATAAAATTTCTTTCTTAGACATTATAACTAGATATCCTCATAGAAATCTATGCACCCATATCCCTTAGGAAATTTCATTGAAGACCAACATCTCTAAGTAATGCACCCCTGTAATGAAGTAATTTTATTAGTAGAACAACGTGCTTAAGTAAATTTATCAATACACTAATTGGCAGTTGAAAAGTTTACCTAATTTTTAGTAAAAGTATTTTCTAAGTAGTAAAGCTTGGGGATTTTTTTTTCTCTAATCACATTCTCAATCATTATAGATTTTTCTAAGGCGGGTGTCTTATAATCATTATTTATTGGTGAAAATAAAAAAACATGTGCTCTTTTCCCCTTATGTTTTGGGCCTATCTTGACTTGATTGTCTTTTTTCTAATAAAAAATCTACAAGTGGCATATTCTTGTGTTGAAATTGGCTAAAGAACATAGCCTAGCCTAACCAAGTCATCACTCATATGGCCCAAGAATCAATTTTGATCCCTAGAAGTCCCTTTCAAGACCCTGGTTTGGATTTTTAGGTGTAGAGTTGACTAAGGTTACTTTCATTAGTATAAATTTGAACCTCAAACTTTTAAAATTCAAAATTCAAATTAAAAATTGTTAACCCTTTTTAACTAGCCATTGTGATTTGACTTAGAACATGATCATGTGAATTTATGTGCAATGTTGTATATAAGTATATTCCTTAACTAGTTAAAATCATGAAGGAATGAATGCAAGAAAACCCTAGACAAGGTATTATCATCATAGCAACATCATAGAGCATAGTAACTGTATCAATAGCTTGTATCATCATAATAGGCATATTGTATGATTGCTTGTCTTTGATATTTATTTATCTTCATTAAATCGATCCACCCAAGGGATTGACTAAAGGCTTAGAAATCCTTATCTAGAAAGTTCCCAAATGGTTTCTCACTACCCTACTTTAGACATAGGTACAACAAGTTGAGTCTTATCTTCAACAGTTATAAGTTTTTTCTTGCTTCATTCCTATAGGCTAGATGCATTTCACATAGAAAATGTACTTCTATAAACATAAAGTTTAGTTTTAAAAATGTATATTTACACTAGAGTGAAATACAATCATTTTCTAAATTGATAAGAATTCATTAAAAAAGGTCATATTTTTTTAAACATAATTGGCAAATCGATTCTTAGCATCTTTAATAGTATATTGGGCGAATGCACTAAATTAGGGATAAAATTTGGTCAAATTATTATTTTTAACTATAATGGCAATCGTGTTACACCAAATGCACATGCATTATATAACACATGCATATTATATAGTACACACATGCTATAAGATCCTAAAGAAAAAAATGCTTTCAATGTTCTAAAAAACCCAAAACATGTTGATTGTTGTTGTTGACTATTGCATAAGATGTTTAAAAAGTGATTGTGTTTACAATATATTAATGAATCACCAAGTGCTACCATTTTTTTTGTTTCAATGCCACATCACAAGAGAGGTCAGTGGTCGATTTTTTATATTCAAATATTGTTTAAATTTTTATATATTTTGACCAATAGTGTTTCTACAATAGTAACCAATAATAGTTCCCTTGTGATTTCTTTTGACCAAATAGGAGTTCCCATAGCTAGCGTTGTTGACCTATACAAGTGTATGTGACCAACATAGTACCCCTACATGTACTAGTGACTTACAGAGGTCTTAAGGGCCAATATTGGTGCCTTGATTGATCTTAAAAGGTTGTATTTTTTGGGTTTTTGATTCTAGTTGTTTCCTTCTCTAGATTGTACAATCTTACTATCGTCTAAGAATGAACATTTCTCACTTTTCCCTTATCATTTACGAGTTTTTTGTCTCCAACTCTTTAAACATTGAATTGTTTTAAATATTTAAATCTAAAAGAATTTACATCTTTTTTGTTAAATATTGGCAGTGTCATTTCGTATTAGCTTGAATTGAATGGTGCATGAAATATTTGGGCCTAGGTTTGTGTCTAACACATTAAATTAACCAACTAACCTAGGGTTTGCCCAAACATCTTTCAATAACATACAAATAATACCTAAATTTTAATGTTAGATCTCGGATGTGTAAATTGAGATAGTTGAAATCTAAAATAATTTAATATAAACTTGGGACACTTTTGTGACTCCAAATCTGATCTTTATAAACATAGATCAATACCTAGTGTACAAAAATGACTTGTTACTAGTTGTAGGTGTGAATCTAAATATATTGACAATGAATCTTCTACAATTGTAAACAATAATTCAGCTTGATATTTGGAGTTACAAATAACATATTAGTAGAGTTGGTAAACACTTTCATGAGTTTACTCAATGTTGATTGTATCCTAATCACAAGCTATTTGATCCAATTCAATGGTAGTTGATAGAGTTTTTAGAATATAACTTGTCACATGAATGTATTAGACACCATCCTAAATGAGGATGATTTCGGAACTTAGAAAAATAATGTAAGATGGTGATACAAGTATAGTGCAACTAGGATATTTAAAACAAATAGGTGATTTTGGAAGAATGGGCAATTTAAAAGAAATGAGTAGTTCAAGAGAAATTTGTGATTTCAGAGGACAAAAGAGTAATTCAAGAGAAATGAGTGGTTAATTCTAGAGTAGCCAAAAATGATAAAAAAAAATGTTAGGATCTAGAGGATAGTGCTTAATACAAATAGATTATGGGTGATATCCTTTTATACTTGACTTAACACACAAATTTATCTGAATTTTTTTGGCATAAGGGTTGGGACATAATGGCTAGTTGGAAAGGTGTTAGTGATTGCCAATAAACTAGTATACCTATATTCTTAAAAATCTATGTAAAATAAGCCAAGAGATATCAATTTTGTTATTACTAGACACCATCCATCTTTTAATTTTCATAGCAGTTAACAAACTATACACATGTATGATTTCTTTTGGTTTTGATTGTATATATTTTTCAATCGACATTTTGGATTACACTAAATGATTCATCATTAGGAAGAGGATAGTGATGGATTGAATTGCTAAATGGACCTTTGAAATTAAGGTAGGAGAAGGGGTGAGATGAAAATAAAAAACACAACATATTCTTCATAAACTCTTGAAAATTCATGCTACTAAACCATAAACATATCAATCACAAAACACATAATAGTAAAACTATCTTTTACTAAATAATTGTCTATACTACTATTTCTATCTTTATACTAGCCATGCCTTATAGACGAAAAAAAAAAAAAAACTACATAAGAACAACCATTCTTTTTAATTAATAGCTTTCATTCTTGTATCCCCTTTGCTGAATTGTAAACATAAAAAATAACCTTTTAAGAGCAGTAAAGACAACCAAATTAACTTAGACAACAAAAAAAGGTAGTAGTAGCATCATCTCTCTTCGCAGTCTTTATACCAGCCATGCTCTCTCATAAAAAAAAGTAAGCTATATTGCAATTTTAATTTTAGCCTTTATCACTTGACGATGTTGTTCAAATGATCACATGAAAGTAGAACAATTAACTTGTAGCCTTGAAGTTAATTTATTGTGCTCATCAAATTTAATGTTTGTGGTAGCATTTTGAATGAGGTAATCAATGTAAGATGCATACTCATTCTAGGGAATTTGGTGTACATTTCAAAGAGATCAAAGTGTATATTGTTAGGATTCCCAAAGATACTAAGAGGGGGGGGGTGAATCAATATCTAACCAGTTAATGGATTTTCTGAACTTATTAAATGAATTGCATTCCAAAATAGTGTATCAATAAACCAAAATTAATGCAGTAAATAAGAACAATAAACACAACATAGAAAGCACACCATAACACAATATTTTTTAAAGAGGAAACCCAGTGTGGGAAAAAACTCGGTGGGATTTGTGACCCACAATATTCACTTACTGGCCGATAAGTGAATATTACTGATACAATAGGGGCCTGCAAATGCAGAAGGCCAACTGCCTAAAGCTCACTACTTAAATACAAAAGGAAGTCTCACTAACTTACAAAAATGGATTATGTAAATCCAATATCATGTACTGCTTCGGTTCAGCATCTGCTATGCCAGGTTCAGTACTGGTTTAAGCTCTTGCAATAATCATAAACCTTATTCCACAATCTGCCTCAATATTCGCACATAATATCCATCTATGCATATTACCTATTTCAAATGTTCTACAAGATCTCATACTTATATATGAGCCTTATTACAATATGCCATGTCAGCTTACAAAAAGATATTACAATAAAATGCATTACATAATAAACAAAATCATGTCGGCCAGGGTGTCGGTAAGCATCTTTTCGTTGTCGGTGTAGAGTCTGCCAGTGCCATAGGATTGTAAGGTTGTCATCAATGAAAATACCTTCAATCACCTACAATTTCTCATTGGAGTGTGCATTTTCCAACAATCTCCCCCTTTGGCATTGATGGCAACACTCATGAGAAAAAGCCAAAAAGTATATACAAAAAGTGTTGTCCAAAATTGTCTTGCTAAAACTGTCAAACCTGTATTACCAAAATTGTCTGCTCCAAAAATATGTGCTCCCCTTGAGCATATGATCTCTTCTATCATACATTTTTCTCATCCATATTCCTTTTTCTCATCCTATACTACTCCCCCTTTGGCATCAATGACAAAGGATGTCATTCAATTTCAATTGAGTGTAGTTCCCGAATGGATCCCTGTAACCGGTGGGTTACAATCTGATAAAGATCCACTAAAGAAACATTCAGACTATTATAGAATATTTCACTGTCCTTTAGTGTTGCTTCAGTACTCTGGATTGTATCGGTGAGTAAGTGCATTTTCTCTTCCAGTGTCTTAAGTCCTAGAACAAGAGCCTTAGAAATATCTTTTCTCAAAGAGATGAGGATATCTAGTTTATGACCTAGTTTGGACTTCAGTTCCTTTGCCTTAAATTTTAACCTTTCCTTATCTTTTTCAAGTTTTTCTATTTTCTCTTCAAATCCTACAATTTCTTATTCTACTACCGATATTGAATTTGATGAACCTATTAAATTGTCAGCAATATCGTTGATTTTCTTATGTGCTTTGTTGATCTCATTATCTATATCTTATGTCAAAATGTTTGTTTTACATGTATCTCTATATAATTTTTTGAAATCCAAAATTGTCTTGCCTAGTATCGGTAATAATGTATCCATATGTTCATTATTCTTCTTGAGTATCTCCTCAAAGAATTTTTCCTTCTCTTTATTCATTTTCTCTCTGAAGGTCTCCTCATTTATTTGATCAATTGTTAGGAGGTTGTCGGTTATGCACTTAGACAATGTGTCTAATTGGCTTAAAGAATCTTTATTCTCTATTTTACACGTGGGTGCTATCAATTTCAAAATTGGTAAGGTATCATCAATAGCCTTATATGCTAGTGCATTACAATTTGTTATTTTCTTGATTGAATCTAATAATACCTCTGTCACATTAGTTGGTTTAAATTCAGTCATGGAGGTTCCGGATGACTGTCCAACTACCTTCACAATTTGTAATCCACCAGTGGTAGTAATAGCTTTGCTTTCCTCTTTTTCTAGAGGGTCAGTTTGTGTCTGCATTTCAACTACCAAAGGTTTAGGTTTTTCAATTGTAGTCGGTGGCACTGTCTCTGTATGTACCTATGAATGAACCTGTTGCTCTACTTATTTCTCCATATGAGTCTCTACCTATTTCTCTGTGCTCTCTACTGATGGTTTCTCTGATGGTACCTCTGATGATTTTACAGTGGTATCCACTGCCGGTTTTTCTGTTTGCACCTCAATATTGTCCACTGCCAGTGACTCAGTAGGCTTTTCTGTAGCCGATATCCCATCTGTTGGTTTTTCAATGTTATCAGTCACCATTCCAGTAACCAAGGGATCAATTGATTTTTCAGTTTGTTGTGCAGTCCCAATTTCAACGTTTCCAACTGTATCCTCAATATTTGTCTCAACTGTAATGTCTTATACCGGTGGCTCAATTGCCACATCTCTCTTCTCACTTGTCTCCTTATCAACCACAATGTTGACTTCCTGTGTGTCAATATTCATTGTGTACAACACCTCCGAGTCAAGATTTGTGTCCTCATGTGGTGTTTCCATACTCTATGTTACCAGTTGTGTGTCAACAGTTTGTGTCGGTGGAGTATCAGAAGGAGGTGGGGGCAAGTTATCTGTTATCTTTAAGCTAGGAGGACCACCGACTTTGCCTTTCCCCTTATCCTTATCCTTTTGATAGACTCTGAGAGTCTTTGGTCATTTGAGCTCTTCTTGTTTTTCCTTTTCAACAAAGAATATATCCCACTTGTCTACAGTTTCTTCTGATATCTCATTAACTCTGCCTGCCATTAGTGCTACATGTCGGTGACTCGTTGAAAATACTATCCGGTTAGCCTCACTTATTAATTCATCTATCTCTTGTGTTGAGTTTACTGGGTGAACTGCAAGTAGTTTTTCTATCTTGATCTTTTTATCCAATTCATCAATTGCTACCTTCTTGCTTCTAACTTTCTATACAAGTCATTGGGTATATCATCTACGATTTCCATCAAAAATTTCTTATAGATATCAAGGTGTAAGATAACACTATTTTCTATACTTTCTTTTTCATCATCTGAAAGTGTGTTATACAACTTGCTAATATTTGACAATTTGCCATCTTCAGTTATCTCATTCAAAAGTTTGTCCAAAGGAGGAACAACTTGTCTTTCTTTCCTTTTCTTTGGTGTCAACTTCTTTGCCAAAGGCCTAACTGCCTATTGTTTCTGTCTTGTTCTCTTTGGTGCAGGAGAGGGTACTAGTGAAGGTTTCCTTTTCCTTACTACCCTTTTGAACTCTATTGGTATTTCAGTGTCAGAGGAGGTAGCAACCGGTGAAAGATGTGCTTCCGGTTGTAGTCCTTCCAAGTCACTCTCCTTAATACTAGTTTTATTCAAAACATCTTCCTTGATTGCTTTTGCCTGCCTTGTTCCTTTTCTAACTATCTATTCAATTTTCTTTATTCTTTTCTGAGATTGAATACTACTTTCAATTGTTTCTGCATTTCCAAATACTTTTTCTATTGGTTCTTTAGGAGCTTCTAGGAGGGCTTTTGCATAAGTTTCAATTATGTTCTCATCTGCCTCATATCCCATTTCTGTAACCCAGATAGTCCTTGGGACTACTGCCTCCATCCAAATCTCATCCTTCTTTATTACAAAGCATATCTCCTTTTTATATTTGTCAACAATAGCTTGAGATAGCCTTATCCTTGTTTTCATTCTAGCCTTTAATGCCTGAAAATGTTCATTTATGTTCTTTTCCCTGTCATCTCCCATGTTTTTTAGAATGTCCAGTAGTTGTTTTCCTACCGGTATGTCAAAACCAAAATCCTTTCTACCAATATCAAGTACTTCCTTGGTAATATACAACATTAAACACAAGTAAGTTGCCAAATCTGAAAGTCTCTTTCTTGTCCCCTTTGATTTTCTTTAGATTGTCTATTAGTTCATCCTTCAACCTTTCACATATGTCAATCTTTGCATTGTTGTTTATCAAGTCATAAGTACTTTTGATACATAAGCTAGAAACAAAGTTTAATCTGTTGGCATGAGTAGCCTTGTATCCAAGAATCATTCTAATGAACCTTACATTTATGTCCTTTACATCTTTTACTCTTAGGGATTTTTTGTCAAAGGTTGCACCGGTTAGGGTCATTACAGTGTCATTTGAAACCTTTTTAGTCTTGTCAGGCCTGCTACTGGTGGAAGGTAAGCCTATCACTGCCCTAACTGCCTCTTTGGTTATCTTATGAATTGAATCCAACCAAAAGAACTCCCCATGAACTTTGCTTAACACAATCCTTATAATATCCTTGGGAAAATCAGGAATACTAAGAATTTCCACAAAACCTAGGGTTTCAACTATCTTATGTTTCAGTTTAACATTTCCATTTATATCACATATAACAGTCCTGTACATGTTCTTAATTTCATCATCTCTTAGTTCTTCTATATGACAATGTATGTAGATTCTAGGATCCTCAGCATATACAACTCCTTTAGGTATTTTTGAGAATGCTCCTAGGGCATCATCTTTCTTTGCAATTTCGGGAATAATCTTAAATACGGGTCTAGGGCACTTAACAACTTCAATTACAATAGGGCTTGCAATGAATTCAAGTGCAGAGGAGGAAGCCATTGTTATAAAGACCTTAATCTGCCTTTAGGTAAGAGTGCTTGAATGATTTGCTTCACTTTTGGCTATGGATGCCTTCACTCGGGATTTTCGCGCTCTTAGGAAATTTGAATGCTTGGTGAATGAAAAAGAGCCAAAAATACTTGCTTTATAATGTCATTTCCTTCAACTACCACATTTAATGTCTGCCAGTTAAGTGAAACTTAACACATCTGCCGGTAAAGAAGTAATTCAACTTCTCACCATCGACTGAGAGTAAATTAGCATGTTTTTCAATTTGTTGCCATACCCCCAAAGGATTTCTCTTCAGTTAGATGAAGAACCTCCTGCCAGTGGAGTGATACTTTATTCTACCGGTGAAGGAATAGCTTCACTAACACTCTGATCTGACTTTCTAATCCATTGTTTTGAGAATTCTTTCTTTACCTCTTCAACCTTTTCTTTACCTTTCAAGTTGGGTCCTTTGTTATTTGCCAGTGATGCCTTACTTCTACAAAATTTTGCAATATGTCCAATTTTGTTACAAGCATAACAAGTCACAATGTTTTTTCTGAATAGCTTTTCCATATCCTATGCTGATATGTGTTTTGCATTGATTAGATAGGTGTCCAAATCTTCCACAAGAATAACATCTTACATTCATTCTGCAATTTTCTGAGTTATGACTAATTTTATTGCATTTAGAACATTGACCGGTGGGTGCATTTGTGTTCTGATAATTTCTAGATCTACACTGATTTTTTCTATGACCATATTTGTTATAGTTAGAGCATTTCCCATTGAATTTGTAGGCATTAGGTTGTCTTACCGGTTTATTATGATCATGATTGTTTGCAGAGCTTTCACCAACTTCAAAGCCAAGGCCATTTGTATCTCCATTAGGTTTCTGATTTTTCAACATGTCATCAAGTTCTTCTGAACTTTTCTTGAATTTATCCTTGTGTTGATTTGCAGTAGCCAACTCATTTTCTAAGAAATCTTTTTGTCTCGTGAGTTCAGTTTTATCATGCTCCAAGTGAATTATATCTGTCTTCAACATATCATTTTCATGACTGAGTCTTGTGTTTTCATTTGCAACGTCATTTAGTCTTCTGACCAAGTTATCTTCATTCTTCTTTCTATCTTCAATGTCTTTACAAAACCTCATAGTCATATCTTGCATCTCATTCTTCATTGTACAGTTTTCTTGTCTCAGTTTGTTCACAAGGTCATTAAGAGTTTCTTTTTTATCATCATCACTCTACATCTTCTCAGAAAGTTCTCTTCTTTGAAAGATATAATTTTGTGGAATTATGTACCTATGAATGAATATGTTGCTCTACATCTAATTTGAAAGATATAATTTTGTGGACACGTCTATGCCAAATATAATAATTAGAAAAAAGAAATCTATTAGTCACTACATTAAACAACAATAAGAGAGACATAAATAGAAGAATACTAATACTAATGCTAAATATACACCACATTAACAAATTTTCAATCACATTATGCATGACGTAATTTAACAACGCATTATGCATGGTTTAATTTAGACTTGTAGGGAATCTTAATTTTTAAAATAGATAATCACCCCAGACTTTATACATGTGGTGATCCAAATGGTATGCCCGACACCAACAAATAGACAGGAACCACTCCTCTTATCACAAGCATCAATTTTACCAACATAAAAAGACTTCTTCCAAGTGAAGCCACTACATAGATTCCTCTTTGTACAAGAACTTCCAACATCCACATAAAACAACAACATAAATGGTATGGACAATAAAGATCTAATGATGTCAAATTGTTTTTTCATTTTGAACATCCTTTGGTATGAAGTCATATGATTTTGAAGATTACCGAAGGAGTAGAATTATAATTCTATTTTTTATGATCAAATTATAAAATTAAATGAAAAAAAATCCAAATCAATCAAAATCATGTGTTAGGACAAGTTTTTAAGACACCCACACAAAAGAACATAAGCCAAATGATAAAATGTAAGACAGATTCTTAATTACATACAATCATTTGATGACAGAATATATATAAAACAAATAATAAAACATAAAACATGCACATTTAACAATTACAATATTAGATTTCTAATAACATATAATGATGACACACATATGACATTAAATCCAAATTTTTAAATTAAAAATATAATATAAATTTTTAATTGTTAATATAATATAAAAAACTTTGTATAATGTTATGAGTATTTATGAACAATCCTCTAATACCAATTTCATATATATTATATATTGTAAGCATCTAATTCTTTTTCTCAAAGGAAACCGATCCAATGTGCAGCTAACTCATGTGGAAGCTGTAAACTCTACTTTCCATATACACCTTAAACAAAAGTTTGCAACTAATAGAGCACAATTTGAATAAAAAAATCTTTGATCAGAACAGTAATAGTAAAAGGCATACAGCCTCTCCCTTGTACACAATCTTACAATCGAAGGCACTGAAAGCTTTTCAAAACAAAGCCCAAGCCAGACCAAACATTCATTCCACTTTGAACATCATTTTCTAAGTGTTTTCCTTTACAGGCTCACCACTAGTGGTGGCAACATGTTTCTCTCCACCAAAAAAGTAATTTCCAGCAAAGAAGCCAATATGGATGACCATCATGTAAAACAATTTTGTTGCAGACAAAATGATGATGAAGCCTTCCAAAGCGATCTGCACAGACAATATAGCACCAGAATTTTCCTGCCTTTTAATACTTATAGAGGGAAGGGCTTATCAATCAAGTAGACTTACAACGTATATAAAGTAAATGTTGTGGGAGAGTTATAAAAAATTCCTAACTAAAGCAAAACCACACACCAGCTTTGGGCTTCTACCATGATGTAAATGGATCTCCTTGCATGCCAACCTGCAGGTTTTGTAGCATGCTTATCAGCATGATTCTTTTTTCCCTTTTGCTTACAAGTATTGTTGAAAGATCTATTTAAACAGATGAGGACAAATAATTTTGAAACAGATCTTATTAAAGATGATTTTGATTTTGTTATTTTTTGAAACAGTGTGATTTTAATTAAAAAAACTTTTAACTTCAATAGTTAATTACTCGTTCCCTATTTAAATCAAATATGTTCTATAATTACCCCATGGCAAGAAGAGTAAGAGCCCAAGCTGGCGATGGCGGATGAAACAGTTGAAGCCAAGCTCTCTGCTGTCCACACTCGAAGATGGTGTAGCCCTGAAAGGCATGAACCTGCTCCTGCAACTCCTGCTATCAAGGAAAATATGACCATAAAACCAGTGGCTTCATTCCCTATGGGGAAAGACAATGGGCAAGATGAGAAGCCCACTGGTACATCACTTTTGGGTCCTGCAGAAGCCATATACAATCAATCAGAATTGAGACTACATACTACTAACTATCACCAAAAACCAATAAGAAAGATCTCTGTTTACCAGTGACGTAATGATGGTCGATGGCCTTATTGAGTGCCCACCCAGCAATGGCAGCAACAGTCACATACATACAGAAATTCAGTAGCAACAGAAATCCAGCCAAAGACTTCACAATTCCCAAACCCATTTTGATAAACCTTCAAAATAAACAGAAAGGGCTGTTTCAGAGAGAGAGAGCTACAAATGATTTTAACTCTTCAAAATGTAAAATTAACAAACAATTCCTTTCAATGCAGTGGTGAGGATGGGAAAGGGTATTTAAAGAGGGCAGTGCAATGGAGAGGATGGGAAACGGTATTATTCCCTTTCCAAGCTACTAGTCTGCCTACAGACTGGCTATGACCCACTGTGACAGGTAAATAATCTGCTGCCAAAAAACGGCTAGCTCTTATATTTATTGAAAGCTCATTGGTAGTGGAAATACAACTATTTCTGGTCACTCTCTTTTTGAAGGCGTCTGTTTTTTTGAATGCTTTAAAGAGGGAGAACATCTGTCACCATAATTGACTCCAACCGCAGGTTAGTTGCCTGTGGGCTCTTCAAATAAAAAAGGAAAAAATAATAATAATTAATATTATTTTACGAATTTTATTAGATTGGCAGGGAGAGTGATGAATAATTGCTATATATGAATTTTTAAATGATCATAAATTAAAATATTATTTAATAAATTATGTTGAATTAAGATTATATATAGAAGTGGCAATTTATTAACAAAGAAAATAAAGTGTAGGAAAAAAATACTTAATAAAGTGTCAAGTACAAAGTAAGATTTATATTATAATAGTTAGGTAGAATATTTAATGTCTATTTTAACAATCATGTGTTTGTATAGTCTAGTGCACATTTAGATATATTGGAAATTTATTTGGGTCTATTTTTTTTCATTCAACAGAGAAGTTATAGGCACTAACATGAGGCTTGCGATTGATGTGATGGCTTCAATAAGTTTAGCAAGTCCTCTTGGAGTATTTTCTAGCTAGTTAATATGGCTTTCGATATGCTTCATCTATCAAGCAAACTCGTTAGAATAAAACAAATCATCCATAAGATTATACAAGTTTGGAATCTAAAGAGCAAGGTTAAAATAAAGTCTTTGAATGGTAAGTCACCAAAAAGAACATTTAAAAGTGCATTGTTTTAATTATACTTGTAGCATCCTAAAATGTACTCGCCTACAATTTTGTCCTCACCTAGGCCTCACCTTGGCGTTCTAATTTCTAATGCCTGATTCTACTCATACCTCATTCCAATACTGCATTTTCATCATCTGTCCAGTCCCCCACCCATTTTGGAATCCTGACTAGGGCATGGCATGCCTTGGGCCTCTTAATCAAGCCCTAAATTGGGGCCTCACAATTGAGTGGGAATTTGGATCATGTGTTGACTTACTCCATAAATTTAATTTAATTTTCGGGAAGTCAAGTATAAAAGGAGGGCTACCCCTCTCATTTGAATTCTAATCGAAATCAAGATCTCAATTATACTTTGGCGAAATTCAATTCAAGTGAGCAAGAAATCGGTCATTCATCAAGCATTGGAGAAGAAGTGAAGTTCAAGTATTGAAGATGACATCCATGGTCAATGTTTTATGAAGACATCCTACATGAAACTGTAAAAGATTTGTGTGAAAACAAACAAAATTTCATCATGGTAAACATTATGGTTTGAAGCATTACATTTTAGATTCAACATTTCCCTCAAAAGGAAAGTACTTTATTACAATCTTTCATTACATTTTTCAATTCAATTTCATGGTTAATTTTGAAGCCGAGTTTGACCTAAGGCAAACCCCTATTCCCAACACATTTCCCTTTCTTTCACTGTGCAGGTAACAAGTGTGGAGCTGTACATACTAAAAAATTCTAGGGTAGAGTCAACAGTGATGAATAGGTTTAGCTTTCGACAACAGATAATTTAGAGGACCAAGGTGAATCTGTACTACTTGGTCCCAAAAAATTAGGCCAAACTTTTGAGAACGGGTTCTAGACATTTCCTTTTGCCAAGATCCAAGCTTGTGGCTTAGTGGGATATCTGTAGCTTACTATTTCTATCAGTTTACTTCAATAATTCATCGTTTTGCCCTAATTTTGCAATTACATTACAAATTCAACTAAGAAAGAGGATAATCAGTACAAACTAGTTGAATCCAATCAGAATCTCAGACCTTTCCCCTTTGGGATTGAGCTTAGATCTATTGGGTTCAACCCTTTTTCAATGTAATTTGGCTAATTGGGTTATTTATTGGATTTACTTAGTGAAAGCCTAATTCCCGATTTTCCAACCATTACAATACTAAAATGATAAGAGTTAATTGTTTGACATGAATTAATTTTATTTAATTCAAAATGAAAATGCTAAGATCCATGATAATGGAATATAAAACTTGATTGTACAATTTGTTTTTTCACCTATTAGTTCCTAGGGGATGCATTAAGGGGTTTGTACCTTTATTTGATCATTCATTTGTAATTGCTCATTTAAAATTGAATTTTCAATTGATATTTTTCTTTAGTAAATTAAGTTTATTGTAATTTTTTTGGACTCTTATATGAATATTGTATTTGCTATCTATGAGTTTATGTAGTTGAATGTTTTCACCATGTAATTTTTTTTTCTAAGCCATTATAACCAAATATATTCATATAAGAAATGCATGCATCGATATCTTTAAGTCAATTTCACCAGATACCAACATCTCTAAGTAATGTGCACCTCTATATTAATGAAGTAATTTTCTAAGTAGTTCATCACCCTTAAAGTGAATTTATCTATACACTAATTGTCACTTGACAAGGTTACCTAATTTTTAGTCTTATTATTTTCTAAGTAGAAAATCTTAGAGAATTGATTCTCTAATCACATTCCCAATTTATAAATATTTTCTTAAGTGTATGTATTGTAATCATTATTTAATGGTGGAAATCACAAACATGTATTTTTTTCCCTTATTTTTTGAGCCTATGTTGACTAGATTGTCCTTTAAACAATAAAATGTCTACAAGTGACATTATTGTGTTTAAATTGACTAAAGAACATATCCTAACCTAACTCCATCATCACTCATCCTCAAGAAGAATATTTCATCCCTAGAACTCTCATTCACCACCCTAATTTAGATTCTTAGGTGTAGAAGTGACCTAGATCACTTCCATAAGTGTGGATTTGAACCTATAGCATCGTAAATTGTACACCCTTTCTAGGCTGGTATAATTCCACGCTTGGTTTAGCACCCGCCTTAGTGTGTTTTGCATCTTACATTTCTAATCTCTTTTAAGTATTTAATTAATCAATTTATTTAAATCTAAATCCATGTTTCATCACTTCACACATCATAAAGTTGGACCCTTTACCCTAAGTGTGCCCCTTTTCATTTTATTCCTTCAATTAATCATTAAATTCTAACCTAATTATGTCTTCTTTTGATCTTTACGACCCGATTTCACATATCAAAACATCACAGAATCAACTGTAACTTTGGGATTTGCTCTAATATTATCATATCTAATGGCCCTGAAAAATTTAGTGAAAAGTTGGTCGGACCGGGTGTACTTTGCACCTGGTCCTCGGAATTTTTTCCTAAATTTTAGGAGCACAATTCTATAATATTATAATGCTTAACCCCAAAATATTGGCCAGAAATTCAAATCCTAGGTTAGCCTAAAGATGAAATTAAGATCTAGGGTTTCATACATAAGAGATCTCTTTCTTCATTTGAAGGCCTAGAATTTTTTGGGCTAAGGGCTAGCGATCACAAGGAGCCTTCTATGTAGTGAAGGAGTAGATCTTTAGAGTCTTCAACAACATTCAACAACACCTATGAAGCATTCATCAAGCATTCCTTCATCAATTGGGGGCTTTTGAAAATATAGGAAAGCAATAGGAGATCACCGACTAAATATTGACTTGTACCTCTCCCTTGGGGTTGGGTATGGTTTCATGTTGTTACTATGTCTTTGTATGAGCTTCATTACATAAATTTAATTTACATTCATGCTTTAGATCACTTTACATCATTGATTTAGAGCATTTACTTTGTCAATTACAAGCATTTAGGGTTTACTCTTTAGGGTTGCTCTAGACTGTTTGCATTTATCCTAGCATCTTGCACACACACAAGATTCTTACACACTATTTTACTATACAAATCAGCTATTTGTTGATGTGAAAATCACCAAAACAGGGGTTTGACTAAGGAAAAACCCCATATAGCCACCCAAAACCATATTTTCAACTATAGGTGCAGATTCAGTATACGAGCATAGCTACAAGTTTCAAGACCGATAAAGAACACAGAGACTATTCTGAGGGTCAGATTTGGATAGAAACCTCTCGGACAGGGGTGTGATGCCCTGGTCTTCCTTGTTTTACACAAAATTTTGTAGGACGGCAGTTCAAAACCCTCAGATTCCAGTTTGTTAGGTTCAACTTTTAGTTTGCAAAATCAGGACAGGGGCGTAACACTCCGATCTCAGACATTTTGGCTCAGATTTTTGGAATAGGTGCACCTCTGAATTTATCTCTTAATCTTTACTTTTCAATAGTATATCAATTATTCTCAATTTTGCATTTCCAGTTTAGGGTTGCTTATGCCTACTTGTATTCTATGTTAAATCGTTCAAATCTGCACTTTGCATCACTTCTTCCCCTCATTTGAAGAAAAGGAATATAAATCCTAAGAGGTAATCCTTGGCTCTCTCTTCCTCACAAGAAATAGCCAAAGTGTGTTACCTCCCTATGCTCTTTCGTATTCCACAATGTGTACATGAGAGTGGGATTAGGGCTTGTTTGCTTAGTCTCACTTTTTCCCCTACACATTTTGGTGAACCCAATCTCATTTTCATTACATTGCATTGTTAGATCTAGACTTAGAATCTTTCATTTTCTCTATAGACATAAAATTCCAAAAAAAGTGAAAAATTGAAGAAAGAAAGAGATTTCCCTTTATTTGCTTGCATTGTGTGTTTAAATCTCATTCAATTTCCAATTCAAAATGTCATATTTTTATTTGCAATATTTTCATACTTTTGATGATGTATGCAATTATGTTGATTATGAGTTTTGTAAGGATGAATTAGATGAAGCTCTAGATGCATTTTTGAACCCTAAGCCTTCTAAGCCCTCATTTTGCCAAAAACTAATCAACCTTGTTACTATGCCATTTCGTGGTGATGAGAAAGGTAAGTTGAATGATTCCTCTCATGAGTATATTCCTATCAACTCCTTGACTCGATCTAGAAAAATGGTTTCCTACAATGATTCCCTTGATGAGGATATGTCTCCCTTTGAATCAAAAGATAAACCTTTCAATCGATATGACCATGCTTTGTTGGATGATGCCTTGATAACTTTATGTCTTTTCCTAAATATTCAAACAAAAAAAATACATCTAAAAGGTTAATCAACATGATAAATATGAATGAACATAGCAAGCCTCTTTTTGTAGTCCAAGGTGCATATCATGTTGGAAATGTGAAGGAATTGATTATGTGTTGCATTGATGTCTTGTCATTGATGTCAACACTAGTTGTTATGGTTGGTTTCTGAAAGACAGGTTTTGGTTACCGATAGAAGATCTAGTGTTACCGATAGAAGTGACTATCTATTGGACACTTCTGGCATGTTTGGATTAATGAAATATGTTTGGTTTTATGTGTTACATGTTTCTGGAGCATGTTTGGTTAGTTGGCATTGACTTGGTGATTGGATGCTATCATACACTCTAGTAAGCCTATACTGGTAAGGGTTTAAGGTTTTACCGGCAGAGCTTTTACTGAGAATCTTTGACAGGATGCATAAGAGGTGATTGTGCGGCTTCTAAATGGAACTCGAGAAGCTGAAAATGATCTTTGTTTGTGCCTCGACTAATTGGAGACATCACTTTGGCATGGTGGACCCAGATTAGGTCTAGTACCTATCTAGGTTATGGATCGGTATCATGTAACGTGTTCTTTGTATGTTACTGGCCTGATTTATGGATTGGTTAATGTTGTTTTGGTCTAAAGCCGACATGGCATATTATTGTAATGTGGATATATGTAGTGGTCTTATTTTAATATCTTTTAGGTGGCCGACCTAATTGGTTTAGGCCTTAGGGTTTGTATAAATAAATGTAAGATATCATTGTAGATCTTAAGATTGGGAGTGGTAGTGAAATGTAATGTGCGAATAATTGAATATCATTTAGGGAGGAGATATGGTCGATCATTGAAGATCGAATTGGGTTTATGTAAGAGGTTAAAGGCCTCCGGTATTGAGCTTAACTAGGAATGTAATCAAGCATGGTAGATGCTATCTCTGGCATTTCATTCTTTTGGATTATTGTCCAATTATATTGAGGTGGTTATAACCTCTCTGTAGTCAATGAGACTCCTTTGTAATGAGTAGTACGCTCTAGGAAGTGTGTCTTTCTGCATGTGCAGGCCCCTCATTATATCGCATACTTTCTACAGAAGTCTTATGTGGGTAGGCTTCCCACCGAGGTTATTACCTTTACCGGGTTTTCCACATACAAATCATGGTGTTATGTGGTATGGTTGCATTGTGTTGATTATCTATTTCATTCTTAAGTTTTATTGCTTACCGATATCTGTTTCTGATATTCCGTTATTCAATGTTTATGTGCTTCGGTTCATGGTTATAAAGTGGTTTGATCTATATAATCTATTGACAACTGATTCAACCCCCCCTCTCAGTTGTCAATCAGTTATTCTAACAATTGGTATCAGAGCTTTGGTCCTCTTTTGCAGAAGCTTAATCGCTTGAGGTAGATCCTATGGTAACTAACACTTGAAATCCACTGATTTACAAGATGAAGGCTACTGCAATTAATGAATTGAGAACAATGGCAAACACTTCAGTTAATAGAGACATTCTGATTGGGAAATTATTTGCCTTTGAGCTTGAAGAATTTGGACCTTCTAGAGCTACAAAATCTGAACCTTGTTTTCATGCATCATCATCATCTACCGGCAAACATGATTGGAAAGCCCTATATGCAAAATAATTGTAAGAGATGAGGAAAGAGGATGAAGAATTTGAGAAACTTGAAGCTTTATTTTCTAGAAGAGTACCTAAAGGACCAACAAGAAGTAAGTATGAAGGAAAATCACCTTTTATATGTTTTGCATGTAATAAGATTGGTCATTTTGCATCTAGATGTTCTGAAAGGAATGCAAGATTTGAAGAAAGAGTTGATAAATCATTTAAGCCTAATCAAAACAAATATAGATTCAAGAAAACAAACAATGCTACATAACGGATGAGGAAGGAGTAAGTGATGATTTAGAGGATGAAATGGTCGGAGATTCTGCCAGTGCATCCAGCAATGGAAAGGAATGGGTGTTATATGCTTTAAAGGAAGATGAATAGGAACTGACTATCACAAACGAAGAAAAGGCCCTAGCAGCAAAATTTGAAGACAAGGATGAATGGGTAATTGATAGTGGATGCTTACATCATATGACTAGAGATAAAAGAAAATTTATGTCCCTGCAAGAATTCAATGGCAGTCAAGTTAGATTTGGAGATGACAAAGCATGTATGATCAAAGGTAGAGGTATTATTTCTCTAGATGGTAAGCATAATACTGATAATGTCTATTATGTAGAAGGTTTGAAGCATAATCTTTTAAGTGTTTGTCAATTGGTGGACAAGGGATTCCAACTTCAATTCAAAGATAGAAAATGTAAAATCATTAATAGAACTGGTTTGGAGATTGCAACCGGTACTCAGACTAGAGGTAATATCTTTCACTTGAACACTGGTAATAAGACATGTTTGATTGCTCATATTGATGAGATTTGGTAATGGCATAAGAGGTTGTATCATGTTAATTTTTAATGTATTGTTAAAATTAGTTCAACAAAGGCAGTTAGAGATATACCTAAGATTATAAAGCCGCATAATCCGATATGTAAGGAATGTCTATTGGGAAAGCAAGTTAGAACTTATTTTAAGAGAATACATGATAAATCTAATGATGTGCTTGACTTGATTCATACTGACTTATGTGGTCCAACAAGGACCAAAAGCTTTCAAGGTGATAGATACTTCATGCTAATAATTGATGATTATTCTAGAATGATGTGGGTGACTTTTCTAAGGGAGGAGTCTGAAGCTTTTGAGAAATTCAAGATCTTCAAAGCAAAGGTGGAAACTGAAACTGTATTGAAAATCAAATTTCTAAGATCATATCAAGGCAGTGAGTTCACTTCTCATGAATTTAACAGTTATTGTGAGACAATTGGAATTAGGAGACAGTTATCTGCACCCCAGACTCCTCAGCAGAATGGAGTAGTGGAAAGGAAGAATAAAACCATTTTAGATACAACAAGAACCATAATGATGGAATCCAAATTGCCTCACATGTACTGGAGAAAAGAAGTGAGTACAACAGTCTACACATTCAACAAATTTCATATCAAAGGTGAAACGGGTAAGACTCCTTATGAATTATGGTTTGGACATACACTTACTGTTAAATATTTCAGAATTTTTGGAAATAAATGTTAGATCAAAAAGGATGATTCAATTGGGAAGTTTGATCCTAGATGTGATGAAGGGATATTTCTTAGATATTCAATTCAAAGAAAAGCATATAGATGTTATAACAAAAGATTGCAGAAAATTGTGGAGAACACAAATGTGAAAGTGGATGAGAAATACAGAGATCAATCTATATCTTATGATAAGGAACCGACAATGGAAATGATCATAACTAAATCGACAATTCCTCAACTAGTACATGACACTAAGACAGTTACACCGGTATAATCAAAAAATTCAACTGTGGCTGATGATAAAAAAAGTGAACCTGAAGTTCAAAAGACACCAAGGTATGTAAGGTTAAATCATTTTGAAGATCAAATCATTGGAGATAGGAACAAGGGTGTTAAGACAAGAAGAAGACTGGCAAATGAAGAGGTATGTCTTATTTCTCAAGTTGAACTGGCATCTGTTATTGAAGCTTATAAAGATAAACATTGGTCAAAGGCTATGGAAGATGAATTAGACCAGATAGAGAAGAATGAGACTTGGACTTTAGTTCCCCGACCTAAAAATAAGAATGTTATTGGAACTATGGGTTCTTAGAAATAAACTGAATGAACATGATCAAGTTGTAAGAAACATGGCTAGAATGGTTTGTAAAGGATATTCTCAAATGGAAGGAATTGATTATGGTGAGACATTTGCACCTTTAGCTAGAATTGAAGTTGTTAGACTATTTCTTGCCTATGCAGCATACAAGAACTATAAGGTCTATCAAATGGATGTTAAAGGTGCATTTTTGAATGGTGAACTAGAGGAAGAAGTATACATTGAACAACTTGATGGATTTTCACTGATAGATGACAAAGATATGGTTTGCAGGTTAAGGAAAGCATTATATGTGTGTCGACTTGAATTTCATCCTCAGAATGCCACCTACAACAAGTTAGTTTCACAAAATACAAATGGAAATGCTACAGGAAATCCAAACTCAACCAATGAAACTACATGAAATATATATGAAATAAAAATACTAATATTACCTTCATGATTTATCTCTCATTGTGTCCTAACTCCACTATTCTTGGTTGCAAATGGTGTGCTCTCAGACAATGCACAGATAGCTTCCAAGATGGCATATGAAGAATAGACTGATAACTGATAGTTCACAAATGCTATGATATGCAATACTACATGATTATGCTAAAATGCTATTTGCTTCAAGATTAAACCTCACGGATACAAATGATTAGCTTGCAAATTCACTTGAAAACTAAATTGAAGATTCTTGAAGATTAACTCTTTCTCAACTCAAACTCCTGATCTTATAGACTTTGAGAGGATAAGATGATGTCGCTTAGATCAGCGGTCATGATCAGATCTGCAGATTTGGATAGTTGTGAGCAAAGATGAAGGTTGAGAGAAAGGGAGAAGGAGAAGACAAGTGTCACTCATCTCACCTTGACTGGGTTGCTGACTGAGGGAATCTAGGGATGGTTGGAGAAGATTTAGGCATGATAGGACAAGTGGACTCAAGTCCTTCCTAAGATGTAGGGGGTGTTGGAGAGAATATAGAAGAAGGTTATGAAATATGTGTATGCACACAATATTCATTAATTTTGAAAGTTGGAGATAAATGATGAATTAATATTTAAGAAATATTAATTTCCTTAGCCACATGTTTGATGCATTGGCAAAGGGAAGATGAAGTGGAGATGGAAGGTGAGTTGGAAAAGGGATTTAAATAATTTAAGAAATTATTTAATATTTGAGACTATAGGATAGGAGAATAACTATTAAATATTAGATATTTAATTGTTTGGAGAAGATAATTAAATATTAGATATTTAATTAACTTGGTTAAAAGGATAATTAAATATTAGATATTTAATTAATTTAGAGGAATAGGATAGATGAATTAATTAATAAATTATTTCAATTAATTTAATTAATAGAAAGACACGAAATGAATTAAATAAATTAATCATTTCAAATTAACTATTTAATAGAAGAATAATTATTAAATAAATATTAAATATTTATTTAATCGCTCATAGCCATTTTTATGTGTATACAATATGGTTTGAAACAAGCTCCTAGAGCTTGGTATTCAAGGTTGGATAAATATCTCTTGAAGCTTAGTTTTACTAAAGGCAATGCTTACAGTAATTTATATTATAAGATCACTGATGACAATATTCTGATTATTGAAGTATTTGTTGACGATATCATTTTTGGAGGTAAAGACAAATTGTGCATGGAATTCTCTAATAATATGAAAAAATGAATTGGAAATGTCTATGATTGGTGAAATGATATTTTTCTTAGGTTTGTAGATTACTCAAACTGACAAAGGGATTTTTATCTATCAAACTAAGTATCTAAGTGAATTATTTTGATTAAGTAAAAACATATTTTTGAAAGGAACCCAAACCTTTTACAAATCAAGAGAGCAAAAGAGATTGAAAGAACCATGCCTGATCACTCCAACAACAAAAACTGATCCCACCCAAACAAAAAGAGATCTCAACACACATAACATGAAGAACCACAAAAATACAGCAAAAGGAAAGCAAAAAGACAGCACAAAGACTAAGACAGAGACCGAGACCGAGATAGCTAGATATTTTTCATGATATCTTTAGCGTGGACCACCATCTGCTTCATGTTGTTCGTAGAGGTCTTTAAATAATCGAACTCTCGACCCTTGATGTCGCCCTTATTCTTGGTGTTGGCTCTAGTCCTCTTCTCGTGACCTTTTTTGTTTAGCTAATCCTTGTCGCCCTCTTTATCTTTGATGTTATCAAATCTGTTAATCAAAATGTTCATGTTGTCCACCGAGGCTTTTAGAATCTGGAAGTTATGTTCAACTATCTTCTTTACTTTGAGTTCCATCCTGTCAACTCTGTTGCCCAGATTGTTCATAGCAATTTCCATCCCTTTCACCTCTTTATTTCCTTCCATCTCCTTAACCTTTTTTTTTCAGTTTCAATAAGTTTACTCACCATGTTTTCAATGGCTTCAACATTATTAATTTCCACCGCTAATTCTTTGACATTTTTAGATAGAGATTTGTTGCCTATCGTGGCTCTTTTGACAACATTCATATCCTTTTTCAGGCTGCCTATGTCTTTCACCATTATGCTGACAGTATCACAGAAACCCTTAATACTCTCATTTTCTCCAACATAATCACTAGATTTTCCCCTTTTGTCCTCTTGATCCTATTTTTGTAGACCTTGAGTATTCAAATCTTCATTGCTGCCCACAACCAGGATATCATCCCCCTCCTTACCCTGCCCATTATCAGTTTTATCCTCCTCTACCTTCTCATCAGATTCAATCAAAATTTGATTAATATCTTTGTTACCTCCCCTATTGATGTTCTTCTTCCTCTGGGTTTACTTTCTGGTACCTTTACCTTTCTTTCTTTTGATGAATTTAACTTCAAAGGACTCGGCCTCAAACTGCAAAATATCTGAATCCACCACTATCCTCTTCCTCTTTCCCTTGTTCCTCCCCTTTTTACATAGCTCCTCCAACTTGCCTTCAGTCTACGAGTCGAAGCTAAAACCACTAACCTCACTCTCTGTTTCCTCATCCCTTGCATTTTTACCTTTAATAGGTTTTTCAATGCATTTCCCTTTCAACAATTTATACACAAGAGCCATAAGACCCTGATGAAGAGTATAGTTGCCCTTGGGGTCTTTCTGTATCGCTTTGATAGTATGGTCCATGGAACATGCAAGATAATATGGTAGGCTTACCTTTTCCCCATGGCGAAAATGGTTGAGCAACACAAAATGGTGCTTGTAAGCTCTTGTAAACCTGCCATCCAACGTTATATAGGTAATTATAGCAAACAAAACAAACCTCCATGGCCTGCCTATATGTTTTGGGGAGTGATAGGATTTGTCGACCTTCACCATTTTCTTCTTCTCACCTTCCATGATAGGAAATTTGTTCACTGCCTTATCAAATTTGCTACGATCTCTATAGAACTTCATGCCCTTTGTCATCATCCCCGTGGCTTCAGCAATAATCTCCTCATCCACAGTCATCATCTGGTCCCCACCAAAACTTTTCCATTCTTCCAATTCTTGGTAAAGTGCTTAGTGACCGTTGGATCTTTCCCACTAAGCCTCTCCATAAACACACTTAGACCCCCCTCCTGAAGAATTTCCCAAACCTCTCTGTTCTTCCTCCATTCCGAACAAGAGGTAGGTTCAAACCTTTTTTTGTTCCCTCCCATTTTTCCTTCACAATCACTGAATTTACTACTCTCAGCTTTGATTCTTCTTCTTTGGTTTTTATTGTTACCCTAAAAAACAACTTTGAATCCATGCCAAGCAATTATGAAAAGACACTTAAATAAATGCTCATCACCGCCATTGTAAGCCTGCATCGAAATAAGTAGAAGAAGCATTTAGAAATTATGGTTGATGATGCCACGTTGTCTCATCTAGATATAGTCCAGATCGAACAAGGATTTCACTTCACATGCAAGTTCTCTCTCACCATTAATAGTAATGATTTCCTCTGTTCGGCAATCCAGGTTGGCGGCCCAATCAACACACAAATTAGCTTCCCTGTACATGTGTGTGAAAACACACATATCAAATGTGTCACTTATTTTCTCCACTACTTTAATAGATTATTTATTGACCAAGATGGTGGGAACTCCTTGTTAAAACAATTTATTATATTCAAAGAGTCTCCTTTGCACCAGACTTTGGTGCAGCTGGCTTCCTTTGCTAGGACCATCCCATGATAAGTTGCCATAGCCTCAACAACATTATTAGTTTGATTTCCTATAGGTATGAATTTAATGATTTTGTATTTTCCCCATTCGTCCCTTAGGACCACACCACATCCCGCATTACCAGGGTTACCCTTTGAAGCTCCATCAAAGTTAATTTTCATCCAACCATTGGGAGGACATTCCCATTTCACACCCTCTCTAGGATTAGTCTAAAAGTAATCTCGTCCTTTTAATCTCCACTTCTTGAAGATTATTTGATCATCCTTGTCTTGAGGGTTAGCAATACCACCTATGATATTAATATTTTCCAATATGTTTCTTTTTATTTTCTCAAACACAGTTTGAGCCTTAGACACCTTCTCTCTGAACACTCTTTTGTTTCTCTCTTTCCATATACCCCAACACATATGGGGTAAGGCCAATTTCCATAACAAAATTATAGACTTATTCCTTGATGGGTGCTGCCAAGAATTAAAAACCTCTTGAACTGATTCTGAGAAACTCCAACTAATATTGAAGTGATCCAGACATCTTCCCTAGATATCAGTAGAGAAGGGACAATGAAAGAGCAGGTGGTTAATGATCTCCTCATTTTGCATAGAAAGAAAACAAACACTCGGCATACAAATACCTCTTTTTATGAGGTTATCAATAGTTAGAATTTTATCTTGAAAGGCTGTCCAGAAGAAAATATCAATTTTAGGAGTTAGGCCATTCACCCAAGCCTTAGCCCAACAAGGACTATCCATTTTAGAAAATTGTTGATAATAAAAAGAGGCCACAGTAAATTTACCATTTGCTATGAGTTTCCATATCAATTGATCTTCGTCTTCCACCACCACCATGGAGTTCATTATTTTGTTTAGACTTCCCAGGCAAGGATCAACTTGGGATAAATCCTTCCACTGTCCATCTTTCCAGTAGTCACCCACCATAGAGCTATATTTTTCCTTGCACTAGTTCTGAAATATACTTCAATCAAGAATTTCACTCAAAGGGGACTCGAGCAACCAGGAGTCTTCCTAGAATTTGATAAGGTTTCCTTTCCCCATCTTCCATTTCACACCTTTGGTAATTAGATCTCTTGTTCTTGAAACATTTTTCCAGATATTGGATCCAATTGGGATATCTTTCACATTGAGGAAGCTTAGAAGTGTAGGATATTGCCTTTTATACTTGTCGCATATTAGTTTCCAATCTCCCTAGTTATTATACCCTCTCCAAATCTACTTGGCCATAAGAAATTCATTTATGTCTCTTATTCTTCTTAGACCCATACCTCCCTTTCTTATTGGTTTACAAATCTTATCCCACACAATCAAATTCATTCTCTTCTTCTCCTCGACCCTTGTCCATCAAAAAGTTCTTTGAATTTTTTCAATAGCCTCCGCAAACTTGGCAGGAATTCTGAAAAGGCTGATGGCATAAAGAGGAATACTTTGAAGAGTTGATTTCAAAAGCTGAACCTTACCAGCTTAGCTAAGAAGAGAACCTTTCCAACCTACTAACTTATTATGGAATTTGTCCACCAAAGCTCCCCAGAAAGTATGAGGAGGATCTTGGCATAAAGGGAGCCCCAAATAGGAAGTAGGAAGACTCCCCAATTGACACCCCAAAATGTTGCTTATTTTTTACTTTCTTCTTTCCAGAATATTGATGAACTAAACAAAACTTTTAGACCAATTAATAAGTTGCCCAGTAGCAGACCCATAACCATCCAATGCTTTCTTTAAACTCCTAGAATCCTGCACTGAAGCCTTTCCTATAATTATAGAATCATCCACAAAATGCTGATGGGAGCAAACTTGATCCACTGAAGATGGTTTCAATCCATAAAACTCTCCCTTCTCAAGCAGCTTTCCAATGCATCTCTCCAGACATTTTGCCATGATAATAAAAATAATCAGAGATAGAGGATCTTCCTGTTTGAGTCCCCTTGAGGACTTGAAAAAGGGGGATGGAGACCCATTAATTAAAACAAAAAAAGAAGAAGAAGAGACTAATTGCCTAATAAGACTAATACTTCTAGAACAAAAACCAAAATCCGAAAGAACTTTCATCATTAAATCCCAGTCCACTCTATCGTAGGCTTTGGATAAGTCAAGCTTTAGAAGAAAGCCTTCCTTTTTAGCACTAGATAAAGAATGAATGTTTTCATGGACTGAAATGATCAAATCCAAGATTTGTCTTCCAGGTGCAAAACCACTTTGTTGAGGAGAAATGATAGAAGGAAGCAGCTTCAGGATTCTAGAAGTTAGAACCTTAGAGATGATCTTGTATAGAGAGTTGCAAAGGCTTATAGGTCTGAATAGATCCATGGAATTGGCTCCCATCTTTTTGGGAATAAGAGCAATAAAAGTGCCATTTATCTCTTTCAAAATTCTTCTAGCACCAAAAAACTCTTTCACAACTCTGGAAACATCATCTCCAACAATATGCTAGTACATTTGAAAAAAGAACATGGGAAAACCAGTCGGGCCCAGAGCCTTGTTACCTTCAAAGGAGTTGAAAACTTTCAGAATCTCATCATTGGAAGGGATAGCCTTACCTTCTAGCACAAACACCTCGAGTAAACTGCTACCTAGGGTTCTCGCTTTTAGTTGTTTCACTCCAGGTGATGCCTTAACCGCTTTTAATCCTGTTTGCAGACGTTCATGCATGGATGCAGGCGGATTAATAAACTATCCCCCTACAATTCGGATGGGGCTGATTCGAGCCCTACAATTCTATCGGGGTGGATTATTAGTGGGGATGCAATCCATAAGGTTCTTTTGAGATTGCAGATCCAAATTCTGATCCTTAGCAAGGAGGTTGGAGAAAAACTCCATGACAACCTTTCTCATAGATTCTTCCTCTTCAACAATTCTACCATTAACTTTAATCTATGATATCCTATTGATGGCCTTATGTTTTAAAGTGGACATATGAAATTACTTAGTGTTTTTGTCCCCTTCCTTCAACCAAACATTTCTTGACCTTTGTTTCTAGAAAGTTTCTTCTTTTTCTATTATGTCATGATATCTCATAAGAATTTCATCTTCAGCATCTCTTGAAGTATTAGTATATCCATTATTCTAAATCTCATCCTGAATATCTTTTAGATCTGAAAGAATAGTGGCTTTCGAAGAAAAGATGCTCCTGAAGCATTCCTTGTTCCACCTTTTAACATTTTCTTTCACAAACTTCAAATTTTTGACCACTTTATACATAGCATTACCTTCAATTCTGACCTGCCATCATTCCTTGATTTTGCTTTCCATATCTGGGTGTTTAGTCCACATTTTGTCAAATCTATAAGGGAAGCATCTTCTTCTATTCTTGGCATCAGTCGTGAAGGATATAGGATAATGATCCAATCCTGCCCTTATGTGAGCTGATAAAGAACAAAAGTAAAAATTAAACCAATCCCAAGAGATAAGAGCTCTATCAAGTCTGACCTAAATTAGGTCCTCACCGCTCCTTCTATTAGTCCAAGTGTATTTAACTCCTTTCAAATCTAGATCATGGAGAGAATTATTATTGAGAAGTCCATTAAATCGAATCTACTGTTAGGATTGGTTTGGCTCCCTCCCTTTTTCTCGTTTTCCTTCAAAGGGGTATTGAAGTCCCCCATAATCATCCACCCATCTTCAACAAACCTACTTCTTAATGTTGGTATTTTGGTATGGTTTTGTCATTGATGTCAACACCTACTAAATATAAGCACTTTGAAGATCCAACAACATTCACCGGTAAGTAAGTAAACTGTGCAACAGTTACTGGTATATGGTTCACTGACAGGATATATTGTTCACTGGTACCTGGAATGATATGGAAGACACTTGGTAATGTCGAAGACATCATGTGGACACTTTGTTATGAAGAATTAATCATTGGTATATTCATATTTGCATATTTTCTTTTACCGTCAAATAGGTCTAGGTTATCTAGGGTTACACCGACAGGTTTATCTTTTTCAGATCAGCATGGCACGCTATGGAGATGATTTATTATTGTTGTAAATGCATTTAGCCAATATGTTTAATTGGTTATTGCATTAGATATTATACTGTATAAAAATATTTTATTGTAACATCTTGTAGAGCCGACCTACTAAAATTGGTCTTAGGGTATGGTATAAATGTAAGATCTTATTTGTAAGATCAAGTGTGGAATGCAAAAAAGAATTGAGTGAAGGTATATGCGAGATCAAGAAAGGATATACATGAAGACATCATTTGAAGGTGAAGTTAGGTTTTTGTAGAAGCATATCAACATTACACCTATACTGAATCTAGCATATGAAGATGCTATTTTGTGCAGTATATTCTTATTGGATTTAACCATCCAACTGTAGTCAGTGTGACTCCCATTTGTGATTGAGTAGTGAGCTCTAGGCTGTTGGCCTTTCTACATGTGCAGACCCCATTTATGTACACTTACTATCTGCAGTAGTATCATCTGATTGTGGGTAAGGTTTCCCACTATGGTTTTTCCCCTTACAGGGTTTCCATGTACAAATATTGGTGTCATGTGTTGTGGATGACTTTATGTTTATGTTTCATGCATTAATCCTTACTAGTATAGCAATTTACTATTAACACTGTCTATCGGCATACTTAACTAGTTTACTGGTATTAAGCATTAAGTTGGTTAATTAGTTTTTGGTTTGAATTTATTAGACAACTGATTCACCCCCCCCCCCCCCCCCCTCATAGTTGTCTCCGGGACTTAAGAATTGGTATCAGAGCTTAGTCCTCTTTTGCAGAAGTTTAACAACTTGAGAATATCCAATGTCTACTAATTATTTTAGGAAGGACAGTCCTAAACTTGATGGAACCAACTATGGGATATGGAAGATCAAAATGGAGACACATCTAAATTGCATTGGTAAAGACATTTGGGAAGTTACTAAGAATGGTTATACTATTGTTGTAGCTGGTCAGACTGCTCCAACTACCTTAGCTAAAGATGAAGAGAATGATTGCAAAGTAAGAGAAACACTTTTGAGTGCATTATCAGATCAATAAATCATGGGATTATCAGATAGGTCTACTGCTAAAGCTATTTGGGATCACTTGGAAACACTGAATTAAGGAGATTCCATAGTCAAAATTGCAAAACTTGAAAGCTTCTGAGTCAGGTATGAACATCTGAAAATGGAAGAAGATGAAAGGATTTCTGCTTTTATGGAAAGAGTAAATGAAATTGTTTTGGGTATTAAATGTTGTGGAGGAACCTTGAGTGAGGATGAAATTGTTTCAAAAATCTTAAGAGGTTTGCCACCAGCATATAAAATGAAGGTTACTACTATAAATGAGTTAAGAACAATGCCTAATACATCAGTAACTAGGGATACATTGATTGGAAAACTTTCAACCTTTGAAATTGAGGAATTTGGTCCTGTTGCTACTATAAAAATTGATTTGGCCTTTAAAGCATCAGCATCATCTGCTCCATCATTTGACAAATCAGACTGGAGAGCCTTTTATGCAAGAGAACTTGAAGAATCCAGAAAGGAGAATGAAGAGCTTGAAGAACTTGAAGCACTATTTGCAAGGAAAATGCCAAAAGGTCCAATTAGAAGTAAGTATAAAGGTAAAGCACCCTTTAAATGTTTTAACTACAATAAGATTGGTCATATGGCTTCAAGATGCCTTGATAGACATGCTAGACTAAGAGAAGAAGCTAGAAGAACATACAAGCCTAATCCTAAATATTAGAGATACAGATTTAAAAAGAACAAAGATAAATCTTGTTACATTGCTGATGAAGGTGTGACTAATGATTCTGATGAGGATCCAACAGACAACAGATGGGTTTTTGTTGTTATAAAAGAAGATCAACCAACACCTACTGCTCAACCAGTAGAACAAGCCCTAGTAGCTAAAGTTGAAGCAAAGGATGAATGGATCATTGACTCTGGATGCTCACATCATATGACTGGAGACAAAGGTAAATTATTGAACTTTCAAGAATACAATGGAGGTTTAGTAAGATTTGGAGATGACAAAGCCTGTTCAATCAAAGGTAAGGGTTCAATATCTCTTGATGGTAAGCATAACACTGACAATGTCTACTATGTTGAAGGATTAAAGCATAATCTTTTAAGTGTTGGTCAATTAGTTGAGAAGGGATTTCAGTTACAATTTAAAAATGGAAAATGTAAAATCATGAATAGAACTGGTTTGGAAATTGCAATAGGTAATAAAACTAGAGGCAATATCTTTCATTTGAATAACATAAGAGATTATGTCATGTAAACTTTGAGTGCATGGTAAAAATCAGTACTTCTAAGGTAGTTAGAGATCTACCTAAAATTGTGAAACCTCAGAATACAATTTGTAAGGAATGTCAATTTGGAAAACAAGTTGGAGCTAGTTTCAAAAGTATTCCAGAAAAATCCAATAATGCTCTTGATTTAATTCACACTGATTTATGTGGTCCAGCTAGAACTAGAAGCTTACAAGGTGATAGATATTTCATGCTAATTATTGATGATTATTCTAGAATGTGTTGGGTTACTTTTCTCAGAGAGAAATCAAAAGCACTTGGAAAGTTCAAACTATTCAAAGCAATGGTTGAAAATGAAACCAGTAAGAAGATCAAATGTTTAAGATCAGTTCAAGGAGGAGAATTCACATCTAAGGACTTTAATACATTCTGTGAAGTGAATGGAATCAGAAGACAGTTATCAGCACCTCAGACACCATAGCAGAATGGAGTTGTTGAAAGGAAAAATAGAACTATCTTGGATGCAGTTAGAAGTATGTTATCAGAAGCAAATCTACCACATGTGTATTGGAGAGAGGCAGTTAGCACTACTGTCTATACATTCAACAAAGTTCACATGAAAGGTGAAACCGGTAAAACCCCTCATGAACTATGGTTTGGTAATACTCCTACTCTTAAGTATTTCAGAATTTTTGGAAGTAAATGTTATATTAGAAGAGATGAGTATATTGGAAAATTTGATCCTAGAAGTGATGAAGGAATATTTCTTGGTTATTCATCTAAGAGAAAGGCATATAGACGTTTTAATAAAAGATTGCAGAAAACTGTTGAGAGTACAAATGTAAAGATTGATGAACAATTCAGAGGAACTTCAAGATATATAGACTCTAAACCAGCAATAGAAATTGTGACAAATGAACCTATACTGAATCCACTGGTACAGAATGAAGATCCAGTTACCCCGGTATCATCAGAAGATTCCACAATAATTGAAGAACAACAACAAACTAAGACACCCCAGTATGTAAGATTGAATCATTCTGAAGATCAAATAATTGGAAACAAATTTAAAGGAGTTATGACAAGAGGAAGATTGGCAAATGAAGAGGTATGTCTTATTTCTCAAATTGAACCATCATCTATCAATGAGGCATGTGAAGATAAATTTTGGATTAAAGCTATGGAAGAAGAATTAGGACAAATTGAGAAAAATAATACTTGGACATTAGTTCCTCGGCCTAAAGATAAAAATGTAATTGGAACTAAATGGGTATTTAGAAACAAACTTAATGAAGATGGTAAGGTTGTCAGAAATAAAGAAAGACTAGTGTGTAAGGGATATTCTCAAAAAGAAGGAGTTGATTACAATGAAATCTTTGCATGGGTAGCCAGAATTGAGGCAATTAGATTATTCTTGGCTTTTGTAGCTCACAAGGACTACAAAGTTTATCAAATGGATATTAAATGTGCATTTTTGAATGGAGATCTTGAAGAAGAAGTATATATTGAACAACCTAATAGATTTTCTCTGATAGATGACAATGATATGGTTTGTAGGTTAAGAAAAGCTCTGTATGGATTGAAACAAGCCCCAAGAGCTTGGTATGCAAGGTTGGATAAGTATATTTTGAAGATTGGTTTTACTAAAGGAAATGCAGATAGCAATTTATATTACAAAATAACTAATGATGACATCTTGATTATTGAAGTATTTGTTGATGATATAATCTTTGGAGGAGAAGATGGATTATGTAAGGAATTTTCTCTTGAAATGCAACAAGAATTTGAAATGTCTATGATTGGAGAAATAAAATTCTTTTTAGGTTTGCAGATTTCTCAAACTGATAAAGGTATATTTTTGGGTCAATCCAAGTACTTGAAAGAATTACTAAAGAAATTTGGGATGGAGAACTCTAAACCAGTAAGCACACCTATGACTACAAATGACAAATTATCTCAAAGGGATGAATCTATGCCTGTTAATCCAACTAGATACAAATCTATGATAGGAGGTTTACTGTATTTGACACAAACCAGGCCTGATATTATCAATGCAGTATGTATTGTGTCTAGATTTCAGAGTAATCCTAGGGAAAATCATGAATAAGCAGTAAAAAGGATTTTCCAGTACCTACAAGGCACAACAAATCTTGGATTATGGTATCCTAAAGATTAAAATTTTGACCTATGTGCATACACAGGCAAATTGGGCAGGAGATGTAGATGATAGAAAAAGAACCATTGGAGGAGCATTCTTTCTTAGAAAGAGATTAGTTTCTTGGTTGAGTAAGAAACAGAGTTGTACATCTTTATCAACAGCAGAATCAGAATATGTTGTAGCAGCAACTAACTGTACACAGGTATTATGGCTTAAGCAAATGTTGAAAGACATAAAGGTAAAATGCAAGGAACCCATTACTAAATACTGTGATAACACTGCAGCAATTGATATATCTAAGAATTTGGTATTACATTCTAAAACAAAACATGTTTCTATCAAACTGAATTTTCTAAGGGAAAAAGTTGAAGAAAAGGAGATAAAACTAGTTTATGTGAATACTAAAGAACAACTTGCAGATATTTTCACAAAACCTTTGCGTAAGGAGACTTTTGAATATCTCAGAGATCAGCTTGGAGTCATACCACCACCAGTAGAGACTTAGACAGTTGATGATTGTCATCAACCGACATAATTAAAAAGACAAATCTTTTATTTCGGTATTTGATGAGGAAGCTACTTCTCAGGGGGAGTAGTTGGTATATTGAATTGATTGGTATTTTGTACATGAACTTGGTCTTTTGTAACTTTGGCATTTGATGTCAAAGGAGGAGAGATATCTATGGAAAAACACATTATCTTTTAAGGAGAGATTGGTATTGAAAATAATCTTTGGATAAACACATGTTACTTCCAGAGGGAGAAATGGAGATTGTTGGTTTTTGTATTTGGCATTTCTATTTTGGCACTTTGATGTTTTTTCCATCTTATGTTACCATCAATGCCAAAGGGGGAGATTGTTGGTATTTTTGTATGGTTTTGTCATTGATTTCAACACCTACTGAATATAAGCACTTTGAAGATCCAACAACATTCACCAGTAAGCAAATAAACTATGCAATAGTTACTGGTATATGGTTCACCGACAGGATATATTGATCGCCGGTACCTGGAATGATATGGAAGACACTTGGTAATGTCGAAGACATCATCTGGACACTTTATTCTGAAGAATTAATCATTGGTATATTCATATTTGTATATTTGCTTTTACCAGCAAATAGGTCTAGGTTATCTAGGGTTACACCGACAGGTTTATCTTTTTCAGATCAGCATGGCACGCTATGGAGATGATTTATTATTGTTGTAAATGCATTTAGCCGACATGTTTAATTGGTTATTGCATTAGATATTATAATGTATAAAAATGTTTTATCGTAACATCTTGTAGAGCAAACCTACTAAAATTGGTCTTAGGGTATGGTATAAATGTAAGATCAAGTGTGGAATGCGAAAAATAATTGAGTGAAGGTATATGTGAGATCAAGTAGGGATATACACGAAGACATCATTTGAAGGTGAAGTTAGGTTTTTGTAGAAGCATATCAACATTACACCAATACTGAATCCAGCATATGAAGATGCTATTTTGTGCAGTACATTCTTATTGGATTTAACCATCCAACTGTAGTTAGTGTGACTCCCATTTGTGATTGAGCAGTGAGCTCTAGGCTGTTGGCCTTTCTGCATGTGCAGACCCCATTTATGTACACTTACTATCTACAGTAGTATCATCTAATTGTGGGTAAGGTTTCCCACCATGGTTTTCCCCCTTACAGGGTTTCCATGTACAAATATTGGTGTCATGTGTTGTGGATGACTTTATGTTTATGTTTCATGCATTAATCCTTACTGATATAGCAATTTACTGTTAACACTATCTATCGACATACTTAACTGGTTTACTGGTATTAAGCATTAAGTTGGTTAATTAGTTTTTGGTTTGAATTTATTAGACAACTGATTCACCCCCCCCCCCCCCCTCAGTTGTCTCCGGGACCTAACACTTAACAAGGTTAATTTTTTCCAAAAATCACTTCTGCCAGTCTTAGTGTTAGGAGCATACACATTAGTTAAGACCCATGAGGTTCTCTCTTTCAAATTCTTAAATCTGATATAAGCTAGCTTGTTGTCTTGAATCAACACTTCTGCCTCTACAATATTTTTATTCTAGAAAGTAACAATACCTCCCAAGGCTCCTTCAGAACTACCACTACTAACTCCTCCATTACTAAAAATTTCCAATCCTTCAACCTTTTCCTTTCACATTTTGGTTTCTTGAATCAAAAAATATCTGGGTTTTTGCCTCTAATCATACTTTTAATTAAATCATGTTTGCGAGGATTATTCAATCCTCGAATATTCCAAGAGATGTTCTTCATGGTTTTTTAGAAATACCTACCTCAAAAACGGTTCTTTGAGTCCCATCTACTATGTTCTTGCTTGTTTCCATAGTCCTCTTCTTTTCATTTGAATATCTTCCTAGAGAAGTATGATGAGCTCCCACATCCCCAAGTCTACTTTTGGTATTTCTGGTGGATGTATTATTGTTGTTGTTGTTGTTATTCTTTTTCTGGTTCTTAATCTTTATTTTATCCTCCATTACTTCTTCTTCTTCCTTCTTTGACTCACTCTTTCCCAATGCCTTTTTGATGTCTTCCTCATCTCCCCATTTTGGCTCATTTTCCTCTAGAAAATTCAACTTTATCTGAGCTGGAGAGGCTAATGAAATCTCCAACAACCCTTGATCAAGGATGTTATCAAGTTGTGCATCTTGGATCCATCCCTCTCCGTTTTTTGACTCAAATGAATTTGATACTGAATTAAAATTGTCTCCTTCCTCTTTATTGTCTTTGGATTGATTATCTCCCTTATTCTTCTAACCATTATTTCTATTCTCAATCTTATATGAGTTTTGTTCTATCTTATCCTTTTCCTTTTCTTTATTTTGGCTACTGATTTATGACTCTCTTTCTCCATTATTTGAATCCTTGTCACTCTACTCCTTTTCCTAATGGGCAATCTTTTCATTATCTCCTTTCTTTGTTTCATTTTGAAACTCTCTAACTAACACTTCCTCTATCCTTCCAACTTGGGGTTGTTTCTCTTGATCCATACCATCAGAAGGAGATGCTTTCAAAGAGTTGTCCACCTTTTTCCATACCTTAGTTTGGGATTGAGATTTGGTTGCATTACTTGGGCATTTTTTAGCCCAGTGCCCTACTTTCTTACAATGAAAGCATGCAAAAGGGATTGTTTCATAAACAATATTTTACTTCCATTTGCCAGGTTTTGATTCTATCTCTATTTCCTTTGGCATATCTATTTTGGGCCCAACTCCTACACAGATTCTAACATAAATAAGTCTTCTTCTAGATGTTGTGACTAGATCAATGGCGATAAGCTCCCCGAAAGCATTGGCTATTCCTACAAACACATCTTCCTTCCAATATTCCATTGGGAGCCTAGGTAACTTTATCCAAACTAGAACTGGGAGCCCAGGTAAGCGAATTGTTGAAGAAGTTGGTATGGATAATTCCAAACTGGTAAGTACTCCTATGGAGACTAGTGAGAAATTATCTATCAAAGACACATATACACTAGTAAATTTAACAAGGTATAAGTCTATGATTGGTGGCTTGTTATATCTAACTCAAACTAGAACAGATAATATGAATGCAGTAATTATTGTTGTAAGATATCAAAGTAATCCTAAAGAAAATCATGAATTTGCAGTAAAGAGGATATTCCAGTATTTGTAAGGAACAACAGAATATGGCTTATGGTATTCTAGAGATGATAACTTCACTTTATGTGCATATACAAATTCAGACTGGGTAGGAGATACTTATGACAGGAAGAGAACTTCTAGTGGAGCTTTCTTTCTTGGAAATAAATTGGTTTCATGGATCAGCAAAAAATAGTCATGCATTTCTTTATCTAATATAGAAGCCGAATTTGTTGCAGCAACAACTAATTGTACACAAGTCTTGTGGATGAAGCAAATGTTGAAGGATATCAAGGTAAATTGCAGTGAGCCAGTAGTTATCTATTGTGATAACTCTGTAGCTATTGACATGTCTAAGAATCTAGTATTTCACTCTAAGACTAAGCACTTCGCAATAAAATATAACTTTTTGAAGGACAAGGTGGAAGAAAAGGAAGTCAAACTGGTTTATGTGAACACTAAAGAATAGATTGCAGATATATTCACTAAACCGTTGTCTAAGGAATGATTTGAGTATTTGAGAGACAGGTTAGGGGTATCTACCCCTCCAGAAAAAACTTAACTTATGGAGAAGTGCATCAGTCTGGTATGTATCATCAACATTATCCTTTGCTCCGGATTGATGTAGTGGTGCTACTACTCAGGGGGAGTAGTCAGCTTTGAGATTCACAAAATTTTGATATCTTTGGCAATGATGTCAAAGGGGGAGAGTTATATGTGAAAAATAATGTTTATGGGAGATATTCAGATCAGATTCAGATTTGACTGCACTCCTCAGGGGGAGTTGCTGGGATTTTTTTAGTTTTTCATTGTTATATCTTCTATGAGAAATGTTTGGCATCTCTTGGCACTTAGACGTTGTCTTTTTCACATCTAGTGTTACCATCAATGCCAAAGGGGGAGATTGTTCTCAATATGAAGGAATTGATTATGTGTTGCATTTATGTTTTGTCATTGATGTCAAAACTAGCTATTATGGTTGGTTTTCGATAGACAGATTTTGGTTACCAACAGAAGATCTAGTGTTACCGACAGATGGGAATATCTGTTGGACACTTCTGGCATGTTTGGATCAATGGATTATGTTTGGTTTTATGTATTACATGTTTTTAGAGTATGTTTTGGTTAGTTGGTATTGACTTGGTGATCAGATGCTATCATACACTCTAGTACACCTATACTGGTAAGGGTTTAAGGTTTTACCGACAGAGCTTTTACTAAGAATATTTGCAGGATGCATAAGTGGTGATTGTGCGGCTTCTAGATGGAACCCGGGATGCTGAAGATGATCTGATTGGATACATCACTTTGGTGTGGTGGACCCAGATTACGTGTGGTACCTATCTAGGTTATGAACCAGTATCATGTAACGTGTTCTCTATACATTACGAGGATGATTTATGGATTGGTTAATGTTGTTTTGGTCTAAAGCCAACATAACATATTATTGTAATGTGGATCTATGTAATGATCTTATTGTAATATCTTTTAAGTGGCTGACCTAATTGGTTTAGGCCTTAGGGTTTGTATAAATAAATGTAAGATCTTATTGTAGATCATAAGATTGGGAGTGGTAGTGAAATGTAATGTACAAATAATAGAATATAATTTAGGCAGAAGATTTGGTCGATCATTGAAGATTGAATTGGGCTTATGTAAGAGGTTAAAGGCCTCCGGTATTGAGCTTAACCGAGACTATAATCAAGCATGGTAGATGCTATCTCTAGCAGTTCATTCTTCTGGATTATTGTCCAATTATATTGAGGTGGTTATAACCTCTCTTAAGTTAGTGAGACTCCTTTGTAATGAGTAGTACATTGCAGGCAGTGTGCCTTCCTGCATGTGCAAGCCCCTCATTGTATCACATACTTTCTGCAGAAGTATTATCTGACTATGGGTAGGCTTCCCACCTTGGTTTTTCCCTTTATTGGGTTTTCCACATACAAATCAAATCATGGTGTTATGTGGTATGGTTGCATTGTGTTGATTATATGTTTCATTCTTAAGTTTTATTGATTACCGGTATCTATTTCTGCTATTCCGGTATTCAATGGTTATGTGCTCCGGTTAATGGTTATAAAGTGGTTTGATTTATATAATCTGTTGACAACTGATTCACCCCCCCCTCTCAGTTGTCCACCAGTTTTTCTAAAATATCCTTCCTCAACCTCACAACTTCCCAATCAACCTCTTTTCACTGTTCAAGGTGGATAGAGTCATGATTCCTTTAGTACTCCTAAAAAACCTATCATTATTGTGCAAGGAAATCCCACTAAGATTCCTTATAGTTATGCTAAACAAATAACAAAGGAGATTCATCATGCAGTTTCCAACACTTAAAACACAATAAAAAATAGGCAACCTAATCCTCCTCTAGTTATTCCCACTTCTCTTCCTGATCCTCAATCTATTCTTTGCCAGGCACCTCGCATTTCACAACCTATTGGTAAGGAAAATTATCTTATCAAACAACTCAAAGTTACTCCTACCAATATATACCTTTGGTACTTGATTCAAACTTCTTCAACTCATCATTCAATAATATGACTTCCTTGATTGATTCTATCACATCTCCTAAGGCTCAAATTGTGTTTACCCATGATGAGTTACCATCAATATGATCCTTTAATGATTGTGGTTATCATAAATGATAGTACAAAAAGACAAACACTAGTGGAGAATGATTTTGGCCTTAATGTTTGTAGCATTAACTTGTTTCATAAAATCAATGTCGACACATGTCTCATTAAGCTTGATTCTCTCACTATCTAAGGCTTTGATAATGTTTCTAAATCTTCATTAGGTATCATCGCCTTACCTATTAAGGTAGGTCTTGTTACTTTGCACACACATATTTATATCATGCCTTGAAATATGACATATAATTTATTATTAGGGAGATCTTGGATTCATAGAATGCAAGTTGTCCCCTCTACACTGCATAGGCAAGTTAAATTCATTTACAAAAATAAAACATATACCTTTCTAGGTGATACTAATCTCCAAGCTTTTTTGTAGGCATCAACCTCAAAATCCTCTTCAATTGGTTCTTCCCCAACTATCTTAGATGATTCTTCCAAAACTTCTACTCCTACTAGTGTGTCTATTTCCTCAAGTCTATCTCCTTCCTTTGGCTCATCTCCCAATGATTCCTTGGATGAACCTAAGGTTCCTGAAGAAAATCCTTCTCAACCTAGTTCTACCACTAAAGATGTCTTTTCTCCTAAAGATATTCTTGTAGAAGATTATTGGGAATCCTTTGACTTTAATCCTACTTCCTAGGAGAATATAATTTTCCCCTTAGAGAACCCAAGGTTGAAAAGAATAAAGAAGAAGAAGAACCTAAAAAGAAATCTACTTTATCTGGGCCATTGAGTAATAACTTTGTGGCAGCTTCTCAGACTTCATCTCCCTTGGTTTCTAATCTAGAGGATTTTGATCCTTCACTTTATGAGAATCCTCCTTCTCTTTTAGAAATGGCTAACCTTTATGGTCCCAGTTTTCACATCCTAGCTAGGTGTGGATATAATGGTAATGGTTGTGATACCCAAGAACAAGGGATAAAGGTTCCCTTGGAAAATAAATCCTGTGACACAATATTTGGACTTGGCTATGATCCTTTTGAGAGTACAATAGCTTCTAAGAGACCATCTATTTGTGTTAATGTCACTACTACTTCTCTTTCACTAAAATATCTAGAGTATATTGACTGTGACCCTTCTAGTATCTTTGCATTGGATGTTTTCCCACTAATGATTCCTTAGCTGAATTCCTTAGAGTCTATGACGACCTTCCTCATTATTATCATAATTGTGGCTCTCCCTATTGTTTAAATATAGAAGCTTACTTTGGGAAAGAAAGAAATAATGATGAGATAGTTAAATAATTTCCTTAGTTTAAAGACGCTCCTCAACAAAGTAATCTCCTCATAAGTGACACTATTCATATCAGAATGGATCCCTCTATTGAAGACAAAGTCATTAAGATAAGGAAATTCTTGGATGAAGAAGAACAAAAACAATATTATGAATTGTTATAGGAATTCTCTGAAATATTTTCTTGGATATACTCTCACATGCCTAGATTGATCCTAAGATTGTCACTCATAACATTGTCTTAGTTTTTGATGTTAAACCTGTGAAACAAAAGATTCAAAAAATGAACCCTAGAGTAGCATTGCTTGTTAAGGCTTGGATTGAAATGTTATTGGATGTTGGATTCATCCATCCTATCGCTTATTCCCCATGGATTTTAAACATTGTGGTCATGGATAAATCTGATAACAAGATTAGGATGTGTACAGATTTTTGAGATCTTAATAAAGCTTCTTTGAAGGATGATTTCCCTCTCCCAAATATCGATATGATAGTGGATTCTATAGAAAATCATGCTTTATTATCCTTCATGGATGGTTTCTTAGGATATAATCAAAACTTCATTAATCCTCAAGATCATTTCAAAACTACTTTTACCACCCCTTGGGGCACTTTTTGTAGGGTTATGATGCCTTTTGGATTAAAAAATGCAGGCACTACCTATCAATGTGCTATGACCCTTATCTTCCATTATTACATGCATAGAATCTTAGAAGAATAAGTTGATGACATCTTAGCTAAATCCATCCTTCAAATAGATCATGTTAAGATCCTTCATCAAATATTTGAAAGAATTTGTAAGTATAAGATGCGCTTGAATCCCCAAAAGTGTGTCTTTGGTGTTGATAATGGAAAACTGTTAGGATTCATAGTTTCACAATGTGGAATTGAGGTGGGTACAAAGAAGATAGATGCTATTGTCAACATGGCGACTCCTAAATGTTGGCATTATAAGAGACAATAAGAGATTGTTGGCATTTCAATTAGGATATTGAGAAGGTTGTCGATGAATATGGATATAACTGATTAAGGATGTTTAATATCTTAATATTATTATTTTATCATTGATGTCAAGAAATTGATTTTCTAATTCAGTATGATGTTGCCTTATCTTAAGAAGTATGATTTGATGACTATAAAGATGTCAGTAAAAGACAGAAATATTGTGATGAATAAGGGGAGAAATAAGTTATTGAATGGGCAACTATTACTGAGTTAGACAATGATGAGATCATGATGTTTAGATTGTTTTGATATTCTACATATGTTGTTAATTGTAAGGTTAATACTATACTATGTTACCGAGCAAAGAACCTACTCGGTAAACCCTAAGGTTATCAATATCGGTTAATGAAGGTGGAAGGTCTACCGAGTGAAGTTTAGTATTTACCGAGTTGGAACCGAGCTATAACAAAATGCATTAAATGATTAAAAGCATTATTTAATGAAGGAAGCTGATTAGTTAGAAATGTATAAATGATTAGAATGTCGTGCATGATGTTTGTTAAAGATCTATGGCAAAGGAAGATCGGCAGGAAGATCTACAACGCAGATTGAACCGTAATACCTTAGTGCAAGTTCCAAGAAAGGACTGTAAGTCTCAAGGTAAGGTAAAATGTTTTCAGGTCAAAGGATACATTGAACCTGGTAAGTTTGAAGATCTAATGGCTAAGATTGATCATAGGAAATGTGATCAAGGAGATTAAGTGGTTAGCAATTGTTTATAAATAAGGAACTGTTGATAAACAATGGATGTCGGCAAGTGTATGCACAGGGATGCTACACAGTGATTACCAAGCACAAAAGCTTGAAGTTTTGTTTGAATAAAAGAGTAGAAAGCCCAACAGACGGAAAGATAAGTCTTATGACTTGATTGTTTTGAGCATAAAAGAATCTGCTTTAGCATTTTAGATGTGAAGTTGCAGATAGATTTATATTACTGTTATTTTGTAAAGTGATAGAAAATCTCTTAACCGAGTGGACTTAACAGTCTTATATGTAAACCCTCTAGCAAGGTAACATTCTGATTGAGTGTTTGAAATCCTTTGACAAGGTCACTTCTAACAAAGTGAAGATCCTAATAGATCTGAGGGAAATCCCTTACCTGGGTCACATCTAGCAATGTGTTTGTAATCTCTAACAAGATTTTCTTTTAACTGAGCATACTCTAGAAGAGTATATTTCTTAGTGGGTCCAAAATCCCATAGTGGTTTTTCCCTATTTGGGTGTCCACATTAAATCTGGTGTTATGAGTGTTATGATGATTATATGCTTATGAGTTTGCATGTTTGGCAGTTTTGGTTATATTACTGAAGTATAAGTTACTGAGGTTGAATTTGTTGTTTTTATGGAAGTTTAAGTTTGTATGATTCACCCCCCCCTCTCATCTTGTTAGCTATTGGCATCTGTACTTACATTAAGTATCAAAACTATCAATTAGTATTAGAGCTTTGGACTCCAGAAGAAAAGTTTAAAGGTACTTGAGGCAAAGATCCGAAGATGTATAAAAGGGATACACCAAAGTTGAACAAGTCAAGTTTCTCCACATGGCAGAAAAGGATGAAGCTGCATTTATTAGGAATTGGAGAATATGCAACATATTATGTAGAGAATGATTACATTGCACCGAGCACCAACCCTATGACCTTGGAAGAGATAAAGGCAAAGCAAGAACATATTCAAGCTATGATTGAAATAACATTTGCATTGACCGACTCAGAGTTTAATGATCTAGAAGGCTGTAATGATGCAAAAGCAATATGGACTAAGCTCATATCTGTGTATGGAGGTGATGAACATGTTCAAAGAGAAAAAGTAGATAGTCTAAGAGAACAACTTGAATCTATGAGGATGAATGAAGGTGAGAACATAACCCAATACAGTACAAGATTAAAGGAGATTGTCAATCAAATTAAAGGAGCAGGTGGAACTATTGAAGAAAAGGATGTCGCAAGTAAGTTGTTGAGAACCCTTCTACTAGCCTATGTTATTCAAGTCTCTGCAATCAATGAATTGAGGTTTGTACCCAATATGCTAGTTTCTTTGGATGCTACTATTGGTAAGCTACACGCATTTGAATTAAGTAATTTTGATAACAGTGGGTCTTCGGTAAATAAAATTGAATCTGCATTCAGTTCTTTTCATATTAGTGAATCTAATGATTACAATGATAGAATGAGTAAGTACTCTAAAGGAGATCACAGTGGAGCAAGTGAAAGATTTTGCAAGAACATGGAAAAAGTGCACAAACTGTATGAGGAAATCAAGAAGTAAGAAGAGTATGAAGCATTATTATCCAGAAGGTTACCGAGAGGCAAAGGTAAGTATAAAGGGAAGCTACCTCTGAAATGTTTCAATTGTGATAAGATATGACATATGGCTTCTAACTATCCTGACAAAGAATCTAGTGAAAAGAGAGATTACCGAGATGACAGACAGAAAGACAACCAATACAGAGGACACCAAGAATTCAGAAGGAGAGATAGAAAGACATGTCTAATAGTTGATGAGGAATCCAATGATGATGAATCTGATGAAACTAATACTGAGGAAGTTGTTTATGTGGCTATTAAGGATGGATCTGATGAAGAAAGGTATGAAGAAAAAGCCCTAGTATCTCACATAAATAATAATGATTCTTGGATCATAGATAGTGGATTCTCACATCACATGATAGGTGATAAACACAAGTTTGTTAAATTAGAAGAATAGGATGGAGGCTATGTAAGGTTTGGTAATGATGCACCATGTCTGGTGAAAGGTAAAGGATCTATAACACTTCTTGACAATGCTAAATGTGATGATGTTTATTGGGTTGAAGGATTGAAATACAATTTGTTGAGTGTAGCACAGCTAAACAATACAGGATACCGAATAGAATTTCAGAAAGGAATTGTCAAAGTTCATGACAAGCATGGAAAGCTAGCTGCTACTGGGACACAAATAAAAGGTAATACATTTCATCTTGACTCAACTCAAAACAAGTGTCTTTATGCAAAGATAGATGATACCTGGTTATGGTATAAAAGGTTTTGTCATGTAAATTTTGATAATCTGATCAAAATAAGTAAGAAGCACCAAGTAAGAGGTCTACCAAGTCTTGAAAAACCTGAGAATGCTATGTGCTGAGGATGTTAGATGGGTAAGATGACAAGATCAACCTTTACAAGTAAGTCCTATACTTCAAAAGGAATTTTAGATCTAGTACATACTGATCTTTGTGGTCTTGTGAAAGTTCAAAGTTATTATGGTGATAAATACTTCATATTATTTGTGGATGATTACTCAAGGATGATGTCAGTCATGTTTTTAAAAGAAAAATCAAAACCTTTTCAAATGTTTAAATGGTACAAGGAAAGAGTTGAAAATGAAACAGGAAGACAACTGAAATGTCTTAGATCAGATAGAGGAGGTGAGTTCACTTTTGATGAATTCAACTTATTCTGCAATGATCATGGTATAAAGAGGCAAGTATCTGCATCGAGAACATCTCAGCAAAATGGGATAGCCGAGAGAAGAAACAGATCAATTGTTGATTGTGCAAGAACCCTGATGATAGAAAAGAGGGTACCTCAAACATTTTGGAGAGAACAATCAACACAACAGTTTACACCCTGAACCAAGTTCAATTGAAGAAAGGAACTATGAAGACACCTTATGAGATCTGGTATGACAAGAAACCTAATGTAATTTATTTTAAAATCTTTGGAAGTAGATGCTATGTTCATAAAGATGATAGAAATGGAAAGTTTGATCAGAAAAGTGAAGAAGGAACATTTCTTGGTTATTCTTTTCGAAGTAAAGCATTTAAATGTCTGATCAAATCATCTAACAAAATAGTAGAAAGTGCAAATGTGAAAATTGATGAATTTGCAGAAAGAAATGATGAAGGAAATTCCAAAGAACTAGAAGATTATGAAGAATTTGTTTATGTTCAACCGAGAAGTCCTACCGAGAAAGCTGCTGAAGAAAATGAAGATAATGTCCAGTTACCGAGTGATGAAGAAGATCATACAGAACCTATCAAGCCTATATTAGCCAAATATGTTAGAAGACATCATCCACAAAGTCAAATTATAGGAGATAAGGATGATCCAGTGATGACAAGAAACAAACTGAGACAAAACACATGTTTAATATATGAATTTGAACCGAGAATAGTGAAAGAGGCATTTAACAGTGAAGATTGGGTAAATGCTATGACAGAAGAGATTGATCAAATCAAGAAGAATGACACATGGAGACTAATCCCAAGACCAAAGGACAAAAATATAATCGGTACTAAGTGGATTTTCAAAAACAAGCTAAATGAGAAAGGTGAAGTCATTCACAACAAAGCAAGACTAGTTTGCAAAGGTTATGCTCAAGAAGAAGGAATAGATTATGGTGAGACTTTTTCACCTTTGGCTAGACTTGAGGGAGTGAGAACATTATTGGCATATGTTGCTTACAAAAATTTCAAGGTATATCAAATGGATGTCAAATCTGCATTTTTGAATGGTATATTAGAAGAAGCAGTTTACATTGAACAACCTGAAGGATTTGTTGAAGACAAGAGTAAAGATCAGGTATGTAAATTGAACAAAGCTTTATATGGTATGAAAGATTGCACTCTTATTTAATCAAGATTGGTTTTATAAGGACAAGTGAAAACAACAATATGTACATGAAGAATGATGAAAATGGAATACTGATCTTAGCCATATTTGTTGATGACATTATATTATGTGGAAATGATTCCTTATGCAAGAACTTTGGAAATGAAATGTGCAAAGAATTTGAGATGTCACTAATCGGTGAGATAAAGTATTTTATAGGTTTATAGATATTGCAAATGAAAGATGAGATTTTCATTACTCAATCCAAGTACATAAAGGAAATCTTGAAGAAATTTGGAATGGAGGATTCTAAAGCAGTAAGTACTCCTATGACTACTAACTGTAAATTATCAAAGAATGATGAATCTGCATCTGTTGATGAGACACTTTACCAATCTATGATTGGAAAATTGCAATATGTTGTGCATGGTAGACTGGATATAGCACATGCAGTAGGTATTGTAGAAAAATTCTCTACAGATCCCAAGGAGACACATATGACAGCAATTAAGAGAATTTTTAGATACTTGAGAGGCATTGAAGATTATGGCTTAGTATATTAGAAAGGAAATGATTTTGATTTAAAAGTTTATACTAATGCTGATTGGGTAGGCAACATAGATGACAGGAAAAGCACAAGTGGTGGAGCTTTCTTTTTAGGAGAAAGACTAGTAAGTTGGCTTAGCAAGAAACAATGATGTATCACAGTCAACAACAGAAGCTGAACGTTGCTGCAATATTGAACTGTACCAATATAGCATGGATCAAACAACTGTTGGAAGGTATAAATGAGAAAGTTACTGAGCCAGTAACTATATTCTATGATAATACTAGTGCCATTAACATTTCAAAGAATCTAGTGATGCACTCTAAGACGAAGCACATATCTATAAAGTATCATTATCTTAGAGAAGAAGTTCAAGAGAAGAAAGTTGTGCTGGAATATATCAGTTGAAAGGAACAAATATCTGATATCTTCACCAAGCCATTGCCAAGGGACACTTTTGAGTATCTCAGAAGTAAGTTAGGGATCCTACCCCTATCTTCTACTCACTGACAGAGTTCGATGAAAGCATCAATTCGATGAATCTACAGAATATTATGTGTGGATTGATGCCGATTTACACACTTTAGGATTTTTTCTAAAGGTGTGCAGAAAACAAATACAAGGAACATAAATTGTAGACATAATTCTCTAACTGAGACTGAGTTGACACATAACAACAAGAAATTCACTTCTCAGTGGAAGAAATCATGTTTTAAGTTCTTTACTTTTTCGCATTGTTGTTGAAGGGGGAGAAGACTAATGTATGGGGGAGAAGACTAATGACAGGGGTAGAGCATTTTAGAATCTCATAGCAATCCGAATCAATTAGGTCAAATCAATTGGTTTTGCCATCAATGCCAAAGGGGGAGATTGTTGGCATTATAAGAGACAATAAGAGATTGTTGGCATTTCAATAAGGATATTGAGAAGGTTGTCGATGAATATGGATATAACTGATTAAGGATGTTTACTGTCTTAATATTATTATTTTATCATTGATGTCAAGAAATTGATTTTCTAATTCAATATGATGTTGCCTTATCTTAAGAAGTATGATTTGATGAGTATAAAGATGTTGATAAAAGACATAGAAAGATTGTGATGAATAAGGGGAGAAATAAGTTATTCAATGGGCAACTATTACCGAGTTAGACAATGATAAGATCATGATGTTTAGATTGTTTTGATATTCTACATATGTTGTTAATTGTAAGGTTAATACTATACTATGTTACCGAGCAAAGAACCTAGTCGGTAAACCCTAAGGTTATCGATATCAGTTAATGAAGGTGGAAGGTCTACCGAGTGAAGTTTAGTATTTACCGAGTTGGAACCGAGCTGTAATAGAATGGATTAAATGATTAAAAGCGTTATTTAATGAAGGAAGCTGATTAGCTGGAAATGTATAAATGATTAGAATGTCGTGCATGATGTTTGTTAAAGATCCATGGCAAAGGAAGATCAGCAGGAAGATCTACAACGCAGATGGAACCGTAATACCTTAGTGCAAGTTCCAAGAAAGGACTCCAAGTCTCGAGGTAAGGTAAAATGTTTTCAGGTCGAAGGATACATTGAACCAGGTCAAGTTTGAAGATCTAATGGCTAAGATTGATCATAGGAAATGTGATCAAGGAGATTAAGTGGTTAGCAATTGTTTATAAACAAGGAACTGTTGATAAACAATGGATGCGGGCAAGTGTATGCACAGGGATGCTACACAGTGATTACCGAGCACAAAAGCTTGAAGTTCTATTTGAATAAAAGAGTAGAAATCCCAGCAGAGGGATAGATAAGTCTTATGACTTGATTATTTTGAGCATAAAAGAATCTGCTTTAGAATTTTAGATGTGAAGTTGCAGATAGATTTGTATTACTGTTATTTTGTAAAGTGACAGAAAATCTCTTAACCGAGTGGACTTAACAGTCTTATATGTAAACCCTCTAGCAAGGTAACATTCTGATTGAGTATTTGAAATCCTTTGACAAGGTCACTTCTAACAAAGTGAAGATCCTAATAGATCTGAGGGAAATCCCTTAACCAGGTCACATCTAGCAATGTGTTTGTAATCTCTAACAGGATTTGCTTTTAACTGAGCATACTCTAGAAGAGTATATTTCTTAGTGGGTCTGAAATCCCACAGTGGTTTTTCCCTATTTGGGTTTCCATGTTAAATCTGGTGTTATGAGTGTTATGATGATTATATGCTTATGAGTTTGCATGTTTGGCAGCTTTGGTTATATTACTGAAGTATAAGTTACCGAGGTTGAATCTGTTATTTTTGTGGAAGTTTAAGTTTGTATGATTCACCCCCCCCTCTCATCTTGTTAGCTATTGGCATCTGTACTTACATTAAGTATTAGAACTATCACTAAAAATATTTCCCAACTAAAAAGTTTATAGGGAAATATTCAAGCTATTCATAGGTTTGTTTCTCAACTCACAGATCGCACCTTTCCTTTTACTCAGTCTCTTAAAAATAATATCACCTTTTAATGGAATGAGGATTGTCTTCAAGAATTTGAATACTTAAAAACATATTTGGCCAATCCTCCTATTCTCCAACCCATTAACCCTTCTAAATCCTTTCTTTTATACATAATTGTTTCCCTTCATGCTCTTGTATCCTTATAGGCACAATGTGATAAGGATGGTAGAGAATGTCCGGTTTATTATATAAGTCTCACTCTGCTTGATTATGAAGTCTGATATTTTGTGATAGAAAGACAATGCCTAGCTTTGGTCTTTGAAACCTAGAAATTAAGGCATTATCTTTTGAATGTTTCAATCTATGTTATCACTAAATTTGATCAACTAAAACATCTTTTCTCCAAAACTAATCTTTCAAGATGCTTAGCCAAGTGGGTTATGTTGTTGACCGAGTTTGACCTTAATTTTGTCTCGCAAAAAGAAATAAAGGGTCAAGTGTTGACCAATGACTTAGTTGAGGCTCCTTCACCCTTCTCCCTACCTAACCTAGAGTCTATTCTTGATGAATGCATTCTCTCTACTAAGGTTGATGAGACTTGGTAGTTATATTTTGATGACTCTAGGTGTTATACAGGATTGGGGGTAGGGGTTGTCTTAATTTCTCCAAAAAAGAAACCTATCCCTTTATCATATCATCTCAATTTATTGTGTACCAAAAACATTGCTGAATACAAGGCTCTTATAGCTGGAATTAAAGTAGCCCTGACATTAAATGTGAAACATCTACATATCTATGGAGATTCTCAACTAATCATAATAAAAGTGACATGAATTTATCAAGATAAGCAAGATAAACTATCACAATATAAAGATTTAGCTATATCCTTGTTGCAAAAGTTTGATTCTTATACCATGGAGCTTGTTCCTCGAAAAGATAATCGATATGTTGATGCAATGGCATGTGTATCCTCTCTTGTGTCTTTAGAGGACCCTTTGGTAAATCTCAAATTCACTATTCACAACCTTACTACCCCAGCTATTGTTGATAATCCTAGTGACATGGCATATTGTTGCATTATAGATTCTAATGAGTGGTACTTGCATATCATAAGATATCTAAGTAATGGTACCTTTCCCAACTCTATGAACAAGAATACTAGGGATAGGATTCACAAGTTGACTGCTACATACATTATCCTTTCTAATGTTCTTTATAGAAGGGGTTATAACAGCCTTCTCCTTCGACATCTCAACAAAGATGAAATCCCTATTGATCTTGAGGAAGTGCATTCAGGTGCTTGTGGGGGAATTTTGGGGGTAGATCTTTAGTTTAGAGTTTTCTCTGAATGGGATATTATTGGAAAACCATGGAAAAGGATTCCTTTGCATTTGCTCAAAATTTCATCAATGCCAACAATATAGCAATCTGATCCATGCTCCTGCCCAAGAACTTTGGTCTCACCTAGCATCTTGGCCCTTTTCTACATGGGGTTTGGATATCATTGGTAAAGTGTCTCCTCTCTCATCTCAAGGACATACTTTCATCATAAGCACCACTGATTACTTTACGAAGTGGATAGAAGTATTTCCTCTTCGATCCACTGTCACTGAAGTAATCTATCAATTCATTTTGGATAACATTATTTATTGATTTGAAATACCTTCTGCTTTGGTTTTGGATAATGGAACACCATTTAAAAACAAATATGTGAAGAAGTTTCTCGAGAAATATCATATTCAGCATAAATATTCTACACCTTACTATCCTCAATCAAATGGACATGTCGAGTCTTCAAATAGAATAATCGAACAAATCATTCATAAGACTGTTAACAAGTATGGTAAGAATTGGCATACTCAGTTGATCTATGCTCTTTGGGTGTACCGGATGAGAATACGTATTGCTATGGGTTGTACTCCTTATAATCTTTTTTATGGTTTTTATGCTATTATGCCTTCAGAGTTAGAAATTTTTTCTTTAAGTGTTTCTCTTAAAGGTATAGTGGATGATGATTCTTATAGAGAATAGAGGCTCCAACAACTTGAGATTTTCGATGAACAATGTATAAATGCTCTTGAGCATATTCAAGCGTATCATAAAACTTAACAACAAACCTACAATGATAAGATCATTCAATGTTCCTTCTTAGTAGGTGATTTAGTACTCTATGAAAATCAACTCAACGTGAATGCTTTACCTGAGGAAAAAGGAAAATTTAGTACTAATTTGGTTGGACCATATATTGTTGTTGAAGTCTATGGATTAGGTGCTTACAAGATAGTAGATGTTGAGGGTACACTTCTCAAGGAATCCATAAATGCTATGCATCTTCATAGATACTATGCCTAGTATTCTTCTCTCTATCTTTTTTTTCTTTCTTTATAGTTTATTCTCTCTCCTTGCACCTTTTCTTTCTTCAAAATGGATAATATGTTAGCATATGTGGTATTAAATGATATTGTATTGTTTAGTCTACATTACTTCATTCTTGACAAGCATGTTTCTTCACTTGATAGTTTGTCTTAGATTCATTTATGTAAATTGTAATAAATTTTACATTTTTATATGTGCTAGCATGTTATATGATTTCATATGTGTTGAGTAGGATTATATCATGGTGTGTTTAATTGGGTTTAATTGAATCACATTAGTCATATAATTCTTAAGCTTAACACATTTTTCTTCTACATCATCAAGGTAGCATTTAATTAAATACTTGGCTATTTAATTAAATCACACATGTATCAATTTAATCATGAAGCATTGAGAAATCAATCACATGGAAATTAAATTAGACATATATGTTCATTACCAAATATGCTACTTTTAATCAAAGCAATGCATACATTGTTTTCAAGAATTAAAATCAAATGTTTGAGATAAAACATAAGCACAAACATATATATATATATATATATATATATATCATTTTCATAACATGTATATCACTATACATCAAAAAGTATCACAATATAATCATCACCTATCCCTAGGACTAGCAACTGGAGGATGGTGACTAGATGTACCCTCCTTATCTATCCATGGGGGTGGACCCATGGGTGTGTATCATGAAGTGGAGTGTGATTGAATCCATTAGGAGCTCTTATGATCCCTCTCCATCATGATCCCATGATATGTGGCTACCTCTGAATGAGCCACTGCTAGATCTTACTCTATCCACTATAGCCTCTCTAAAAAAGTACTCTCTCTCTCTCTCTCTCCAGACCTCCATCTTGACCTGAATGGGGGTGAATAAGTCTACATTCCGTGCGACACTCCCCTATGGTCTATGCACTATTAGCGAGGAGATGATAATATGTGCGATTGTGATGAGACCTGTCACTGCGTTCTGGATAAGGGATCTCCACTCCTGGATGCCAACTACAGAGATAGAAGGCGTTTTGTCATCAATAACATTCTATATCATCAAATCTAATAATTAAGATGCATAAATTAAATAATCATAAAAAAAAGTTACCGGGATCTCCCTCTCGCCAATAAGGGTCATGGAAAGGAACCTCCTATGACTAGGACCGGCTAGGCTCTCCACTCTCATAATGTCTCTACACAGTAGGCACATGACGGTGGGGACTAGAATCAGGACCCCTTATAGGATCCTTCTCCACTCGCAATGGAATTCTCGGTGGATCCAGGGCTATGGTGTCATCCTCAGAGTGATGAGGAACTGCATCTGACTCATCCTCCTCATCGTCCTCACCCTCCTATCCTCCTCACCCTCCTCATCCTCCTCCTCATCTTCCTCATCCTTGTCCTCATCCTCATCCTCCTCTCCAACCTCCTCATCATCACCATCCTGGTCTCCATCTCTTGCACCACCAACCTCCTGATGTCCTATATCCTCATCCTAATCATATGTGTCCTCCTCACCAAGGTCCTCGGATGTATCAGGATCTTCCTTATCACCTGCATGTCTCCAGGGTTCAAGGTTCCCTCTAGGGTATGTTCTACCCCACCATGTGATGTACCGTCAGTATGCACCCACATCATCTCTATAGTTGGTTGTGATATCTTGATTCGACCCATTTGAATCTTTGATATCAATCTCATCGCTAGTAGGCCTCAGAATGGCTTCGAGCCTAGGAGTTACATGTGAGTACCAGATATAGATAGGAACATATTTATGAACACACTTCTCAAACCCAAACTACTGCAAACTTGATCGAAGTAGAATGGGACTACAATGTGGTTGTACCGTTCCTCTAGTAGATGGTTCCTCTACATGCAAAACAACTGCCTATATACACCAGCCCACATGTACATCCTGAGGTAGGGTCTCCATCTAGTAACTTCTACTGTCAATCTATCAAATGTCACTCTCCAATGCAGTGAATCTTCAAATCACCACTCATGGGTGAGAGGAGATGTGAACACCCTAAGCTACTTTGGAACCAAATCAATGGGTACTTTAGTGGGTCTATTACACATAATGTGCTTGAATATATAGATCTATAGTATTGTGTAGGTCATTAGGCTGCATCCCTATCCAAACACATATTCTCGTAGGTCATGAAAGAGGTGGGCTAGCATACTCCACCCCTAGGAGAATACCCTCTGATGTCTCTCCATATCTCTAACTACATAAGTGATACCTCCATGCATGTGAGTGTTGCACCCATTAGGGAACATGGCTAATGCAATGGTAACAATCATCAATCGTCTCACTAGCGAAACCTCACCAATGGGATGCAAGAGCTAATTGATCATGATGTGGCCCTTCATCTCACAAATAATCTCTCTCCTAATATAGTAGACCTGCTCCTTATTGTAATCGGTAGTGGTGTGGTCTGCTAGATATCTCACTATCTCTCCTCTGATGGGAAGATGAAGTATGTGGTATACATCCTTGAGTGTGACTATCATCGCCCCCACAGGTAGAAGAAAGGTGGAGGTATCCATGTACCATCTCTCTACCAGTTCCATCAACATCACATGATGGAAGTTGATGATGGGTATGGTCATTGTTGTTCTCAAAATCTGATTCCCTTTAAAATCCTTATAGTGATATGGTAAACTCTGTTATGTAGAAGAGAGATTAAAGAGAAGGAAACTTTTAGGACAAAATATAACAAGGTTTGATTAACCTTCTACACTTCAAACTTATCCAAAGTTTAGGTGGGTATACCTTTGTGAACTGAATTCACACTTTTAAAAGACAAATCCATAGTAAACTAGTCTGAAAACCAGTGGATTTTATCACCTTAAAACCAACTGAAACAAAGAAATAAAATTGGTACTCATGTTCAGTATTGACCTACAAGATATGTAAAAGACAACCTTGATAGATACCAGTGCCTTATCCAAGGTCGCAGAGTCATCTAAGTTCAAACAATACTTCCACAATCAAATATCTCCACACATCCTATCAGTTTGGCTTCTGTAGATCCCTATACATGCCTGACATACATAAGAATTTATTCGTACCAAACTAAACTATGTTCATCAAAATTCAAAGTATCCCACAAAGAATTTACTAGTAGAAATTATTCCCGTGTATTTAATTCCCCTCCCGAAGAGAAAAGCTAAGAAGCACATCTACTTAAAATTGCCTTACAACCCATATTCAAAAGGAATAACCCTAGATTACTCAAAATGAAATAGTAAACATTTGCAAACATACTTGAAGACAACACAAAGTTTAAACTCAAAACCAATGGTCTGTGTATTGATATTACTTCTGAAAGTATTACAAAAACATTTGAATATTCTCCATCAAAACTTGAAAAAAGGCTCAGATAAATTTTTGTAGCATTTTCTTACAATTCCTTGTGATCACTTTTTTACTAGTCCTGGTATCCATTTATAATAATATGGATGCATACAAAGCTTCAGACTTTCCTAGGAGAGTTTGTTACAATCATTACTTCTTAAGAAGAAGTTACAAAACCTTTTCCAAATGCAGTTACAAGTCTCTTTCAACATCCGCAACTTCTTCCACTTGTTGTTCTGTTCCAACATCTTCTAACTGCTCCATATCAAGCACTACATATTTTCTTGTCCATTCCTGATACAAATCATCAGTAGGCCATGACAAGTTAATCACTTTTGCTTTTGTCTTGGCTAATATTTTCCAAGAGTTCCTCATTTTGTTGACCTCTGAATTTAGAAAACCATAATGAGATTTGATTTTCTCAATCTCCTCAATCATTTTGATAAATATAGAGGCATCCTCTGAATTAACAATTCCTTTTATTCTTAGTGACAATTTGGCTTCTAATTCCTTAAGCCATATTTGTTTGTCCTTTAATTGGGTTGGGCTAACAAAACCCCCTGGGAGTAATTCAAAAACTTGATCAGTGTACTCTTTCTTGTACAAATTGATCTTTCTATCTGCACTATCTACTCCTTCTGCCAACTTTACTAAATCCTTTGTCATATCATTGGTAGATTTAATAATGGGGTTAGCCCCTGCCTCATCATAGGATACATAAATAAGTTCTATATCCTTCTCTCTGGGTTTCCACTTGTCAAAAAGAGGCATCAGAACAATCTTGTCTCCATTTATCTCATTCCATATTTCCAAGATCTTACTCATGTTATTATACATTAGTGAGGACCCTATAGTGTCAGAAAAACTTAAAATTGTAGCCCTTACTCTCTCTTCATATTTCTTTGCATACATGGCCTGAGCTTGTTTTAGGTTCTCCAATTCATGGGGAGTGATCTCAATCAATTGAGAACTAGAAGGTGCTGGAGATGGTTGGAATTCAATAATGGGGCTAGTAGGTGGAGGCCTTGCAGGAGAAGAGGAGATCATCAATGTTGAGGACTCACCTTGATGGTATTGTCCTACCAACTGGCTTTGTAACTTCGCGATGATGCTATCTTTACCCCTTACCTCTTCCTTAGCACTGTTGTAAGCTTTTAAAACTGTCTCCAACTTAACTTGGAGATTTTCTTTTTCTTTTGCCTCTCTTTCTGCTATTGCAACACTAAACTTTGTAGTCTCTAGCACAGTGCTAGCATCTTCCACTACCCTAGTGCTCTGTACTCTTTTAACTATCATTCCTCCAAGGTAACTTGACCCTGGGGTGTCCTTATTCCTTTTATTTTAATCTCTTTTAAGAGACCACATGACCAAGGCAACATTATCCTTGCTGAAAGTGACTCCCTCCATAGGTTTGGTCTCCTTCCTTACTGCCTCTAAAGCCAAGGCATCTGCTATGTCACATTCAGGTAGAATGAGTACCCAAGCCTTTTCTACCACGTCTCTTCCTTGCTTGGGAGTGATGGTCTTAAACTCATCAGCCATTTCTTTCTTTATCTCTTCCTCCACCACATATGGATCCTTGTGGGGCTGCTCACCTTTCCTCTTTTCACACCTAGCATTAAATTTATCAATATTTTGCTTCCACACAAATTGCGTGAAATCTCTTGGTGTGACAAAATTATTATCAGCCAAGAAATCTTTACTGGCTTGAATGATTTCAGGATCCCACTCCTGGCCTTTAAAATCATTAGTAGTAATGTTCATCTCAGCAATAAGGGGCTCTTCTGGCATTCCCTCTTCCACTTCATCATATGTGTAGGCTAACTCTCCAAGACTGCCTAATTGTAACAGTTGCTCAACTACTGCCTATTCATCTCCTATATGGATAGGGGATTGAGATAGGGAATACAAAGGTTCATCAAATTGTACTTCCTTTCCCACTCTTTGTTTCTTTGGGCTATCCTGAATGTCAATGACATCCTGTATCTTCCTCTTCCCTTTTGAGGTAGAAGGCTCCCCTATTGTTGGCATCAACACACTATAGTTGGACTTCTTATGTAGCATGTAATCACCAGGAGGAATTGCTCTGGCAAATGTAGACCTAGTTAGAACTAGTCTTTCTTTCTTAGGGTTGTTCTTAATTACAACCTCCCTCTTTTCTTTCAATGACTGCATGACATCTTCAAAACAAAGAATCAATAATTTTACCTTTTCTTCAAAGGGGTGAAAGCTAGACAGAGGGTCATAGCTAGTGTCGAATTGGTATGCAAAGTCTAAGGCCTTCTTGTAGGCCACCCACTTTTCCTTCCTCAGGTCTTGCTCATCTAAATCAAACTCATTCCTAATGAGGTCTTCAGGAAACTGGAGTTGGTGGGGTCTACCTCTGCATATTGCCCTCTTTCTGAAAATGTCGTTGAAGAAATCTTTAGGGTCAACACACCTAGATACTGCAGTTGATAAATGGTAAGGTTGAGGGAAATCTTTAAAATAATTCCAAACTCCTTTAGTTATTACAAATTGATGTGCTATGGTAACTGTAGGGAAAATGGTCCCTTTACCTCTTCCTGTTAGCTCTGCCTCTTGCACACTACCAATCTACCTAAGGATTTCTACAATTCCTATCTTAAGAGGGATCTGATAGGGCAACAAAAATGGAGTGGCTTTGAATCCATATACTTTGAAAACTGTGGAGACAGGGTATAAGTAGATATCACCCCAATTGTTGACAATTTTAATATTCTCAGCAAACTCTTTTGGCCTAATAAATTCCAAAAGAACTTTAGGGATTCTTGGGTTCTCTGAAAAAATAAGAGTCCTAATCTTGGATACAAATCACTTATCAAACCTCAAGTAGCTAGCATCTTCCCTATCCCATGACAACACTGTACTCCATAACTGAACTGGCATCTTCTCTCCATCTTTCTCTTTCACAATATCCATTCCATTTGCAAAATAGTCACCACCCTTGAATAAAAATAAATGCATGAGGAGGGAGTACCATACAAAAGGCCTATCCACTTTCCCATTCTTTATTCCTATAAAGCCTTCATGGATGGCATCAATGATATAGGAAGCATAATCAAAGGTCATTGCTAGAGAAGGATTCAAAATTTGAGCAATCATTAACATGTAATGAGTTGGCATGTTTGGTTCAACATCTTCTCCTAAAATTTGGCAGAGTGACTAGTATAATCCCTTAGCCCTAAGGATGAATAGATTTAAAGAGAAGGGCTCCTCAGTATTGGGTCCTACAACTATTAACCCAAATATCTTCACAAAGAATTCTTTAAGAGGCCCATTTCTAAGGTGGTTCCTCTGCACACTATAAACCTGAGCTAGTGATTTAAAGTTAATAGGTTCTAAAAAATTGGTAAATTCACTAAGCCCAAAAGCATTTTTGAACACCTCATTATTGATTTCAATGAGGGTTTTCCTATTTATATCCCTAACACTCCTTGTGATTGGGCCATAGTTGTGTGCAATCTGAGTTAGGAGATTCACATCCATGAATACTCTGGGGACTACCAATTTTCCTACATCTAACTCCCAAATGCTGTTCATTGGGGTAGGGGAATGTCTCATACCAAATCTAACCTTTAATATGCCCAACCCATACAACCCAATCTGAGGGTCTCTTAGCCAATTTCCCTTATCATACAATCCTTCTCCTATTTTTAGGTGAGGAGCTCTTGGCACTAATTCCTTTACCTTTGCTGCCACATTAGTTGACATTGTCAACTGTTCTAAAAAATCATCACAGATAGCCCTCTCTTGGTAATCAACCTTTCCTGAGAATTCCCTTTTAGGTGTCATCTTAAAAAACTATGCAAGCAACTTAATTACTAGCCCCAAGCATTTTGTAACAAATCAAAACCCCATTTAACAAACTGTTAAGTAATTGCTAAGCAAGAGTACAAGAGAACCTGTTCCTGGCTTGAAGAATTTTGCTCTACACTTGAGGAATTATGCTCTGCAACTGAAGAAATTTGTTTTGCAACCACTTCTCTGCAACAACTCTTCAAAATGATGCCTTCATTCAATTTATGCAAGTTCATATACGGTATTCGGGCTCTTAACTGCGACATTGATACCCCATGCTTTGGCCATCCCTTTAGAATTGAATTCATAGAAGAATTCAAAAATTTTGCTCCAATGGGTCACAACACACCTATGTATTTTCCTTTTCGCTCTTTCACCATTTTGCAGAGCATAAAATCCTTTCAACTTCGCCTAACGAAATCATGCCAACCATCCGATCAGATGAGACTTGATCGGTCTTTACACTGTCTTAACCTCTTTGCCTTTGCATTGGGCCCTACCTCCTTTTCGCCATTTCGCATGCTTTAACCCCAAAACATTTTCTTTTTGTGAGGCTATGCCAAGCATTAGATGGAACTCTAACCACCTGGCCTTTAACTCCTACCGAGACCATCAACTTTTTCACTAACTGCACCTCATCTTGATGGCTAATGGTTTTTTGCTATTTCGCAAGCTTTAACCCGCTTCCATCTTCGGGCCATGAAACAATGAGAAGCGTTGGATAAATATTGAGATGAACATCTTTTAAGTGAGACCTTTATCCAAACATTGCATACCCCACTTGTTCACTGGTTAAAAAATGCCACGTGGCACTTGACCATTAGTCCATGAAAACTCTTTGGGTTTAGTTCAGAGTCAACCACGTGTCTTACTTCCTACATAACCATCGGTTACACCTTGGCAGGCCCTTAATCACATTTTGAAACCACATGTCAATCGACACATCACCATCAAGCTTTACAAGAAATAGCAGTTGTCATTCCACATCATGCTGGAAAGAACCTCTCTTTCTCTTTCGCCATTTCGCAGGTTTTAAAACACTAGCATCTTACCTTCATGAATTCACGTGAACTGTTAGATCATATCAAACTTGCTTGATGCTTAACAACCTACTTGAATCTGGCAGATGTGGATCTTCTGACTCAGCTTTATCCACCTGGTGTTTTGTCATTCCTGAACTGACATGTCAACCTTTTATTTGCTGAAAGAAAACATCGGGATCCACTTTATCCTTGCCACCTATATCTGCCAGGTCATTTTTATCCCGCAGCATGATTCATCTTCTTGGACCCACCTCTTAATCCTTAGAGGTATACACGCTGAACACTTTAATTTGTTGGCCACATGTCATTGTCTTACTTGCCATCTCAACTAGCTAGATTGCTTGCTTGGAACGCCATGTCATTTTGCCATTTTGCAAAAGCTATCTTTTGATCATCTTTCTCCTACAAAACTGTGCTAGCCGTTAGATCTCGAGGACCTACACATTTGTTATGCCTCTTATGAATCTTTGTCGCCTAGACCCAAAAAACCTTTCACTATTTCACAGAGAATAAACTGTGAGCATCTTTCAGCCACAAAACAATGAGAGCCATCTGATTAGATGAGACTTGATCACATTTTAGCCGTGGAAAAGTCTTCACTACTGGGTCCCGCCAAACCTTTTCGCCATTTCATGAAAGATAACTTGCTGGCATATTTCAGCTGCAAATCAATGCCAGCTATTAGATTCGAAGTGAGATGGAGTCTCGTTAAACTAGATCCAATGCACACAGTCGAACATGCTTTTTCCTTTCGCTATTTCGCAGGGCATAACACACCCACAACTTCACCTAACGAAACAACGAAAGTTGTAGATTCATCTAAAAGTTGTGCTACACTTACTGGACTCGACAACATTAGAAGGAAAAGGCATAAGGCGTATATTTTTACAATTATTTAACGACCACCTAAGAAAATAACAAGGGGGGACACTTCACACGACCACAAGACCCATTACTTAAGTGAATAAAGTAATGTAGGAATAGAAGCCAGAGGGTTTTTGATCAGACATTTGAGTGATTAAAAACTAAAAACCCTTAACCCTTAAAGACCTAAAATAGACCTGAAGTAACTAACAACATACCTGACTCAAAATTTCAAAACTTAGCCAATCATGGAAAAAGAAAACCCATGTCTTAAATAGTGATAACAGTGGCTCTGACTAGGGATGGTTGATCGCAAGGTCAACACAAGAAACTCAAGAAACTCTGGAGAAACAAACCAAAACACAAACCCAAACAAAAACAACAAGAAGCAAACAAAATATATATAAACAAAGGACCTACTGTGTATGGACTTCAAGAGAAATAATGTTTCAAGAATTGTCCATGCACTGGAAATTCCTGTACTTCATCATTCATATTTTTAATAAAATAAGAATCCTTTCCATTTAAATCATAGACCACAAAAGGGCCAATCCATAATGATTCAAATTTCTTATGTTTTCCTTTGTCTTGTCCTCTTGCATTCCACTGAAGAACAATATCACAAATTTGAAACTTCCTTAATGATGTCCTTTTACCAAAAAGGTACTTAGACTGCAATTGGATCTTCAAGTTCCTCTTATGAGCTAATGACCTGATTTCTTCCATTTCAACCATCTGGATCATTCGGTCCTCCATAGGCTCTGATAAATGCATGTCCTCAGCTTGCAAGAACCTATACACTGGAAGAAGATTGTTTATAGGCACTCTGGCTTGTGTACCATATACCAATTCAAATGATGACATTCCAATGGCTTTTTTGATAGTAATTTTGTCTGCCTGCAAAGCTAGTCTCAACTTTTGATCCCATGACCTCTTGTTTTCTTCTAAGATTTTCTTGATAATATTCAAGAGGCTTTTATTACTGGATTCTTCTTGTCCATTTCCTTGAGGATGATAGGGTGAAGAGTAAGACATGATTATCCCATGACTAGTGCAAAAATTGACAAATTCTTCTAACCTAAAAATCATAGCATTGTCCATTACTAATTTCATAGGAACCCCAAATCTAGTTATGATACAATCCATCAAGAAATCAGTAACAATTTTACTTGTAGCTCTCCTGGTGGGAGTAGCTTCAATCCACTTTGTAAAATAATTTGTAGCTACTATAATCCACCTATGACCTCTTCTTGATTTTTCAACAATCTCTCCAATAAAGTCTATCCCCCATTAGACAAAAGGTGCTTCCACTGTAACTGGATTCAAAGGTAGAGCTCCTTCATATTTTAGCTTGGATGAAAACCTTTGGCATGGGTCACATCTCCTGACATATTCATGAGTATCCTTGAAAAGGGTAGGCCAGTAATATCCAACTCGGACTCTTTTCCCAGCAGTTGTCTTAGCAGAATAATGACCTCCGCATATTCCATCATGGATTTCAATTAGCATTCTTTTTGCCTGGAATTCATCTAAACACATCAGTAACCTTCCATCTCTATTTCTCCAAAACAAGTCACCCTAAATAAGAACATATTTCTAAGACTTCAATTTCAGGGTTCCTCTTTGATTGTGTGTCATCCCTTTTGCAAATATTGCATCTCTTAAGAAGTGCACTACCTCTGAATACCAAGGTTGCTTTTCAATACTAGTGACTGAAATATTTTTGATTTCAACATTATTTATCTCAACATTCAAAAGATTAGATTTAGTCATAATCTTGGCTAGACCTAAGCCTCTCACCAATTTGGTGATCTCTATTTCCAAATCAAATTCTTGGATCCTATTGATCCACATGCACCTTCTTCCTGTTACCTCAGATTGGGACAAAATATCCTTAACTGCAGCATGTGGGACATAAGCAGTGACCTTTGCATTCACAAGGTATGGCCTGAAAGCCTTAACAGTTTTAACCAAAGCATAAGCCTATTTTTCCACGGTTTCATACTTCAATTCTGCTGCTTGCAAAGACTTACTATAGAAGGCTATGGGATGTTCATATCCCTCATCATCCTTTTGTAACAAAACTGCAACTATTGTATGCTATGAAGCAAAAGAGAATAGAGAAAATGGCTTACTGTAATCAGGAGATTTCAGCACTGGTGCTTCCTGAATGGCCTTTTTAATCTCATCAAATGCCCTTGATGCTTCTTGGTTCCAACAAAATGTTGTATCCTTTTTAAGCAATTTTACAATGGGCTTCACTATCTCTACAAAATTTGCAATGAATCTTCTAACAAAGTTAACGTTTCCCAAAAAAGATTGAATACCTTTGACATTTCTTGGTGCAGGCACATTGTTTATTGCTTCAATTCTTTCAGGGTCAATTCTTACCTCTTCCTTGGAAACAATATGCCCCAATAATTTTTCTTTGGTGACCCCAAAATGACACTTCTTGGGATTTAATGACACACCAAATTCCAAAGCCTTATTGAAATCCTTTTCCAAATGTCCACAGTGGTCATCGACCCTTTTACAGAAGCAAGTTAGATCATCTTGATAAACAACCATGATGATATCAATGAATTCTTTGAAGGCTACATCCATAGCTCTCTGAAATGTAGCTCTAGCATTTTTTAATCCAAATGGCATTCTTACATAGACACATGTTCCCCATGGAGTACTGAAAGTAGTTTTGAACTGTTCAAATTCTCTCACTAACACTTGATTGTATCCTGAAAAACCATCCATCATGGACAAAAGATTACAACCTGTTACTCTCTGCAACATAGCTTCCATATTGGGGGAAGAGTAATTGTCTTTTAAAGAAGCAACATTTAAATTTCTAAAATCCACACACAATCTAATGTCCCCATTTTTCTTTCTTACGGGGACCAAGTTGGAGACCCACGAAGAATGTCTTATAGGTTTGATAATCCCCCCTTCTCTTAACTTAGTCAATTCTTTCTACATCTTAGTTTCTAATAGGGGGTTAATAGGTCTCTGCTTCTGTCTAAAAGGCTTAGCATCTGGAAGTAAAGGGACTTCATGCTGAAACAAGTCCTGTCTATATGCCTTTAGGTCTTCATAAGACCAAGCAGAAACATGCTTATATCTCTTTAATAAATTAATAAGATTACTTCTAACATGAGGGGGTAATTTCTTCCCAATGTATACTAACTTAGGGGATGATTCAGTCCCCAGGTTTACCTCCTCCAATTCCTCTAACTTGGTGGTAGATTGTTGATGCAAGTGATTGTCATTGTAGCTGAACATACCCTCTAACTCTACCAATCCTTTAGGTATCTCATTTGTTTCCAACTGGACCAAGTCATTTCGGAACACTGTTTCCTTGTTGTCAACCACTTCCACCAATGCATTGGAATCAATCTTCTGTCAATCATAATCATCAACACATTGGATGAACCTAAGAATATCTTCATCATCAGCAAAAACTTGCCAATTATACACATTATCAGGGATGGCAGGCCTAGATTTTATTTCCACAATGGATATGCCAGTTAGTGTCGCATCATCATTTTTCAATGCAACATTATCTAAAAAGTCTGCCATGATATTCTTTGATCTCTCTATCCAATTAATAGAAAATGCACTAAAATGCTCAATGACATCCCAAACTGCATGTTTATATCTCTTTAATCTATCATTTTTGGATGCATATTTGGATCTTACCTGAGAGACAACCAATTTTGAATCTCCTAAAACTTTCAATAGTTATATCCCATACATCTTCGCCACTTCAAGCCCCAATAATAGAGCTTCATACTTAGCAGTGTTGTTTGTGCACTGAAAGGCTAATAGAAAAGAATATTTAAAAGTTATACCTGATGGAGATACAAAAGAACTCCTGCTCTTGATCCTTCTTTGGAGCAAGCTCCATCAAAATACATATGCCATAAACCATGCTGTTGTGATTCTAGCTCAATCACAATGGAGTCAGTATTCTTCAACTAAGGTAAAATTGGTTGTAGTATGAAATTATCAAGATCCACATCAATCACACAATTGAGCATATTAGTATCCACCTTTTCATTTACTCTAGGAGCATGTGGTTATCTATACAACTTGACCTGAATACCATTGATTGGGATGGTGGCATAAGTTAAATCCAATTGAACATTCCCTCCTATTGCTGCTGCCCACTGCCTGGAAAACAACATTCCATAATGGGGCTTAGTGTCAGTAACAATAACATCCATTTTATAAGTTGCCTCAAGAAATGCTGCTATCTTCACTTCAACATCTTTCATTGTACCTATCACAGGTACTTCTCTATTATCCATAGCATATCATTTTCCATATACAGTAGTTACCGACAGTCCTAGTTCTTTCATAACATCATAAGGCATTTGTATGTTAGGAAATAGGAAATCATCACAAGCAATATAAAAATACTAATCAATTAGCTCAATCATGAAAGCAAATTGCCATGATCTATCCTAAACAACACTCAATAGAGACATGAAATAAAAACATTCAAAACTAGAAATTAAGCAAACCAAAGATATGATTTGAATGCTCCTTCATGTGGCTCCATTGTTCTTCTTTCCTCTTTAAATGGTTTGGTTGTGGATCTCACCTACAAGTGCACACATATAATTGAAAGCAAGTAGACAAGATTATTGATCAAGAGTACTAGAAATGTGATTGACTAGAAATTCGATAGTCTGATTACCAATTAGCTTTGATTGATGAAGATCATCCAATTTATAGAAGAATTGGAGAGATGAAAAGATTAGCATGATTCAATTCAAATGGAAATTGCAAATCAATTATGTCAATTATGACAAATTATGACAAATTATGCACTTTCTATGCAAAATTTATTGATTGATAATTTATGACAAATTATGACAACTTCTATGTCAAAATTGATTGATTGTCAATTATGACAAATTTATGACAAATTGACATGTCATTTCCATGAATTTAGGAGAGAAATAGGAGGAAATTGAAATTAGGAATTAGAAAATTAGGAAATTAGAAAATTAAGAATTTAGGAATTAAGAAATTGATGAAAATTAGAAATTAGGTAAATTAATTAATAATTTATCATTTATTAATTAATTCACAAAGAGGAATAATTAGCCAATTAAATGAACATTTAATTGTAATGAGAAGACTTAGGATAAATAAATAATTTATTAATCTTAAAGGAGGAAATGACAAACCAGGTTAAATGATTAAATCACGAAACCCTAGAAGATGAATTAGGTCTTGATGAAAGATAATTGACTCGATCATGATTCTGATTAACAAAGGACCAATGTGATAAATGATTTGACTGATAAATGCACCAATTGATGAGGAACAATGACAAATTGATCCAAATTGACATAATTGAGACAAACAACGATCGATGACAAATCGATCGCAAAATGACAAAATTGACAAGAGGACAAGAATCGATGACAAAATAGATTGCAAAATGACAGGTTTGAAAATGACCACGACTGATGACAAATTGATCGCAAAATGACAAGATCGAACATGACAACGACCGATGACAAATCGATCGTTAATCGACAAGATTGAAAATGATAAGGATTGATGATAAATCGACAAGATTGATAAGAGGACAACGATCGATGACAAATCGATCGCAAGATTGACAGGAGGACAAAACCCTAATTAGGATTGACAATGTCCAAAATGATGACAAATGAGTACGCACATTGATGCGACAGGATAAAATTGATCAAAATCATGATTGGATAGTATTGTCGACAAGACCAAATTCGAGAGCGAGATAAATGAAGAATGTAGAAGAATGACTCGATGCTCGCAAATGATAAAAACCAAGTACGAATCATAGGAGAAATGTTAATGCGACGCAAAACCCTAAAATGAGGCAATGCACAAATGTTAAAATATGACTTCACAAGCATTGACCATTTTTAGGTGTCTATAGCATTACATTAGCTGCTACTCCTGAGTCTATCATACAATTTTTTATTAGCTGGTTATTTACTAGCGGAGTAACATAAGAATGATCTATCTGTGAAGGCTCTTGAGTAATAGTGGTTCCAACATAAACCTTTGGGGTTTGGAACTCCTGATCCTTTCCATTTTTGAATGAAACGGTGGGTAGGACTCTGTTACTGTCAGATATATTAGAAAACAAAGATAATGCAGCTTCTCTATGTTCTTTTATTTTTAGTAGCTCTATTAATGGGACAGTAACTTTCATTTGTGTAAGAGCTTGCACCATGTCAAATGTGGAATTACTACTTAATTTAGTATTATCTCTAACTCTTTCTACTTTAGGCTAATTTGCCTTCTTTGTTGTGGCAACTCCTTGTGTATCATTGGTATTTTTATCCTTTGTACTCTTGGATACATCTTTAATCCAATCTTTCTTTTCCTGATTCATTGGAGGAATAGTAGCACTACTTGTTGCCCCCTTTTGAGTAACCTCTTTTATAAACATAGAACCAGGTTCACCCTGATCAGTATCCCTTTTGGTACTCAGGTTGTAATTGTGTTTTTCCTTAGCTATAGCAGCCTTGGTGAGATTTTTTACTTCTTCCTCACCAGGTCTTCTAAGATGAACCTCTTCATCTTCAATGGTTACCACATTCAGTGTAGGATGCCAATCAAGTGTTAGTTGTCCTTGGTAGGACCTTTTACTGTCTAGCACATCACAATCACTAAATTCACTTTCCAGTGACTCCTCATCACTTTCTATAACAGTCTCAAACATGTTAATATCAGGCTCAGCCTCTTGTCTCATGGACTCTTCTAAGGCTTGAGCCATTGCACACTGATGAGGAGAATGTGGCCCATCACAAGCAATACACCAAGGAGTGTTTTCTATATTATGGACATTTTTCCCTTTCAAGGGATCTGGGGTATCCTGACTCTGAGTATTTTTAGGCTTCTCATTCTGGGGCTTGCCATCTTTCCAGTTGGTATTATAGGACATGTCATGTAGTCTTGGGGGTCTATCTTGCCAATTATAATGAGGCTTATCATTTTTATTTACCTTGGTAGTTAGATCCTTCATAGCGATAACCAACTTTTCTATCTTGTCCTCCTTTTTAGCAGTTTTGTTGGGTTGGTATTTTTGTTTCCTACCATAGCCTACCATCTGTTCTCCTTCCTAACTTCCTAGATGCTTTCCTATTGATTTCCACATTAATAGAAATTCTAAATGCATCCCTCAGGTTATGTGGATTTTTATCCCTTAAGATATAGGCCATTTTAGAATCAAACACATTATAATAGGTGTTCAGACACATGTTATCATCTAACCTCATCACTTGATAAAATCTATGCATGGCCTTTTGAAATATAGCATTGAAATCGGTGACCATTTCATTATCAGATTTTCTAATGTTATTAAATTCATTGAGCATGAAGCTCATATTTGTTTTGTCATCGTATTGTTCTTGAAAACAATTCTTAAAGTCCTCCCAAGACCTAATGCTATTAACTGGGAGACCTCTGTACCAATCTCTTGCATCATCAACCAGGGACTAAACAAACAATTTTATTATAACATCTTCATCCACTATCTCATAATCATTTATTAAGTCACCAAAAGATTTTAAATTCTCCTCGGCAATAATTGCATTATTCCCAGCAAATTTATGGAGTCTGTCCCTTAACTCAGTAGGAACATGGTTGGGATATCCTGGGATCCCATCGAAAAACAATTGTCTATACTACTCTAAATTGATAGGTCTCCTTTGAAAAGGGTTACCAACATTATTATTTCCCATGTTCATTCTGACATTTGGAATTAGGGTCTGAGATATTTGATTATGTTGATTGTTTACAGGGGCTTGACTAACTGTTGTTGTGTTAGCAGGCACAATAGATTGAATTTTAATTGGGGGGAGGGAAATTTGCTGAAGATCAGGCTTACTAAAATCTTTAGATGGAAAAATGATAGGGGGACCTTTTAAATAATTAATTTTTCTTTTAACTTCCTAATTAGCCGCTTCCAACTCAGCTTTCTCTAACTCCATTTGTAGATCCTCTTTTTCCTTCCTCATTCTTTCCATCTCTCTCTCATGTACTGACAGCCTATGAGAAATTTCCTCTGTATTTCCAGATCCAGTTCCATCATCAACCCACTTCTGCTTTCCTTTATCAACATTATTCTTAGGGAGCTATGAATCACCGAGCACCTCCCTGTTTGGTTGGATTACTGACCTAAATGCTAGCTTGGCCTTAGGGATTACAATTTCTCTAATCATAGGACCTTCTTCATCACTCTTTTCCTTTTCCTCAGCCAATACTTCAAGATCAGCGATTTGTCTAAGAAGCCTATCTCTTTCCATTAGTTTTTCTTTGACTTCTTTTTCCCTATTTGCTTCCTTTTGGGCTCTTAAGGAGATTAAGTGATGAACCCTTCTATTTAGATCCTCTATCTCTTGTGACACTTTATCTTCATCAAGGAAATTCTCCTTAGAATCAGATACATTAACTTGATCTATATCAATCAAATTGATATTTCCATCAATTGTTCTAGGAACAGAATGTCTGAATGCATTTGAACTAGTCCTATCTCTTCCGGAAAGGCTAACATGAGATATATCTTGATTTGAAGCATGAACATTATCTATATTTCCAAATAATCCAGAATGGAAACCTAATATATCATGTTCAGATTCTCTGGAAGAAGAATTAGATTTTTTATAAACAGGTCGGTCAGGTACCTTATCGGTATTGTTGTTTTTTTGCACCCACGCAGCATTTGATGGTTCATGCAGTACTAATCTCTTCTGACCTCTTTGTGATTGTTCAAGGAAACCTTCTTGCAAGGTTTCATGAGGATGCTTCTTCATAAATGATTTGGTGTTTTTTCCTCCTTGCATTTTGATTGTCTTCTTTTTAGAATTATATGTATTTCACAAGGACTGGTTACAAGATAACATAGTTGCCACCCACAAGACTATGGGAAATATGAAAACAAGCTTTGAATAAAACGTTGCAAATCTTCAGACCAAAATCATATATCAAAAGAAAATAGAGGGAACTTCCAAAAAGAGACTTCCAGACACCACTGCGATATTCATTGAAGCACCAATCTACTTCAAAAACACACAATGATTTTTCCTTATAAATGTAAGCACAAATCTACGTCTGGATTCTCACTGTGACCTCTCCCCAGCAGAGTCACCACTTTTGTTGTTCTCAAAATCTGATTCCCTTTAAAATCCTTATAGTGATATGGTAAACTCTGTTATGCAGAAGAGAGATTAAAGAGAAGGAAACTTTCAGGACAACATATGGCAAGGTTTGATTAACCTTCTACACTTCAAACTTATCCAAAGTTTAGGTGGGTATACCTTTGTGAACTGAATTCACAATTTTAAAAGACAAATCCATAGTAAATGAGTCTGAAAACCAATGGATTTTATCATCTCAAAACCAATTGAAACAAAGAAATAAAACTGGTAATCATGTTCAATATTGACCTACAAGATATGTAACAGACAACCTTGATAGATATTAGTGCCTTATCCAAGGCCGTAGAGTCATCTAAGTTCAAACAATACTTCCACAATCAAATATCTCCACACATCCTATCAGTTTGGCTTCTGTAAATCCCTATACATGCCTGACATACATAAGAATTTATTCATACCAAACTAAACTGTGTTGATCAAAATTCAAAGTATCCCACAAAGAATTGGTAGAAATGATTTCCATGTATTTAATTCCCCTCCTGAAGAGAAAAGCTAAGAAGCACATCTACTTAAAATTGCCTTACAACCCATATTCAAAAGGAATAACCCTAGATTACTCAGAATGAAATAGTAAACATTTGCAAACATACTTGAAGACAACACAAAGTTTAAACTCAAAACCAATGGTCTGTGTATTGGTATTACTTCTGAAAGTATTACAAAAACATTTGAATATTCTCCATCAAAACTTGAAAAAAGGCTTAGATAAATTTCTGTAGCGTTTTCTTACAATTCCTTGTGATCACTTTTTTACTAGTCCTGGTATCCATTTATAATAATATGGATGCATACAAAGCTTTAGAATTTCCTAGGAGAGTTTGTTACAATCATTACTTCTTAAGAAAAAGTTACAAAACCTTTTCCAAATGCAGTTACAAGTCTCTTTCAACATCCGCGGCTTCTTCCACTTGTTCTTCTATTGCAACATCTTCTAATTGTCCCATATCAAGCACTGCATAATTTCTTGTCCATTCCTGATACACCTCATCAGTAGGCCACGAGAAGTTAATCACTTTTGCTTTTGTCTTGGCTAATATTTTCCAAGAGTTCCTCATTTTGTTGACCTCTGAATTCAGAAAACCATAATGAGATTTGATTTTCTCAATCTCCTCAATTGTTTTGATAAATATGGAGGCATCCTCTGAATTAACAATTCCTTTTATTCTTAGTGACAATTTGGCTTCTAATTCCTTAAGTCACATTTGTTTGTCCTTTAATTGGGTTGGGTTAACAAAACCCCCTGGGAGTAATTCAAAAACTTGATCAGTGTACTCTTTCTTGTACAAGTTGAACTTTCTATCTGCGTCATCTACTCCTTCTGCCAACTTTACTAAATCCTTTGTCATATCATTGGTAGATTCAATAATGGGGTCATCCCTTGCCTCATCATAGGATACACAAATAAGTTCTATATCCTGCTCTCTAGGTTTCCACTTGTCAAAAAGAGGCATCAAAATAGCCTTGTCTCCATTTAGCTCATTCCATATTTCCAAGATCTTACTCATGTTATTATACATTAGTGAGGACCCTATAGTGTCAGCAAAACTTAAAATTGTAGCCCTTACTCTCTCTTCATATTTCTTTGCATACATGGCCTGAGCCTATTTTAGGTTCTCCAATTCATGGGGAGTAATCTCAATCAACTGAGAACTAGAAGGTGTTGGAGATGGTGGGAATGCAATAATGGGGCTAGTAGGTGGAGGCCTTGCAGGAGAAGAGGAGATCATCAATGTTGAGGACTCACCTTGATGGTATTGTCCTACCAACTGGCTTTGTAACTTCGCGATGATGCTATCTTTACCCCTTACCTCTTCCTTGGCACTATTGTAAGCTTTTAAAACTATCTCCAACTTAACTTGGAGATCTGCTTTTTCTTTTGCCTCTCTTTCTGCTACTGCAACACTAAACTTTGTAGTCTCTAGCATAGTGCTAGCAGCTTCCACTACCCCAGTTCTCTGCACTCTTTTCACTATCATTCCTCCAAGGTAACTTGACCCGGGGGTGTCCTTATTCCTTTTATTTTCAAATCTTTTAAGGGACCACATGACCAGGGAAACATTATCCTTGCTGAAAGTGACTCCCTCCATAGGTTTGGTCTCCTTTCTTACTGCCTCTAAAACCAAGGCATCTGCTATGTCACATTCAGGGAGAATGAGTACCCCAACCTGTGCTACCATGTCTCTTCCTTGCTCGGGAGTGATGGTCTTAAACTCATCAGCCATTTCTTGCTTTATCTCTTCTTCCACCACAGCTGGATCCTTGTGGGACTGCTCACCTTTCCTCTTTTCACACCTAGCATTAAATTTATCAATATTGTGCTTCCACACAAATTGTATGAAAGCTCCTGATGTGACAAAATTATTATCAGCCAATAAATCCTCATTGGCTTGCTTGTTCTCAGGATCCCACTCCTGGCCTTTAAACACATTAGTAGTAATTTTCATCAGAACAGTAAGGGGCTCTTCTGGAATTCCCTCTTCCACTTCATCATATGTGTAGGCTATCTCTCCAAGACTGGCTAATTGTAACAATTACTCAGCTACTGCCTGTTCATCTCCTATATGAATAGGGGATTGAGATGGGGAATACAAAGGTTAATCAGATTGTACTTCCTTTCCCACTCTTTGTTTCTTTGGGCTATCCTGAATGTCAATGACATCTTGTATCTTCCTCTTCCCTTTTGAGGTAAAAGGCTCCCCTGTTGTTGGCATCAACATGATGTATTTGGACTTCTTATGTAAAATGTAATCACTGGGAGGAATTGCTCTGGCAGATACAGACCTAGTTAGAACTAGTCTTGCTTTCTCAAGGTTGTTCTTAATTACAACCTCCCTCTTTTCATTCAATGTCTGCATCATATCTTGAAAAAAAAGAATCAAGAAATTTACCTTTTCTTCAAAGGGGTGAAAGCTAGATAGAGGGTCATAGTTGGTGTCAAATTGGTGCACAAAGTCTAAGGCCTTCTTGTAGGCCACCCACTTTTCCTTCCTCAGCTCTTGCTCATCTAAATCAGACCCATTCCTAATGAGATCTTCAAGAAACTGGAATTGGTGGGGTCTACCTCTGCATATTGCCCTCTTTCTGAACATGTCATTGAAGAAATCTTCAGGTCAGCACACCTAGATACTGCAGTTGATAAATGGTAAGGTTGAAGGAAATCTTCACAATACTTCCAACCTCCTTTAGTTCTTACAAATTGATGTGCTATGGTAACTGTGGTGAAAATGGTCCCTTTACCTCTGCCTGTTAGCTCTACCTCTTGTACACTACCAATTTGCCTGAGGATTTCTACAATTCCTACTTTAAGAGGGACCTGATAGGGCAACAAAAATGGAGTACCTTTGAAACCATATACTCTAAAAACTGTGGAGACAAGGTATAAGTAGATATCACCCTAATTGTGGACAATTTTAATATTCTCGGCAAACTCTTTTGGCCTAATAAATTCCAAAAGAACTTTTGGGATACTTGGATTCTCTGAACAAATAAGAGTCCTAATCTTGGATGCAAAGCACTTATCAAACCTAAAGTAGCTAGCATCTTCCCTATCCCATGACAACACTGTACTCCATAACTGAACTGGCATCTTCTCTCCATCTTTCTGTTTCACAATATCCATTCCATTTGCAAAATAGTCACCACCCTTGAATAAAAATAAATGCATGAGGAGGGACTACCATCCAGAAGGCCTATCCACTTTCCCATTCTTTATTCCTATCAAGCCTTCATGGATGGCATCAGTGATATAGGAAGAATAATCAAAGGTCACTGCCATAGAAGGATTCAAAATTTGAGCAATCATTAACATGTAATGAGTTGGCATGTTTGGTTAAGCATCTTCTCCTAAAATTTGGTAGAGTGACCAGTATAATCCCTTAGCCCTAAGGATGAACAGATTTAAAGAGAAGGGCTCCTCAGTATTGGGTCCTACAACTATTAATCCACCTATCTTCACAAAGAATTCTTTAAGAGGCCCATTTCTAAGGTGGTTCCTCTGCACACTGTAAACCTGAGCTAGTGATTTAAGGTTGATAGGTTCTAAAAAATTGGTAAATTCACTAAGCCCAAAAGCATTTTTGAACTCCTCATTATTGATTTTAATGAGGGTTTTCCCGTTTACATCCCTATCACTCCTTGTGATTTGGTCATAGTTGTGTGCAATCTAAGTTACGAGATCCACAACCATGAATACTCTGGGGACTACCAATTTTCCTACATCTAACTCCCAAACGCTGTTCATTGGGGCTGAGGAATGTCTCATACCAATTCCGACCTTGAATATGCCCAATCCAGACAACCCAATCTGAGGTTTTCTTAGCCAATTGCCCTTATCATACAATCCTTCTCCTATTTTTAGGTGAGGAGCTCTTGGCACTAATTCATTTACCTTTGCTACCACATTAGTTGACATTGTCAACTGTTCTAGGAAATCATCACAGATAGCCCTCTCTTGGTAATCAACCTTTCCTGAGAATTCCCTTTTAGGTGCCATCTTAAAAAACTATGCAAGCAACTTAATTACTAGCCCCAAGCATTTTGTAACAAATCAAAACCCCAATTAACAAACTGTTAAGTAATTGCTAAGCAAGAGTACAAGGGAACCTATTCCTGGCTTGAAGAATTCTGCTTTGCACTTGAAGAGTTCTGCTCTGCAACTGAAGAAATTTGGTATGCAACCGCTTCTCTGCAACAACTCTTCAAAATGATGCCTTCATTCAATTTATGCAAGATTATATACAGTAGTCAAGCTCTTAACTGTGACATTGATACGGCATGCTTCGGTCGTCCCTTCAGAATTGAATTCATAGAAGAATTCAAAAATTTTGCTTCAATGGGTCACAACACACCTATGTATTTTCCTTTTCACTCTTTCACCATGTCACAGAGCATAACATCCTTGCAACTTCGCCTAACAAAATCACACCAGCTGTCCGATCAGATGAGACTTGATCGGTCTTTACACTATCTTAACCTCTTTGCCTTTGCATCGAGGCCTACCTCCTTTTCACCATTTCGCAAGCTTTAACCCCCAAACATTTTCTTTCAATGAAGCTACGCCAAGCATTAGATGGAACTCTAGCCACCCGACCTTTAACTCCTACCGAGATCATCAACTTTTTCACTAACCACACCTCATCTTGATGGCTAATGGTTTTTTGCTATTTCGCAAGATTTAACCCGCTTCCATCTTCGGGCCACAAAACAACAAGAAGCATTGGATCAATCTTGAGATGAACATCTTTTAAGTGAGACCTTTATCCAAACATTGCATACCCCACTTTTTCACCAGTTAACAAATGCCACATGGCACTCAGCCATTAGCCCAGGAAAACTCTTCAGATTTAGTTCAGAGTCAACCATGTGTATTACTTCCTACATAACCACCGTTTACACCTTGGTGGGCCCTTAATCACCTTTTGAAACCACATGTCATTCGACACATCACCATCAAGCTTTACAAGAAATAGCAGCTATCATTCCACATCATGCTGGAAAGAACCTCTCTTTCTCTTTTGCCATTTCGCAAGTTTTAAAACACTAGAATCTTACCTTCGTGAATTCACGTGAACCATTAGATCATATCAAACTTGCTTGATGCTTAACAACCTACTTGAATCTAGTAGATGTAGATCTTCTGACTCAACTTTATCCACTTGGTGTTTTGTCATTCCTGGACTGACATGTCAACCTTTTATTCACTAAAAGAAAACATTGGGATCCACTTTATTCTTGCCACCTATATCTACCAGGTCATTTTTTATTCCGCAGCATGACTCATCTTCTTGGACCCACCTCTTAATCCTCAAAGGTATACATGCCAAACACTTTAATTTGTTGGCCATGTGTCATTGTCTTACTTGCCATCTTGACCAGCTGGACTGCTTGCTTGGAACGCCATGTCATTTCACCATTTTGTGAAAGCTAGCTTTTGAGCATCTTTCTCCTGTGAAACTGTGCTAGCCGTTAGATCTCGAGGACTTGCACATCTGTTATGCCTCTTATGAATCTCTTTCACTTGGACCCAAAAAACCTTTCGCTATTTCATGGAGAATAAACTGTGAGAATCTCTCAGCCATGAAACAACGAGAGTCATCCGATCATATGAGACTTGATCACCTTTTAGCCATGGAAAAGTCTTCACCACTGGGTCCTACCAAACCTTTTCTCCATTTCGTGAAACATAACTTACTGGCATATTTCAGCTGTGAATCAACGCCAGCCATTAGATTCAAAGCAAGATGGAGTCTCATTAAACTAGATCCAATGAACACAGTCGAACATGCTTTTTCCTTTCGCTATTTCGCAGGGCACAACACACCTGCAACTTCGCCTAATGAAACAGTGAAAGCCATAGATTCATCTGAAAGTTGCGCGACACTTACTGGACCCGACAACATTAGAAAGAAAAGGCATAAGCCATAGATTTTTACAATTATTTAATGACTGCCTAGGCAAATAACAAGGGGGGACACTTCACACGACCACAAGACCCATTACTTAAGTGAATAAAGTAACGTAGGAATAGAAGCCAGAGGGTTTTTGATCAGACATTTGAGTGATTAAAAACTAAAAACCCTTAACCCTTAAAGACCTAAAATAGACCTGAAGCAACTAACAGCATACCTGACTCAAAATTTCAAAACTTAGCCAATCATGGGAAAAGAAAACCCATGTCTTAAATAGTGATAACAGTCATCATGTATCATAAACCTACTAAATGCAACAACTCCCTATCCTCGATTGGAAGCCTCAAAATCTGATTCTGGAGGCTCTAGAAGGTGTGGTCGGTAGTGTGCTCTAGGATTAAGGGAAGAATCTTCAAACTGAAATAATCAAATCGTCTTTAATCTCTCATTGATCATAATCATCTAATCGAAATAATCATTGCATCTATTCTACGCATCTGACACCTGATCCCATGCAACCCTCGGTCACTCCAAGCAGGTACCAAGACCTTCTAGGTAGACCAAGGCACCCCTCTAGGACTAGAGCACCCTAAGAGGACCAGAGCACCCCTCAGGACCAGAGCGCCCTGGGAGGACCATGGCACCCAAGTGGGACTAGAGAACCCTGGGAGGGTCAGGGTGCCCCTTTCAGACTAGGGAACCCTAGGGGACCGTGGTGCCCCGACAGGGGGGAACGTGCATGATCAAACATTGACATCATCGATATGAAAAAAAAATAAAAATAGGGAAAGTCAATTGTCGGTCAGCTCACCTCGTTGAGCGATCTCTTGGTCAACATGGCCTAGCATAGGATCTCCATCTGTGTGGGTCACTTCGGTCAATGTTGAGGCATGGTGAATGATGTGTGGGCTCCTTTGTAGTGAATAGTGCCAATAGTAAAAAAGTGACAAATAAAAGTGTCACTTTCATATTTATGAGGTATGCACTTCTTATGTTTTGTGATTTTAAGTCAAAAACCCTAATTTCGCTCTTTTCACTTAATCTATCATAACTTGAGCTAGGAAGCTCCGATTTTCACACCGTTGGTGGCTTTGGAATTTTGAAATCTCTCTCTTGATCTGCATGTATTCCGTAAAGTGCTTGAATGTACAATCGAGCCTTGTTGAGAATATGTTTTCATTAAGGTCTTCCTCACAATTCGTTGCGGTAAACATGATACCTTGTTTCACCTCACTAATAAGAAAGACAAAATAGGGGGCTCATATAGCTACCCATAAATTTCATTACTTTCCATAGTAAGAATTAGGTGATTTTGTGATCTAACATGTGGTTTTGTAGGGTGTGGTTCCTAATTGTGTACTGCAGATACCACTGGGGGCTTTGTCCGACAACTTAGGAATATATCCTTTTTCAAATAATGTTTACTTTTATGTACTTTAGCTTGCATATGTACGTAGTTTCATATGATCACTAAAGTGGGGGATAAATGTAGCATCATAAATTATACACCCTTACTAGGGTGGTACAATTCCACGCTTGGTTTAGCACCTGCCTTAGTGTGTTTTGCATCTTTAATTTATAATCTCTTTTAAGTATTTAATTAAATCTAAATCCTTGTTTCATCACTTCACACATTATAAAGTTGGGCCATTTACCCTAAGTGTGTCCCATTTCATTTTATTCTTTTAATTAATCATTAAATCATAAACCCTGATTATGTCCTATTTTGATCTTTAAGGCCCAATTTTGCACATCAAAACATCTCAGAATCAACTATAACTTTGGGATTCTCTCTAATATCATCATATCTAACGACCCTAAAAATTTAATGAAACCTTGGTCTGACGGGGTGCACTTTGCACCTGGTCCCCGAAATCTTTCCCAAAAGTTTGGGAGCACAATTCTATGATATTATAATGATTAACCCCAAAAGATTGGGGAGAAATTCAAATCCTAGGTTGGCCTATAGATGAAATTAAGATCTAGGGTTTCATACATAAAGCTCTCTTTCTTCATTTGAAGGCCTAGAATTTTTTGGGCTAAGGGCTAGTGATCATAAGGAGCCTTCTATGTAGTGAAAGAGTAGATCTTTGGAGTCTTCAACAACATTCAATAACACCTATCAAGCATTCATCAAGCATTCCTTCATCAATTGGGGTTTTTTGAAGATATAAGAAAGAAATAGGAGATCACGGACTGAAGATTGGCTTGTACCTCTCCCTTCAGGTTGGATATGGTTTCATGCTATTTCTATGTCTTTGTATGAGCTTCATTACATCAATTTGATTTACATTCATTCTTTAGATCACTTTGCATCATTGATTTAGAGCATTTAATTTATTAATTACAAGCATTTAGGGTTTACTCTTTAGGGTTGCTCTAGATCATTTGCATTCATCCTAAGATCTTTCACACAGACAAGATTCTTGCACACACTATTTTACTATATAGGTCAGCTATTTGTTGAAGTGGAAATCACCAAAACAGGGGTTTGAATAAGGAAAAACCCATATAACCACCCAAAACCCTATTTTCAGCTACAAGTGCAGATTTGGGATCTGAGTGTCGCTATAAGTTTCAAGACTGACAGAACACATAGGGGCTATTCCAAGGTTTAGATTTGGATACAAATCCCTAGGATAGGGTTGTGGCACCCTAGTCCTTCCTGCCTTGGTCCTCCTTGTTTTCAGTAGAATTTTGGAGGATAACAACTTAGAACCCTAAGATTCCAGTCTGTTAGGTACAACTTTTAGTTTGTAGAATTAGGACAGGGGCACAACACTCTGGTCCCAGACATTTTGTCTCAGATGTTTGGCATAGGTGCACCTCTGAATTTATCTCTTAATCTTTACCTTTTAGTAGTATATCATTTATTCTCAGCCTTGCATTGCCAGATTAGGGTTGCTTATGCATACTTGTATTCTAGGTTAAATCGTTCAAATTTGCACTTTGCACCACTTCTTCCCTTCATTTTCAGCAAAGGAATAGAAACCTTAAGAGGTAATCCTTGGCTCTCTCTTTCTCGTAAGTGTTGGAAACCAATAACACTAAGAGGGGAGGGGGGTGAATCAGTGTTATACCAGAATAGATGATTTTAATCTTAATAAAACATTCATACACCAATTGGTATATTGGTATAAGAAAAATTGAAAGAAGTAATGCAACCAATAAGCCAAACACATAAATGAGAAACATAAAACATAGACTTATACATGGAAAACCTCAAAGAGGAAAAACCATAGTGGGATTTGTGACCCACAATATCAATTCACTGGCCATATGAAGAGATATTATAATATATGATGGGCTTGCACTTGCAGGAAGGCTTACAGCCTAGAGCACACTGCTCATCAAAATAGGAGCCTCACTGACTACATAACAATCTAGACAATAATCCGGAGAAGTTTTGAACTGTAAAAAATAGCATTCCCTATGCTAGATTATAGTTCTAATTTAAGCTCTGTCTATTCCGGTTAAAACCCTAAACCTCAATACCGAAATATCCCTTACATTGAATTCCTCATATACATAGTCTCTCTGATAAATTTTGCATTACATTACATCCATATATCCATCCTATCATCATATACCCATATATTCCTATTACAAAATGATCTAATCAATCTTCCCTATATACCCTATACAATTTACATTCCTTATGTTGGCTTACAAAGATATATACAATAACATATTACATGTCGGCCAGATAACAAAAATGAATAATCATTAAAACAATTTGCCGATGTTGGATCCAAGATGTGTTGGCCTCCAATAAAGATGACCTTTGCTATACCATGTTGGCCTGCATTTCCAGTTCCTAAGGAAATCTTCTACCCTACCAATGTCAGTGCCGGTGTAGAGTCTGTGAAGTGCCTGCCGGTACACCATATGAAGCCAGAACCCAAAATCATGTTGCCATCAATGAAAGCATAATGAAACCAACCAATAGAGTGTCAATTGCCAACATCAAGAAGTATCCAAAGTGTGTTACCTTCCTAGGCTCTTTCATATTCCATAGTGTATACATGAGAGTGGGATTAGGGCTTGTTTGCTTAGTCTCACTTTTTTCCCTACATAGAACCTGAAACTACAAAATTACAACCCTTTTAGTAGTCATTATGATTTGACCTTGAACATGGTTGTGTGAATTTACAAGCAATATTGTATTTAAGTATATTTCTTAATTAGTTAAAACTCTAGAAGAGGTATATCCATCATAGTAACATCATAGAAAATACTAATTGCATTACTAGTGTGTATCATCATAATAGACATATTGCATGACTACTTGACTTTGATATGTATCTATCTTCATTCACTCAACCCACCCAAGAGATTGAATAAAGGCTTAGAAATACTTACCTAGTAGGAACTTCTAAATGTCGTCTATTAACACTATCCTACTTTAGATATAGGTACAAAAAGTTGAGACTTATCTTTAACAATCATCAATTTTGTTCTAGTATACTTTTATAGGTTAGATGTCTTTCCATGCACCAAATTTACTTCTATAAACATAAAGTTTTGTTTCAAAATTGTAGATTTACAGTAAAGTGAAATACAACCATTTTCTAAAGTCTAAGGCATTCATTACAAAACGGTCATATTTTTCTACACATTGGCAAATGAATTCCTAGCATCTTTTATATTATATTGGGTGAGTGCATTGAACTAGGGATAAAAAAAAGTAGCCAAACTAGAAATTTTAACTATAGAAAAATCACGTTACACTAAATGCATGTTATGTAACACGTGTTATAATATCCTAGAAAAAATCATTCAATTTTTTAAAATTACAAAAACTTATTAAGTGTTGTAGTTGGCTATGTATAGGAGGTAATACACGATTGTGATCTTAACGTCAATGAATTACCAAGTTCCATTAATTTTTTTCTTCCAATGCCATATCACAAGAGGTAAAATGTGCTTGTGTTTTCAATATGGCAATGAATTACCAAGTTCCACCAAATATTTTCTTCTAATGCCAAATCACAAGAGAGTGATCATTTTTTTTCTTTCTGTTTTTCAAATCTTGTTTAGATTTTTATAAAATTTATCCAATAGTGTTTTAATAGTAGTAACCAACAATAGTTCCTTTGCAAATGTTTTTTTTGAGCAATAGGATTTCCCATTGCTAGTTTTGGTAACCTACAAAGTGCATGTGACCAACATAACACCTCTACATGTACTAGTGAATTGTATAGGTGTTAAAGGACAATATTGGTGTCTTAGTTGATCTCAAAAGGTTGGACTTTTTGGGACTTTGATTCCAGTTTTTTCTTCTAGATTCCTTAATCCTACTATCATCTAGGAATAAAAATTCCTCAATTTTCTCTTTGTTGGAATCAGGGATCACTGAGAGGTGGGGGAGTGAATCACTGATCTACTGGTTAGTAGATTTTCAAACTTAACTTTAAACCACTGAAAGAAACAAATGAAATTGAAATGCAGAAACATAGAACAAACAACCGCAAAAAGTATAACACGATATGTTTATGTGGAAACCCAAGTGGGAAAAACCATGGTGGGATTTGAACCCACAATATTATTCCATTATGGCAAAAAACAAAATAATATTACAATATGGGAATGCACAGGCATTCAGGCACACTACCTAGAGCTCACTGCTCAATTACAATAACCTGGAAGGCTACAACCCTCAGAGAAGGCTCACTACCTTATACATTAGTTACAGTGATGAATTACAATGAATCAACTCTGAAGTAGCATCTACAATACCTCAATGAGTTTTGGTTGTGTGCTAAATATACCGAATGGATCACCTTCTTTGTTCTACTTTGTTATGCCTTGTCATGGTCTCAATCAGCTACCAGATCAAGAATGTGCACATGAAACTGTGCTACAAAATATTCTCGATCACCACTTGCTTGCATACAATCACATCATACACCAAAAAGATCATCCACACCAAACTTATAGATCAACAATCACAAAATAGGTAATTTGCCATGTCGGTCTGCTAGTGTAACATGTACTCTCATGTTGGCTTGACTGGAACCCAAATAATAAATACAAATCACCAAAAAAATAATAAAATGATATGTTTATGTCGACCCAATCCTCCCAAGCACGATTTAATGCACTGCAATCAACAAAAGCTTCTGGAACAAAAATGCTCTGTTCTTCCTGAATTACTGGTTAATAGGCTACCGATTGACATCTACTTCCGGTTAAGAAGAATTATGGTTACCAGATCAAATCTCTAAGAAGAGTTTCCATCAATGACAACCCTAAACCAATAATCAACCACTAGAAACTACCAGAAGCCAATGAATGAGTGTCAATTGCCAACAATATCTTCCATTGGCATTGATAGAAACACTTGCGAAAAATGGCTAAGGGTTGGGAACTGTACATCGATTCAAAATAATCAAAATAATTTATAACACTCCCCCTTAGACAAAGAATTCCACTCTTTTACACTATACATTTTTCACCTTTCCTCTCCTCCTTTGACAACAATACCAAAGATGGGGTGTTATCCAAAACTTATATACAGAGATATTTTCTGGATATATTCTACAAATACTTGAAGATGTCAGCATAAATAGTCTTCAAAATTCCTAGGTGATTATCCTACCCACTCTTCAAGTTATCCAAAACTGTGATGAATGAACTGAATACCATGGCATGAATTTCTAATTCCTTTAGATCAAATGGCATAGGCTGGGTCATTTCCTTCATATAGTCTACCTTATTACTCAACATGGTGTCCAATCGGGGGGCAATCAGGTTCCAGAGTTCACCAACTTTTCTCAAAATTTTGTCTTTGTCTGCTTGGAGGCTTCATAACTGATCATTTAGAGATATAATCCACACTTCCAAATTTTTGGTTAGACCTACATTTGGGTCAAAGGACTGTGAAATAATAGCAAGCTTTCCCTAGCAAACACCTACCTGCTTGTCTATATCTAGAGTGAGTTTAGGAAAAAATAGACAAGACTTGTACAATTTACTGCTTTTTGACAATGCATCAGAAATAATCTACAGTCTCTTATTTATTCTCACTCTACCATCCTCAATCATCTTCTTGAATGTCTGCATCCTAACATCCTTAAATCTATCCAAAACTTTCTGAGTAGAAGACTTCTATAAAGAATCAAAATTTGTATTTACATTGTTAATCAATTGTAATAATTTACCAGAGGGGATTTTATTAGAATCTAATTGTACATTTGGAGCCACCTTTTGTAAAACATCAACCGACATCAGAATGAGCTTCTTATCTTAAGATTTAGACTTCACCAGATCCTTACTGGATTGGGCTTGCACAACAACTGTGAGCTTGATCTTTTCTACAAGAGACATTTGCCCAAGGTTCAGTGGACCATCTAGATTTATAGGGATATGAGGTGTGATCTCTGTAACTATCAGAGTGATAATTTCTGAATCAACTACTCCTTTTCTTTTTCACTCTCAGCATCCTTCTTCTCTTCTCCAACCCCATTATCTTTTGCACTAGTGTTGCCACCTGGTGCAATATCATCCTTTTGGATCTCAAGGGTTGTTGAACTATCCACCACCTGAGGATTATCATCAGTCTCAACATCAAGTGATGTGTTACCTTGATCTTCTAGATGTCTCTTAATTTGAGTTTCACCCTTCTGACCATAAAAACACCTTGCTTTTCTTTCGGATGTGAAGACTTAAATTCATCTTTGTATAAGGGATCATTTGAAATTATCTTTCTCTAGATATCTTTTGTATCCCTTTTTCCTTCCTCAACCTTCCCACTCATTAATTTGTTCACTCTATTTTTGCTTCTAAATTCTTTCTTATTCGCTTCCTCAATAAGCTTCTTAGCTTCTTCATGAGTGGTACAAGTGTAGACATTTATTAGTTCTCTCTCTTTCATCTCTTTGTTTGTTTTGCTTGTTGTCATTCTCCTTGCATCCATAAGAAAGTACAAATCCTTGGGAATTCTCTTCTCCAACTCAATTAATGTTTTGCGAAAATTATGCAAATATAATACAACTACTTCTTTTGCCTTTCTTTGATCAACCTCATTCAAATTTGCATAACTCACTCCAATATTCTTTAGATTACCATCTACAATTATCTCATCAATCAACCGATCTACTGATAATGAAGGAACCGATGCAGATTTACCTCATTTGATACTAGACTCAGGTTGAGTTTTAACCTTTCTTTCTCTTTGTGGTCTTCTGGTAGGGGAAGGATCAGATTTTGCTTTCTTGCTTTGTTGGGCTCCACTAGACTGCAACTTCCTCATCACTCTCACAAACTCACCTTTCTTCTTTTCCTTTCTTACTTTCTCATTAAATTCTATTTCAGATGCCACCAGATACACATAAACATAAGTCCTCTTGGGCTTCTCCTTTTGCTTCAATACACATTTCCCAGATGGGCTAGGTCCTATATATTGTGCCACTAGAGCAGTAGTAGACTTGGTTTCTTTAGGTTTGACCTTGGAAGGAACTGAATCAACCTTAGGTTTCTTGGTTTCCTCTTTGGCCTCTTTATGTGCATATCTTTCTCTTTCTTTCTTCACCTCATCTTGGGTGAATCCCATCTAATCTACCACCTCCTCAACCATCTTAGTAACTTTCCTTTTTCTGGTAGGTGTAATGAATTGTCTATGAAATTCAAGGTCTTTTTCCTTGAATGTTCCCAATCTCCCTTTCTTACAATCCACTAATTGACTCAGCAAATGTTGAGCATATGCCTCAAGTGTGATGGAGTCAAATTCATACCCCATGGGCATGATCCATACTATTTTGGGTTCCACCACTTCCATTTGGCATTGATCTTTGTCTATCATGAAAGAAATGGTTTGATCATACTTCTCCACAATTTAATTAGGGATTCTCTCTCTACTTTTCATTGCTGCTTGGAAAGATTTGAAGTATCCCTAGAGAGAAGATATTCTCATTGTATTATCTTTGATTCCCCATAATCCCTCTTTAATTTGCATCGCCATTGGTCTATCATACACCCATTTGAACTTTCCTTTCACACCAGGTATCTCATTCAAGAAGTACAAGGTGAAGCAAATAAGAAGAGTTCCATATTTGAAGGTGTGCTTCTTATCTTGCTTAATTTTCTTCAAATTTCTTAATAACTCATTCAGGAGGACTATGCATAGGTTATACCTTTTGTCTTCTTTCAAAATCTGATATGCAGAGTAAATGGAAGTACTAGAAACTGAGTTGTGTCTAGTTGACTGGTAAACCTTGTAACCAACCACCTTTAATGCAAAATTTACATCATTCTCAAGAATGTCATTTATGATCATTTCTCTATTGTCAAATTTGGTACCAGTGGTCACTATCATCGTATCATTCAATAGTTTCCTTAGGATAGGTACATCACCAATTTCAATGAGGCATGTCATATATTGAATTACATTTTTGGTAATATTTTGGGGCCTACCAAGCCATACAAACTCATCATGAACTCAAATAAGAATTTACTGGATCCACTTTGCTTCATCAAACAACAAAAAGGTGGACAAACTGCGAAAAACCCTTGTCCTAAAGAAATTTTTACTTGGGTTTGAGATTTCCCAAACTGTCTTCCAAGTGTTTGTTATACAAGTCCAACATATCTACGTTACCAAGCTCCTCGAGATCATAATGGATGTATTCCTTAATATCTTCATTATGAAGCACTCTGTAGTGTACCGAAGAAAATGCACCTTCTAGATCACCTTCAAAAGACTTGAAAGGTTGTTTCTTGAATACAGGTATGGCCTTGTCCTTAATCTCAACCACCAAAGGAATAGCAACACCAAAAGTTGAAGCCATTTTAAATTTAGAGTTTGCAGAAATAGATGGTTTGAACAGATAAATACCTTGACTTGCAATCGGACTTTGGAATTCGCCTTAGGATCGCTAAAATCATTGTGGAAATCACCAAATCGCTTTTCTCTTCTTCTTTGCACTATTTTCTTGATCACATCGTGACAAATGAAGCTGTCAAATGCCTTTTTATCCTTTGAAAACCTAATTCTTCACTGCAATAAATGTTGCAACCGATTACCATGATTTCTATAGGGTTGCTTACTAGAGTATCAAATCTTCTCTGAAACTTCCATATAACATTTGCATTAATGATTTAGGCCTTTTTCAACCTTCCAGAATTGATTGTAGATCACTGAAGAGGGGGTTCTTAGAATCTGCATGAAAAGTCCCCCCTAAGGCATAAAGCCCTAGTTACCGGATGAGGATCCTGCACCAAATTTAGGTGCAAATCCATTTTCTACTTTGGATTCATCTTTTCTAGACTACATCTTCTCATGTTTGTCTCTGATCTCTTCTACCTTCACCTTTCCCTTCTCTTATGATTTGTTCTTGTCTACCAGAACACTGTTCTTGCTTCTACAGTACTTTGCAATGTGACTGATTTTATTGCACACATAAAAAACAACATTGTTCTGCATAGGTCTGAAGTTCATCTGATTTGGTCTCATCCTGCACTGGTTAGAGGTATGTCCAAACATCACACAAGAATAACACTTCTTGTTTTGGAAGTAATTCGTTACTGGACTACACATATTTGACTTGTAACCAAAATTATTGCATATGAAACACTGACCAGTAAAGGTAGGAACATTATTCATCCTACTTCTGCATTGATTCGCCATATGACTAAATTTATTGGAAGTAAAGAGTCTACCATTGAATTTATGAGCATTAGGTTGTCTTACCGAAGGATTATTTCTCTTCTTTTGATTAGGTTTTGCATTGCCTTGTCCAAATCCAGAGGATTCACCTTTCTCATATCCAAGTCCTCACATGTCCTTTGCATATCTTTGACTTTACAATATCTCATCAAGCCTTGCTGAGCTAGCTTTGAATTTGTCTTTGTATTCATTAGCAGTAGCAAGTTCGTCTATTAAGGTAGAAATATTTATTTCAAGTTCTTGACCATTATTCCTTGACTATGTCAATTCAATCTTCAACTGATCATTCTCATAGGTAAGCCTGAAGCATTCACCATCTCTTTCCTTCAATGATTGTGCCAGATTCTCTTTATTCTTCTTCCAGTCCTCAATCTCCTTAGTCAGCCTCATCACAATGGATTGCATCTCATTATTCAAGGCAACAATATCTCTTTCAAGCTTCTTAAATTCATCAACTTTATCCTGGTATTCCATCCTTCATCTTGTCCATCAATTCTTGCCTCTTGTCTTTTGAAGTGTTCACTTGATCCTTCAAGTAATAAATGAAATCATCAGCATCATTCAGGTTTTTCTTCAAAGTACAAATGCCACTTCTAGTTGCATCAAGATCCTCAAGTGCCACACAAAGTTGTCTCTGAAAACCAAAATTCATTGATTCAACCTCCTGAACCTTCCTTATGTGGTTAAGCTTCCTTATAGAAACTAGGCTCTGATACCAATTGTTGGAATCAGGGATTACGAAGAGGGGGGGCCAATGATCTACTAGTTAGCAGATTTTCAAACTTAACTTTAAACTACTGGAAGCAAAAAAATGAAACTAAAATGCAGAAACATAAAACAAACAACCACAAAAGTTTAACACAATATTTTTACGTGGAAACCCAAGTGGGAAAAACCACGGTGGGATTTGAACCAACAATATTATTCCACTATGGCCAGTAGAAAAACAATATTATAATATGGGAATGCACAGGAATTTAGGCACATTGCCTAGAGTTCACTGCTCAATTACAATAACCCAGAAGGCTACAACCCTTAGGGATGGCTCATTGGCTTACAAATTAGTTACAGTGATGAATTATAGTGAATGAACTTTGAAGTAGCATCTACAATGCCTATATGAGTTTTGGTTAAGTGCTAAATATATTGACTGGACCACCTTATTTGTTATGCTTTGTTCAGCCCTATTCACAGTCTCAGTAAGCTCCCAGATCAATAATGCGCACATGAAACTGTGCTACAAAGGATTCTTAATCACCACTCGCTCACATACAATCGCATCATACACCAAAAATATCATACATGCCAAACTTATATACCAACAATCATAAAATAGGTCATTTACCATGTCAGCTTGACTGGATCCCAAAGAATAAAAGAGGATCACCAAAACAATAATAAAATTATGTGTTTATGTCATCCCAATCATCCCAAGCACAATTCAATGCACCACAATCACTAGAAAGCTTCTAGACCAAAAATGCTTTGTTCTTCCTAAAATACTAGTTAACAGGCTACTAGTTGATATCTGCTTTTAGTTAAGAAGAATTGTGGTTACCAGATCAAATCTCCAAGAAGAGTTGACATCAATGATAACCCTAAACCAATAATCAGCCACCAGAAACTACCAAAAACCACTAGATGAGTGTCAATTGCCAACACTATTGTCATTTACTAGTTTTCCATTCCCAACTCTTTAAATATTAGTTTGTTTAAGATATTTAAATCTAAAACTATTTACCTTTTTCTGTTAAAAATATTAGTAGTGCTATCTTGAATTAAATTGTGTATGAAATATTTAGGCCTAAGCTTGTGTATAACACATAAAACCAACCAGCCAGCCTAGGATTTCCCAAAAAAAATATTTTAATAACATAAAACTAATACCTAAATTTTGATGTTAGATCTAGGATGTATAAATTGGGATAGTTGAAATCTACAATTACTTAATTTACCTATAATTACCTAATTTACCTATATATGAACTTGCGACACTTTTGTGACTCCAAATCTAATCTTTATAAATATGGATCAATACCCAGTGCACATAAATAACTTGCAACTATAAATCTAAACATATCGAATATAGATCTTTTGTGGTTACAAACAATAATTCACCTTGGTGTTTGAACCTACAAATAATAATTTGGTAGTGTTGACTGATGAGCTCAAATAATGACTCAATTTTGTCTATGTTTTCTATACTTTTACTAGGTTTTGACAAGGGTTTAGATACTATTTAGGTCCTAAAACTCTAGTAAAAAAATGATCCTGTTATGTTTTTATGAACTTGACAAAATGGAATGAACTTACCCTTACATATATTTCTTTTGGTTAAAATTATGATTAATGATGAAGTGGCCATGCTATGTGATTTATCCATATTAATCTTGCATGTAGTTAGATAAATGTTATTCTGACATGGAATAGATATACCTTTGTTTTTTACATAGTAATGATATGATGTAGGAGTTAATGAATAACATGAAAAGGTCAAAGATTCACAATATGGGAGTTCATGCTAGTTAGTTGTCTGAAGACAAAGTCTCATCAAGATGAATATTGAAGGAGTCAAGAGTCAGTTATCTACAACTCAAAGAGTGTAATTATGAAACTTTGGTATTCATGTTTGTAGGAGAATAAATCTAGGAGGGATAGTTATGCTAGATTTCCTCTATAGTTGAAACAACTTGATTATTTCCTATTCAGAGTGTAACTCCATGTCCTCTTTCTTATGTTGTAATAAATGGCATCCTCCTAATGTTTTGGGAGTGGACCTTCCAGTAGTTGAAGCTAGTTAGGAGTTTCTTTATTATAAATAAGTTCAGATATTCCTTCTCAGGGATGATGAACATAATTTATTGTAATTTTTAGTCTTTTATTGTAGGATAACTTAACAGCAAATGTTATGATGTAACAAGTGTTTTCAGATTAATAAGACAATATTCTAGTTTGTAGCACTTAGTTGAGTTTTGTGAGGACTTGATAAGGGGTTCTACTTAGTAAAAATTCCACCCTTTGTATTCAACAATTATTTTCCTTCAGTATTTAGTTTGTTCACCTGGCAGTTGACTATTCTTGCAGCTACTAGAAATTATCATGTGATTGTTCTCATATCCAAGGTAGACAAAGTAGTTTCCTTCCCGCTTGCTACAAACCAAGTTCTTGTTTTTCTAAATTCAAGGTAGCTTCTATTCAATAATTTACGTTATTTACTTTCAAAAACATTTTTTTCTTAGTAGAATGACTATAATGAGGACTTCAGTGCATATACCTTGCTGACTCATTTCAAGTATATGCCCTGGGTTGAAAGAGAAATATGATTACATAATGATCATATAACTACGTAGTATGCATTTCCAATCCCTAAGTCATGGGCTCAAAGTCTATTTATTCTAACTATTAGGAGAGAAACATTTTTCAAGGCATTGTTGTCAGGGATGGTGTCAAACTAGGGAACCTTTTGGAGTCATTTGTAGTTGTATTTTATTTCTAGATTTTGTTTTAGATACAATTTTCACTTTCATAGAGTAATGATCTACTGTTATTTCTAAGTTAAGACAACATCCATAGGAGAAGAGATGTCATAAGACTAGGTATGCCACAAGACCCATTATCTTTCAATGGTCCTTATACAAATACTTATAATCCTAATAGTTAGTGGCAACCACCTTACCCACAAAACTATGGAATTTTCCTTCACAACCTTGGAATAATCAAAATACATGGCCCAATTATCAGAACTCCCCATCTCCATGGTCTCAACCTCAAGGGAATTAGCAACAACCTCAAGGGGGTTCGCAACAACCTCAAGGGAATTGATAGTAGACATCCCAATGGAGGGGAGGACAACAATGGCCAAACTAGTCTACTGGTTACCTACAACTATCTTAACAAAGTCAACAGTAGCAATCCCTAATGCCTTCTCCTAACCCAAATACTAGTGCGCCTAGACCTACTCAATTGCCAATATAACTTGTCCCTAATCCAAAAAGCAAACCACAACAATAGCATGTTTATTCTGCTAATCCAATTCAATATCCTACATATATTGTAGGCATAAGTGATATACATATTTGATCAGGGACAACTCTACCAACACCCTCTTCCCTAGTGATAATTGAGTTACCTATAGAAGAAGTTGAGTGTGATAATTTACCTAGTCCACCTGTACCATCCTGTTAGCCACAAAAATATGATGAAACACCTCCATTTACTCAAAGGCTTATGATGGAAGTAACAAAGAAAAAGGAGGAACCAATTTTTAATCTCATAGATTAGTTGAAACATGCTTGTGTCAAAATTCATCTATTCCAAGCCATTAAAGATGTCCCAATCTACAACAAAGAAATCAATGAGGCTTGTTTAAAGAAACTAGGAAGAAAGAAAAAAGATCCACAAATAGTCCACAAAAAGTTCCTAAGTATTCTGACCCTGGTAGCCTTGTAGTCGGAATTGTCATCAATAATGTCGTAATTGATTTAGGTAATTTAGGTGCAGCTATCAATGTGATGACAAAAGATGTCATGAAACATCTAAACATCACTACTCTAAGACCTACCCTTGCCATCTTGCAACTAGTAGATAGTTATACTATTAGATCTGATGGTATGGTGGAAGAACTTGTAGTCACCCTAGATTCTTCAGAAAACCTAGCTGATTTTATGAGTCTATCTCCAAAGGCAACTCTGGGAGGATATCCCATTATTCTAGGTAAATCTTGGTTAGCTACAACTGATGTTTTTATAGGATGTAGGTCAGGGGATATGATAATTTTAGATGGCATTTCTACTAAGAATCTTGCACTTTATTCCCCAACAAAACCTCATCTTGATTTGACACAACTAGTGTGGCCTTACATAGGGGAGGAAACTGGCTGAAGTAAATTCACTTGCACAAGTTATGGTGATAGATAAGGATCCCTTCCTGTAGTTTCAAGAGGAAGATTAAATACTCCCCAACATCCTTTAGAAAAATTATGGAGCAGTTGAGCAACCAAATGGATGTTCATCAAGTTTTGCATGTCCATTACAGTCAATCCTTCTTGTTCCTAGTTCAAACAACTTTCTTGTAGCCAAAGAGTTATTTCATACATTACTACCACATGAGGTACAACTGCCATATCTTACTGAAGCATCTATGATTGAATTGACTAAGAAAATAGAAATATCACCAGACAAGTGTTTGAATATTAATAATAATCTCACTCAATATCAAAATGTGTCTTTGATAGAATTGCTTAAATCTCACAAGCAATAATTTGCATGGGATTATCATGTCATGAAGGGTTTGGATCCTAAGTTGTGTACACAAGATTTATATTAGAGAAGATTGCATACCAATGAGACAGCCACAAAGGAGAATCAATCCTGCATTAAGAGAGATATTAAAAGGAGAACTTCAAAAGTTGCTAGATGTAGGATTTATATACCCAAACTTCTAATAGTCAATGGGTATCCCCTCTAGTAATAGTTCCTAAAAAGAATGGAAAATGGAATGTCTATGTAGATTATAGAGAACTTGATGTTACAATTAAGAAGGATCATTTTCCACTTCCTTTTATTGACCAAGTGTTGGACTCTTTAGTAGGTAAACACTACTCATTCTTAGATGGTTTTAGTGGATAAAACCAGATAAGAATTGCACTTGAAGATGAAGAAAAAACAACCTTTACCTTCCCATGGGGAACCGATGCCTACTGTGTACTCCCATTTGGATTATGTAATGCTCTAGCTACTTTTTAGAGAGTAGTAATAAGCATAGGGTAAAACCACAATGTTGTCTCACACTTTTATAAAGGCACCAACCAACATAACTAAAACTATTTAACTTCGACCATAGAAAATGACATTTCTAAATTGAATTTTGAAATGATATAAACTGACCAAATGTAGAAATATTAATGAAATTTATGTTTATTGTTTTTTAAATTTTTTTAGGAAAAATATTGATATTTTTTTTATAATTTCAAAGATATATTTTTCATTGTTGAAAAATGCTAAAAAAATTAGGGGTTCTAGTCGGCACCACACAAAAAAATGAAAATGGACTTATTTTTTGATGATTTTTTTTTTCCAAGTAGAGAACATATATATGTAGTTATAAATTAAAAAAAATTAAATTTTGATGTATATTTTTCTCAATATAATATTTTCAAGTCCAACATAGCTAAATTTGACAGTTTTTGGTCGATGTCACCTCTTGACTAGTAAATTTATCATTAACCCAAAATAAAAATATCCTTTTTGTGAATATTCTCTCATCTAGTGAAAACTTATTTTTAAATTTTTATTTATTTTTTTATTCATTTTTTTTAAATTTTAAATCAGCTTCTTCTTTTTACTTTAAAAAGCTACTCACAATGTTTAATTAATAAAAAATATTCAAAATTATCAAAATAGTAAAAAAAATATATGACCGGATTCATGACTTCGAGATCTGCAAAAGGGTATTTTTTGTTTTTTGAAAGAAAAAAATCAAATTGATAAAAAATTAGCCAGAAGTTGAATTTGGCAAAAATGCACAAAAGTGGCCTTTTTGGTGCCACATGGCAGGCCACATAGGATAGTTTGGTCGAACTACCCTTAGTTTCAACATTTAAAAAAAAAATGGTTTTTTTTTTATGGTGGATTTTCAACTAAAGGAATTCAGCCAAATTGGCCTAAATGAGTTCGACCAAACTCCTAGTGTCATTTCGGCATTGTGCAACTGAGAAGTAGTTCGACCGAACTTAGTTCGGCTGGATAATCCTCCGTTGGCCTAAAGTGTGACACAACTCCATTGTTTTGCCTCATATTCTCAGATATCTCACATGATTGCATGAAGATATACATGGATTACTTTACTGCTTATGGGGGCACATATGAGGAAGCATTCATCCACTTGGAAAAAGTTTTGCAACAATGTGAGGATCACAATCTGTCCTTGAATAGTGAAAAGTGTTTTATGATGATGAAAGAGGGAGTTGTGCTTGGCCATTTCATTTCACAAGCTGGTATCCAAGTTGACCCTGCTAGAATAGAGGTAATTATGAATCTCTCTACTCCTGGTAAACAAAAAGATGTCAGAAGTTTTTTAGGACATGCAGGGTATTATAGGAGGTTTATAAAATATTTTAGTACAATGACATGACCATTGTATAATTTATTGACAAAAGATGTGGAATTCCAATGGACCCCATAGTGTGAGAAAGCCTTCTCTGAATTAAAAATAACACTAACCCAAGCACCTATTCTTAAAGGATCCAATTGGGCACTCCCCTTTCATATCCTTACTAATGCATTAGATTATGCTATAGGTTTTTTTTTGAGGCAAAAAGAAGCCAATGTAGAAAATTCTATTTACTTTATCAGTAAAAAATTGCAAGGACCCGAATTTAACTACACTGTCACAGAAAAAAGAGATGTCAGCAATCATATATGCACTTAATAAGTTCAGACACTACATCACTGGCTACCAAATATTTGTTCATACAAACCATGCAACCATTAAATACCTCATGAATAAATCCTCAATTTTAGGGAGATTAGTAAGATGTATATTGTTGATGCAATAATTTAATATCACCATTGTTGGCAAGCCAAGGAAAGCCAATGTGGTAGAAGATTTTATATCAATATTAACAATAAATGAAGATCCACAAGTCATTCATGAATCATTTCCAGATGAACATTTGTTCTCTATTGTTGTCTATACACCTTCGTATGTTGACATAGCTAACTACCTAGTTGCTCACAAGATTCCTCCTCATTTATCACCAAAAGAGAAGGGATTTCTTGTTGAAAATAACTTTAATTTCTCATGGGTACCAGGGTGCCTATTCTATATTGGCCCAGACCAAAAAATGCGAAGGTGTCTCTAGGAGGATGAAACTTATGACATCCTACATGCATGCCTATTGGCATTTCAATAGAAAGGAGATTGTTGGCATTTCAATAAGGATATTGAGAAGGTTGTTGGAGATCGTTGATATAATTGAAGAAGGATGATTACTGTCTTAATAATATTATTTTTTCATTGATGTCAAGAAATTGATTTTCTTATTCAGTATGATGTTGCCATATCTTAAGAAGTATGTTTTCATGAGTATTAAGAAGTTGGTAAGTGACACAGAAAGAATGTGATAATGAAGGGGAGAAATAAGTTATTTAATAAACAACTATTACTGAGTTAGACAATGATGAGATCATCTTGTTTTGATTGTTTTGATATCCTACATATGTTGTTGATTATAAGTTTAATACTGTACTATGTCACCGAGCAAAGAATCTAGTTGGTAAACCCTAAGGTTATCGATATCGATTAAAGAAGGCAGAATGTCTACCGAGTGAATTTTAGTATTTACCAAGTAAAAACTGAGTTATAACATATCGCATTGGATGGATAAAAGAATTATTTAATGAAGGATGCTGATGAGATGGATATGAACAAATGATTGGTATGTTGTGCAAGAAGTTTGTTAAGAATCTACGACAATGGAAAATCAAGAGGAAGATCAACAACACAGATTGAATGGAAATAACCTAGCACAAGTTCCAAGGAAGGAATGCAAGTTCCAAGGTGAGGTAAAACATTTTTCAGATTGAAGGATACATTGAACCTAGTCAAGTTTGATGATCTGATGGCTAAGATTGATCATGGGAAATGTGATCAAGGAGATTAAGCCGTTAGGTATTGTTTATAAATAAGAAATTGTTGATGAACAATGCATGTGGGCAAATGTATGCACAATGATGCTACAATAATGTTTACCAAGCACAGAAGCTTGAAGATCTGATTGTAGAACAGATTGAGAAGCCCAACAAGGGACAAGATAAGTCTTATGACAAGATTTTTTTGAGCACATAGAATCTGCTTTAGCATTTTAGATGTGAAGTTGCAGATATATTTTATTACTGTTATTTATTTTGTAAGTGACAGGAAATCTCTTAACCGAGTGGACTTAATAGTCTTATTTGTAAACCCTCTAGCAAGGTAACATTCTAAATGAGTGTTTGAAATCCTTTGACAAGATCACTTCTAACAAAGTGCAAGACTCTAACAAGTCTGAAGGAAATCGCTTAATCGGGTCACATCTAGCAATGTGTTTGTAATCTTTAACAGGATTAGATTTTAACTGAGCATACTCTAGAAGGGTATATTTCTTAGTGGGTCTGAAATCCCACAGTGGTTTTTCCCTATTTAAGTTTCCACGTTAAATATGGTGTTATATGTGTTGTGATGTTATCTGTTCATGAGTTTGAATGTTTTATAGTTTTGGTTATATATTCTGAAGTATAAGCTACCGAGGTTGAATCTGTTGAATATATTGAAGATTAAGTGTTCATGATTCACCCCCCCCCCCCCTCTCTCATCTTATTAACTATTGGAATCAGAGATTTACAATTGGTATCAGAGCTTTACAACCATGATGAGCCCTATGGAGGATATTTTGCAACTAGAAGGACAAACATTAAGATACTCAATACAAGATACTATTGGCCTATCCTGCACAAGGATGCAGCCAAATACACCGAAAAATGTGATAGATGCCAAAGAATGGGTAGACCCACAAGATCAGATGAAATGCCATTATGTCCACAAGTGGTGGCAACACCCTTTGACAAATGGGGACTTGAATTTGTAGGGCCTATTGACCCTCCATAAAATGAAAAGTCTTACATCTTGGTATGTACTAACTACCTAACAAAATAGGTTGAAGTTAAGGCCATGAAGAATGCAAGGAATAACAAAGTAGCAACATTTCTTTATGAAGAAATCTTCACCTATTAAGGAGTTCCTAGAGAAATAGTAACTCATCAAGGGGCCAAATTTACCTCCACTCTTATCATAGAATATGTAAATGAATACAATATCAGGCTTAGATTATCTACACCTTACCATCCACAAGCTAATGGATAGACAAGAAATCACAAATAGGGAAATCAAAGCTTTTCTCACTAAAACAGTGGCTCTGCATAGAAAATATTTATGGGAAAATGGTGTCTCAACATTGCATTTAAATGAGGTTACTATTTATAGTAATTTTTCATTTGATCACAAAATTATCTAAAATTCTCCTCGAAGCTTCCTGGTTGGCTAGATATGCATTCCGGTAAAGTTACGCTACAAGATCACAACCAGTTTTGAAGATATTAAATTTTCCATTTTGGAGGGGCTGAATGAAAGGTTTAAATTTAATTTTGAGGACTTTAGAGGCCCTAAAACACCCTAGAAAGTGGGTGTAAATATAATATCCATTTACGAGGCAATAGAGCACTTCACGAGCTTTCCAACGCTTCAAACAGTTCGTCAATAGGACACACGGTTCTCAAGTTATGGCCTTCGAAAGTTTGTACTCCTGGAATAGGAAATATAAATTACATCAGACACATAAATGACTTGTAAAAAGGGATGTACATGTCATAGGGCATCTAAAAGAGAGATAAGATCAGCTACACCTTATTGGGTGGTTTGAGCCCATGGTTTTGTAATACCGTTTGATGGTTTCTTGTATTGTATCTCCTATATATGAGGTGTGTGAGATATAGGTTGTGTGTAAGAGTCTTATGGCTATTGAGTTACCTTTGAATCTCTGATTAGTGGTACTCTTGCAAAGAGATTTCTCTACAAATATATTATAATCTTTTTTTATTATTGAATAATATATTAGGCAGCTTTTGGAGTGTGGGGTTTTTCTCCCGAAAGGGTTTTCCGTACATAAATTAGTATGTTATGGTTTGAATGTAATTATATCTATTTCTATTTTATGTAACTATTGTGATGATTTGTAAAAATTTTCGCATTAACCTCCTCTCAATGTTAGTGTAGTAAGTTGTTCCGCTACTTAACTTCCTTACAAGTGGTATCAGAGTTTGATCACCTTTGGTTTCAGCCGTGGGTTGTTGGGTTTTTTAAACTAATCTAGATTTGAGTGGGAACTTTTGCATAAGACACTTTTTTATCTTATTGCAGGAATTTTCAGATGCCAGGTTTGTTAGGGAAAATAGAGGTGGAGACATTTAATGGAACAAATTTTGAGATGTGCAAGATGAAGATGGAAGATCTACTAATAGATTGAGATCTATGTGATGTTGTTGATGCAAATGTGAAAAGACCCTTAGATCCTACTGCGGTGGTGCAATATGATGTTATGGACCGAAAAGCCAAGGGTCTAATCAAATTGTGCCTAGCAGAATCTATTTGGATCAATGTTGACGAATAAAATACTACAAAGAAGTTATGGACTAAGTTTGGTGAAATGTATCAAGCGAAATCTTTATTAAATCAATTTTCTAGAGAAAGAAATTGTGTTCCTTGAAGGTTGAAGAGGGTGGATGAGTTGCAAACCACTCGGAAGAATTCAATATGTTGGTGACTCAATTAGTATATGCCAGTGTTAAGATGATCAAAGAGGAGAAATGCCAAATCTTTCTTTGTTCTTTGCCTAATTCATGGGTTTCTCTTGTTATGGCTATCGGTAATACTTCTATTGTTTTAAAGTATTAAGATGTGGTGGGTGCCCTACTTGGTGAAGAGATGCAAATGAAGGTATCCCATAGTTCAAAGGAATCCCTAACTATTTGTGGAAGACATAAGGAGAAAGGAAAGAAGAGTGAGAAGCATGATAAGTCCAAATCGAGAGGGAGATCAAAATCTCCTAGCAAGTCCAAAGTCATTTGCTAGAATTACGATAAACCAGGTCACACCCATAAGGACTACAAAGAAGAAAAGAAGAAGATTGATTCTAATTCTGAGTCCAAGAAGGAAGATGGTGATGCATTTGTTGCAGCTTTGGCAACTTATGTAGGTAATTATGCCTGTTTAATTGACTCAGGTGCATCTTTTCATATGACCGCCACTAGAGATTGGTTTTTTGAATATGAAGAATTTAATGGAGGTAAGGAGTACTTGGGTGATGATTCACATTTAGACATTGTTGGTCGAGATAAAGTTAGAATCAAGTTTTTTGATGGTATAATAAAAAGGATTAATGGTGTGTTTCATATCCCTAGTTTAAAACAAAATATGTTATTTGTGACCAAAATAATAGACGTGGGTGTGCAGGTAGTCTCTTCTGAAGTAAGGTGTAAGATGATTAAGGGTGCTATGAAAATTGCTAGAGATGTCAAGTTTGGCACTTTATATAAGCTAGAGACATACATTGTTGAGTGTAATAGAACTTCTATAAAAATTAAATTTGTGGAAGATTTGAGGGCTTCACCTTTAGTAGATGGAAATGGCTTTTGGATACCTAAGGGTGCTCTTTCTTCTGAAGAAAATTTACCTACAAAGAAGACTATTTTATGGCATCAGAGGCTTGGCCACATTTGATAAAAGGGTCTAAGGACCTTGAAAAATAAAAACCTTGTTGAAGGTTTGAATGATTGTAATCTTGAATTTGATTTCTATGACCATTACATTTATAAAAAATAAAACCACGTTTAGTTTTACTCGAGTTCTCATAAACCTTTTGGTGTTTTGGATCTTATTCATTCTGATATGTTTGGTTCTGTAGATGTTCCTTCGATTGGAAAATCTACATGTTATGTTTCATTTATTGATGATTTTAGTAGAACATGGTTATATTTTCTAAAGAGTAAATATGAAGTTTTCAGTTGATTTAAAGAATTTAAAACAATGGTTGAGTTCTAGACTGGAAAGAAAATTAAAAGTTTGAGGACTGATAATGGCGGTGAATTTTGCGCTAATGATTTTGATAGATCCTATAAAGACTGTGGCATTAACAGATGGAAAACAACTTCATATTTAATACAATAGAATGGAGTTTCAAAAAGAATGAATAGGACACTGATGGAGAAGGCTAGGAGTATGCTGAGTGGTGTTGGTCTAGAATAAACATTTTGGGTGGAAGATGTTGCCACTTCTTGCTACCTGATTAACACATGTCCTACATCAGCCCTTGTTGATAAAATGCCTTTAGAAGCATGGTCAGGTCACAAGCCTTCATTGAGACATCTTAGAGTTTTTGGTTGCAAGGCATATGCACATGTGCCCAAGGAGAAGCAGACAAAGTTGGAGAGAAAGGTTGTGAAATGTATCTTCATCTACAGTTATGGTGTGAAAGGATACAAGCTTTGTGACCATGTTGCACAAAAGGTAATTCATAGTAGAAGTGTTATATTTATAGAAATTAAGTCTCCTTCTATTACATTGTAGCCAGAACAAACTAAAAAGGAAGATGTGATTCAATTACCTTCTACACCTGAAAGAGTTGAATCGAGACCCCTAGATAGGAAAGAAGTTGCAGAGAGTTCATCGATCTCTGAATCTTTAGAAGAGGAGGAAGAACCTCCAACTCAATTGGTTTGAAGGGCTACAAGACATAGACAGCCACCTCATGAAAGGTATTCACCTAATGATTAGAGATGTATTTTTTCTTTGAATACTAATAAGGATGAACTAAAATTTGTAGAAGAGGCATTAGGTATGAATGATGCAGAATCCTAAAAGATTTCTATGGAAGAAGAAATGACATCTTTGAAAAAGAATGATACATGGGATCTTGTACCATTGCCTGAAGGATGAAATCATGTTGGTTGCAAATGGGTGTTCAAGAAAAAGATTGGTTCAAATGGAAGCATTGAGAAGTATAAAAAAAAGTTGGTTGAAAAAGGCTACTTGGAGATTGAGGGTGTTGATTATGGTGAGATATTTTCTCCTGCTGCCAAAATGGCATTCATTAGATTTTTGCTTTCTATTGATGTTGCTTATGATTTAAGGGTTGAGAAAATGGATGTGAAAACTACTTTCCTTCATGGTGATTTGGAGGAGGATATTTATATGACACAACCAGAGCACTATGTGGTGAAAGGTAAAACTAATTTGGTCTGTAAATTAAAGTAATCTTTTTATGGCCTCAAACAGAGACCTAGGATGTGGTACTAGAAATTTGATATATATGTGTAGAGTCTGGGATTTGAGTGTTCTAAATAAAATCACTATGTTTATTATAAAATTGATGGTGATCATTTCCACTACATTGCATTGTATGTTGTTGATATGTTATTCATTGGTAAAGGGAAATGTATGATTTCAAAACTAAAGTCTCATCTCATTGCTAAATTTGAAAAAAATGATCTTGGTGCAGAAAAACACATTCTTGGGATGGAAATTAGAAGAGATATGGTGAACAGAAAGCTATGGCTAGGCCAGAGTAAGTATGTGAATTCAATGTTACAGAGGTTCAACATGTAAGATTGTAGACCATTGTGTGTTCCATTTACAGTTGGAATGAAATTATCTATTGGAGATTGTCCTACATCCCCATCGGAGATGGAAGACATGAGCAAAGTGACTTACCAAAGTGTAGTTGGAAGTTTGATGTTTGCTATAGTCTGTACTAGACCATACATAGCTCAAGCAGTGGGAGTTTTATCCAGATATATGTCTAATCGTGGTAGAGTTCATTGAGATGATGTCAAAAGAGTCTTCAGATATTTGAAGGGTACCTCATAGTATTATTTTTGTTATCATGGTAATTCAGTTGGAGAAGTGATTTCCCTTGATATTCATGGTTATATGGATTTAGATTGGGCAGGTGATATTGATAGTAGAAGATCCACCAGTTCTTATGTGTTTACTTTTTTTGGTGGTACACTTAGTTGGACGAGTAAGTGTCAGGCTATGGTTTCTTTGTCCAATACTGAAGTAGAGTATATGGCAGCTACTCATGCTTGCAAAGAATTCATTTGGTTTAAGGGACTGTGTTCAGACAATGGAATAAAACAAGGAGTTGTGATAGTTTATTGTGACACTTAGAGGGTGATATGCCTAGCCAAGAACTCGATATTTTATGCCCAGACTAAGCACAATGATGTTCAGTATCATTTTGTCACAGATATGTGTTGGTGCTCAAATCAACAGATTGGAAAAGTTCTAAGGGAATGCCAACTCCTATCTTCAAACTCTCCAATTGATTTGGCCAACTGATAGAGTGAACCTTTTAAGGTTGCTAACTCCCTCACTTCAGGCTCTTTAGAACCTAGGCGGGTGTACCTACTCACCAACTAACCTTCTTACTTGGTGCTTTTTAAATCATATATATTTATTGTATTTTCTACCTCTATTGTTTATCTCAAATTGGCATATGTCTTTGAAATGAATTATCTTACTATTCTATTTATCTTAACTTCTCCTAATTCTTATTTCTTTAATTTAATTACTTCTAACTCATAGTCTCTACTTCTATCTCCTACTTGCATGAAACTTAATTGAAAAGTATAGGTAATGATTGAATTGAAATTTATACGATAGACTAGTGCCTTAGTTCTTTTGGGAAATAGAGTCATTCACTTGCAAGCCCTACGTATAACTCTGAAGGATAATTTTTAAATCCTCCCTTGGATGGATCTATCAGTTACTCAACCCTCATTGTTATAATTAAATATCTTCAATTACGGTTAGTCTAATTGAGTTCAACTCTCACAGAAAGACCAATCAGAATGAAATGCAAATAGTCACCTTTTGTCTCAGATGCACTCCATATTTTTCTAACTTATAATTACAATATAGAATCTTCACACAAAGATCTAAGATAACAACCACTTTCTTTAAAATGATTATAACAGAGAAATGATTTGAAAACAAAGAACCCACAACACAATTGAAAATAAGGGAACACTAGTTGTATTTTATTTATTCATCTTTGACAATATATTACATCATTCTTGTATTGTAAAATATCCATCTTAATTCTAATTCTCCCCCCATATCTACACATTTTAACCACTCATATATGTGTTTTAATGGGCACCATACCTCTTTTGGGGTGAAAAGTCATCATTTTACATTAAAATTAACAAAACCCTTTGAAATTAATATGTAAACTAGTTAGTCAATAACCTTGCTTAAGCTATTTTTCAGCTTTTCTTTTGGTCGGAAACCTTAAAATTCAGTTACAAATATAAAAATTTGTGTGGTGGTAGGAATCATCCACTTCTAAAATGGGTCTTCATCAGATTTGATATTTGCATACGTTTTCATTCCTAGTCGACATCTTCTTTCATGCAGGTCAAAATAATAGTCTTTTCAGCCTTCTTACGGTCTTCTGTATGGTCTACAACCAAAAACAAATTTTACAGACCTAATATTTTTTACTAGAGCTTGGCAACTTTATTTTATGAAATGGGTATTTTTTATATTTTCATGTTGCATTCATTTTAACTCTTGGTTCATATCATCTTTTTTGTAGATACAAAACACTAAAATGGGGTCCATTGGAATTAATATTCATATCCTCCTTTACTCTAGGTGCTCAAATCATTCATCATCCATTATGTTACATTTCCATGAAGTGACCACCATTTTTAATAGTAGGGTGCTTGAAATTATTTGCAGCCCCAACAGTGGCTCTATCTGGGGATGTATGCCCCTTGTGGGCATAGCAAGAATTCAGATCTTTGGTGGAGTAGACCATGTACCTTATTCATTAACCTAATTTGGTGACCTCAAGCCCCAAAAGTGAAAATCTATTTTTCCCTCTATCAATTACTTGATTTTGGTCATGTAGCAACATTGCATTTTCAAAAACATCATGATCATTCATCTTGGTACTATCCCAATTAGCCATGCCATTTATTGTTTCTAAAACATTTCCCAATTCTTGATGCAATAGTGATGCTATAGTGTGTTCATTTGGTGCAGGTGATTATATCTTAGTATTAAATGCATTACTTGAAAATATTTCTTCCCCGTCATATAAAGGATTTGAGAATACATGAAAATCCTTTTCACACATACCATGGCAGTAGGGAATATGAATTTCCTCTATCACTTCATCACATAAGGGGTTTGAAAATATTTGAAAGACATTTTCAAATTCACATACCTCTTCTTTATCAATTGTATCATGATGGTATTTAGGTATGGATTCACTTTCCTCATGACTGGTATTTAGGTATGGTTTTGACACCCAATCGTGAAAATCATTGATTGTTTCCTCATCAAATGGGCCTCCCAAAGGGATAACTGATTCTCCTATATATTCATATTTATTTGCATCTCTTATGTTGATGTTACTTTTATCATGCACATCATGTAGTGCCCTATTCATCTCCATAGAAATCGAACATGCTAATTGTAAATTATCAGGTCTGCATTGCCTCATGAGTAATTCCGCAAGTGTAGATATATTAGACTTTATATCATAAGGTATTTGCAAATAAGTTATCATCACCCTACCCATTAATCCTTTTATATATTCACCTTCCTTTCTCCTTATGTTGAGGAATGCATTAACATGTTCCAAGGGATCAATATAATGATCTGTTTGAATCTGATATGGAATGTACAACATTGTAAAGAATGGACCCATGTATTGATGATAGATACATTTTCTTCAATGATGCCATAGAATTCCTCTACAAACCACCATTCAAGTTCCTCCCATGATGATATGCTTTGCGTGGACAACAACATAAAAATCTGCTACACAACATCTTCCAAAGTCACCACGAACAATTTCATGACCAATTCCTCCACACAAATCTGAAGATTTTCAATAAACTAGTAGAATGCTTTCAGGTGCTGAATTGCTGATTCACTTTCTTATCCATGGAACCTCAACATATGAGTTTTAAGCTCATAGGGAAGTTTATCTGAGCATTCAGGAACATTACTGAAATCTAATGGATTAAATTTTTCAGGAATATGTCTTTCCTTTTGGGGTTGTGGTTGCCACTTTTGATGTGTATATTGTATCCCTGAACATAAATCTTCATAAGAATATGGATACTGATACATTTTGGATTGATATTGTTTCAACTACTAATCTTTTCTTCATTAATTATACACAGAGTTGCCACCTCTTTCACAGAGGACAAAATTATTTTCTTTCTTCTGAGTTCTTTCCCACAATAGAGTTCTTTCTTTGTTTGTTCTCCCCACTGGAGTCACTAATCTGTTGGTTGTGGGACTCTGATGGGGAAATCTCAACTGGTTACTAATTGAATGATCTATTACTAGAGATTTTGGATTATATTTTACCAATAATTTTTATTCAACTCCCCAACAGAATCTTAATAATTCCTCCCCAGTAGAGTGGCCAATCTATTCATGCTCAAATCAATAGATTGGAAAAGTTCTAAGGGAATGCCAACTCCTATCTTCAAACTCTCCAATTGGTTTTGCCAACTAATAGAGTGAACCTTTCAAGGTTTCTAACTCCCTCACTTTAGGCTCTGCAGAACCTAGGCAGGTGTACCTACTCACCAACTAACCTTCTTACTTGGTGCTTTTTAAATCATATATATTTATTGTATTTTCTACCTCTATTGTTTATACCTCAAAGTGGCATATGTCTTTGGGATAAATTATCTTACTATTCTGATTATCTTAATTTCTCCTAATTCTTATTGCTTTAATTTAATTACTTCTAACTCCTACTCTCTACTTCTATCTCCTACTTGCATGAAACTTAATTGAAAAGTATAGGTAATGATTGAATTGAAATTTATACGATAGACTAGTGCCTTAGTTCTTTTGGGAAATAGAGTCATTCACTTGCAAACCCTACGTATAACTCTGAAGGATAATTTTTAAATCCTCCCTTGGATGGATCTATCAGTTACTCAACCCTCATTGTTATAATTAAATATCTTCAATTACGGTTAGTCTAATTGAGTTCAACTCTCACAGAAAGACCAATCAGAATGAAATGCAAATAGTCACCTTTTGTCTCAGATGCACTCCATATTTTTCTAACTTGTAATTATAATATAGAATCTTCACACAAAGATTTAAGATAACAACCACTTTCTTTAAAATGATTATAATAGAGAACTGATTTGAAAACAAAGAACCCACAACATAATTGAAAATAAGGGAACAGTGGTTGTATTTTTTTATTCATCTCTGACAATATATTACATCCTTCTTGTATTGTAAAATCTCCATCCTAATTCTAATTCTCCCCCCATATCTACATTTTTTAACCACTTATATATGTGGTTGAATGGGCACCATACCCCTTTTGAGTTGAAAAGTCACCATTTTACATTAAAATTAACAAAACCCTTTTAAATTAATATGTAAACTAGTTAGTCAATAACCTAGCTTAGTTAGTCAATAACCTTGCTTTAAGCTATCTTTCGAGTTTTATTTTGATCGGTAGTTGTAAAAAAAATTTACGAATCTGAAAATTTGTGTGGTGGGAGGAAACATCCACTTCTAAAATGGGTCTTAATCAAATTTGATATTTGCATACGTTTGCATTCCTAGTCGACATCTTCTTTCATGCAAGTCAAAATAACATGCTTTTCAGCCTTCTTACGGTCTTTTGTATGGTCTACAGCCAAAAACACATTGTATAGACCTAATATATTTACTGAAGCCTTGAAAATTCATTTTTTGAAATGGGTATTTCTTATATTTTCATTTTTCATTCATTTTAATTCTTTGTTCATATCATCTTTTCTACAGATAAAAAACACTACTCTTTCATGGGGTGCATTGCAATTAATTTATTCATATCCTCCTTTACTCTAGGTGCTCAAATCATTCATCATCCATTACGTGCCATTTACATGAAGTGACCACCATTTTTTATATTAGGGTGCTTGAAAAGTTTTGGAAATTTGAAACCCCAACCATATGGTCGAAGATGGTAGGGTGAAGCTGGTTAAGGTAGAAACTTTGATGAATGTTGCAGATTCTTTAACTAAGGCTATGAGCACAGAGAAGTTCAAATGGTGCTCGGAGTCTATGGGCCTCATGGCCCTTAGCAATTGATTCATTGTGTTTATACTCCCTTTTCTCTTGCAAGGTATTCGACAAGTGGGAGATTTGTTGGTAAAATGGTGTCTCAACCTTGCATTTACTTGAGGTTACTATTTATAGTAAGTTATTATTTGAGCACAAAATGGTGCAAAATTCTCCCTGAAACTGCTGGTTGACTAGATAAGCATTTCGGTAAAGTTATGTTGCAAGATCACATCTAGTTTTGAAGATATTAAATTTTTTCATTTTGGAGGGGTCTAATGAAAGGTTTAAATTTGATTTTGAGAACTTTAGAGGCCCTAAAATGCCCTGAAAAGTGGGCATAATTGGCATAGCCATTTATGAGGAAATAGAGCACTTCACGAGCTTTCCAGTGCTTCAAACGGTTCGTCAATAGGACACGTAGTTCTCAAGCTATGACCTCTCGAAGTTTGTACTCCTGAAATAGGAAATATAAAATACATCGGACATATAAATGAGCTCTAAAAAGGGAGGGACACTTCATAGGGTATCTATAAGGGAGACAAGGTTGGCTATACCTTATTGGGTGGTTTTAGCCCATGGTTTTGTAATACTATTTGACGGTTTCTTGTATTGTATCTCCTATATACAAGGTGCATGAGATAGAGGTTGTGTGTAAGAGTATTATGGCTATTGAGTTACCTTTGAATCTTTGATGAGTGGCATTACTGCGAAGAGATTGCTCTGCAAGTATATTGTAATCTATTTTGATTGTTGAATAATACATTGGATGACTTTTGGAGTGTGGGGTTTTTCTCCCGAAAGGGTTTTCCCCACGCAAATCGTTGTATTATGGTTTGAATGTTATTATATCTATTTATGTTTTCTCTAACTATTGTGATGATCTGTAATAGTTTTTGCATTACCCTCCTCTCAAGGTTAGTGCAGGAAGTTGTTCCGCTACTTAACTTCCTTACAAGATTGGGTAGCCAGACTACCTGAAGTAGTATGGGCATATAGAACATCATGGAAAACCACAACAAAATATACTCCTTTTGAGATGTTATATGGAAAAACAACAATAATGCCCATTGAATTTGAACATAAAACATATAGAACATCATGGAAAACCACAACAAAATATACTCCTTTTGAGATGTTATATGGGAAAAAAATAATGATGCCCATTGAATGTGAACATAAAACATTGAGGACAACACTCGAACTTGGAATGGACATTTCTACAACACATAAAGAAAGAATTGTGTAGTTAAATGCTTTGGATGAAATCATAAAATCAACTTTACATCACACATAAATGCTACAAAATCAAAGGATCAAATGACATGATAAATATATTAGGGACAATCAATTCCAAATAGGATATTGGGCACTCCTTTATGAGTCTAGATATAAGGATAACATGGGCAATTAGAGACAATATGGTTAGGCCGATATGAAATTGTAGAAGTTTTTCCAAATGGAGCTGTGCAACTCATAACTATTGACCCAGTGAAATCCAAGTTTCTAGTCAGTGGTCATCACCTAAAGCTTTATCATAAACCATCTTCCAAACATGAATTCCTACAACAATTCAATATAACTTCCCATTTCAAAATTCCTATAGCGGAATAAGGTGGACTTGATGTTCCACCTTCTCCCTAGTCATGTCATCGCATGCATAATAAACACTTCCACTTTTTTTGGGAATACATTCTCCATCAATAAATACATCATCATTCCATCTCATGTTCTTCTCTTCTACCTTCACTCCATTTTCTTTCATTTTGCCTTTTCAACCAGTTAATCAATTCAGTATTGCAATTAATTCCAGCATGACCAAATCTTGTCCATTCTACACGCTCCAGGTATGTACTTAACACGTTGTATATATTATTTCTTTTAGATGCATTTATTTTACTACAATTAAATTAATATTTATACTTCACATACACATTCTTTTCCACTTTCCTGCATGACATGTGTGGACACCTATCAAAATTTAGGTTGGGGGGAAAGGTATTCTTGTATCATCTATGTCATTCACATCATAAAATCTTTCATCCTAAAAATTTTCACAATAAAATATTTTTGAAATATTGCATTATGTCATTTATGATAGTTTGTATTAGGTGATATGACCTCTCTTTTAAAATTGTTTACTTGAGCCTAGTTGTACTAGCGCTGCCAACATTTTAAGACATAATAGTCTTCTATATATGATGAATTTAATTGTCATTATTATGTGATAAGCCAAGAAATACAAATTTGAAGGGTTTTCTCTTGGCAAAAGGTTGGAAGTTCCAAGAAACATTTGAATTTTCATAACAATATTTTAAAAAATCTGAAGTATACAGCTAAAGGTAAACAAAGGGAGGGTCTCTTATAAAAAAATGAGCATACAACTCATACCATACTTTTGTAGGATCAAATTTGTGAGCCAAAATTCAAACAATGTGGCTAGATGGATTATTTCTTGAAGCTTAACAGGTTTGACAATGACATTGCTTTATAATTTTCTCAAACCCTCTCCAATGGTGAAGCAATGGTGAAAGGATTGAAAGTAAATGCTATAGAAGAATAAATAGTAGAGGTCTCAGGGCTATTGATTGAAGGAGAAAAATATCCTGAACTTCTAAAGATGTTAGGTCTACTAGGGCAAATTTCTCTAGACCTCGTGACCCTCCTCTTAATGTGGACAAACAAGGGACTAGGAGACATTCTTTGCCATAAAAATGAAAACAAGTAGTAGTTTATGTGATCAAATATCTTACCTCTGAGGGTAGACAATCATGCTTCCATTATCTTCATTTTAAAATTCTAAGCCACATGAGACATGGTCGAAAGATGAATGCACCAAATGTCTTGTACAATTTGCTCTCAGTCATGGTAGTTGAAACAGATAAAGGTAGGTCAAACTCTATCTCTCATCATTATTTGATTAAATTTATTATAGAAAGGTCTTTACAAGATGTATCCCAGATGACTTGGGATGAGTTCATGGAAATAAAGAAATTTAAGGTAACAAATGCTAGAAGTAGGGGTCAATCTTCAAAATCAAGAGCTAGGGCAACTGTCAAATCAACCCCATGAGCTTCAACATCTAGGGCTGCCTCTACTACAAAATCTTCTATAGAAGATACTTCATCTAGTGATACAAGTAAATCTTCAGTAGACCCCAATGTCAATATTCAAACTGAAACTCCAAAAAGGAGTAGGGATTTTGCCCAAAAGAAGAAAGGTAAGGCAAAGAAAAATGAAGCAACAAGGGAAGGGACACAATAACATAAAATAGAAAAGGAAACCTTGAGCCATAGAAAAAGGAAAAATAAAGAGGGAAAGTCGCCTACTACCACTACTTTGGTTGGTATTTCTATTAAAAGACCTAAACATGCCAAACCCTCCAAAACAGTTGAGAAGACACCACAAAGATTAAGCCACGGGCTCAAAGGAAAACCTAGGAAAATTAGACATAGTGAGCCTAGGATAAGAATTCAAATTGACTCTTCAACGTCTGAGCACTCTACTCCTGGTGCAAAAGAAAGAGAAGAAAAGGTGGCACAAAATGAGGAAATGAGAGATTTATCTCTAGAACAACAAGGCCCAGTAATGGAGGAAGAATAGCTTCAAGAGAATATAGGTTTTAGTGGGATTGTTGGATTAGCTATTATGGTGGAATAAATGGCCAAGCAAGAACCAGAAAAGGAAAAAGGAGGAGAATTAGTTCGGAAAAGGTTCCATGTTGAAAGACATTGATCCACTCATTTCTCATGGATGTTTGCAGCTTTGGATTTATATAAGGATATGTTAGAAAAAGAAGAAGAATGGAATAAAGAAAAACTTAAGTTGCAGGAAATTATTACTCAGAAAGATGAAGAGATTGAGAAGAAAAATAAAGAAATTGTTGTATTATAGAATAAGGTGGATAATGTAGTAACCATGATACTACATATTGTAGGATACAAAAAACCACCCTGATTATATGCCATGTGCCTTAAAGAACTCAATCTTTCTTTCAAATTGTCAATAATTATTTCAGATTTAGATCATTCCATTGAAACTCCTCAAGAGTTTTATCAGATGTATCAGTCCTCTCCTGCAACAACTAAAAATTTGCTTTGTGAGTTTTATCTTCACAATTATGTAGTTCCCAATGACAATGATTAGAATCCTTTGTTGTATATTGGTGATATTCATATTAGATATCTCATGTCATGGATTCAGAATGAAAATAATTAGGGATGGCATTTTAGAGTATATAGGGAAGAGGAACTTTTAATTCCCCTATCCTTAAGGGTTGAAGCTATAAATCCAAGATGCCTCTACTTTGATTGGAAAAAGATTTTATGCAATTCTCAAATCTTAGCCTTGAGAGAGGAGATATTCCAAGAGTTTGAGCATATGAGTTTTGTTGTAGGACAAACAGTAATGGGATACTTGGCACAAAGATGGAACAACTTAACAGAGGAATTGCAGCAGGTGGAACCACATTCCCTCAATAATTATTATGCAATTGTTAGAAGAGCACCATTGTACATACATTTGGGTCAATCAAAGTAGAATAATTAACTTCCTTTCATTTTTCAGCCTCTAATGCTCCTATGGCCAATTTCATATTGTAGGCAGTATGGGAATGTTTTTGATGAAGCACTAGAAAAAGCCAGATGGGACAAACTGGAGAAAAACAAAGGGTTCTACAAGAGCCTTGCTAATTATGGATCGAGCCAAGTTATTCCTGCTGATTATAGGTTGCAAGCTAAAATGTGGAACATTGTGCCCACTGGAGGACCAACAGGAAGATAGATTGGGGAGAATGATGAGCTCAAATAATGGCTCAATTTTGTCTATGTTTTCTATACTTTTACTAGGTTTTGACCAAGGTCTAGATACTATCTAAGTCCTAAAATTTTGTTAAAACAATGGTCTTGTTATGTTTTCATGAACTTGATAAAATTACATGAACTTACCCTTATATATATATTCCTTTTGGTAAATATTATGATTAATGATAAGGTGGCTATGCTATGCTATTTATCCATATTAATCTTGCATGTAGTTAGCTAAATGTTATTCTTACATGGAATAGATAGACCTTTGTTTTATACATGCTAATGATATGATGCAAGAGTTAATGAAGAACAGGAAATGGTCAAAGATTGACAACGTGGGAGTTCATGCTAGTTAGTTGGTTGAAGACAAAGTCTCAACACGATGAATATTGAAGGAGTCAACAGTTGGTTATCTACAACTCAAAGAGTGTAATTATGAAACTTTGGTATTCATGTTTGTAGGAGAATAAATCTAGGAGGGATAGTTATGCGAGATTTTCTCTATAGTTGAAATAACTTGAGTGTTTCCTATCCGGAGTGTAACTCCCTATCCTCTTTCTTATGTTGTAATAAATGGCATCCTCCTAATGTTATAGGAGTGGACCTGCCAGTAGTTAGAGCTAGTTAGGAGTTTCTTTATTATAAATAAGTTTAGATATCCCTTCTCAGGGATGGTGAACATCAACTATTGTAATTTTTCAGTGTTTTATTACAGAATAGTTTTTCAACAAATACTATGATATAACAAGTGTTTTCAGATTAATAAGACAATATTCTAGTTTGTAGCAGGTAGTTGAGTTTTGTGAGGACTTTCTAATGGGGGGCACTTAGTAAGAATTCCACCCTTTGTATTCAGCAATTATTTTCCTTCAGTATTTAGTTTTTTGTCCTAGCAGTTGACTATTCCTGCAGCCAAGGCAAATAGAGTAGTTTCTTGCCTGCTTGCTTTGGGCCAAGTTCTTGTTTTTTTGAATTCAAGGTAGTTTCTATGAAAGAATTTCAGTTATTTACTTTCAGAAACATTTTCTTCTTAGTAGAATGACTACAATGAGGAATTTAGTGCATATAACTTGCTATCCCATTTCAAGTATATGCCCCAGGTTGATAGAGAAATGAGCTTTCACAATGATCATATAATTATTTAGTATGGATGTTCATTCCCTAAGTCATGGCCTCAGAGTCTAGTTTTTAGAACCATTAGGAGAGACAAACATTGACAATCACTTTGCAGAGATTAATAAATGTTGATCATATTCGTATGACAAACACTTTAATTTAATTCAATGGTAGCGATCTTGTATGGTTGCAAATAATAATTCATCTATATATTTGAATTTAAAAATAATAAATTGGTAGCGTTGATAAGTTTTTTTGGGAGCTTACTAAATGTTGATTGTATCCTTATGACATGCCCTTTGATCTAATTTAATGGTGGTTGATAGAGTTTTAAAATACAACTTATCATGAATTTATTAGACACTATCCTAAATGAGCATGACTTTGGAACTTGGAAGAACAAAGTAAGAGGGTGATCAAGGACCTATAGTGTAACTAGGATTTTTAGAACAAATAGGCAATTTAGGAGGAATGTGTCATTCAAAAGTAATGATTTTTTTAAGGGAAATGGGTGAATTTGGAGGATGCTTGAGTAATTCAAGAGGAATGAGTGATTCTAGGTTAGTATTTATTAGTCTAGAAAATATTAAGTTCCAATGGATAGTCCTAAATGAAAATATATTATAAGTGACACCCTAATATACTTGACTTAACATTCAATTTTTTTTGAAATTTTGGAATAAGGGTTTGTATATAATGGCTAGTTGGAAATGTGCTAGTGATTGTCCATAAATAGTATTAAATTTTTAACATATTGGGTTGGATTTGCTAGTGTAGAAGTGAATTAGATTAAAAGCTCCTAGATGTGGAAATGAATTAGGATAGGTGACTTGATCTGATCATGGAGATTATCTATTTAGTATTACGATTCTTATAAATTTATGGTCAAAGTATAAAATTGAATCAAAAGGATTTCCAAATCCATTAAAAATATATGTTACCACAATTCTTAAGAGTGACTTAAGATTACCCACACAAAAGAACATTAAACAAATGATAAAAGTGTAAGGGATATACATTTTATTATTACAATATTGTATTCTTAAAATTATATACAATCATTTGATGACACAACACCTAACATTTATATACAATCATTTGATGACATATGGTTGCAAAAAATCATTTAATTATATATAATCATTTGGTGACATATGGTTGCAAACAATAATTCATCTTGGCATTTGGACTGACAAATAATAAATTCTAGTAGTGCTAACAAACACTTTAGGGAGCTTACTAAAAGTTGGTGATATCCTTATTACAAGCCTTTGATCTAATTCAATGGTAGTTGATAGAGTTTCAGAATACAACTTGCCATGAATGTATTAGCACTATCCTAGATGAGGATGATTTGGGAACTTGGAACAAAAATATAAGAGGGTGATCAAGGACCTGTAGTGTAACTAGGGCTTTTAGAAAAAATAAGCAATTTAGGAGGAATAGACGATTCATAAGAAATGAGTATTTCAAGAGCAATGAGTGGTTTTGGAGGATGAATGAGTGATTTTATGGTGATTAAACACTATCCACTACAAATTTTTCAAGTTCTAATGGATAGTGCTTGAATGGTATAAGGTTTGGAACCTAATGGTTAGTTAGAACTGTGTAAGTGATTATTCATAAATAATATTAAATTCAAAATATCTAGGGTTGGATTTGTGAGTGTAGAAGTGAATTGGATCAAGCCAATGGGTGTGGAAATGAATTGGGTTAGGTAGCCATATGATCTTGCAGATTAGCTAAATAAAATTAAGATTCTATTTTTTATGAATCAAAATGAATCAAATCCATCAAAATCATATACTGTTAGAAGTTTTTAAGAATGACTTAAGAAAGTCACACAAAACTAACATAAAATAAATGATAGAAATGTAAAACATACACATTTTACTATTACATTATAGTTATATCCAGCCTTTTTTTATTTAATATACTATAAATTAATTATGAATGTAATACGAAAACTTTAAATAATGTTGCGAATATATCAACTATACTCTAATGCCAATTTCATGAATGATTAATACTCAAAGATGTAAAATGAATCATATTGTTGGCATCTAAATCTTTTTCTCAAATGGAGCCGATCCAATGTGTATAAATTGTACTTTCCACTTACACCTCAAACAAAAGTTTGCAACTCATACATCACAATTTGAATAAAAGAATCTCACATCAGAACATGCTTATAAATAGCAAAAGGCATACAATTTCTCTCTTCTACACAATCTTACAATAATAGGCATTGAAAGCCCAAGCCAGACCAAACATTCGTCCCACATTGAACTTCATTTTCTAAGCTGGAAGTGTGTTTTCTTTTACAGGCTCTGCAGTAGTCGTGGCAACATTTTTCTCTCTACAGAAAAAGTAATTTCCAGCAAAGAACCCAACATGGATGGCCATCATGTAAAACAATTTTGTTGCCGACAGAATAATGATGAAAGCTTCCAAAGTGATCTGCACACACAATCAAGCAGGTTTACAACGAATAAAAAGTAAATATTGTGAAGAGTTATAAAAACATATATAAAAGAATCCTAACTAAAGTAAAATCTCATACCAGCTTTGGGCTTCTGCCATGTAAATGGATCTCTTTGCATGCCAACCTGTAGGTTTTATAACATGCTTATCAGCCAAAAAATGAATTCTCTTTTTCTTACAAGTACTGTTGAGAGTTCAATTTAAATAGGTCCAGAACAAATCATTTTGAAAGACATATTAGTAAAGATCATTTTAAATTTGTAAATTTTTCAAAGAGTTCGATTTTAATTTGAAGCACAGTTTGTAAACTTGAAAAGTTAGTAACCTTTCTCTATTTAAATCAAACATGTTCTATAATTACCCCATGGCAAGAAGAGTAAGAGCCCAAGCAGTCATGGCGGATGAAACAGTTGAAGCCAAGCTCTCTGCTGTCCACACTCGAAGATGATGGAGCCCTGAAACACACGAAGCTGCACCTACAACTCCTGCTATCAGGGAAAATATGACCATAAAACCAGTGGCTTCATTCCCTATGGGGAAAAACAATGGTGAAAATGAGAAGCCCACTGGTATGCTACTTTTGGGTCCTGCCAAAAAAACATAACCCATATACAATCAATCAGAATTCACACTAATACTACTAACAATCACCAAAAATCAATAAGAAAGATCTGGGTTTACCAGTAACATAATGATGGTCAATGGCATTGTTGAGTGCCCAGCCAGCAATGGCAGCAACAGTCACATACATGCACAAATTCAGCACCAACAAAAATCCAGCCAAAGATTTCACTATTCTCACACCCATTTTAACAAATCTTCAAACTAATACAAGAGAAAGAGCTGTTTCACAGAGAGAACTATTCTGTACAATGAATAAACAAGACAATTCCTTTGAGTGCAATGGAGAGGATGGGAAAGCGTATTTAAAGAAGGCAGTGCAATAGAGAGTATGGTTAACGGGTTTATTCATTTTCTGAGCCACTAGTCTACCCACAGGCTGGCTCTGACCTACTTTGACAAGAGAATAATATTTTTTTTTTCTGCTGCCCAAAAACGGCTAGCTTTTGTATTTATTGATAGTGGAAATACTACTGTTTATCGTTGGTGTTATTATTAAAGGCAGTCTTTTGAATGGTTTAAGGAGGGAGTTATCTGTCATCATAATTGAATCCAACGGCAGATGAGCTGCGTGTGGGCTCTGACTCAAAAGCCTTAATATTTTCTTAAGATTTTTGATCGAATAGGAATTAGTTTGGTTGCTGATACTTTATAATTTAAAATTAAACTAGCAATTGCACCTTGGGGTGCAATGGGTATGCCGAATTGGTGTGAAAGGTCAATTAGAAAATATTTTGGTCTAGTTTTTACTTACAGTAAGTGTAGTGAATTGGTAGGTCATTTAGTAAATGATGTTATCTATAAAACATAGATCTCAATGGAGAAGTGATAGCTTCAAATCAACAATACATTCACTTACATGGATGCAAACATGACTAAAATAAAAAACTCTAAATCATGAAGATAATCAAGCTTCATTACCAATGGACTCATGCTATGTTTGCAATACGGGTAGAGGGAGAGATAGGGATAACAAGAGAGAGAAGGGGGAAGATTGAGAGATGGAAATGTATAAGGATATAGAGTTAAGGGATATAGATAGAGAGGGAGATGGAGATAGAGATGGAGATGGTAACGCACGTGCGCACGCGCGCGTGCGCCTGAGGGGCAGAGAGAGAGAGAGAGAGAGAGAGAGAGAGAGAGAGAGAGAGAGAGAGAGAGAGAGAGAGAGAGAGAGAGAGAGATGTAGAAATAAAGCTAGGGAATAAAAGAGATATAGATATATGGAGAGAGATATGTCTAGAAATAGAAGGGGAGAGAAGAAGAAAAACATAGAGATCAAGATAGACAGAGATAAGTTGATAAATAGATAGAGAGGTAGACAAAGAGATAAAAATAGAGACAAATAGGGATATCGTGAAGAAGAGATAAAGATAGGAAGAGGTCCAAAGGAAGAGATAGAGAGAGATATAAATGGTTAGATATAGTGATAAAGATATAAAGAGATATAGGGAGAGGGAGACAAAGTGATAGAGAGGAAAACAAATAGAGATGGAGATATATATGGGAAGAGAAAGGGAGAGAGCGTTGGAAATAGAGAAATAGATAGGGGGATAAGGATACACAAAGGAAGGGAGATAAGGGGAGAGATAGAGAGGGGGATATAGAGAGAGAGGGATGGAGAGATAGGGAGAGATAGGCATAGGATGAAAAGAGGGAAAGAGAGAGATAGAGGAGGGAGAGTGAGAGGGGTGGAGAAAAATGGAGAGAGATATGTAGAAGAGGGAGAGAGGGAGAGAAATAGGTAGAGAGAGATCAATATGTAGAAAGGGATAGATAGCTCAATCTATAAAAAGGGAGAGGGAGAGGGAGGGACAAAGAGATATGGATAGAGGGTGACATAGAGAGATAGAGAGGGATATGAAAAGAGATAGAGAGGGGTAGGGAAAGAGATGGAGAGATAATGAGAGAGATATATAGGGAGATAGAGGTAGAGAAAGATATAGATTGAAAGAGGTATACAGGAGAGAGAGAGAGAGAGAGAGAGAGATGGATAGAAAGAGATATAGACAAGTAAGAGGGGGATAAGGAGCTTAGGAAACAAATAGATATAGATAGAAAATAAGAGATATGAAGTGTGCAAGAGAAAGAGGAAATATTATTTCTAATATAATAATTATGATAATTTTTTACCACAATATTCTTATATTGGAATGTATCGCATTCACTATATTAATTGAATCAACTGACAACACAGATTGACAGTCCATGTTTAAGGATAGATGTGAAAGATGATTACTATGTCTAAAGTAATTGGATCATTATTCATTTTATTTTTTACCTAATTGTTTTCTACTCGTCAAGACATTGATATCTTTTATGGATTTTATATCTATACCACACTTGTTGGAAAAAAATCATAGTTAATATGAGAATACAACTAAGCATATCTGATCAATGTTGAAAAAGACTAAGTTATTGATCTTGATAAGGCCATTTATTTCAGTGCTTGACATAAAATATCTAAATGAAATTTGAAATCCACTACTTATCTAGGTGGAACACATAATCTAGTTCAATTGAGAAAGGCTTACTTGCAAGAATTAACTGGCATTGCCACCCAAATTTCATTGTAATCAAGTGGAAAGGTCTTAATTCAATATTAAATATTGTCAAATAGACATCCATAACGGTGGATAGATAATGTGGTGTAAAGTCTATCTGCTTCCAAAATACAAGAGATGAAGAGAGAGGAAGAGAATAAGAAAGTGATTAAATCAATTCTAATAACATTTAATTATTATTTGTAATTTCATAAAAAGAACATAAATCATTAAAACAAATTTCAAACTTGAATCTAAATTCAAAATTAAAGTATATCAAAATTTAATAATATTAAAAAACAATAATTAGTAATAATAATAATAATAATAATTTGGTATATGAGAGGGATATGTTGGCATTTATTAGAAGCCCAATAACAAAACCTTATGAAAGTGCCTTTGATTTGTTCTTTTCACACCGTGTTGTTGTGGGAGACTGAGTCAGGTGTTTGGAATGCCAATATAGTCTAGTCCATAAAAAGAGGTTACCCATGCCCAGGAAGAAGCATAGGTTGCTAGGGTAGTGGGAGTTGGTTAGTGATAGACCACATAATGCTCTCTCTTTTCACAGAGAGTTATGTCTCCCATAAAAAAATATTTAGTGGCAAACTTGGGAGATTGTGATCTATTAGAAAAATTAAATTTTCTTTGTGTTTTTCTCTTCCTTCCTCTTTATAATAAAATAATTATAATTTTAAAATAATTTAATAATTAATCTTATCATAAAATAAATGTATTACAAACATTTATAATTATTTAAATAAAATAAAAATATAAAGGCAAGATTAAAGCAAAATGGAAATCCTTTGCACAATTACCAGTTCCCCAACTTCAAAAATAGAAACTTTCTTCAAAATTAGTTTAGATAGATCTTCTACAAAGAAAATGATGATAGAATTGTATGAACTCCATCAAAATCTGGGGCTTATTTGATCAAGGAAGGTCTGAAAGTCTTCTCTAATCATGACTCCACTCCCTCAATGAGAAAGTTTACCTTCTGTTGGAATGATTGTGGTTTGCAAAAGGTTGGAGCTTTTGCGTGGCTTGCTTTAAAAGAGCGTATCTTGACTAGTGACAGATTGGCTTTACTGAGAATAGCTTCACCTTTCCAATGCATATTGTGCAATACAAACATTGAGACTATAGATCATCTACTCTTACAGTGTGAAGTAGCTCAAGAATGTTGGAATTGGCTTCTCCTCAAATTAGATTGGCCTTCTCCCCTACAATAGTCAGTCTCAAAAGTCTTTGAATCTTGGCCTAGACTTCATGAAGAGTCCTTTTTTGTAGTCATTTGGGAAGTAGCCCCAGTAGTCTTGATCTGGAATATTTGGTGGGAAAGGAACAAATGTATCTTCAGAAAAGAGAAAAATAAGATATCAGATATGAAGCTTGGAATATAGACAACAATATCATAGGCTCTTAATGAATACACATCCAGAACAAAGAAATTAAACTCACTCTTCTCCTCTTGGGATGACAACATATTGAAAAAATGGAAATACATTAAGCTTCCATTCAAGGGGAGTCTAATGTGCAAACAAGAATTCAGAATCGACAAAAAAGAAATTAGATGGAAACCCCCCAATGACAGGTTTTCAAAATTGAACTTCGATGGTGCAGCTCAAGGGAACCCAGGAATTTCAAGAATTGGTTGTGTCATCTGAGATCAAGAGGGCAAAATCCTAGTAGCAGGTTATGGGAGGATCCCGAATGGTTCTAATAACATTGCAGAAGCAAAGGCACTCCTTCTCGCTATCAAATTAGCAATCAAATATAAGGCCAACAATCTAATAATAGAAGGGGACTCTCATAATATCATATCTACACTCCTAAAGAAGCAAACTCCAATTGGCAGTTAGACTACATTATTCAGGAAGCAAGAGAATTAATTCCTTCTCTAGTTCCTTATCAAATTGTGCACTGTTATAGAGAAGATAATAGGTTGGTAGATATTTTGGCAAATATGGGGTGTGATCAAGATAAAAAAAGGTGGTGCTATCTCAGAGGGAATTCCTCGAAATCAAATCACTAAGGGAGAAATCAAAGAGGGATTTGTTTCAAGTTTAATAATCTTCTCTTTAACCTTATTTTGTGATGATTGTAGAATTTGCATAGTTGTGGTTTACTACCTAGGGGCCAATTACTAATATCCTTCAAAAAATGGGAAGGATTTCACACACAAAAACTCCTGATCCCATAAGGGGCTCTACCCATGTGCATGTATAAGAGTGTTGGCACGAACTTCCTCAATCTCCTCTCTTTCGGCAAAATATAATTTTTGTAGGCCGAAGTGCAGTTACCATCAGATCAATTTACTTTACATAAGTCATCTAGATATGACATCTGAAAGGTGCCATGTGGGAAATCAATCTAAGGAGTCCTTTGCATTGATAGTGTATATAATTAGGTGATCTTCATCCACGTTGTATGGGAAAGTCATTTCATAGCATAATAGTGCACATGGCACGAGATTTAGTGGCATCAGATTATCATAGGAATTGTACTTTCTCAAGCTGGAGAAGAGAGCCTAAAAATAGGAAATTGTAAGCTTACACGAGCTATAGATAAGCCTCCAATTAAATGAGGATTTACTCCCACATCTTTTCTGAATTGGCGGCTTCAAGGGTTATCAAACAATAATGAATTTTACGTTGATTATCTATGAATCTAGGGCAAAGATTATTGTATAGTACAGTAATGCCAAGTGAAGGTTATTCCAAGCTTCGGGTTTTAGATTGATCACATGATATTGTGGAATTCAAAGGATTTCACACATGGGAATGTTCTTCAAATATGAGGCCAAAGATAGGTTGGGCATTTTTACAATCAGGCTTCTCGAGTCCTACAAGTTGGCTGGTAGTTTTATTAATTCAAGCCAATTTTTTCCATTTGTTGAAGGTTTCTATCGAGGGTGGTTTTGCAACAGTCCAAGGTGGTTTATGGTAAGGTTCAGGTGTGTGTAGTGAGTTCTTTTGGGTTCTATCTGCTTCATCGGTTCATGGCATTGTGAATTCATCTGCAGGGGAGCCCCAACGAACCAATGTGGTTTGCATTTGTTCATCTGATCATCATGTCAGATACTTTTGCAATCTCGAGCGGTACAATAGAATGGTTGGTAAAGAATGTTATAGGGGAAGAGTGGATAGCTTCAAACCCACTGGCTTCACCAAACATCATCACTTCTAGATTTGCAACTAATATTATGAACTTATCACAGTCGCGGGAGCTCACTGAGCTAGTAATGGGAGCTTTCACTCATTCTTTTGCCTATACTTGGGATGAATTGAATCTCTAATTGGACAAATACAATATTTTCATTGGATATATATGGTCGGGAGGCTTCTTGAATAGGGATTACTTTCTGTTTGACTCCACCCCTAGGGTAGTGTGCTTCTCCTTCATCCATGGTAAAAATTGCCCTTCTCCTCACCCCTTCCTTGCTTGGGTACATCATTTTGCATGGTTAATTGGAGAACCACTAATGTCAATAGTAATAGCTAAGTTCACAGTGGTATGGATCTTGAGAGATTTTTCAATGATCGACTTCTATGGGCTTTCAATCTCCTTCCCTCAGCTAAGTTCACAGTGGATTGGTTAGATTTCTTTACCATAGATTTTCTTTGGATTATAAGAATATACAGTTTATCTAGATTATTTCAATGCTTCCTTCTGAAAAGTTGAAAACCAAACATTAGTGGATTTTAAGTATAGATATGTTGTATTCTTTAATGTTTGTTTCATGAATAAGAGCTTGATGAACATCAATCAGTTTACATTATTATTCATGTATTGTTTCAATTTTGGTTATTGAATTTATTTCAAAATAAATAAAAAACAAAATTTGGTTTGGATTTTGTGTCGTTTTAGGTCCACTTAAGTTTGATCTCACTCGAGCATCTTATATAAAAGGTTACAACAAAATTCCATGAATTCATTTGGGTATTGGCAATAGAAAAAGTCTCTATTCGAGCTGCCTTCCTTCACCTACAAAATGCCTCAAACAAAGAAAAGGAAAAAAAGAAATGAACATTAGAAAGTAACAATAATATTATTGCAGCATCATTAACTACTCATTGTTACCTATGTACAGAGTTTTGGGCATTGGAAAGTAGATGAGCTAGCCCTCTCGAACCTCACAAAAAGAAAAAAAATAATTATTTGTACATCTCTGCTACCTATTAGTCATGTACTAAAATTCCCTAGATTTCTTGCAATGAATATATCATTAACCAAAAGATTGCTAGAGGTAGCCAAGCTATAGCTCTACCAATGAAGTCACATAACCATGTAACTCATAGATTGCTCTAGAAACATTACTTTGGGACAATATACATTGTTGTATATGGTCTGTGTATGGATCATTCTATTTTGTTGAAGGGGCAACCATAAACAAAAATAAAAAGACTAAAAGTTGTGATTGGAGTAATTATCTCTTGCAGACTAAACCTCGAATGTTGAAAAGGTCAGGATGATGCTTTCTGTGATTAAGTGTAACTAGTGGGTTATTGAGATAGTCTACCTTGAATGACCAGTGCATATTTCCTGCTAAAGAGTGTGTCTGCAGTCCAGTTTTGTATTGTGCATTCAAATATGAGTTGGTGTTGTGAGCCAAAGAAGAAGTGGGTCTTCTCCTGGAATCCTTCGCGAGTCATCTAACAAACGAGTGTGATTTGAGATATGGCAATCAAGTTGTCTTTCAATACAGGAAAAAGTGAAAATATTGGCATAAAATATCTAATGGTTGTGTGCAGTACAATCATCTTGCATTGTCTATCTGTGAATGTCCACCATTGATTTTGAAAGTTAGCCGGTGCATCTCATATAAAGAGACGCCGTAAATATTAAATAGCTTAATAGTCAAATAATTATGTAGAGAGGTTTGATTATGATGCTAATGAGTGGTGAAGTGTAATTTATTTAAAAGATGTTGATGTTTTTTAAATAATTTATTGTCATTGTTATTTAATTATGTTAATACTATCAAATGAATAGTTTATATCTTAATTTATTCATTGTTATTATTTTATTAATTATGTTGAGAGATGTGTAAATTTAGGGAGCAAGGGACATGTGGAAGGAGAAGATAAAGAAGTGAAGGTAGAGAGAGAAGGGGAAAGAGTTCATAAAGGGAGAGGAGTAAGAAAGGATGGGCGAGATACCTAGATGAGGAGAGAGAGGTGAGATACCTAGACGGGGAGAGAGATGGGTGAGATATATATAAGTGGATAGAGAGAGGTGGGTAATGAGACATGGATGGAGAGGTGGAGAGGTGGAAAGGGAGGAAAGGAGAAACCTAGAGAGGGGAGAGAGAGAGGGTGAGAGGGAGAGATGGTGACCTAAACAATGGAGAGAGGGAATAAGAGAGAGTAGGGGAGGGAGATATATATAGGGTTAAGGAGGGATGGGGAGATAGAGAGGGAGAGAGGAATAAAGGGAGAGAGAGAGACCTGGAGAGAGAGAGAGAGGTATCAATACATGCAATACCCTCAACCCTATACCCTAAACTCTAAACCTTATATCCTACACCCTATTACCCAAAGCCCATAAAATCTAGGGAGAGGTGACGACCTAGAGAGAGAGAAGGGGGGGGAGCTAGAGGTAATGATACAGGGAGAGAGAGGTAGAGATGTAAATATGGAGGGGTGGAGAGACCTAGAGATGGACAGAGAGTTAGAAAGGGTGGGAGGAAGAGGTAGTGATCGAAAGAGAGGGGAGAGAAACACCATGAGATGAAGAGAGAAAAAGAAAGAGTGAGGGAGGTAAGGATAGAGATGGGGGTAACAAGGGTAGGCAAGGTAGAAAGAGAGAGGGTGGGAGAGACCTAGAGAAATAGAGGTAGGGAGGGAGTGAGGGGGGGGGGTGTAAAGAGAGAGAGGAGACATATAATAGAGAGTGAAGGGTGAGAGAGAGGGGTATAGGGTGAGAGAGAGAGGTGGGAAAAAGCACAATGTTGTGTCACACTTGGGGCTAGCTAGCACAGTTTGATCGGACTATTTTCTTGCCATGTGGCACTTGGTGTGGCTATGGCGCCTAGGTGGAACCAAAAGTTTAGCTAAACTTATTCAAAATAGTTCGATCAAACTCATCTATGTGTCACATGATGTGGCAGCCAAATCACCATTTTGTCTGCATTTCTAAAACTTTTCACTTTTGCTCTATTTTTCTTTAGGCAAAATATTTTTTTACAAAAATAAAAAAAATACTCGTTTGTAGAGATCGAAGTCAAGAATCTGAACATATAACTTTTAAAATATTTTGATTAATTTTTTTTAAAACATTGTAAGTAGGTTTTTTAAGTTAAAAAAGAGGAGGATTTGAAATTTTTAAAAAAATTAAATGATATTAAAAAAAATAAAAAATTTATTGTTATATTGAAGAAAATGACTCTTGTACTACATGCGAAAATACCTCTGCATGTGAAAAAGTGATGCAATGCATCGACATCCTTTTCTAAGCATTCTTATCCACCACGGGGAAATTATAGAGGCTCTACAAATCATTTCGCTATTTTGGTTAGTAACTCCGGGACTGAGGATCTTGGAAGGGTCATATCACGGACCTGCAATCAAGAGGCCTTTTTTGCAAAAACAAAATACTCTTTGGTTAATGTGGTTAGGGCTCCCCCCCCTCTCTTCAAGGGCTGGGATCGGGATTGGCATTTGGTGAGCTGTAGAAATAACAGGGCTTTAGGGCAGCCAAACAACCCCAAACGAGATTCTAGTCATTGTTGGGAGGAGGGTTTTGTAAAACCTAACTAGTCAAAGAGTTCCTCTACTTGCCATATTTTTCCTTCTTGAAAATCTTTGGGTAAATTTTCAGAGGATATGGAAACCCCTGGTTGTCATAATTCTAAGGAAGTTGAGCACCCATTGTCAGATCTACCTTCAAATTCCCCAGCTTCTCCTAACGGGTTGGTCATTGAAATTGATAATCATACCCAGGCCAAGTATCAAATGCATTGCAATGACATAATGATCTTTGCTTAGTGGAAAGGTTGGGGGACCCCGTGTGAACAAATTGCCAATGGGGTGTCATCTTCCTTCAATAACCAGGTAAAAATTGACATCCTTCCTGATAATTTCTTAGCTATTGAATGTGGTAATCAGAGTCTGAGAAATTAATTGTTAAACGGGGATATACTAACATTTAAGGGTCTAGGGTTTGATTGCTGGGAATGGCAACCTCTCTTTCTCCCATCTCAATTCAATTCCTGGATGGTTAATAGAGAAATTTCACTGGATAAATTTCCTGTAGAATTGCAAAATAATGACTTTTAAGAATAATAGGTAACAAAATAGGTAAATTTGTAGAAGTCAAAAAATCAGCCCTAAGCTTCTTTAACCAGCTCCTAATTGTTATAATGAATATTAACATTAAATCTTTAGAGCCTATAACTCTGAAATGCGATAAATCTTGTTTAACCCTAGAATTACCCTTTTATAATGGTTCTTTTGAAGATTCTATGCCAAGGAAGATCCCCTTTGAGAAACCTTTCCCTAAATCGTTGCTCATGTCTAATGGTGCACCATTTAGTTTTGTGGAACAAGGAGGTTTCACCCTAGAGGGCTATAAGATTGATAATAACCCTAATCTCACCTCAAACCTATGCCCTCATAGCTCCCCTATTAAGCCCTCTCGCTCCCCTCTTCCTCCGTTGCTAAATATAAATTCACCTATAGATGACTCTCTTCTCAGGGATTGAGATCTGGAAGATGGTGAAATTAATGAGGTTATCCCTCAGAAAGAGCAGCTTAGTCTGACAAATATGTCATCATCTAGCCCTCTCATTCCACCAGAAAAGTTGAATCCCTTGGGGTCTCCCCCTTTAATTGAACTAATTACCTTTGAGAAATTAGCAGTGATGGATAGGCTTTCCCTGGATCCAGGATTGGCATCCTTGTAGGATCATCCAACCTCTCTAGCCTCAAGATTGGAGGGCTTTGAGGAGGAAAAGGCTCGCTCTCCACCTTTGAAAGCTATTTCTGATACAATTGTAGAATCTGAGAGTGATCATGTGGCTAGGGAAGTTAACATCATTGCCAATTTTGTAGGGGAATAAGTAGTAAACGACCTCATGGATCAATTGGTTGTTGAAAGTTGTGATGATGAGGAGTTGGAAAGACAAAGGGATTTCTTAGTCAAAAATCTAGTGGATGTTACTAGAGTCAACTTAGAAACTTGTGATCTATTTATAGAATTAGATAACTTAGAAAATGATAACCCAAATACTTTAGGCATTCTTAGCTTTGACAGAAGCAAAGACTCTCCTGACTGTGCTAAACACAGTAAGAGAAGAGGTAGGAGATCCCTTGCTAAACTAAGATCAAAGGATGGAGATGCCAAGGGTCAGGCTAAAATATCTACTCTTTTTAATGCAGGGGAGGGGAAGTTCCTCCCTAGAGAGCCATGAAAATCATAACATGGAATGTTAGGGGTCTGAATGCCCCTAACAAACAGTGCATGTTAAAGCGCCGCATCTCTGATTCTAAACCAGATATAATGTTAATCCAAGAAACCAAAATGAACTCCTCTGAGATAGTCCTTTTTGAGAAAAAACTAGGTGTTAGATAGCTAAAGCACTCCCCTACTACAAGGGCCTCAGGGGACTTAGCCATCGTTTGGGACTCTAGATTCATCTCATTTACACCTTTAGAGATTAAGAAACATTGGATGGGAGGAGAAGTATTAAGTTACAAAAATAACCTAAGATTCAAATTGATTAACATTTACGGTCCTATCCAAAATAGGGATAAGGCTAGGGTGTGGGTAGAACTGGAGTCTTTCTTTAGAAGTTTCCAAAATGATGTATGCATCATTGGGGGAGATTTCAATGCTATCACTAAGGTAGCAGACAAAAGAAGAGGTAGCAACAAACTTCCTCCAACGGTTGTAGATTTCAATCATTGGACCAATAGGAACTCCCTATTGGAAATCCAAACGGCAGAAAATGCCTTCACCTGGAACAACAAAAGGCTTGGTTTATGTAACATTGCTGAGAAACTAGATAGATTCTTTATCCATGGGGGGCTCTCGAAACTTAACTTTACCCTGAATGCAGAACCCCTCCCTTTAGCAAGATCTGACCATTTCCCACTCCAACTAATCTTATTATCTGACCACTCCCCTAAAAAATGTCCCTTCAAATTTGAAAGCATGTGGTTCAGAGATGATAACTTTTTAAACTTAATTGAGAACTAGTGGAGAAGCTCTGTTTTCTCTGGTTCGAAGATGTTTATTATCACAAGCAAGTTAAAGCTTATCAAAAGGAATCTCTTAGAATGGAACAGGACTAATTTTGGAAATATTTTCGATAAAAAAACTCCTAATAGAAAATGATCTTAAGAATGTTAACATTGAGGTTCTTGAGAAGGGGATGGATGAACATCTCTTTCTCAAAGAAAAGGCTCTACTCTCTGAGTATGAAAAGACACTCTCAAATGAAGAGATCTTTTGGAAACAAAAATTGAGGGAGACTTGGTTGAGTAATGGGGACCAAAATACTAAGTTTTTCCACAAGAGTACTAAGCAGAGGCAATGGGTCAATCAAATTTCTAAAATCAAGAATTTCTGTGGTTCCATCCCATCTAAACTAGATGATGTTGCCTTCGAGGCAGCGAGGTTTTTTGATAAAATCTTAAACAATATTGAAGGCTCCAACCTCAGAGGCCAACTCAATATTATCACGAATCTTCCAAAACTCATTAACAATGACCACAACAAAATCCTATCAAAGAAATTCTCTAAGGAGGAGGTTAAATCTGTCCTTATGAAGATGAATCCCGACAAGTCACCAGGCCCGTATGGCTACCCCACTAGCTTTTTCCAAAAATGTTGGGGTTTTATGGGGACAGAGATCACAGACACCTTAGAAGGTATTAGGAACTCTGGTAAGATTCTCAAAGAAATCAAAAATACCTTGCTAGCTCTCATCCCCAAGAAAGAGAATCCTGAAAGCTTTAATGGCTTCAGACCAATATCCCTTTGCAACACTCTGTACAAACTCTTAACCAAAACCCTAGCAGCCAGACTCTAGAATCTTTTCCCCATTATGATTAGTGAAGAACAAACTGGCTTCGTAGCAGATAGATCAATCTATGATGGGGTTATTATAGCCCAAGAGGCCAATCATTCGATCTAGCTCAACAGGGCCCCAAGTATGCTAGTCAAATTAGACATAAGCAAAGCTTACGACAAAGTTGATTGGTGCTTCCTATGTAAATGCCTGGAGGCCTTTGGATTTTCCAAATCCTGGATCAACCTAATCTTTGAATGTATATCCATCCCCAAATTCTCAGTCTTGGTTAATGGTTCCCCAAAAGGTTTCTTTAGCAGCTCAAGAGGGCTCAGGCAAGGAGATCCTATGTCCCCCTTCCTCTTCATCATCATGGCTGAAGCCCTAGGTAGATCCATCTCTAAGGCCAAAGAGGAAGGTGGGATCCAAGGAATCCCCATTACCAGCGGCCTCCCTCCCTTTACCCACCAGCAATTTGTTGACGACATGATGCTTTTTGGGCAGGGAAGTGTAAGGGAAGCATGCACCTTCAAAGGCATCCTTAATTCCTATATGCTAGCCTTGAGTCAAGAGGTGAATTTGGTGGTCTGCAGTTTTTATGTTCAACATAGACCCCTCCTTAGGAAAAGTGATCAGAAATGTCCTGGAGATTATTGAAGGAACTCTTCCTTGCAAATACTTAGGCATTCCCCTTGACAAGGGTAGAAGACCCTCAAAATTATGGGACAACTTGGTGGATAAAATCAAGTCTAGGATTAACATTTGGAAAGAAAAATGGCTCTCATCTACAGGTAGAACAACCTCGGTTAGATCGGTCTTGTCAGCTATGCCTATTTACCAACTCTCCTGTCAACATTTATCTTCTTCTAAAGTTCTAGAGCTCAACAAGCATCTTAGGAATTTCTTTTGGCAAGGTGCTAATGAAAACCATAAAATTTCACTCATATCCTAGGACAAGATATGCAAACCTAAAGAAGAAGGAGGAGTTGGCATTAAAAACCTTCGTGATCAGGGCAAAGCCTTGGGTGCCAAGTTGGTCTGGAGGATGTTCAGAACCCCCCACCTCAAATGGGCTCACTTGCTACACCACAAATACCTTAATGGAGGGAATCCTATCCAAATCTTCAAAGAAACCAACCCTCCCAGAGGGTTTTGTGTGTGTGAAAAAGTGAACCTGTAGCTGCAAGCACAACACTTCAATTAAGTCATTATATGCATGGTTAGTAATCAATAAGCAATACGAAATAAACCATAGCAAAGTGACTAATTGCCTTCTAAAAGATGTGAGTATAAGATTGCTCTCATATTTTTATAAGCAATACCAGTGACTAGACTACACCAAGATGAAGGATTTGATCTATATGATATTAAACTATATGGATGCAAGATGGATGAGTAATTCAAGCAAATTCAAGCAACAATGCATGCAAGCAATAATGAATGTAAAATGGATGCAAGTAATCTAAAAAAGCACAATGATTTCAATGACTCCAGAGTGAAATTAGCGCGATAATAATTTCCAAGCGAGTTCTCAAAAATCTTTGGGGTGAATTGGAATGAGAGCTGAAGACTGAATTTATAGAGAATTACAAAAAGCTCAATTTAGGATTAATTGAAAAATAATTGAGAAATCAGGTTGAGTTAACCTTGAGATAGATTCCAATTATAAGTTTAATTGAAATGCATTCAAATTAGAAGTCCAAGTTGCATTGGAAAATAATAATAAATTAATTCCATGCACATCTGATAAAAATAGATAACTCTTCAATTTAATCAAGAAAAGAGTTTTCTTAATGCAACTGAACTTCTTTTTCTGAAAAGATTTGAGTTCCAATTTTAGAGAATAATTCAACAATTCAATTAAATTGCTTTTCTGATTTCAAGTCCTAAATTTAGAAAAAGAAATAATATCTCAAGTTTGATTTCTCTCTCTCTTCAATTCTTTTTTGTTTTGACTTTTGTTTTGTTTCAATTCAACTCTTTGTAATAAATTAATCCTTTCGCATGATTGAATGGCAAATTTATTAATTAATTAAATATGCAAAGATATTTAATAAGTTAAAATGGGATAATTGATCAAAATGATTATTCTTGAAATAATTCAATTAATTAATTAAATATTTAATTAATATTGAGTGGTTGATTTGCCATGTGATTTTTGATAATTAAGGAATTAATAATGTGCTCAAGATTGATTTAATTGCCTTTGGATAGGACCTTGGTGATGTTGTCGAGATTAGGGGCCCATGGTTTAGATGACCAATTTTAGGGTATTACATTTGCCCCTCTTTGAATTAATGTGCGAGCAGCGCTTTGATTCAAAGAATGTGTGATGTCCAGGAGATGCCAGTTCTGAACTTGATTGATCATGAACTAGATAAAAAGTGAGGTGTTAGCTTGATTCGAAGCGACAAAGCTAAATGAGGTTTGATTAAAGTGAAACCGATCCCAAACTTGATTGAACTAAGGAACAATAGAAAACAAAGATACCGAACTTGAACTTGATTGATCAAGAAGCGGATCTTACTGATCTAGAACTTGATTGATCTTAGATACAGTGAATAATGATAAAAATTGATCTTGAACTTGATTGATCAAGACACGATGAGCGAAGAATAAACTGTCCAGCTTGATCAAGAAATGAATACTGAACACCCGCTTAGATTTAGAATGACCAAAGAAACTCTTTAAACTTTTGATAGAGTTTAAACGAATAATCAGTTTGATTTGAAGCGATGAAACTGATTAATGTTAAGAGATTAATTCAAATGAAAGACAAATATCAGCTTGATTTGAAGTGATGAAACTGATATGCCCCTAGCGATTGATTGATTCAAATGATCGAGAAATTTCAACTTGATGTGAAGCGATGAAGTTGAGATGCCCCTTAGCGATGAGGATTTTAATTAGAAAGATTTTGCTCGACTTTTGATGAAGATTTGAAAAAAAATTCTCGACTTGTGAGATGTGAAGTCATAAGATCATGAGTATGCCCCCTCGGGAGCAAAATCGAAAGATAGCGAGGGTAGTTGATTATAGGCAATTGTTTGGCGAAAATAAGTGATTTAAGCACAAATTGATTTTGAGGATTTTTCTGAAGATTTGACAATGATTGATGAGAAATTGAGCATAGAGTTGATAGGTAGAATTGAAATGTGGATGTGTAGAATTGAAATTGAATTAAGATTCAACGTTGAAATTGAGCGCAATTTGAAGAAAGAATGAGCATTAATGGAAAAAAGCGCTAAGTGGTCAAAATTGTGAAATTGACTAGCAAGATGATCTCAAAGTTCGATTTCAATCCCAAAAATGGAATCAGAGTAGGCACATTAGCCAAGGGTACAATTTTTGTGTCCATCGGAGCAAGTTGAAAAATTAGGTTTTAGGCTATATATAGGACAAAAGTGTCATTTTCAATTCATTTTAACCCTCCAAGTTTGAAAATTCAAAAAACCTTCTGTGAAGAAAAATGGTGGTCCCTACTTGTCAGCATCGATTCGAGCGGCAGAGACGACATAATCGACCCCGAAACTACGAGCTAGTGGTAAGTGATCAATCTTTAGCCTCTGTATATTTCCAAATTTGAATTTTTTTGTGTATTTTTCATGTTTTTCATGGGTTTGAAGTTGGGTTTCTCGGTTTATCGTGCGAGACAGGATCCCGTCTCGTACGAGAAACTGGCAAATTGTGTTTTATCATTTCAACCCATTTGAATTGTTGTACGAGAGAAACCCTTGTGTCGTACGATAGGTCGGTTAAAAGACCATTTTGTCGTGCGGTGTATAAAAATTTGTCATTTGAGGTTGTTTTCTCATACTATAGCCATTTATGACTCGTACGAGATTCTGTTTAACTGTGTTTTGTCATTCGAAAAACAATGACAATTTTTGAAAGTGTAAACATGAAATTTTGGTTTTGTATTTAACTTATTTGGATTTGCATGATGTTTAATTTCTCTTGCAGGCTAATTTAGAATGTTTTCTGATGTTCGTTGTTGGGTTTTGTAGGTTTCTTTACCTCCTGTGCTCTTCAGATGTGTATATCCGCCCACGATGGCTTTAGTTCGGGATTTGTCTGAGGTGGAGCAAGCTCATGTTGATTTATGCAGCTTGGCCCATTTGATGAGGTTACCTGATATCCATGTGAACCATGAGATGCTCACGGTGTTAGTAGAATGATTTCATTCAGAGCTTAATACCTTTCATTTGCTGGTTGGGGAGTTGACCATCACTCCTAAGGATATGTATAGGATTCTTTGTATCCCTTTCGCTGGGGATAAGGTGGACTATGATACCGCATTGTTACCTGGATTGCAGGCACTGAAGAATGTATTCAGGGATCCAGATATCTTGACTCATTCTATGAGTTGGGATACACTGATGAGCAGGTACAATGAGGAGTATCCACTGGCATGTGTCTTAGCAAGGTTTATTGGGTGCTTTTTGATGCTAGACCGAGGGCAGCAGGGTTTCCAGAGCGGATGGGGTCGGATGCTTGAGTGATTGATAGAGTCCCCTCAGAGACTTGGCTGGGGTTCTTGCTTATTGGCCCACATGTATCGAGAGATGCATGAGATTGTTTATAGAGAGGGGTAGAGCATGGCTGCTAGGGTGTACATTTTGCAGATGTGGGCTTGGGAGCACCTTCCCGTGTGTCGGCCGATAGTGACAGACAATAGGGAGCCAGGACAGCCAATCATTTATAGATATGCTGGATATATCACACAGCCCCATCTGGGCCAGACAGACTACTGGAGACAGTAGCTCGATGACGTGATAGCTATCGTATGGCGACCATATAGAGGGTTAGAGCCATGGGATGACTAGCGGGTAGTGCGCAAAGATCTATTTGTCACACGTCCACTGATTGGGAGATCGCAGACTGTTGTGGAGCGATTCGTCATTTCACAAGTGATGAGGCAGTATGGCCGGCCTCAGGGGATCTCATAGGAGTTTACAACATATGCTAGGTATGCAGATGAGGAGAGGCAGGTTTGGGCACCTAGGCTATTTTATGCCTTGGCTATGCAGGAGCTGACAGGTTTACCCTGCCTGAGGTGGGATTACCTAGAGGATATAGCAGATGCGAGGGTATTGCCCCAGTATAGGGATTATTTGCAGCAACATCCATTCCCTCGGTTTATGGATCCTGGAGAGCATGCTTCTCATATCGAGGATGTGGAGGATTATGCCCCCGCACCGGCACAGGGACAGGCACAAAGACGGGGTCATAGGCAAGGACAGGGCTAGAGACCAGATGCTCCACAACGGACTGGTGGTGATCCTGGTGCCAGTAGTAGCAGAGTGCGAGCTGACATTGGATAGCAGAGGGGTGAGGGTGGATCCCTTGGGAGAGCAGGCATGAGGTTGGTTGGAGGAGAGGAGGAGTGAGCAGCTCTGAGGCAGGTCTGTCAGCGGCGAGAGGAGCAGGGCGGAGCTATAGGTGGAGATGGTGGTGGAGATGGTGGCGGAGAGCCTACGAGAGAGAAGGGAGCTGACATGGGTCGGTCGATGAGAGCACGTCTTGCAGAGCTATAGTCACAGTTATTAGTGGCATAGACTCAGCTGGCGGAGCGAGACCGATAGTTGGCCGAGGTGAGGACTGAGTGTGATCACCAGATTGCGGCTTTGAGAGAAGAGATAGAGTCTCTATGACAGGAGGTCCTTCTCCAGAGCAGTAGGGCATCTTATTATGTATCCGCATATAGTGCTGTAGTTCCTGTTGCACAGTAGGTGCCACCTTATTCGCAGTATATGGCCAAATCGGAGGGAGTGCGAGCACCTCGATAGGATCCCGGGCATCAAGCTCCTCCTCCTCCACCAGGTGATGAGGGAGAGGGTATCAGCTAGATGATTCTTTTTGTAGCTCGGATATATATATATATATATTTTTGGTAGACACACCCATTTTTTTGTAGCCTATACGATTCTTGCTTCGATGGGAGTTTGTACATGTCATTGGACATCATTTTGTACTCTTAGACTTGAGATGATATATATATATATATATATATATATATATATATATATATATATATATGAGATCTGATTTGACTTCATTGTACTTGTGTCAATTTGATTATGAGATGTTTCTATATGCTTTATTCTATATGTATGCACTTCTTTTTCAGCATGAATGTATGTATTACAAATGATAATGGATGTCTATGTTTTTGTTTCTTTTCATATGCAAATAAATGAATGAAAATGAGCAGTGAAATTTTTTTTTTATTGTTTTCTATGTAATAAGATGACTACAAATGATTAATAATAAAATGAATGAATCTATATGAAATGTTATGTATGCAGCTAAACGTCTCAAAACACAAGTACTCAATCGGAGAAATAATGATAAATAGACCACTTAGCGTAAGAAATGATGATGCTTTCAGCTCGCATTCTGAAGATAAAGAGATTATTATTATCACTCCAAATCACCCTAGATTCACTAAAATGCAGAATGAAGTGCAAAATGATATGCAAAATGCAACCTAAACCTAGTCACTGGATTTAAAATACTTAAGATTAATCACTGAGCATAACGAACACAACAGTCAAGGTAGAGTTCCTTTCTTTTTCAATGTGCAATATTAATTATCTTGTCCGCAATGACCCTTTTTTTTCATATCCTTGGATAGATTTCACAGGGACCCAAATTGCATCATAAAGAAATTCCCTCAAAATAGACAAAGAAATGACATGGACCTCCCTGTAGCATACAATTAAGCGGAGTCAAGGTATGTGAGGCGATTTCACCTTAATGTGAAGGCTCTTATCATAGACACCCAGCTAATTTATATGTTTCCAGATCATCGGGATCATTCCTACAAGCAGAAAACAAAGAAAATATTATGCCCCCAATCCTTGCACCTCTTAGTCAATATAGACTTCCTCGAGTTACTCAAGGGGATAATAATCAAAAACCAATATAAAAGACAACATGTAGAGAAAATTTTCCATTCATAGCTCAAACTGTTTAGTAATTGTTCTTTGTTATGTTGTTTTGCTTGTGAACTCAGTGATAAAAACTCTGTAGTAGTCAGGAGACAGGTGACTGACTCGGAGTGGCTGACCAGGTTTCACTGACGGAATAATGACTTGGTTGACACTGCTTAGGATATGTAATGTGCTCTGTCGAGTAACCTAAGACTAGGACATTGATCTATTTCAAGTCATGAGGGTTCCAACAAGCCAGGATGTCACAAAAGTGACTGAAAATATGTACAAGCGAAAGCAAAAGATACTTGAAACCGGGAAATGCCAACGTTGCATTGATAGATGGAGTGCTTGAGTACAAGAGGCACCTGTTTACCAGGTTTTCACCTACTTGGCAGAGATTCATTTTTTTATTTTTTTTACCAAGGTGCCTATTTACCAGGTTTTCACCAGGGCATTTTCTCTCTTTTTCCCCTTTTTTTTTTTTTTTTCTTCAGGACTTTTTCTGATTTTTATGATTTCTTCAAGACATTTTCTGATTTTTAGGATTTCTTCAAGACATTTTCTGAATTTTAAGATTTCTTCACGACATTTTTTGATTTTTAGGATTTCTTTAGGACATTTTCTGATTTTTAGGATTTCTTCAGGACATTTTCTGATTTTTAGGATTTCTTTAGGACATTTTCTGCTGTACAATTTGTTGGAGCAGAGAATGCTAAGTAAAGAATCTTTTCAGGTGGATGGTGTTAATCTATTTTCGGAGTTGTTCTCCTTCCGATGTTGAGAGTTGATAGGCACCAGAGCCGAAGATTGCAGTAACGATATAGGGACCCAGCCAGTTGGGTTCAAACTTCCCTTTGTTGTCTCGAAACTGTTGATTTTTTGGATTTTCTCTCAGGAACTAGGCCACCAACTTGAAATTCTCTTTGTCGAATTTTCTGGTTATACCCTCTGGACATTCTCTTTTGATACACTTTGAGATGACTAAACGCCACTTGCCGACACTCATCCAGCAATTCGATTTCTTGTAATCTAGATATTCTACAATCTTCATCAGTAACAAGACCTTGCAACGAAACTCTTAGAGATGGTATCTCTACTTCAATAGGTAATACTGCTTCGGACCCATACACCAAAGAGAAAGGTGTAGCCCTAGTAGGTGTTCTGATACTTGTTCTGTAAGCCCATAGTGCCAGATTGAGCTGCAGATGCCAATCTTTCCCGGATTTGTTCACTGTTCTGTGCAAGATACTCAGTAGGTTTTTGTTAGACACCTCGGCTTGTCCATTACCTTGAGGGTAATATATTGATGACCAATGTTGCTTTATTTTAAATTTCTCATAAAGTTCATCCAGGTCTTTATTCTTGAACTGTCCTCCATTATCAGTCACTATGGACGAAGGTATCCCATACCTGCAAATTATATAGTTTAGGATGAATAAGGCGACTTGTTTACCAGTTGCTTTGATGAGTGGAATCACCTCTACCCACTTGGTGAAATACTCAGTGGCCGTTATGATGAATTTATGTCCATTGGATGAAGCAAGATATATCTGACCAATGAGATCAAAGGCCCATTACTGAAAAGGCCAATGTGTAATGAATGGTATGAGATCCCTCGCCGAGGCATGTATGAGATTTCCATGAAGCTGATATTTCTCACAAGTCTTAGCAAATTTAATGGCATCTTTTTCCATATCTGGCCAGTAGTAGCCAACCCGTAATAGTTTCCGAGCTAAAGTAAAACCATTCGAGTGAGATCCACAAATACCTTCATGGACTTCCGATAATGCACGTTTTGATTCTTTAGTTTCTAGACATCTAAGCAAAGTACCATCCAAACCTCATCTAAATAAATCATTAGCTATGATAACATATCACGAAGCATTTTGAGTTAGGTTTCTTTTCTCATTATGAGTAAGGTTTTTAGGGATAATTTGGTCACAAAGATAGGAATAGATATGGCTGTATCGGGATGAATCGTGTCCAATAATAGAACAGACTATTTGGGTCTCAGGAGAATCATAAGTAGGGTAATACAACTCTTCCACCAGGAAATCAAAGCGAAAATTGGACTCCTGTAGCTCAGGTATAGATGCCAAGGTAGCCATAGCATTGGCTACTCTATTTGTTGATCTAGGAATTTGTTGGAATGATACAAAAGCAAAATACTTCTTGAAATCATCTACCATCCTCTTGTAAGGAATCAATTTCTCATCTCGAGTCTGATATGTATCATTGATTTGATTGATGACCAACTGAGAATCTCCATAAATATGTAATTCAGCAACCTTCCATTCAATGGCTAGTTTTATTCCATTTACCAATGCTTCATATTCTGCAATGTTGTTTGTGCAAGGGAATAGAATCTTATAAGATTTTGGAATGGAGTACTTCTAAGGAAGAATGAATAGTATGCCAACACCTGAACCATTTTGAGTAAAGGACCCATCAAAGAACATCTTCCAGGGTTGTTGAGTAAGATGCATTATTGATTCATCTGGGAACTCAATGTGTAGTGGTTGAGTATCCTCAAGTGGAGCTTCAGCAAGTTGATCAACAATTACCTGTCCTTTTATGGCTTTGCATTCCACATATTCAATGTCAAACTCTGTAAGGATCATTACCCACTTTGCCAATCATCCGGTGAGTGTTGCTTTATTAAGAAGATACTTGAGTGGATCAATTTTGGCCACCAGCTTGACTGAATGTGCAAGCATATAGTGCCTTAGTTTCTGTGATGCGAAGACTAATGCCAAACATGCTTTTTCTATTATACTGTAGCTCATTTCGTAAGACACCAATGTCTTGCTGATGTAATAAATAGGTCTTTCTTTTTTGTTGTCATCCTGTTGCGCTAGAAGTGCCCCCAATGATGAATCAGTTGCTGATATGTATAAGATTAATGGTTTACCTTGAATAGGTGGCATCGATATCAGTGGATTTGACAGATACTCTTTGATTTACTAAAGGTGTTGTTCACATTCTTGATCCCAATTATATAATACGCCTTTCCTTAATACCTTTGTAAAAGGTTGAGCTTTGTCTGCTAGTTGAGAAATAAATCTTCTAATGGACTGGAGATGTCCCTGTAGACTTCTTATTTGATTGATGTTCTTTGGAGGCAACATTTCCATTATAGCCTGGACCTTCTTAGGATCAACCTCGATGCCCTTCTTTGAAATGATGTAGCCAAGTAGTTTACCAGATGTCACTCCGAATGCACACTTCTTTGGATTTAATCAGAGCTTGAACTTTTCCATTCTGTCAAGTATAGGACCTAACTCTTGAATATGCATTGATCTTTTCATAGTCTTCACTAAGGTGTCATCAGCATAATTTCCATATTCTTATGCATCATGTCATGAAAGATAGTTGTAACTGCTCTTTGGTAGGTCGCTCCTACGTTCTTTAACCCAAATGGCATAACGTTCCAGCAAAAGGTTCCCCATGCACAGGTGAAAGCTACCTTTTCTTGATCTCCAGGCGCAATTTTAATCTGATTGTAGCTAGAGAATCTATCCATTAGTGAGTACATCTCATACCCAACTGTCATGTCGACTATCATATCAATATTTGGCAATGGAAAGTCATCTTTTGGACATGATTTATTGAGATCTCTAAAATCTATACAAACTCTGATAGATTTATCTGCCTTTGACACAAGTACTATGTTGGAAATCCATTCAGCATAATCTATCACTCTGATAAATCCAGCTTTGAGTAGTTTCTCTAGTTCAGCTTTGACCAATAGTGCAACATGCGGGTGCATCTTACAAAGTTTTTGTTTAACTGGTTTTACTCCTGGTGTGATTGAGAGATGGTGCATAATGAGATCAAGATCTAAGCTTGGCATATCAGAGTATGTCCATGCAAAATTTATTTTCTTCTCTAGGAATAGTTGAGTGAAATCCTTCAATTCCTCTGTTGATAGTGATTGAGCTACGTGAATAATTTGTGGTGTGTCTTGATTCTTGATATTCACTGGCTGAGTTGGCTCGATCAATATGGAAGACCACTCCTGAAAATGACTGGGCAGTATACCAAGTATCTCACCTTCAGGTGCCTCAGAGAGGTTTTCACCTTTGGGTACGTCCTTTATTTTCTCTTTTTTGGATTCTGACATCGCCACAATGTGGTTTTCACCATCAGATCTTTTATTTTTATCTTTCTTGTTTTTGCGACTAAGATACTTGATATCCTCTTTAGTCATATTTTCACTCCATTCATTGGTGGAAGAGTTAATAGGTTCGACTGCATTGAGATAATAGGATAATGTATAGTCATTGGCAAAAATAGGTATATGCATGGGTTGATTCTATAAAGTATAGTCAATCAATTCAGGATGTATTAGGGATAAATTTTGGATAGGTTCAAGAGCGTTCATGGTATTGTTATCACAGCTGCAGATCGAAAAGTTGAGTTCCAGAATGATACCTTGCGTAAGTGTCTCAAGACTAGGAAGAGTCAGATCATGATTATTAAAGTTCACGTTAATATTTAATCGATCTAATCCAATAGGCATACCTATAACATCATTGACTAAGTCGGACTGGACGTCATGTCGTAGTTTAACAACAAGAAGACTAGTGGGAAATTTTTCATTGTTTGTATTAGATGATTTAGAATTTGAGGATGAGTGGGTATCATCATGAACAGGACTGCCATTAGAGTCATCAGAATCATCATAGTTATCTGATGAAGTTTCCAAGTCTCTTTCAGGTGATTTAGTAAGCATATGTATGGTATCAATACTAACATCTTTAATGCTACAAATTCCTTCATATTGTAGTTCATTTGTCATTTGTATCTAACACACCTGTTGACATGGTCTCATTGTTTCTACGGCTTTCTGTCGTCTACTCCATTCAACTTCTTCTGGACTGACAACTGGTTCTTGTCCTGTAGCTTCTAACTCTTCCCGTGTAGTGCTATAACTGATTTGTTCTATTTCAGGATAAGGACACATAGACGGGAAGCTTTCTGGTATTGTTCCTTCTTTCAATGCTTGTTCATAATTTGCTTGCCTCTTTTGTCTAATTTCTTGTATTTCCTTCTCTAGTTTTAGGCGCATCAACTCTTGAGTATCATCTATGATACCACTAGATTCTTCAGGAGTTTCTGTAGCAGATGTGTTTGAAAGATAGTCAGGACCCCATTCATACTCATTTGAATCAGTCTCTGAATCATCTACCTGTTGCCTGCCAGTATATGTGACTGGAATTTTTAATGGTGCAAACAATTCTCTGATTCTTACAAATTCATCTCTTATATCTTCAGGAACCTCAACTTCTTATATTATCGTAGCTGATATCATCAAAGCTTGAGCACTGACTATTTCTTTTTTCTTGACTGTTGATTCCTCTCTCTCTTTTCTACGCTCTTCTTTTGTCTGTTTAGTGTTTGCTTCATGTAATATTAAAGGCGATATCTTTTTCAAGCCTTTAGACTTAGAAACATGTTTTTGTTATGATGTCTTTTTAGGATTGTATCCCAGTCTAGCTTTATCATGTGTGGATTTGGTTTGTAGCTGAATTGGTTCAGTAATACCTTCTTTTTGTTTGCCCAAAGGACCAGTACCTGAGTACCCCATGCACTGAATCATTTTGTAACCATGACCATACTGGTTTGAAGAAATCTCACAATGTCGTATCTCCTCATTTGGACTATCTTCCTTATAGAGCCAGTTAAGCACAACATCCTCTTCTATTTCATCTGCCAAGGAGGTAGAAGACTGTATAAAGAGACCATCATATATAATATTCGGAGCTGGAGTTTGGGTTCTCATAGCCTCTGATGGCTTGCCTAACTGTTTTGGTGATGGAGGAAGAGAAACTAATGATAATACTGGTTCTATCTTGTAGCTATCCATGCCGGTATCTGTAATCTTCAATCTATTTTCTAAGTCTTTGATCAATGTTTCTGGATCTTCATTTGGAGAGGCTGCCCTATTATGAGGCACAAGAGTATCTGCACCTTTTGTCAATGCACTACAGATGACATTTGTATTAGCCAGAATATTGACTTCAGCTCCATTATAAGGAAACTTTAAGCATTAGTGATATGTTGAGGGTACTGCCTTCATTTCATGAATCCATGGCCTGCCCAACAATATATTGTATGACAATGGAATATTGAGAACCTGGAAAAGGACATCTCTCTCTACCAGTCCCACTCTGATTGGTAATGATACCAAACCTTTGGAGGTCCTCTCTTCTTCATCATAGGCTTTAATTGTTATTTTCTTGCCTAGGTCAATAACATTTTCAGAGAATCCTAGTTGTGTAAGCAGATGATAAGTACAGATATTCAACCCCGCGCCTCCATCTATCAAAACATGTTTAACTCTGTGTTTGTGGATCATGGCTTCAATATGCAATGGCTGGTTATGTGGATGATTTAATGAGTTGTCATCTTCCTCAGAGAAGGTCAAATAGTGAGGTGAAGTCAGATGACCCACCATAGAATGAAACCGATCAATGTCTAAATCTTTTGGAACGTTGGTAGTGAGCAATGCTTGGTGTAAAATTTCCTTGTGAGCAGATGAGAGCTGTAGCAATTCAAAAATTGAAATCTGAGCATTTGTCTTTTTCAACTGTTCAACCATGCTGTATCTAGAGGATGATGATGAGGAGGTTAATCTTTTAAATTTGTCCAAGGTTTATTCCTTTTGTTTATTTGGCATAGCTATCGGATTTGATGTCTCTTGAGCCGGTTTGGAAGAGCTAGCTCCTTGGAGAGTGACTTTCTTTTGAGATCTGGTCAGAGCTTTTGCATATTGTGATTCATTTGGTTTATCTTGAACTATAATCACATTGCAATATTCTGAGTGTGAAGGTTCAATCATATTGATAATGTTGTCCTGGCTGGCATAAGCATAATTTACCTTGGCACCTCCTTTGGTCTTTAAGGAATCACCTTGTTCATAAGCAGGCAAAGGGTCTTTAAATGCTTTATGATCAACATTGGTTGGGTGATTCCCAACAACAAATTTACCAGCGTCTGTGAGATCCTGAATCTCATGTTTTAGCTTCATGCAATTGCTTATGTTATGACCCTTATTCCGATGGAAGTCACAGTATTCATTTTCTCTCCACCATCTTGGTTTGACATCTGTATCATATGGTCTGGAGTTATTTGGTAGTGTTATGAAGTTGTTTGCCAATAGAGTTTTGAAAGCCGACTCATATGATTCTTCAAGAGGAGTAAAATCACGCTTAGGTCTAGAAAGCCAAGGCTTTTCTTTGAACCATTCCTTTCTTTTCTTTGGCTGATTTTCTACTGTAATTTCAGCGGCTTTAAGTGCTTGTGTAGCACTGGCCAGATTGAATATTGTTGATTTTGAGTTGGTTTTGATAGTGTCTACTACTCCATCATTAACAACATTCTTGTTGTTGTCTTTGGAAAATTTCCAATACTTGTTCTTCTCTTTAGAACTGGATCCTGTTTGTGTTTCTTTCCAAGGTGTGATATCTCCTTTTTTTATGAGCACATCTTCCATTTGAATGGCATTATCTACCATTTTGTTAAATGATGGGTGTACTTGCATTTGTATGCTATATTTCATTTTGGGGACCAAGTTATTGACAAATATATCCATTTTCTCAGAGTCCGGGATAGGTCGTGGGTACCTAGAGAACATCCTTCTCCAGCATTGGAGAAAAGTAAGAAGAGGTTCCCCTATTTTCTATTGAGTATTACAAAGATCAATCATAGTCATAGGATGTCAAATGTTGTATGAGCATTGTTGTAAGAACAATTGGATTAGTTCTTCGAATGTTTTTATTCCTTTGGGTAGACTTGAGAACCATTCCATTGCTTGACCCCCTAAACTCCTTGGGAAGAGATGCATAAGGTACGTTTGATCATGCATGAATTCCATACAAGAAGCACTAAATTCCCTGACATGATCTTGAGGATCTGAGGTACCATCATATTTATCAAATTTTGGGATTTCCACTCGTGAAGGGAATGGAGGCATGTGTAAATTCTTGTCAAATGGGAAGGGACATATTGCTTCCAGAGAATATTGGTTCGGGGAATTGTCCTTATTCTTCAGGTCTGTGAACTTTGTTCACAAAGCTATTAACTGTTTGTGTACCATGAGTATAGGTGAGTCTTTCCTCTTAGTAACAAGTGTCTGAACATCATATCCAATAGGAAGTTTAGCACCTTGATTTGCTAGTTCTAAGAAATAGTCTTCCTTTTCTCGGAGCATGATAGCTTTCATCATTTTTCTAAAGTCTTAGTCTTTCTGACAGTCAAGGATATCTTTTTCTGGAGGTTCAGTAGCTTCGTCAGTCTCACTTGATGATGAGGAGTCATTATGATTTTCAGGGATATTATGGTCATTTTTGTTTCCATCATTGTATTCTGTCTCATGTATAGTGGGAGATTTCGGTTCATCAAAAAGCGGTCCACCTGATGACGATGGTATGTTAGTGAGGGGATCCTTCACGTAGAATGGATTATCTTGATAAGTGAAGGTTTTCTCTTTGGCCTTTGTCTTACGAGAACTACTGGTTTGAATAGGCATTTTTATGGATTAGTGTGACCTAGAGTTATTTTGTGATGTAGAGGTCAAGATCAATTTCAGAGCTAGTTTGTTCTGTTTAGCGTATTGTTTTGGGGGAAACAACTGAGATTTTGTCTGATTTCAGGAACGATATATCTTGTCTAAGACATTTTCCTGGGTTGATTCTAAAATTGTAACTAAGATTCAGTCTGATTCAGGAATGATATATCCTATGTAAGACGTTATCTAAGTGACTTGAATCTGATAGGTAGTTTTGATTGAACTAGCTGAAGAGTGATTGACCAAATCGTGCAACAAAAAATGGCAGAGGTACACTATCTTGATCTGTTTTATGCTCAGGAAAATGATAACCAGTATTATGCTCACTGTAGACTGTGTTTTTGGCAATTTTGAATGTTCTATCTGACAAAACCAGAGACTCGTACGACTAGGTTTTTGAACCGGACGACAATTTATCAGTTGTAGGATGACAGAATTTTTGTTTCGTATGAGTTGCTGTCTTATACCATACGACTAATGGGCATGTACAGGATGACAACAGACTAAGGTCAATTCTGTCTTGTACAAGACAAAATACAATGCAGGATGATGAATTATTTAGACTCATATGATAGATAATCTAATATAGAACGATAATTGAGTAGATTCGTACGACACAGGACTGGTGTAGCACAATAAATTATCAGACTCGTATGACTGTTCACAGGGCAAAGACTAAAAATTTTGAGTTTTCTGACTGTTGAGCATGACCAATTGAGTATGACAAATTCTGAGATGGACTAATTTTTGACTGGGATTGACTATCTTCTGACACAGACAGAGTTTTGACTTAGGATGGACTAGTTTGTGACACAGACAGAGATTTGACTTAGGATGGACTAGTTTCTGACACAGACAGAGTTTTGACTCATTGAGTTGTTTCTGGTCTTCACTGATTTTTGGTATTTCAGTTTTTTTGTTTTAGGGATGAAAAACACAGAAAACAAGTAGTATTTATAGTGACTCCAATCACAGCATGCAAACCCTAAGGAATTTGGTGAGGAAAGAAAACCTTTGCTTGTAGACTCAGGTACACACCCAATAGCTAATCAGAATACGGCTGCTGAGTCTCACACAATGGATTCTCAACGCCGTATTATCCGACTCCAAATGCTAATGGGGGCACGAAATGACAAGTATCTTGGGAGAGTTACTATCTCTCTTGCACAAAGATTATCCCCCTTTCGGAGATGAACCAGGTAGCTTCTAATTTTAAATTGGATTTAGTCAGGGATCCGTTCGGCGCATCAAGGTATAAACTCAATTAAGAGGTCTCCCAGCCTTGAAAACCAAGGTTTAATATACCCGAAGGTACAGAGGAGAGCTATTCCCGAGCATTGTCATTGACTTGATTTTCATCAAATCACATTTATTTTATAGTGGGTTGGATTACTTGGCATCTAGCCATTCCGACTTAGGTCATTCCCCTCACACCGGCCGTAATGGCTTTAAGAGTTTTTCAACCCCTCGGGAGGGTAGGCCTGCTAAAGATGTACAAATCTCAAACAAAGAAAAAGCTTCAAGGGACTGGATTTTTGATTGTCTAGAAAAAGACAAGAGCATACTCTCCTACCTCTCAGAATTTTCTAAAAAGCACAAAAGACAGATTTGTTCTTTAACCAGATAGCAAGTTAGGTTCCTAAAAAATGAATTTAAAGAATACACGATGTTTAGTTGATTCTCCTTAGGCAACCTGCAAAGACAACAAATCAGTAGTCATATTGTCTTTGTGAGACAAGCAATATTCTTTGATAAGCGTTCTGCAAAAAATAGTTAGGCTGTGAAAAACTCTGAGACAGATAGATAAACAGTCAAGGTCAGTCGTCAGAAATGAAAAATATGAAATTTTTCCTCTTTTACCAGAAAATACAGAATCGTACGACAGAGTCTCGATTCGTACGAGATAGGAAACAGTATAGTACGAGACCAGATTGTTGATGATGTTGGATCGTATGAAAGATGATTACTACTTGTACGACAGAGTGTATGCTCGTATGACTGGAGTGTCTACTCGTACGATAATATGTTTGTAATTCGTGTGACACCTGCAATTTGTCGTTTCATCCTGTAAGAACTATCGTACGAGATGTATGGACAAAAAACCAAAAAATCTGAAACCTAGAAAATAAAAAAAAATAAAGCAGTCAGTCTTGGAGACCAAAAAAAGAAAAAAAATGTAGTCTTCGGGCCCCATGGTGGGTGCCAGAAATGTGTGTGTGAAAAAGTGAACCTGTAGCTGCAAGCACAACACTTCAATTAAGTCATTATATGCATGGTTAGTAATCAATAAGCAATATGAAATAAACCATAGCAAAGCAACTAATTGCCTTCTAAAAGATGTGAGTATAAGATTGCTCTCAAATTTTTATAAGCAATACCAATGACTAGACTACACCAAGATGAAGGATTTGATCTATATGATATTAAGCTATATGGATGCAAGATGGATGAGTAATTCAAGCAAATTCAAGCAACAATGCATGCAAGCAATAATGAATGTAAAATGGATGCAAGTAATCTAAAAAAGCACAATGATTTCAATGACTCCAGAGCGAAATTAGCGTGATAATAATTTCCAAGCGTGTTCTCAAAAATTTCTAGGGTGAATTGGAATGAGAGCTGAAGACTGAATTTATAGAGAATTACAAAAAGCTCAATTTAGGATTAATTGAAAAATAATTGAGAAATCAGGTTGAGTTAACCTTGAGATAGATTCCAATTATAAGTTTAATTGAAATGCATTCAAATTAGAAGTCCAAGTTGCATTGGAAAATAATAATAAATTAATTCCATGCACATCTGATAAAAATAGATAATTCTTCAATTTAATCAAGAAAAGAGTTTTCTTAATGTAACTGAACTTCTTTTTCTAAAAAGCTTTGAGTTCCAATTTTAGAGAATAATTCAACAATTCAATTAAATTGATTTTCTGATTTCAAGTCCTAAATTTAGAAAAAGAAATAATATCTCAAGTTTGATTTCTCTCTCTCTTCAATTCTTTTTTGTTTTGACTTTTGTTTTGTTTCAATTCAACTCTTTGTAATAAATTAATCCTTTCGCATGATTGAATGGCAAAGTTATTAATTAATTAAATATGCAAAGATATTTAATAAATTAAAATGGGATAATTGATCAAAATGATTATTCTTGAAATAATTCAATTAATTAAATAAATATTTAATTAATATTGAGTGGTTGATTTGCCATGTGATTTTTGATAATTAAGGAATTAATAATGTGCTCAAGATTGATTTAATTGCCTTTGGATAGGACCTTGGTGATGTTGTCGAGATTAGGGGCCCATGGTTTAGATGACCAATTTTAGGGTATTACAGGTCCTGCCTATGGAATTTTATGTTAGACTGCAGGAGGATTATCTCTGACAGACTTGGAACCTGGGGTCCAGGGATAAATCTCTTTTCTGGTCAGATTCATGGGGTGGATATAAGGCTATTGATAATATCCATGACTCTGGTGCTACTCGTATCCTTCTTGAATCTCCTAGAGGACCCCTATTAAACAACTATATCTCCCCTTCAGAGGATGGGGCTGGTTGGTAGTGGATCGAGAAGGAAGATGAGGATATCTCGGTAAGGGATAAACAAAAACTTATTTCAATTCTTAAATCAAGGAACGTTCCTTTAGGTCAGAATGAGGACAAGCTTGTCTAGGATGGCTCCCTAAGAGGAGAATACAACTCCAAGGATGGGTACTCTCTCATCTCCAAATTGTTTATAAGACCTATGACTGAGCTTCCCTTGAAACTTTGTTGGGATAAATACTGTCTGCCTAAGGCAGGGATCTTCTCTTGGCTTGCGATTCAGAACAAGCTCCTAACTATGGACAAATTTAGAAGAATGGGGTATGAGGGCCCTAGTAGATGTCCTCTTTGTGAGGCAGACTAGGAAGACACCAATCATATCCTCCTTAACTGCTCCTTTGCTTACAAATGTTGGATCTGGTTCACCAACAAACTTGAATGGTCTGCAGCCTTCCCCCACACCATCTTTGGAATGCTCAAGGCATGGCCTCTCCTCAGGCGTGGCTATCTCTTTGAAGGTTTATGGACAACTCTTCCTTCTTCCATTATGTGGGAACTATGGAAGCAGAGAAATAGACGTCTCTTTAAGAATGAAAAAATAGAGGTTCCCAGAATCATTAACAGGATAGAGTGAGCTATCACTGAGCTCATGAACAACTGACTATCATCAAGCACATTGAAGAATGCCTCTATCACTTATTGGGATGAAAAGATGATAAAAGGTTGGGAAGGCTTATCCTTTCCTCCCTTTGTAGGAGATGGTCCGATTGCAAGTCTTCAATCAAGGGATGCATGCAGATGGTAGCCCCCAGGCGAAGGTTGGATGAACCTAAAATTTGATGGGGCATCCCGTGGCAACCCAGGGCAAGCAAGGATAGGATGTGTTGTTCATAATTGGGAAGGCAAGGAACTAGCAACCCTTGCCTCTTCGGTTGGCATCAACACCAACAATTGGGCAGAACTTATGGCCCTAGTGTAGGGTCTGCATTTATGCAGGAAACTAGGAGTTAAGAACTTGAAAATTGAAGGAGATTCGGCTATAATTGTCAATGCTCTGAGGAAAGGTAGTATGCCTAATTGGAGACTAAAGACTTTGTTGTCAAAATCTCTTGACTTATGCAGAGATTTTGATAGGTTCACGGTCAATCATATTTATGGGGAGGGCAATAAAAGAGCGGATGAGTTGGCCAACTTGGGAGCCGATGGCATCAATCTCCTATCTATTCCACCTTAAGGAAACCCCTTCTTTTGTTTTCATGTCCTAAGTGGTCATTAGCATGTTTCTCCTTTCATCCCCTTATGTTTCTCTTGCCCAGACTATGTTTTAACCCCCTTATTTATTCCTCTTCCTGCCCCCTGTATTTATGTATAGATACTCAGACAAACATTTAGTTTAAATATGCCCATATATATGTTCTCCTAGACTTTAACTTGAGTAGTTAGGCTCAATCCATGGTCGGATATAATCATTAAAACATAAATCTCAATCATATATTTTTATTCCTCTCCTTCATACCCATTTAGTCTTCCATCCTTTAGCCCAAGGAGAGGCCCCTCGTCTAATATTTTTGCATATACTTATCTGGGAACTTTCATTATCAGACCTTCACCTTGATTCAGTCATCCATCCTCATATCCAGCCTCTCATCAGCATATATATATATATATATATATATATATATATATATATATATATATATATATATATATATATATATATATATATACATGTATAGATGTATATATACATGTATACATAGATATATACATGTATATATACATATATATGCAGGTTTTATCTCACATTCTTGTGGCCCAGGACCCTTTCATGAATTATCTGGGACATATAAGCACTCTCAATGCATGTAATAATTTTCTCTTTACAAATATATAGGCATTTCACATATATATATATATATATATATATATACATATATATACATATATATATATATATCTACATATATACATATATATACATATATATACATATATATACATATATATATATGTATGTATATATATATGTATATGTATGTATATATATATGTATATATATGTATATATATGTATATATGTATATATGTACATATATACATATATATATGTATATATATACATATATATATGTATATGTATATATGTATATATATGTATATGTATATATGTATATATATGTATATATGTATATATATACATATATATATGTATATATATACATATATATGTATATATATACATATATATATATATATACATATATATATATATACATATATATATATATATATGCAGGTTTTATCTCACATTCTTGTGGCCCAGGACCCTTTCATGAATTATTTGGGACAGATAAGCACTCTCAACGCATGTAATAATTTTCTCTTTACAAATATATAGGCATTTCATATATATATATATATATATACATATAGATATATATATATATATATCTTAACACCTATATTAAGTCAGATCCTTGATTCACATTTACAGGTATATATATACAGTCATATATATTCTTATTTATATATATATATACATTTATATATATACTTATATATATATATATATATATATTTTGATATATATATATATTCTTATTAGTCTCTTGAAGTTTCCTGATCTTTCATCCTTGAACATCGGGTTAACTTATCATCTTTATACATCACAACATCACTATTAAATATCTTCATGTCGTTCTCTATCTGGAAATAATTGGACAAAATATGGTTAACACAAATTGACAAGTCTCTGTCCCGATCTAGTTCTGCCTCTGCTCGATTCTTCTCATCATCGGACTCTTGTTTCCACCGAGGATACTTTTATTTCGAATATTACTTCGATCAAGTATTTCCTTCTTTCATCGAAATACTGTATTCGGTCACTATGGCTATTTCCTCACCGATACCCATCTGATATTCATTGGGTTTTTATGTCAAAGAAACCTCAGGCTTTGGTGACCTCCTTTATTTTTTCCACCAAAACACTTCTTCCATCGAAATAACCATGCCCTATCGGCGATTGGATCTATTGTCAAACCAAAGCCTTTCTTTATCCTCCCTTTTCATCTTCCACTGATAAAGTCGCATCGGTGAAACCATGTATATCAGAGGCATGCCTTTTAGTTCCCTTGAAACCTATTTCCTCATTGATATCTTTATCAATGTAGCTTCCTTTTGCCTGATCGACATTATTCCTTTCGATGAGAACATTCCTTTCGATGAGTCCTTTTATGTTGCACCAATGGTATTATCTCCTCGAAGACCTTTTGCCACTGATGAAAACCATCTCCACTTTCCTCAATATCTTTTGTCGATGGAATTACTGTCTTCGATGAGTCTTTTCTGAAGTTCATCAGCACTTCCTTTCTTCTATGGCCCTTCTATATCGATGAGACATCGTTGGGTCTCATCGATATTATTTGAACTCGGATATCTTAATAAGATGCTTTTACACCCGCTTGATGACTTGTGGGCTACCATGGTATTAATGAGTCTCTTGAAGTTTACTGATCTTTCATCCTTGAATATCAACTTAACTTATCATATTTATAGATCACAACATCATTGTTTTATATCTTCATGTCGTTCTCTATCTAGAAATAATTGGACAGAATATGGTTAACACAAATTGACAAGTCTTTGTTCCGATCCAGTTTGCCACTGCTCGATTCTTCTCATCATTGAACTCCTGTTTCCACCGATGATACTTTTATTTCAAATATTACTTCGATCAAGTATTTCCTTCTTTTCACATTGAAATACTATATTCGGTCACTATGGTTGTTTCCTCACCAATACCTATCTAATATCCATTAGGTTTTTATCTCAAAGAAACCTCGGGCTTCGGTGACCTCCTTTATTTTTTCCACCGAAACACTTTTTCCATCGAAATCATCATGCCCTATTGGTGAATGGATCTATTGTCTCACCGAAGCCTTTCTTTATCCTCCCTTATCATCTTCCATCGATAAGTCACATAAGTGAAATCATGCGTATCGGAGGCATGCCTTTTAGCTTCCTCGAAACTTATTTCCTCATCGATATCTTTTATCGATGTAGCTTCCTTTTGCTTGATCGACATTATTCTTTTGATGAGAAAATTCCTTTCAGTGAGTTCTTTTTATGTCACATCGATGGTATTATCTCCTCGAAGACCTTTTCCTGTCAATGAAAACCATCTCCGCTTTCCTCGATATCTTTTGTCGATGGAATTACTGTCTTCGATGAGTCTTTTCTGAAGTTCATCGGTGCTTCCTTTCTTCGATGGCCCTTCTATATCGCTGAGACATCGTTGGGTCTCATCGATATTATTTGAACCCAAATATCTTTATAGGATGCTATTACACCCACTTGAGGACTACTGGGCTACCATGGTATTAATGAAAATGATGATTATATAACCATTTTCATTCTCTTATTCAGATTTATCCATCTTAGACTCAGATGTTTAAGTATTTCCTCCTTATATTTGATCACTCCTAAATTTAGCTTTTTCAGTCTTGCCGCTCTGCTAAGATAAGCTTTAAGACTAGAAGGAGGCAATACCTTACATTAATGAGCATAGGTATATAAACATGCTGGCATATCTCACTCCCGGATATATGTGATCATGGATATATAGGTATTATTATTTATGTAGATATTGCCTTCTTTTAGGACTAACACTTACCTAGCTATCCTCATCTCTATTTTACCTTTTCGGTCCCCTATATTCTTGATGTTTTGTCTCTTGTTTTGTTCTTAAGAATCTTTCAGCCTTTAATGTCTCTAGGTTGCTTTAACTTAGCTTCGTAATTTTGTTAAGCTGTGTATATGCTATGCATCATCCTCTTCCCTGTGTATGATCAGCCCCAACCACCTTCAGGCTTTCTTGGCCTTCCATGGTTGCTATATATATATATATATATATATCTTATCATCATTCACATTATATATTAGGATTTTGTTCAGACTCACATCTATATAATCATATTCATATATAGTTTCCTATTTTCTTGACTGTTCTCTCAATTTTAAGTTGAATCAGTCTCAGATGCATATGTCAATTTTCCTCTTTCTTCTAGTAATCTCCAACATCATATTATTAGATTAAGGGTCAACTTGATAAAATTTTATCTCACTTAAAGCTTTCCCATGACACTCAATAAGGGCTTGGAAGGCTCTCGAGCCATATTCTTTAAGATGGTAGCTCACTGTGATCTCTTTGCAGGAATATTTATGGAAATTGCCTCATTAATATTTATTGAGTTTATGCTCTTCGATGGGTAATCACTCTCGCATTATGTTTTTGGAGATTATATTTTGAGTTGTGTATCCTAACAAGGTGACCATCCAGCAGGTATGATATATTGTATAAGTTGACCTGTTCGGTTTTCCTTTTCCTAACATTTTGGTGAGAGTTTTTCTCAAGATTTTGTGCAGCATAAGGAGCAGAGCATGTTTAACCCTGTGTTTCAAGAATAGCAAGAATTGTTGCCCACAAATGGTAGCATCACCCCAAGAAATGGGCAATCTGCTGCTCATCTTTACACAGAGGATTTCTACATACAATCTTTATTATTTTGGACAAGTTCCCTTTGTGATCTTGTATCTCCATTTTGTATTGCATTCTTAATTTTTTCTGATCCTTGAGGGATCTGGGCTAGACCAGAGGTTTTCTTCCCTCCATTCTTTCCTACCAGTGCCTGCACTGAATGGGGGTGTAAATGTAAATCTATCTATTTTTTAAATTAATAAAAAATTTTGGCCTCAGCCTTTTATCGATCAATATATATATATATATATATTTCACTAGATGAGAGAATCTTCTCCAAAATGGTATAATTTTTTTTTGGTAATGATAAATTTAGTAGATAAAAGGTGACGCTGAATGAAAACTACTAAATTAAGCTATATTGGACTTTAAAATATTGTTATGAGAAAAATATACATCAAATTTCTTTTATTTTTTTTTAGCACTACAAATATATGTCCTCTATTTGGAAAATTAAAATCATGAAAAAATAAGTTTGTTTTCATATTTTTTGGTGATGCTGACTAGAACCCTGATTTTCAACATTTTTCAGCAATCAAAAATCTATCTTTCAATATGTTAAAGTAATATTTTATTATCTAATAATTATTTATTTAATTATTAGTCTATTATACTCTATGCTTAAGCTAAACTTAGGAATCTTATAATTGTTTGGGGTTTTCACCTTTAGGGTTTCGAGTATCCTTTTATAAGGATTCTCTCTTTGTATTTGCATAACAACTGTAATTATTGAATTACATTCTTGTTGCACAATCAATATGACTCCTCTTTTCTGGATCTCTGAATTCTAGTCTCCATAGCTTTTTTGCTTCTCTCCTTCTGTGACAGGTTTGCATGCAAGTGATCTTTGGGAGCTATAGAGTTGATTTTTCCTCAACTCCAATATGGTATCAGAGCTCTAGATCTGCATGCCCTTGTGTTCTCTTCATGAGAGTTTTTGGGCCTTGTTCTTCAGATCTGTGTATATGGGGGGTTGTGCAGTTGTTTTTTTCATTTCTGGGAGTAGCTTATTTTTTTGTACATTTTGGTGCCAAAAGTACCTCACGGTTCTGTACCTGCAAATGCGTCAGAAAATTTTCATCAACTTTTTTTTTTTTTTTACCCTCTTTATGCCCTAAAAGAGGGGTTTTTTCTTTTAGCTGTAACTTGGTCATACAGAGGCGTTTTTCGACAAATCGTATATCCTCGAAAAGCTCTTTCCAAGCTCTATCTAGAGCTAGAGGTTTGAACTTTTGATTTTTCTTTTTTGATGGTGTTTTTTTTCTGTCAAAGCCAAAGGTTCATTTTTGCACTCTAGGAGACATAACTTGAGCATCCGACCTCCGTTTTTTGAAAATATTATATTGTTGGAAAGCTTGTTCTGTGTACTTTTCAGTCATATGAGTTTTCTTTCTAGATTCTTCTCCAGGTATATTTTATTCAATTTTTTTCTTTTCAGCACTCTGGTGAATATCTTGGATGTTTCAGGTCCTGGGATCTCTTTATTTGAGTAGGATGTATCGTCTTTGGTTGTTCTTTCTATTTCCAGTCTTCGGTCTCTTTTGATCACTGTAGCCTTTTATTTATGCAAACACACTGAGATAAAGTGCCATCCTGCATTGTATACTTGGGATCTTGCACATCTTGTGCCTTACTGTAGATGCACTACTTATAAAGTGCCATGGGGGGGTTGATGTTTGCCTTTTTTGCCATCTACCTTTGTCACGTGAGTGTTTCTTCCATAACATTAGCCTCATGATGTGTATCAAGTGAGTGTTCCTTCCACAACACTATGTACTTTCTCTGCACCTTTTCAATGTTCCTGGTACTTCGTCATGCAGTTGTTGTTGGTCATTCTTTTCAATGTACCTGTCCCTCTCGCTTTTCAACAATATGGGGAGGTTTGTCATGTTGTTATAATGCTTGCTTGGTTCGATTGATCAGCCCTTCAAGCTTTGGTATTTCATACCATCTATATCTTCGAGTTCAGTTGTTTGCCTTTGTTTTCCATCTGATTTGAGTAGTGTCATTTGAGGGCACTTGTGCAGATTACAGTCTTCTCTACCTATTCATTTTCTATTTCAAAGGAGGTTCTTCAGATCAGCAGTTACTCTTCAATGGTGTTTGTAGCTATTTCATGCTTCAGTGGTGTTCTTCTTCTTTTTGTTCCTATCTTCTGGAACACTCTTGTTTGGAGGCTTCTTAGTCCTTCACTTGAGCTTTCATCTCTTCTTGGAGAGGAGTTTTGTTCCCATAGGGTTTTCTCTTTTTTCTCCACTTTACAGAGATTTTATTGTACTTGGGTACCTCATCAGGCCTAGCTGTCGGGACCCATTGTTGCTTTCATGCATTTTTTTAGTCCTTAGTTGTTTTTAGCTACACCCTAAGTTCATCTTAAGGGGGGTTGTTAGAGTAATCTTTTATTAGCTAATTATAATTATTTATTAAATTATTAGTCTATTATACTTTATGCTTAAGCTAAACTTAGGAATCTTATAATTGTTTAGGGTTTTCACCTCTAGGGTTTCGAGTATCCTTTTGTAAGGATTCTCTCTTTGTATTTTCATAACAACTGTAATTATTGAATTGCATTCTTGTTGCACAATCAATATGACTCCTCTTTTCTAGATCTCTGAATTCTGGCCTCTATAGCTTTTTTGCTTCTCTCCTTCTATGACAGGTTTGCATGTAGGTGATCTTTGGGAGCTGTAGAGTTGATTTTTCCTCAACTCCAATAGAATATATAAAAAAATATATCATTTAAAAAAAAAAATTAAAAAATAACAACAGACAAATTTCATTTAATATTTCTACATTTGATCAGTTTACATCATTTTAAAATTTAATTTGGAAATGCCACTTTTATGTGGTTGAAGTTAAACAACTTTAGTTGTATTGGCCACTTCCTTTATAAAAGTGTGACACAACATTGTGTTTTTACCCAGATATAGAGGGAGGAAGTGAGAGGGAGAGAGAAGAGAGTGTATAAAGAGAGGTAGAAAGAGGATAGAGGAAGAGTGATAGAGAGAGACAATTCTAGAGTTTGGGAGAGATGAAGAGAGTGAGAGAGAGATTGAGAGAATTTTGATGGAAGCTTGTTGATTACTAAAATTTGACCAAGTCTAAAAAATTATAAGATCTAAAACCTAGAATCTATATTATAACTCCTAGAAATCTGAAACCACTCTCAAACATCCTACCAATATATACATGAAATATAACTTAAAGTATAAGAAAGAAAATAGAAAGGAAAAATATATATTGAAATGTGTCTTATACTTTAATGTTGTATTTCATGTAAATATTCTTCTTTAGAGATAGGGTCTAACTTGAAGACAATATAAAAGGAATTCTTATGTTTGGCTCTATCATTCTAAAAATGCATTTATATTTGGTTAGCACCAAATTTGGCACTAGCCAAATGTAAATACACTTTTGTATTTGGTGACAAAAATGTGAAAAATATAATTTTTCATTTGGAGAGTGCCAAATTTGGTGCTCGCCAAATGTGAAAAATTGAGCACCAAATGTTTTGAATTGACTAAGCATGAGGCTTGGTCATTTTGAGCCATTTGGCGTGGACCAAATATGGTGCTCAAAAACACCCCATTTCAGGACACAAACAAAAAGTGGCATCTTAATTGTGTCACATCTTTGTGCACTTACTCACAACAAAGTGCATCTTTTCAATTAGTAAAATAACAAGAGTTCATCATTTCAAAATAATGTGATTAATTTACAACTATATGAAACTGATAGGATTCATAATTATGGGATATCTAAGAGATTTGCATTGAGAAGATTGTACATTAATCTAATAATTCATCTCTTGTTGCTCATTTGAAATTGAATGTCCATTCAATATTTTTTCGTTATCATTAAATTTACTTATTTATTTTAGTCTTATTTGAATATTGTGCTTGGAATTTAGTTTTCATGTAGTCATTTTTTTTAACTATGATTTTGAGCGGATTAATTAGAATCAAAGATGAGTAAAATTTATGTCTTTATAAGATATTATAACTAGATATTCATATAAAGGAATGCATCCTTATCCTTTAGAAAACTTCACCAATAGAGCAACTTCTATAATTAATGCAACTCTCTATTAAAATAATTTTCTTAGTAAACCAATATTCTTAAGAGTAAATTTTTTAGTAGACTAAATACCACATGGAAAATCGATTTCCAATATTAGTATTTCCCAATTTATAAAGCTTTGGGAATTTATTCTCAAATCACTTTCTCAATTTGTAGCAACTTTTTCAAAGTGTGTTTCTTATAATCATTATGTAATGGTGAACATTTCAAAACCATGCTCTTTTCCCTTTATGTTTTAGGCCTAATCCTACCAGATTATCCTTTATACAATAACAAGTCTATTTAAGCAACATATTCTTGAGCTAAATTTGGATAATACACTTATCATAACTTATCAACCCATGAACTAATTTTGATCCTTTATCATCCATTCACCACCCTACTTTAGATAAGTCACTTTCACATACATGGGTATGAACCTTAAACTTCAAAAGTTCAAAATTATATTTGAATCTTACTTTTTTTAACGAGCCATTGTGAGACAACCTAGCATTAATTTATGAGAATTTGTGCTATGTTGTCTTTAAAGACATTCCTTACCCATTCAAAATTATGAAGAAATAAATGCAAGGAAATTCCAAAAGAGAGAGCATTATCATAGCAACATGTTAGAATATCCAAGTTGCATTGTTTATTTGTATCATAATCTTAGGCATACTATATATATATTTTTTTATCTACATTAATATATATTAACCTTTGTTAACTCATTTTGTATAAGAGATTGATTAGAGGAGAAAAAATGATTTCCTAGCTAACTTTCCAAATAGTTTATCTCAATAATACCCCACTTTAGTTATATGTATAGCAAGCCAATGCACATCAAGTCAAAAATCATAAATTTTCTTCTAGTTCACTTTTATGGGTTCTTTTATTTCTACACATTGGATACACTTCTATAGATATATGTAGATTTTATTTTCATAGGATAGATTTAAATCAAAGTGAAATGGAGTCATTTTATAAATTTTGAGTGATCCATCTAAGAAGTTTCTATTTGTTTACATATTAGGAAATCAGTTCCTAGCATCTTTAGCAATATATTATTCTTCCATACATGTTTTGAGTTAAGTATCATATTTCAATTTTTATTCTACAAATTTTTATCACACTTTATTGTTGTAGATGTTGATATAAAATCTTGGTATAGATGAATATAATAAGATGAATGCATTGAATTGGGGGTAAGAAATGTTCATAATAATGCAATCATGTTACACCAAATGGAAACACATTATGAATTGTTCCACCAAGCCACAACTTGCACACATTATATCACACATAAAGAAAAGAAAAACCTCACTCATTAAAATCCATAACCTATTAGTGTTGTAACTAATTGTTTTATACAAGGTATTTAAAATAAGAGTGTTTTTTCAATATTTTCACACAATACCAATTTTAGCCCAATTTTTTCTACCAATGTTGCATTATAAGAGAGGTAAATAATTATAATTTTTCTTTTTCCAATCATAATTATTTAAATTTTTATATTTTGGAATGCATATTTTATTTATTTTTACCAACTACTCTAAACTTTAATTTATAACCAAATAATAAATTTGTAACTTGTTGAGAAACACTTTAGGAATTACAAATAATGAACACGTAGTGTTGACAAAAAAAGTGGCAAGTTTACTAAATGTTGATTGTATTCTTATGACAAGCGATTTGATCTAATTCAATAGTAGTTGATAGAATTCTAGAATACAATTTAGAGAAAATATGCAATATAAAAGGAATTGGTGATTTAGAAGCAATGAAAATAGATTATGGATGATGCCTTTTTATACTTGACTTAATATATAAATTTGTTAAAATTTTTGGCATAAGCATTGGGACATAATGGATAGCTGGATAGGTTGGATTTGTGAGTGTAGAACTTAATTAAATCAGACTCATGGGTGTGAAAATGAATTGGGATAGATAGCTTGATGATCTTGGAGATTATCTAAGTAGGATTAAGATTCTATTTTTTATGTCAAATGAATCAAAGGAAATTAAGAATCAATCAAAATAATATGATAGCACAAGTTTTTAAAAATGATTTGAAACACCCACATGTAACTAATATGAAACAAATAATAGAAATGTAAGATATACGCATTTGATTTATTATTACATTCTTAATTGCATACAGTCATAGAGTCCAAACTATTTTAATTAAATATAATGTATGAAAACTTTACATATTGTTGTGAATATATATAAACTATGCTTTAATGCCAATCTCATGGATCCATTAAATTTATATTCAAAATGTAGAATTAATCATATTGTAAACATCTGAATCTTTGTGTCGAATGGAGCCGATCCAATGTGTATAAACTGTAACTTCCACATACACCTCAAATAAAAGTTTGCAACCCATACATCACAATTTGAATAAAAGAATCTTACATCAGAACAGGCTTATAAATAGTAAAAGGCACACAATCTTACAATCAAAGGCATTGCAAGCTTTTAAAAACAAAGCCCAAGCCAGACCAAACATTCGTCCCACATTGAACTTGATTTTCTAAGCTGGAAGTGTGTTTTCTTTTACAGGCTCTGCAGTAGTCGTGGTGGCAACATCTTTCTCTCCACAGAAAAAGTAATTTCCAGCAAAGAATCCAACATGGATGACCATCATGTAAAACAATTTTGTTGCAGACAGAATGATTATGAAGGCTTCCAAAGCGATCTACACAGACAATATATCATCATATATATAAAAAGCCACAAATTCTCTGCTTTTGAATACTAATAGAGGGAAGAACTTTTCTATCAAGTAGGTTTGCAGTGTATAAAAAATTAATGTTATGGAGAGTTATTATGATATATATAAAATATTCCTAACTAAAGCAAAACCACTTACAGCTTTGGGCTTCTGCCATGTAAATGGATCTCTTTGCATGCCAACCTGCAGGGTTTGTAATATGTATGCATATCAGTATAAGAAAGAATTCATTTTGGCTTACAAGTATTGTTAAGAGTTCTATTTAAATAGATCCAGGACAAATCATTTGAAAGAGAACCTATTAAAGATCATTTTGAATTTGTAAATTTTTCAAACCGTATGATTTTAATTAAAAAAACCTGTAAACTTTAATAGTTCATAACCCCTTCCCTATTTCAGTCAAATGTATTCTATAATTACCCCATGGCAAGAAGAGTAAGAGCTCAAGCAGTGATGGCGGATGAAGCAGTTGAAGCCAAGCTCTCTGCTGTCCACACTCGAAGATGATGGAGCCCTGAAAGACATGAAGCTGCTCCTACAGCTCCAGCTATGAGGGAAAATATGACCAGAAAACCAGTGGCTTCATTCCCTATGGGGAAAAACAATGGTGAAAATGAGAAGCCCACTGGTATGCTACTTTTGGGTCCTGCTAAAAAAACATAAGCCATTTACAATCAATCAGAATTCACAGTAATACTACTAACAATCAGCAAAAATCAATAGGAAAGATCTGAGTTTACCAGTAACATAATGATGGTCAATGGCATTATTGAGTGCCCAGCCAGCAATGCAAGCAACAGTAACATACATGCAGAAATTCAGCACCAACAAAAATCCAGCCAAAGATTTCACTATTCTCACACCCATTTTAACAAATCTTCGAAATAATACAAGAGAAAGAGCTATTTCACAATTCACAGAGAGAACTATTCTGTACAATGAACAAACAAAACAATTCCTCTGAGTGCAATGGAGAGGATGGGAAAGGGTATTTAAAGAAGGCAGTGCAATGGAGAGTATGGTAAACGGGTTTATTCCATTTCTGAGCGACTGGTGTACCCACGGGCTGGCTCTGACCTACTTTGACAAGGGAATAATATTTTTTTTTCTGCTGCCAAAAAACGGCTAGCTTTTGTATTTATTGATAGTGGAAATACAACTGTTTATCGTTGGTCTTATTAGTAAATGCAGATTTTTTGAATGGTTTAAGGAGGGAGTTATCTGTCATCATAATTGAATCCAACGGTAGATGAGCTGCGTGTGGGCTCCGAATCAAAAGCATTACTCAATATTTTCTTAAGATTTTTCTCAAGAGTCCCCCACACTACTCTATGATAGTTCGAGAGTCGATCGAATAGGAATTAGTTTGGTTGTTGATAATTTATAATTTAAAATTTAAATATTAAAGAGCTTAATAGTCAAATAATTATGTAGACAGGTTTGATTATGATGCTAATGAGTGGTGAAGTTTAATTTATTTTATAATTATTTAATTAATTATGTTGAGAGAGGTATAACTTTAGGGAGTGAGGGACATGTGGAAGGAGAAGATATAGGGAGTGAGGGACATGTGGAAGGAGAAGATAGAGAAGTGAGGGTAGAGAGAGTTCATAAAGGGAGGGGAGTATTCGGGGGATGGGTGAGACACCTAGATGAGGAGAGAGAGGGGAGAGAGATGGGTGAGATATATAGAAGTGAACAGAGAGTGCTAGGTAATGAGATATGGATGGAGAGGTGGAGAGGGAGGAAGGGACAAACCTAGAGAGGGGAGAGAGAGTGTGAGGGAGAGGTGATGGTCTAGACAATGGAGAGAGAGAATAAGAGAGGGAGAGCTAATAAGAGAGAGTGGGGAAGGGAGATATATGTGGGGTAAGGAGGGAGGGGGAGATAGAGAGGGAGAGAGGAAGAAAAGGAGGGAGAGACCTAGAGAGTGGAGAGAGATAGAGAGGTGAGAGAGATGAGAGAGAGAGAGGGGGGGGAGGGAGATGGAGAGATAGAGGGAAGTATCAATACACACAATATCCTCAAGCCTATACCCTAAACTCTAAACCTTATATCCTAAACCCTACTACCTAAACCTTATAAAAGGGAGGGAGAGGTGGAGAAAGAGAGAGAGAGAGAGAGAGAGGGGGGGGAGGGAGGGGTAGACAGTGATTAAAAAACTTGAAAAGGGGAGAGGTAGAAATGTGTGTGTGTGTGTGTGTGTGTGTGTGAGAGAGAGAGAGAGAGAGAGAGAGGTAAGGATAGATATGGGGGTAAGGAGGGAAGGCAAGGTAAAAAGAGAGAGGGTGGGAGAGACCTAGAGAAATAGAGGTAGGGAGGGTTTGAGTGGGAGGTGTGTAAAGAGAGAGAGGAGACATATAATAGAGAGTGAAGGGTGAGATAGGTAGGGATAGATCTTGGGGGAGAGAGGAGAGAGTGGATAAAGTGAGGTAGAAAGGGGATAGAGGAAGAGTGATAGAGAGAGACATGTCTATATTTTTGGGGAGATAAAGAGAGTCAGATAGAGAGATTGAGAGAATGTTGATGGAAGCCTGTTGATTACTGAAATTTGATCAAGTCTAACAATTTATAAGATCTAAAACCTAGAATCTACATTAGAACTCCTAGAGATTTGAAACCACTCTCAAAACATCCTACCAATACATACATGAAATATAACTTAAAGTATAAGAAAGAAAAAATAAAGGAAAAAGATATATTGAAATGTGGCTTATACTTTAGTGTTGTATTTCATGTATATATTCTTGTTTGAAGATAGGGTCTAAGTTGAAGACAATAAAAATGCATTCTTATATTTGGCTCTAGCATTCTAAAAAAGCAGCTATATTTGGCTAGCAAAATGCAAATGCACTTTTGTATTTGATGGCAAAAAGGTGAAAAATGCTATTTTTCATTTGGGGAGTGCCAAAGTTGGCACTTGCCAAATGTGAATAATTAAGCACCACATGTTTTGAATTGACTAAGCTTGAGGCTTGGTCGTTTTGAGCTCCATTAGGCGTGCACCACATTTGGTGCTCAAAAAATGCCCATTTCGGGACAAAAACAAAAAGTGGTATCTTAATTGTGTCACATCTTTGTGCACTTACCCACAACAAAGTGCCTCTTTTCAATCAGAAAAACAACAAGAGTTCATCATTTCAAACTATTGTGCTTCAATTACAACTATATGAAAATGATAGGATCCATAATTATAGGATATAAACTTGATTGTATAATGGATTTTTACACATTAACTCCTAAGAGATGCATTGAGAGGATTGTACGTAGATTTAATAATTTATCTTTTGCTGCTCATTTGAAATTGAATGCCCATTCGATATTTTTCTTTATCATTAAATTTACTTATTTATTTTACTCTTATTTGAATATTGTGTTTGGAATTTAGATTTTATGTAGTCATTTTTTTACTATGATTTTGAGGGGATTAATTAGAATCAAAGGTGAATAAAATCCATGTCTTTGAAAGATATTATAACTAGGTATTCATATAAATGAATGCATCCTTATCCCTTAGAAAACTTCACCAATACACCAACATATTTATAATTAATTTCCAACCCTATATTGAAATAATTTTCATAGTAAACCAATATCCTTAAAAGTAAATTATTTATTAGTAGACCATGTTAGCAGCAAAGCAACATGAAAACTAAGAGGGGGGGGGGGGGGCTGAATCAATTTTCACCAAACTTAACCAAATTAACCTTAACTTTAGATTTGATCATGAACAACAATAACAGAATCAATCACCACATCAACACACATAAGACATGGATTTTTGACATGGAAAAATTGGTTAAGGGAAAAACCACAATGGGACTTTATCCACAATAAGATGATACTCTATAGTAATATGTGTAAATATTACAATGGGGAATGTGCATTCAAGTACACTGCCTAGAGCTCACTACTCAAAACAACAAAGGGCTACAACCCTAGGAAGACTCACTGCCTTACAAAGATCGAACAACAGTTTGGATTACATGAACTGAAAGAATGGTATCTCCAAATACCTGATTAGAGTTTCAGTTAAGCACACTATTTGCACAACAACACTTCTCTGCTCTTCCACACTTCCAAATGATAGATTCGCTTGTTCTCACATATAATAACCTTAGATCATAAACACAACCACAAACACACAAATTACATGATTACATCACCTATTTATACAAATGATCAACCTTAACTATAAGGTCGGCTCAACACATAAGACCTTATTACAAAATTACACCACACGATACATAAATCAATAACCACACCAATAAAATGTCGGCAAAGACATAGCATGGACCTAAATTAAATCCTTGAACACACAAAATCACCAAATAATTCACCAAGATCATCTGCAACACGCTACACCACCGAATATGCCACATAACACGAAGAATACCACAAGGCCAATAAAATCTTCAAGGAAGCACACCACAATCAACATGGACCACCAAAATGCATAGGACACGATCATAAAATATCAACAAGCAACATGAATTCCACTGCAATCACCGCAACAACATGGATAATAAGAATCATCATTAACATCATCACCGGAGCTCAAGAACACGAATTGACAAAATTAAAGATATGCTTGCGAAGTTCCAAATCATGAACTATCTGATCTGAGGACACGCATGAACATCCCAAACACTATCCAAAAACTTCAACACAAGATATTATCATTCTGGAGCAATATGGATCAAATACGACAACTCTACAGCACTGAACTAAATGAAAAAATAACTATCACACCGGATCACACAACTCGACCAAACACCTTCTGGAACACTGAAACTCATACTGAATCAACTAGAGATAAGCATCTCAAAACCCAATAAACCACAACAACACATCTGCAACAGATCACCCGAACCAACTCTATGCAACAAACCAATTCTTTGCAACACAGGAATATGTTGACATCAATGACAACAACACATTCCAACAACTCTAATATCCAACGGACTAAATACCACATGACAAGGTTAAATACCACATGACAAGGTTAATCAATTTCCAATATTAGTATTTCCCAATTTGTAAAGCTTTGGAATTTTATTCTCAAATCACTTTCTCAATTTGTAGGAACTTTTTCAAATTGTATCTCTTATAATCATTATGTAATGGTCAACATTTCAAAACTATTCTCTTTTCCCCTTATGTTTTAGGTCTAATTCTACTAGATTATCCTTTATGTAATAACAAGTCTATTTAAGCAACATATTCTTCAGCTAAATTTGGACAATGAACTTATCATAACTTGATTCCCAAGAAATAATTTTGATTTAGATAGGTCACTTTCACATACATGGGTATGAACCTTGAAAGTTTCAAAAGTTCAAATTTAGATTTAAATCTTACTCTTTTTAACTAGCCATTGTGAGTTAACCTAACATTAATTTGTGAGAATTTGTGATATATTGTCTTTAAGGACATTCCTTACCCATTCAAAATTATGATGAAATAAAAGCAAGAAAATCCCAAAAGAGAGAGCATTATCATAGAAACATGTTAGAACATCCAAATTGCATTGTTTATTTGTATCATAATCATAGGCATACTAATCTTCTTTTTTTTGTCTAAATTAATATATATTAACCTTTGTTAACTCACTTTGTATAAGGGCTTGATTAGAGGAGAAAAAATTATTTCCTAGCAAGTTTTCAAATAGTTTATCTTAATAATACTCCATTCTTAGACATAGGTATAGCAAGCCAAGGCACATAAGTCAAAAATCATAAATTTTCTTCTAGTTCACTTCCACGGGTTCATTTTATTTCTACACATTGGATACATTTCTATAAATATATGTAGTTTATTTTCATATGATATATTTATATCAGTGAAGTAAAGTTATTTTATAAATTTTGAGGCATAAAAGGGTTCTATTTTTCTACACATTAGGAAATCAATTCCTAGCATCTTTAGCAATATATTATTACTCCATACATGTTTTGAGCTAAGTATCATATTTAATTTTTTATTCTACAAATTTTATTACACTTTATTGTTGTAGATGTTGATCTAAAATCTTTGTAAAGATGGAAATAATAGGGTGAGTGCATTGAATTGGCAATAAGAAAAGTGGCCATGTATTAGAAATGTTCATAATAATACAGTCATGTTACACCAAATGCACACACATTATGGATTGATATACCAAGCCATAACATGCACACATTATATAACACATAAAGAAAAAAAACCCTCAATCGTTAAAAATCCAATAACCTATTAGTGTTGCAACTAATTCAATGGTAGTTGATAGAGTTTTAGAATACAATTTAGAGCAAATATGCAATTTAAAAGGAATTGGTGATTTAGAAGCAATGAATGGTTCAAGAGGAATCAATCAATGGGTAATTCTGGAAAACGTCAAGTTGTATTTAATAGTGCTTAACGAAAATAGACTATGGATGATGTCATTTTATACTTGACTTAATATACAAATTTGTCCAAATTTTTTGGCATAAGTGTTGGGACATAATGACTGTTGGAAATACTAGTGATTGTCAATAAATAATAATAATTTTCAAATATATAAGGTTGGATTTGTGAGTGTAGAACTTAATTAAATTAGACTCATGGGCGTGAAAATGAATTGGGATAGGTAGCTTGATGATCTCCAAGATTATCTAAGTAGGATTAAGATTCTATTTTTTATTTCAAATGACTCTGTTAGAGTAATCTTTTATTAGCTAATAATTATTTATTTAATTATTAGTCTATTATACTCTATGCTTAAGCTAAACTTAGGAATCTTATAATTTTTTAGCGTTTTCACCTTTAGGGTTTCGAGTATCCTCTTATAAGGAAATTCTCTCTTTGTACTTTCATAACAACTGTAATGATTGAATTGTATTCTTGTTGCACAATCAATATGACTCCTCTTTTTTGGATCTCTAAATTCTGGCCTCCATAGCTTTTATGCTTCTCTCCTTCTATGGCAGGTTTGCATGCAGGTGATCTTTTGGAGCTGTAGAGTTGATTTTTCCTCAACTCCAATATAGTATCAGAGATTCAGATCTGCATGCTCGTGCTCTCTTCATGAGATATTTTGGGCCTTGTTCTTCAGATCTATGTATTCGGGGGTTTGTGCAGTTGTTTTTTTTCTATTTCAGGGGGTAGCTGATTTTTGGTACATTTTGGTGCCAAAAGGACCTCACGGTTAGATTTAGAAGGTCGATTCCATGAATTTTGATATATAATTTGCCTATTTTCAGTGACAGATGCATCTGGGATATGATTTTTTACTGGCACATTTTTTGAGGCATGAAAATCTGTACGGTTGTACCTGCAAATATGTTAGAAAATTATTTTTTTAACCTTTTTTATGCCCTAAAAGAGGGTTTTTTTTTTCTTTTGGCCGTAACTTGGCCATACAAAGGAACTTTTTCAAAAATCTTATATTGTCAGAAAGCTCTTTCTGAGCTCTATCTAGATCTGGAGGTTTGAACTTTTTATTTTTCTTTTTTAAATAGCGTTTTTTGTTGTCAAATCCAGTGGTTCATTTTTGCACTCTGGGAGACATAACTTGAGCATCCGAAATCCATTTTTTGAAAGCTTTATATCATTAGAAAGCTTGTTCTGTGTTCTTTCCATTCATATAAGTTTTCTTTCCAAATTCTGCTCTAGGTATATTTTATTTAGTTTTTGGCTTTTCAACACTCTGGTGAATATCTTAGATGTTTTAGGTCTTGGGATCTCTTTCTTTGAGTAGGATGTCTCATCTTTGGCTATTCTTTCTGTTTCCCGTCTAGATGTCTCTTCTTATCATTGTAGCATTTTATTTATGCAAACACATTGAGATAAAGTGCCACCATGCATTGTATGCTTGGGATCTTAAACATCTTGTGCCTTATTGTACATGTACTACTTATAAAGTGTCATGGGGGGATTGATGCTTGCCTTTTGTTTTTCATCTACCTTTGTCAAGTGAGTGTTCCTTCCATGACATTAGCCTCATGATGTGTGTCAAGTGGGTGTTCCTTCCACGACACTATGTACTTTTTTTGCACCTTCGATGTTCCTGGTTCTTCGTCATGCTGTTCTTGTTCGTAGTTATTTTCAGTGTACCTTTCTGTCTCCCTTTTCAACATTATGACGAGGTTTGTTCTGTTGTTCTGATGTTTCTTTGGTTCGATTGATCAACTCTTCAGGCTTTAGTGTTTCATGCCATCTGAATCTTCGAGTTCAATTGTTTGCCTTTGTTTGCCATCTGATTCGAGTAGTGTCATTTGAGGGCACTCATGCAGATTACAGTCTTCTCTAACTAGTCATGTTCTATTTCAATGGAGGTTCTTCAGATCAGTAGTTACTCTTCCAAAGTGTTTGCAGCTTCTTCATGCTTCAGTGATTCTTCATGCTCGTCTTTTGTTCCTATCTTCTGAAACACTCTTGTTTGGAAGCTTCTTAGTCCTTCACTTGAGCTTTCATCTCTTCTTGGAGAGGAGTTTTGTTCCCATAGGGTTTTCTCCTTTTTCTCCACTTTACAGAGATTTTATTGTACTTGGGTACCTCATCAGGTGTAGTTGTCAGGACCCATTGTTGCTTTCATGCATTTTTTACATGTTTTTTTAGTCCTTAGTTATTTTTTATCTACTCCCTAAGTTCATCTTAAAGGGGGTGTTAGAGTAATCTTTTATTAGCTAATAATTATTTATTTAATTATTAGTCTATTATACTCAATGCTTAAGCTAAACTTAGGAATCTTATAATTCTTTATGGTTTTCACCTTTAGGCTTTCGAGTATTCTCTTATAAGGATTCTCTCTTTGTATTTTCATAACAACTGTAATTATTGAATTGCATTCTTGTTGCACAATCAATATGACTCCTCTTTTCTAGATCTCTGAATTCTGGCCTCCATAGCTTTTTTGCTTCTCTCCTTCTGTGATAGGTTTGCATGTAGGCGATCTTTGGGAGCTATAGAGTTGATTTTTTCTCAAATCTAATAGACTCAAAAGAAATTAAGAATCAATCAAAATCATATGTTAACACAAGTTTTTAAAAATGATTTGACACACCCACATGTAACTAATATGAAACAACTAATAGAAATGTAAGACATACACATTTTATTAGTTCTTCCCGTTAGGCTAGTACTATTGCAATAGGTTGCACCTAATTTTCATTAACTCATTATTATTCAATTTCTTTTTCACCAATTATATCTATGATTTTTTTCTTTGCATTTTTTTTTAAAATTATTTTTAAATAGTTAGATGCACGATTTTTAAGTTTCAAATTACTGAAATTATTTTTCTTCAATCTAATTGGCTCAAATAATTTGCATCTTATTATCGGATTTCTGGGATCCACTTTCTACATGAGTTTGTTTAGGCAAATTTTTAGATGATTAAAATAATATTTAGTATGTTTTAGTTTTCTTTTCAAATTATTTTGATAATATAAAAATTTCATAAATTTTTACAGCTTGAGTTGGCCTAGTGGTGGAGAACTTGTGCTCTTGAAAGAGAGGTCACAAGTTCGAATCCCACAAGGGGGTAGGGTATGTACACCTTATCGATCGAAGGGGTTTATTTTGTGGTGTAAGATTTGTTTTAGTGTTCAATTTGATTTATTAAAATCTTATAATGGCTATACAGTCTAATTCTAATATTTAATTTCATTTTGAAAATATTTTGATACTAATTAATTAATTAATTGTGAAAATATTGGTAGGTTACCATTACAAGGTAACTACCATGACAAGTGAGTGAAGAACATGTAATAAAAAATATATTTTCTAATATTCAACCAAGTTTACGCATTACAAGGTAACTACCATGACAAGTGAGTGAAGAACATGTAATAAAAAATGTATTTTCTAATATTCAACCAAGATTACACATATTTGCAAATATTATTGTTAAGATTGAATTTAACTTAAAAAATAAAAAGATTACCAAATACATTCATTATAATTAAATTATTTTTGATATATTATGACTAAGATTCTAATTATAATTAAGTTTAATGGATGTTAAAACAATATAGTGTATCTGTTCTTATTCCTTCAAATAGCATTATCTTTAGATCATTACTTAAAGCATGAAGAAGTGGTTAATTAAATATAATATGTACATTTATAATTATGAATGTAATATGGAACTTTACATATTGTTGTGAATATATAAAAACTATGCTCTAATGCCCATGTCATGGATACATTAAATTTATTTATATTTGAAGGTGTAGAATTAATCATATTGTAAGCATCTGAATCTTTTTCTCGAATAGAGCCGATCCAATTTGTATAAACTCTACTTTCCACATACACCTCAAACAAAAGTTTGCAACTCATACATCACAATTTGAATAGAAAATCTTATAGATCAGAACTGCATTATAAATGGATAAAGGCATACAACCTCCCCCTTATACACAATCAAAGGCATTAAAAACTTTTAAAAACAAAGCCCAAGCCAGACAAAACAGTCATCCCACATTGAACTTCATTTTCTAAGCTGGAAGTGTGTTTTCTTTTACAGGCTCTGCAGTAGTGGTGCCAACATCTTTCTCTCCACAAAAAAAGTAACTTCCAGCAAAGAAGCCAGCATGGATGACCATCATGTAAAACAATTTTGTTGCAGACAGAATGATGATGAAGCCTTCCAAAGCGATCTACACAGACAATATATCATCATATATATAAAAAGCCACAAATTCTCTGCTTTTGAATACTTATAGAGGGAAGAACTTTTCTATCAAGTAGGTTTGCAGTGTATAAAAAATAAATGTTATGGAGAGTTATTATAATATATATAAAATATTCCTAACTAAAGCAAAACCACTTACCAGCTTTGGGCTTCTGCCATGTAAATGGATCTCTTTGCATGCCAACCTGCAGATTTTGTAACATGCATGCTTATCTGCATAAAAAAGAATTCATTTTTGCTTACAAGTATTGTTGAGGGTTCTATTTAAATAGATCCAGGACAAATCATTTGAAAGAGATCCTATTAAAGATCATTTTGAATTTGTACATTTTCAAACAGTATGATTTTAACTTAATAGTTGATAACCCCTTCCCTATTTAAATCAAATGTGTTATATAATTACCCCATGGCAAGAAGAGTAAGAGCCCAAGCTGTAATGGCGGATGAAACAGTTGAAGCCAAGCTCTCTGCTGTCCACACTCGAAGATGATGGAGCCATGAAAGACATGAAGCTGCTCCTACAACTCCTGCTATTACAGAAAATATGACCATAAAACCAGTGGCTTCATTCCCTATGGGGAAAAGCAATGGTGAAAATGAGAAGCCCACTGGTATGTTACTTTTGGGTCCTGCACAAAAAACAGAAGCCGTATACAATCAATCAGAATTCAAGCTACATGCTACAAACAATCACCAAAAATTAATAAGAAAGATGTGTGTGTACCAGTAACATAATGATGGTCGATGGCCTTATTGAGTGCCCAGCCAGCAATGGCAGCAACAGCCACATACATGCAGAAATTTAGCAGCAACAGAAATCCAGCCAAAGACTTCACTATTCCCACACCCATTTTAAAAAAATTCAGAGAAAGAGCTATTTCACAGAAAGAACTCTAAATGATTCAAACTGTTCTTACTCTTTAGAAATTGGTTCAAACTGTAAAATGAACAAACAAAGCAATTCCTTTGAGTGCAATGGAGAGGATGGGAAAGGGTATTTAAAGAAGGCAGAGTAATGGAGTATAGTAAACGGTATTGTTCCTTTTCTAAGCTGTTAGTCTACCCACAGGCTGGCTATGACCTACCTTGACTAGGGAATATTTTTTTTTTTTTTTTTTTCCTGCTGCCAAAACAAGGGCTATCTTTTGATAGTGGAAATACAACCGTTTATCATTGGTGTTTTTATTAAAGGCAGTTTTTTTGAATGGTTTAAGGAGATAGTGATCTGTCATCATAATTGAATCGAACGGCAGATGAGTTGCGTGTGGGCTCTCCAACAAAAGCACTACTCTATGATAGTTTGAGAGTTAACGTATAGGAATTAGTTTGGTTATTGATAATTTATAATTAAAATATTAGAGAGTTTAATAGTCAAATAATTATGAGGGGAGGTTTGATTATGATGTTAACCCGTGGTGAAGTGTAATGTCTGAAGGTGTTGAACAAAAAAATAAAATATATTGGGTATAAAATTATAAAATTAGTATAGATATCTTAAATGAATTATCTAGAAGATGTTGATGCTTTTTAGACAATGGTATTTATTTATTTATTTATTTTATTCAATCATATCATTATTGTCAAATAAATAGTTTACATCTTAATTTATTTTCTAAAATATTTCATTTTTAAAAAATTAAATGAAAATAAAATAAAATATTAAATATTTATTATTTTTATTATTAAATATTAATATCTTTAACGTCTAAATGATTATCAGTTTTTGTTAGTACATTCATGACATGGAAATTTTGCCCCTTCTACTTAGAAGTGTAATAACTCAATAAAATGGAACAAATCTTAAATAAAAATAATTTAAAATAACAAGTAATGTGAATAAAATAAAATAAATTTTAAATAATTCTAAACTTAAATAAAATAGATCTTAAATAAATAAAATAACTCTCAAGAAAATAAAAAAGTTTCTAAATAATTATCGAGCAAAAAAAAACTTTATAAAAAATTAAAATTTAATAATTTTAAAGTAAATTAAAATATTTATCATATATTTTTATACGAAAAAAAAAAAAAAATAATTGTAAAATTTTAACATTTAATGTTAATTATTTAAGACATTATTTCTTTTTTAAATAAATACATTTTTTACAAACAATACTAAATAAATAAATATTATGAAATTATTTACATAATTTAAATGGATCATCTTTTTTATGAATAGGTGTGTCGATTACTATTAATATTTAAATAAACAAATACTCACAAAAAAGGTGGGTGGATACAAGATCGCACCCCAAAGTTCACATAGGCATAGCCCGAAAAGTAAGAAACAACATAAATGACTACTAAGTAGTGAGAAACACTAGTAGAGGGAGGAAGAGGGTCCTAGTCATCCAATTTACCCCATACATCAACGAGGTCTAGTGTGATGTTGGGAATGGATTTCCTCTCATCAACTTTTTCTCCTCCATTCTACTTATATTTATCTTCATTCCATGCTAGAGAAATCACCAAGGCCAACTAAGTAGAGGAATCTGGCACCAGCCAACCACCACCACTACCAGTCGATGACCCCACACCTCTCAAAGGCCACCTAGAAGTAGTGCCCCTAGGAGGAGGTGAGGAAAAGTGATGTCTAGTTGAGTTGCTCCTACCACTAGAGTAGCGATGAGAAGCCTAGAATCTAGGAGATCAAAAATGCTAAGTAGAGAAACTCTGACCTTGACGAGGGTCGCGAGGAAGAGAACAAGCATGAGAGATAGAAGTGTTTGAGGGCACCCTAGCAACAATACATGGGGCATTGCCCAAATGATCAAGTAGCTCCTAAAGGCGAGTCACTGCTAAGGCCACTTTGTTGCCTTGAACTTGAATCTATAACATAACATTAGAGCAAATGGTAACTTTAACAAAAAGTGAAACATTTGTATAGATCATCTTTTTACCTTTTTATTGTTTAACAAAGCTACATAAAGATGCAAGAACAACTAATCATAAATAAGATAAAGAATAAAAGAGAATAAACAACAAGATCTACACCTTAATAATTGGGGTGGATTCCACATCCATTTTAACAACCATGTTTTGTATAGCCAAGTGCATGACTTGAATACATAGAAAAATTTATTGGGTTAAACTAACTTATTATTTGAGAGGCAACATGAGGCTCATGTACTAAATGTGATGACTTCAAATGATTTAGCAAATCCTCCATGAGTGCTTTCTAGTTTGTTAATATGATTTTGGATATGTATTATTTGTTGAGAAAGCTCCTTGTTAGCATGAAGCAACTTCCCCATAAAATGGTTAGATTACCCATATGAAAAGTAAAGTTAAAATAAATTCTTGAATGGTAAGTTCAAGAAGAGACAACAAAAAGAGAAAACAAAGCACACATCTTTTCAATTACTAAAATAATAAGAGCTCATCATTTCAAAATGATGTGCTTCATTTACAACTATATGAAAATGATATTCCATAATATTATGGAATATAAAACTTGATTGTATAATAACTTTTTACACATTAACTCCTAAGAGCTGCATTGAGAGGATTGTACATTGATTTAATAATTTATATATTGTTTCTCATTTGGAATTGAATGTCCATTCAATATTTTTCTTTTATCATTAAATTTACTTATGTATTTTATTCTTATTTGAATATTATGTTTGGAGATTATATTTTATGTAGTCATTTTTATCACCATGCTTTGCTTTTGAGGGTATTCATTAGAATAAAAGATGAGTAAAATTCATGTCTTTCAATGAGATATTATAACTAGATATTCATATAAAGGAATTCATCATAATCCCTTAGGAAAATTTGCCAATAGACCAACATCTAATTTTTTTTTTATTAGATTAATGGTTGTGTATGGGGCGACTCTAGTTATATTATATCAAACAAAAAAATTGCATTTTCTTCATAAAGTAACCCAATAGATCCATCCACACTAGTAATGGATACAAAACAAGATGAGATGCATTGAGCAACAAAATGGTGCTCTCAACAAAAACTAAATTATAATCTTTATATGTGAAGGAACTGGAGGAAATGAAGAAAGAAGATAGTGAGTTTGAGCAACTTGAATCCCTATTTTCTAGAAGAGTACCTAAAGGTCCGACATGAAGTAAGTATGAAGGAAAATCACCTTTTAAATGTTTTGCATTAAATAAGATAGGTCATTTTGCATCTAGATGTCCTAAAAAGAATTCAAGATTTGAAGAGAAAGCTAGAATACCTTTTAGGCCTAACCATGATTATCATAACAAGCATAAGAATAGGAGAAACAAAGACAAATCATGTTACTATGCAGATGAGGAAGGTGTGACTGATTCTGATGATGAACCGACACAAGATTTAGCTAGTGGATCCGACAATGGAAAGGAATAGGTATTTTTGGCTATCAAGGAAGATGCTCCAACACCTGTTGTTCAAAATGAGGAAAAGGCCCTATTTGCTAAAATTGAAGACAAGGATGAATGGGTGATAGACAATGGATGTTCACATCATATGACTAGAGATAAAAGAAATTTTTTTATCTCTGCAAGAATTTGAAGGTGGATTGGTTAGATTTGGAGATGACAAAGCATGTATGATCAAAGGAAGAGGAACTATATCATTGGATGGTAAGAATAACACTGATGATGTTTATTATGTTGAAGGTTTAAGGGATAATCTTTTGAGTGTAGGACAGTTGGTGGATAAGGGATTTCAATTATAGTTCAAGGATGAAAAACGCAAAATCATTAACAGATCTGGATTGGAGATTGCAACCGATACACAAACTAAAGGTAATATCTTTCATTTGAACTCCGGTGAGAAGACATGTTTGATTGCACAAGTTGATGAGAGTTGGTTATGGCATAAGAGGTTGTATCATGTGAATTTTGATTGCATTGTAAATATTAGTTCAACTAAGGTTGTTAGAGATATACCTAAGATTGTGAAGCCCTACAATCTGGTATGTAAGGAATGTCAAATGGAAAAGCAAGTCGGAACTTCTTTTAAGAGTATACAAGATAAATCTAATGATGTTCTTGACCTTATTCATACTAATTTGTGTGGTCTTGCTAGAATAAAGAGTTTCCAGGGTGATAGATATTTCATGCTAATCATTGATGACTATTCTAGAATGATGTGGGTTACTTTTCTAAAGGAGAAATATGAAGCTTTTGAAAAGTTTAAGATCTTTAAAGCAAAAGTTGAGACAGCGACAGAGTTCAAGATTAAATTCTTAAGGTCAAATCAGGGTGGTGAATTCACATCTGGTGAATTTAATAGTTATTGTGAGAAGCATGGGATAAGGAGATAGTTGTCTGCTCCTCAGATACCTCAGTAGAATGGTGTTGTGGAAAGAAATAATAGAACTATCTTGGATGCGGCTAGAACTATGATGATGGAAGCTTATTTGCCTCATATCTATTGGAGAGAAGTTGTGAGCATGATAGTATACACATTTAACAAAGTTCATATCAAAGGAGACACTGGTAAAACACCTTATGAGTTATGGTTTGGACATACACCTACAGTTAAGTATTTCAAAATCTTTGGTAGTAAATGCTATATTAAAAGAAATGATTCCATTGGAAATTTTGATCCTAGATGTGATGAAGGGATATTTCATGGTTATTCTAATGAAAGCAAAGCATATAGATGTTATAAAAAAAGATTGCAGAGAATTGTGGAAAGTGTTAATGCCAAGGTGGATGAGTTGTACAAAGGTCAAATCAGAACTTATGAGAGAGAACCAGAAGTGGAGATGATCATAACTAAACCGGTAGCACCTATACTAGAATAGAATGTTGAACCAGTTAGCCCGGTAGTATCAGAAAATTCAACAATAGCTAAAGATTAGAGAAGAGGAACAGAAAGTCAAAAGACTCCTAGGTATGTAAGGTTAAATCATTCAGAAGATTAGATCATTGGAGACAAGAACAAAGGAGTAATGACAAGAAGAAGGTTGGCAATTGATGAGGTATGTTTAATTTCTCAAGTTGAACCGACATCAATTATTAAAGCTTGTAAAGATGAATGTTGGATGAAAGTTATGGAAGATGAATTACATCAGATTGATAAGAACAACACATTGACTTTAGTTCCCCAGCCTAAAAATAAGAATGTTATTGGAACTAAATGGGGTTTTAGGAATAAAATGAATGAGGATGGACAAGTTGTGAGAAATAAGGCAAGATTGGTATGTAAAGGATATTATCAGAAGGAAGGAATTGATTATGATGAGACTTTTTCTCTGGTAGCTAGGATTGAAGCTATGAGATTATTTCTTGCTTATGTTTCCCATAAGAAATATAAGGTTTATTGGTGGGATGTTAAATGTGTATTTTTTAATGGAGATCTTGAAGAGGAAGTTTAAATTGAGAAACCTGATGGATTTTCAATTTCAAATGACAAAAACATGGTTTGCAGGTTTAGGAAAGCTTTGTATGGATTGAAACAAGCCCCTAAAGCTTAGTATGCTAGATTGGACAAATATCTTTTGAAGCTTGATTTCACTAAAGGTAATCCTGACAGTAACTTATATTATAAGATTACTGATGATGACATATTGATTGTTGAAGTCTTTGTTGATGATATCATATTTGGGGGTGAGGATAAGTTATTTATGGAATTCTCTGAAAATATGAAGAATGAATTTGAGATGTCTATGATTGGGGAGATGAATTTTTTCTTAGGTTTGCAGATTACTCAGAATGATAAAGGTAATTTCATCTGTCAAACTAAGTATGCTAGAGAGTTGTTGAAGAAATTTGGTATGGAAAATTCCAAGCCGGTTGGTACCCCTATGGTTACAAGTGAGAAATTGACAAAGAATGATTCATCAACTCCGATAAATCCTACAAGGTATAAATTTGTGATTGGAGGTTTGTTATATCTGACTTAGACTAGACCAGATATAATGAACGCAGTTTGTATTGTATCAAGATATCAGAGTGATCCTAGAGAGAATCATGAGAGTGCAGTGAAAAGGATTTTTAGGTATTTGCAAGGAACAACTGAGTATGGTTTGTGGTATCCTAAAAATGATGACTTTACACTATGTGCATTTACAAATACTGACTAGGTTGGAGATGTTGATGACTGGAAGAGAACATCTGGTGGAGATTTTTTTCTTGGAAAGAAACTTGTTTCATGGATCAGGGTGAACTCACAATAATGGTTCCCACTTTTTTGCCACTTTTGACACTGAGATGTACATTTTTAAAATAATCTTCAACTTCCGAGAACTATAACTTTTAAACTATTAAAAATTTGAAGATGATGTAAATTAGTTATTTCTAGCATTTTGTTTGTAGATTCTATATACATTTTTTTCAAATTTTTTTGAAGGATTTAAAAAAAAAAATTCCATCTCCCTCGAAAAGTAGTTTTTTACAACAAACTACATTTTTTAAGAGTGATGTGCCTCCCGAAACGTATAACTTTTTTTCTATAAATGATAAAAACTCAATTCTTTCGAATTTTGGTTTGTAACATCAATATCCAGGGTTTGCATTTGGTTTTATAGTGATATGTTCAATATTTTTCATTTTATAAAGTTTTGAAATCCGACTAGTCATAATTCAAACATAGGTTTACGTTTGAACACATAACTTGTTCTATATAAATCGAAATTCAATTATTTCTTTTTGTTAGAAAGAAGACATCAATACCAGGGGCATAGATATTTTTCGGAATTTTTTTGAATTAGTTTCTTATTTTTCCCAATGCGTTGAACATAGAAGTTCATGTTCGGTGAAAAACCAATTTTCCATAAAATTAAAAAAACAAGAACATAATAAATTCAAAATATAACAAAATTATACTCGTTAGAAAGATTGCTTCGAGTAATACCATCTAATATTTTTGGGTTATCAAGATTATTTCATTCGTGCATTGAACCAGAGCTCCGAAGTCATTAATTCTTCAGAACTCTAAAATTTTTTGGGAGAAACCCTTAGTTTGTGGGTTTGAACGAACACGAGTTCGAGCGAATTGGGTTCGCTCGAACCCAAAATGGTTCGAGCGAACCCCCATTCACTCGAACCAATGAGCTCAATTTTGGCACACACATTTTTGTAACTGTCATGTTTGAGCGAACCCAACAATTTTTAACTGTCGGCTTTCGTTCGAACTCTGGCCGACGCATTTTTTTAATTTTTTTTTCATTTGTGGAATCGTATAAATGTCCATAATTTTTTTTCGTTTTTTATCACCAAAATGATTAAAATAATTCGCATTTTTGGATGAAAGAAGATATTTGAAAATTATTTTGAAGGCAATAGTTTGAAGGTTTTTTGTAAAAGCATGGGGAACAAGAAGAGAAGGCAAAATAAGACTTCAAGGAATTATTCTCCCGAAACGGAAGAAAGATATCGAGAACAAAGAAGACAAAGATATCATGGTGCAAGTATGTATTTTTAATTTAATATGTATTACGTATCAATTAATTAGAATTCAATATTTTTTATCTAATATTTTTAATAGGATTAAAAATAATTTTGTTTTAATTGGAAAGCATAATTAATTTGAGATAATACATGTGTATTTGCAAATTTCAAATTCCATCAACTTGCTTGTTGTGTAATTGTATTTTTCTCCTATATAATTAAGTTCATTTATAATAGATAAGACCTATTAAGTCATAAAATTAATAAGGCCTATTATGTCATAATTTCTAGGTTCTAAATTATATATATTGAATATTTAATCTACATGTACAAGTAATTTCATGTGATAGGTCCTTTAATATCACATAATTTATCTGTCTTAAGGGTAGTTAAGTATATTAATTGTGAAATGTTTTTTCAAATGTGGTCATATTGATTTTAATAATAAGGCCTATTAGGACTATTACATTGATTATAGGTCTTAAATGTGACATAAATTTATAACCTATTACACATGTTGAATAATTTAGGTGAACTATTTATATTCAACTTCACGTACATGCAAAAACATTTCAGATTAGGAGGTCTATTATGCAATAATAGGTCTTAAATATACACACATGTGACAAATTATAGTCCACTTACATTATGGTCCATAACAAATTAATATGAGGTCACCTAAGTTATCGTATGCATGCATCAAAATATTTGTACTTTTAATTTTCAAAATTGGAATTTCTAATTTATCAAAATTTTATTTTATGTGTTAAATTAGTGCTCAAAATTAGAGATTGAACTTTAATCCTAACTTGAGAACAAATTGAACTTTAAACCTAAACAGGTAATTTAATTAGAGTTATAACAATAAGGTCCTGAAAGTAATTAAATTTAATAAACCAAATTGAATGGGCTAATTTTAACATGTAAAGCTTTAAGCCAAATTCATCCCTATTCTTAATCCTAATTGAATAATCTCTGATTAATTCAAGAACCTTATACAAACTCTTCAATTATGTGCAGAACGGGCAAACGAACCTGTTGAAGAACACAATATAGTTGATGAACATAGGGAGGAGATTGTCCAAGTTGAACCAATGGAGACCTTTGAAGGAGAGGGGTCAGGCTCCTTACCTCCTACCACTGATATGGATGAGCATATTGTGGATCTAGCTAAACAGGTGAAGAGAAATATTTCTTATAAAAATTTAGATCATTTACTTGAAATGGATGTGGATGAGTTGAAACGTCTCAGTGAAGAACCTAGACATACTAAAAGGAGGTCAATGAATAAAAGTGGAAAAGAAATAATGTCGCATTTCAACAATCTTGATACTACACTAGAAAAAGCTCAATTTTTATCAATTGTACTTACTCATAAAGACTTAATAGATCCAATGAAATTGTTGGGTATAGATACAACAAGTCAAAAGAGAAAATCTTCTCAGCTACAAAAATCTATTGTTGATAATGTTAAGAAAGGTTTGGTGAACATTGGTAAAAAATCTCGAAAACTAGATAAGACCATTTCAAGAAGAGTGATGTTGACATCTTTAGTAAATGAAAGATTGCCTCAAAAAAGACAAATCTCTTCACTGTCATCTGAGTTTGGTTTTAGTAGAAGGACAATATCTAAATATGTTAAAAGGAGAAAGATTTTGGATGATACTACCTCAGAAGGGAATTGGGCAATTATGTGTAGAGCTCCTCGTTCTAATAGAATTGAAGATGTTGTTAGGAACTTTGTGACAAGTTTTTGGAATGATAATACTCGCCCTTCATCAAATAGTAGAGATGTTATCAAGCAAAGGATTGGTCCTGATTGTTATGATCTCCATGTAAAACATTGGATAGACACAACAAAACATGAATTGTATGTATTGTTTACTAAAACAAACCCTCATATAAAGATTGGACAAACCATGTTTGAACGGTTAAGGCCATATTATGTGAAGTTAAACAAAGTTTTTGAAACTTGTTGTTGTCGTTATCACATCGAATTTGACTTGTACTATCAGGTGTTTCGAAAGATTAGAGAAGATAATGATGGTTATGAAAATGCTCCTCCTAAATGAACAAGTCAATTCATAGCATCCATCTTATGTGATAAATCAGATGATAATGCAACCGGTCAAATAAATTGCATAAGAGGAATTTGTGGAACATGCGGGGACTTGGCTAAATTGCCTTTGAGAGATGAAGATACTGACATGAGGAAGATGGTAAATTGCAAGAGTTACAAGTACAAAAAATTTGAAACAAAATTTGGAAAGGAATCTACAAGACTAGATTATGTAGAAGAGGAAATACCTATTGGAACATTTATGGAAAATTTTCGTAAGTTGATAAAACCATACATATGCCATGGTTTTTTTGCCAAGTGGCAAGCAAAACAATTTAAAAGATTAAGAGACACTTTCCCACTTGGAACTATTCTATTTGTAGTTGACTTCGCAGAGAATTACTCTTTTGCACATCAAAAAGAGATTCAATCAGAGTGTTACTTTTCAAAGCAAATCACTATTTTCGTGCATGTGTGTTATCGACATGCACAGATGAATTTGGATGGTGTTGATAGTACATTTGAAAATTGTGTCATTAAGAAAGAGTACCACTTCTATATCAGTGATGATAAGGAGCATGACACACTTTTTGTACAACATTGCTTTATGAAGTTTTTTGAATATTTGAAAGATAGAGGCATAACAATAGTTAAACATTTTGTTTGGTCTGATGGATGTGCGACACAATTTAAATCCTTGAGGCCATTTTATGCACTATGTAGATATCATCGAAATGACAAAATACCACATGTTTGGAGTTTTTTTGAGAGTGGTCATGGAAAGGGTGAACATGATGGTGCGGGAGCTTGTATCAAACGTGCTCTAAGAAAGCATCAAATAAAGTACATAGGAGAAAGTATAGAAAATGCACATGATGTTGTTGAATGGTGTAAGAAACACTTTGAGCAACCGAATTATCCTAGGGAATCATCATTGAGAACATATAAGCCCATTCCATATAGAGTGTTTTGGGAGATAACCGGTATGTGTTCTCTTTTAGTATTTTATTTAATTTTTTTTAATTTAACAACTTGATCTACATGTACATTCTTGTACACATGTACATTTTGCAGATGTGGATAGAGAATTAATGCATGGATGTAAGAGTGTGGAGAGGACAAGATCTTTGCATTGTGTCATGAGTACAGATAATCACCCATGGACATTATACACTAGGGATTATTCATGTTTTTGTTCTGAATGCATTTTCGAAAACTATGTTGATTGCAAGAACCAAGAGCTTGGATATGTTAGTGAATAGAAAATGGTGCCACTAGATGTTTCTAACACATACGAGGATTCAAATGAGGATGAAAACTTTGAAGACATTCCTTTGATTTCTAGTGATTACGATCATATTTTAGGATTGATTAAAAAAGGTACATACATGATGTACACATGTAAACATTTCCTTAAAAATGACATATAACTTAGAATTTATTTAACTTGTGTCAAATTGCAAGAGATATTTTTGCAGTCATAGCAGAAGATGGAAATATAGAAGGTGTTAGTTATTATTTATTGCGTTGCACAGAAGAGAGAAAGAAGTTATCAAAATCTGAGATGAGTGATGGAATGTCATTTCCCATAGGTTTGAGTTCTGATTTGAATATGTACATGTACATGTACAAATCGCTTATGTGAAATTTTTTAATTTCTCACGTTTCTTATATACATGTACATGCAGGATCAGTTGTAGTGCAAGGGACATATTTCAAACAAGTTAAAATTGTTCAATATGGGATTCATTTCATTGAATACCAAATTGACAACAAGGTATATCAGTATAGTCACTTGGTCATTGCTGTTGGCCTAATTCTTCAAACAGTTCCACGTTGAGGGCAGTCTCAAAAGTGGAGACTAGATAGTGAAGATCATGACAAAATATTAAGTGTTATTGAAGAGCGTTGTGAACCACTTGATGTGGTATGAACTATATATACATTTAGTAATCCACATGAATTGAATTTTAATGTAAGTTCAAGATAAATTCTAGATCTCAAGTAACTTGTTTTGAAACTAAAGGATAAATTTTTTTTAAGTTTATTTATACATTATATCAAATTAGGATGTATTTAAATGTGCATGTTTAATTGTATGTAATTGTATTTGTATTTAATTAAAAAATGCATATTTAAATTAGAATGTAATATGTACATTTGTAAAATTGATATTTAATATGGAATTAGGACATGTACATGTTGTGAACTATTTAACTACAATATACATACCTAGAAGCTCACATACCTACAATATACATACCTATGTAATATACATGTACTGGATGCGAACTATTCAATACATGACCTATTAAGTTTAGTTTGTTCATTTCATACATACTCTTTTGTTTGAAAATCTTGAAACATGTATAATCATACATACTCTTTTACATTTGAAAATCATTTCATGTATTTAAATCTAATAGATAATCAAACATGTATAAATCTAATTAATACAATCAAGATAAATTCTAGATCTCAAGTAACTTGAACATTTGAAACTAAAGGATAAATATTTTTTAAGTTTATTTATACATTATATCAAATTAGGATGTAATTAAATGTACATGTTAAATTGTATGTAATTGTATTTGTATTTAATTAAAAAATGCATATTTAAATTAGAATGTAATACATGTACATTTGTAAAATTGATATTTAATATGGAATTAGGACATGTACATGTTGTGAACTATTTAACTACAATATACATACCTAGAAGCTCACATACCTACAATATACATACCTATGTAATATACATGTACTGGATGTGAACTATTCAATACATGACCTATTAAGTTTAGTTTGTTCATTTCATACATGCTCTTTTGTTTGAAAATCTTGAAACATGTATAATCATACATACTCTTTACATTTGAAAATCATTTCATGTATTTAAATCTAATCTAATCAAACATGTATAAATCTAATTAATACAATCAAGATAAATTCTAGATTTCAAGTAACTTGAACATTTGAAACTAAAGGATAAATATTTTTTAAGTTTATTTATACATTATATCAAATTAGGATGTATTTAAATGTACATGTTTAATTGTATGTAATTGTATTTGTATTTAATTAAAATATGCATATTTAAATTAAAATGTAATATGTACATTTGTAAAATTGATATTTAATATGGAATTAGGACATGTACATGAACTGTGAACTATTTAACTACAATATACATACCTAGAAGCTCACATACCTACAATGTACTAGATGTGAACTATTCAATACATGACCTATTAAGTTTAGTTTGTTCATTTCATGTATAATCTAATATAATCTAATATAATCAAACATGTATAATCTGATCAAACACAAACCAGGTATAAAGTATAATCTAGAGTCTAAACAAGTTGTTGTACATGCATGAAATATACAATCTAATCAAACATGTATTTAAATCTAATTTAATCAAACATCGTGTACATAAATCTAGAATATAATCAAACATGTATAAATCTAACATAATCAAACATGTATAAAACTTATAAAGTATAATCTAGAGTCTAAACTCCATGTATAAAGTATAAAGTATAATCTAGAGTCAAACACAAACCAGGTATAAAGTATAATCTAGAGTCTAAACTCCATGTACGTGCATGAATATATATAATATGAAATTATATAAAAAGATAAATGTAAATGAGCTATAAAGTCTGGAGAAAATCAACAGGGATCATGTCGGCTACGAACTGAGCGACCATCTGAGGGGGAGTCTTGCAAAAGTAGAATTTATTTAAATATTAAATATAATATATCTATCTCTCTAGACATGCATGTACATCAAATATATATACCAAAAACCATAACTAACCTGTACACTAACAGCATCTAAAGAATCTCTCCTACGCACATGCTCAGAGCTCAAGGAAGGAGTGACATGAGCTAACTGTCAATTTAAGGATTAGTCCACAATCAATTTAAATGATCTACAAATTAAAACTTAGAACTTTAGATTATTTATTAAACATGAGATCTATATATATATAGATTTATCAGGTACAAATTTGCAATGTATGTATACATATCTTCTAAAATTTTAAACGCACATGTACATGTACATACCTGTGTATCACCTGGAGTAGGCAGTATAGTCTGATCCTATCCCGTGATCATATCAACAACATCACTCGTGCCTGCATATCTCTCTCTAGCTGTACGTATCACTGAGGAGTGCAAGGGGCTAACTAGATGAGTGGGCATCGTGGATGAAGTGTCTGACTGTAGTAGCATGTCCATAAATCTAGTATGGCTCAAATCTCTCAGCTGATCCTCAAATGAGTCCAAACCCTCATCTGTGATATGTACCTGATCAGCTTGTATCTCCTCCTCAAATGAATCCAATCGGCCCTCATCTATGATATGGACCTGATCAGCTTGTAGCTCCTCCTCTGCAGCAACAGAGTGATTTGTAGGTGGGTCAGTGCCTGGAGCATGCATAGAGTGATGAGAATGTTGTGACTGCCTCAAGGTATGTGTCGATGATGTTGTAGCCTGACCATCTCTGAGACTCTCCTCTCTAACATCACCCAATGGTATCCCAAGTCGAGATGAAATAAAACTATAAGCATGTAGTAGGTCCTCGACTAAATAATGCGACATCTGTACATGTCTACTACCTCCAGCTATAGCTACTACCTCATCTAAGGAGGGGATGCCAGCAAAAATATACCGATCATCTAAATCTAAAGCCCCCCCATGACTAGAAGATGCATGATCTATGGATGATCATGAACATGGTCGACTCATCATATATCTGCCCACCCTGTCAGAAGATTTGGTGGCTACTGCTGATGCAATCTGTCCAATCCTATCAATTGCTTCTCTCTGAGAAGCAATCACAACATGATCCGCTATGGGTGCCATGGCTGGGACTACTGCAGGAAATCTCTGGCCAATAAGGTCCCTGTGTCTAGGCGGAGCTCTATCACACCTACGATATGCATCTCTATTAGCAATCCTGCCCCTCCCCTATCCATAATATCCTGGAATATCAAGGTAGTTTGGTTTCATCTGATAATGAACCTCAGCAAATACCTGCCGTGCAAAGTATAATGGAATCTGGTCATTATTAGGATAACGACCATGGGCTGCTAAGAATCGTGGGTAAATCAGTGATGCAACCTGTGGGTCGATACATCTAGTAACCTGATATCCCCTCACCTTACTCTTCTCCTGATATTGTGGGAAGCATCTCTCCTTGATGGTCTCCTTCGAGACCACCCCCACCACATCAGCAAAAGAATGAAGACCCCTCACCTCACTCCTCAACTGTTTATATATATCCTCTATAACCTCAGGTGAGAATGAGGTATGAGATACTAAGCGGTCCCTCAATGTCCGCAAACTATCAAAAATGGACGTGCACGTACTCTTGTACACGCCATCAGTACGAGGGTCATCTAGTATGGCCCTTAACCTATGCAACTCCCGATCACTGTAATGAAAAATAGTAGCAATGTCGGGCAAGGGGGGATCCTGCTGTGGTGGCTCTTGATGTGGAGCCTGCGCAGGTGGATCCTGATGTGGAGCCTGCATAGGTGGATCCTAATCAGGAGCCTGTGAAGGTGGATCCTGATCAGGAGCCTGGGAAGGTATATCCTGGGATACCATCTATCTAGGTACATGTCATAAAGTTAAAATAAATACGTAAGCAGAAAGAGAGAGAGATCATTTTCATGAGAGAGAGAGAGATTATATACATATAAATCTTCATGAGAGAGAGAGAGATCATTTTCATTTTCAAAAAATACATGTTAAAATTTCAAATATTTCAGTGAGAGAGAGAGAGAACATATATTTTAGATCTAGAGATAACATATATTTCAGAGAGATAGAGAGATCTAACACGTGTACATACTTAAATCTTTGACATACATAAAAAATTCAAGAATAGAGAGATCTAACACATCATATGTTAGGACATTATATTATACTAAGGGGAATGTCATATGTATAGTAGTATGTTATAAGGGGTCATATGTGACCTACTAAGGGGTCACGCATGTGTTAATGCATGCGTGACCCCTTAGGACAACATACGACCCCTTAAGACACTATGTGATGGACTAAGGGGTATGTCGTTCACACTAGGATTCTATAAGCGGTCATATGTGGTTCTAACCACATATGACCCCTTAGGACACTATATGATCTTAAGGGGAATGTCATATGTACAGTAGGATGTTATAAGGGATAATATGTGACCTACTAAGGGGTCACGTATGTGTCAATGCATGCGTGACCCCTTAGGACCACATACGACCCCTTAAGACACTATGTGATGAACTAAGGGGTATGTCGTTCACACTAGGATTTTATAAGGGGTCATATGTGGTTCTAACCACATATGACCCCTTAGGACACTATATGATCCTAAGGGGAATGTCATATGTACAGTAGGATGTTATAAGGGGTCATATGTGACCTACTAAGGGGTCACGCATGTGTTAATGCATGTTGACCCCTTAGGACCACATACGACCCCTTAAGATACTATGTGATGGACTAAGGGGTATGTTGTTCACACTAGGATTCTATAAGGGGTCATATGTGGTTCTAACCATGTATGACCCCTTAGGACACTATATGATCTTAAGGGGAATGTCATATGTACAGTAGGATGTTATAAGGGATCATATGTGACCTACTAAGGGGTCATGTATGTGTCAATGCATGCGTGACCCCTTAGGACCACATACGACCCCTTAAGACACTATGTGACGAACTAAGGGGTATGTCATTCACACTAGGATTTTATAAGGGGTCATATGTGGTTCTAACCACATATGACCCCTTAGGACACTATATGATCCTAAGGGGAATGTCATATGTACAGGAGGATGTTATAAGGAGTCATATGTGACCTACTAAGGGGTCACACATGTGTTAATGCATGTTGACCCCTTAGGACCACATACGACCCCTTAAGATACTATGTGATGGACTAAGGGGTATGTCGTTCACACTAGGATTTTATAAGGGGTCATATGTGGTTCTAACCACATATGACCCCTTAGGACACTATATGATCCTAAGGGGAATGTCATATGTACAGTAGGATGTTATAAGGGGTCATATGTGACCTACTAAGGGGTCACACATGTGTTAATGCATGCGTGACCCCTTAGGACAACATATGATCCTTTAAGACACTATGTGATGGACTAAGGGGTATGTCATTCACACTAGGAATCTATAAGGGGTCATATGTGGTTCTAACCACATATGACCCCTTAGGACACTATATGATCCTAAGGGGAATGTCATATGTACAGTAGGATGTTATAAGGGGTCATATGTGACCTACTAAGGGGTCACACATGTGTTAATGCATGCGTGACCCCTTAGGACAACATACGACCCCTTAAGAGACTATGTGATTGACTAAGGGGTATGTCGTTCACACTAGGATTCTATAAGGGGTCATATGCAGTTCTAAGGGGTCATGCATATGTTATAACACATGCATGACCCCTCAGGACCACATATGACCCCTTATGACACTATGTGATCCTAAGGGGAATGTCATATGTACAGTAGGATGTTATAAGGGGTCATATGTGACCTACTAAGGGGTCATGCATGTGTTAATGCATGTGTGAGCCCTTAGGACCACATATTCAACCCCTTAGGACACATAGGAAATGTCATATGTATAGCAGGATGTTATAAGGGGTCATATGTGACCTACTAAGGGGTCACACATGTGTCAATGCATGTGTGACCCCTTAGGACCACATACGACCCCTTAAGACACTATGTGATGAACTAAGGGGTATGTCGTTCACACTAGGATTTTATAAGGGGTCATATGTGGTTCTAACCACATATGACCCCTTAGGACACTATATGATCCTAAGGGGAATGTCATATGTATAGTAGGATGTTATAAGGGGTCATATGTGACCTACTAAGGGGTCACGCATGTGTTAATGCATGCGTGACCCCTTAGGACAACATACGACTCCTTAAGACACTATGTGAAGGACTAAGGGGTATGTCGTTCACACTAGGATTTTATAAGGTGTCATATGTGGTTCTAAGGGGTCATGCATATGTTATAACACATGCATGACCCCTCAGGGCCACATATGACCCCTTATGACACTATGTGATCCTAAGGGGAATGTCATATGTATAGTAGGATGTTATAAGGGGTCCTGTGTGACCTACTAAGGGGTCACACATGTGTTAATGCATGTGTGACCCCTTAGGACCACATACGACCCCTTAAGACGCTATGTGATGGACTAAGGGGTATGTCGTTCACACTAGGATTTTATAAAGGGTCATATGCAGTTGTAATGGGTCACGCATGTGTTAAGACACTATTTGATGGACTAAGGGGTATGTCGTTCACACTACAATTTTATAAGGGGTCATATGTGGTTCTAAGGGGTCACGCATGTGTTATAACACATGTGTGATCCCTTAGAACCACATATGACCCCTTAGGACACTAGATGTGATCCTAAAGGGAATGTCATACATGTGCACTACTATGTTATATGTGATCCTCTATGACCTCCTAAGGGAACGTATAGTGTCATATGTGGTCTTAAGGGGTCATGTTGTGCATGTAATAGGATGTGAAAATGGGTCACATTGTAGAGGAAATTTAATTTGTTTAAATTTGTTATCTAAATTTTCTAATGTTGATTTAAATTAATTTTTCTAACGTTTTTCTTTTTTTGCTAATATTTTTCTAAGTTGTGATTTACTACAGGTTAGTTTTCTATTTTTTTCATAACAATTTTTTAAAATGTTGAAAAAAATATACATCTATACAATTATGTAATTTTAAAAACAAATTGACACATTTCAATCAAAACATTAAATTATCAAACATTTTTCTAAAATAATGAAAAACAATAAATTATCAAACATTTTTCTAAAATAATGAAAAACAATAAATTATCAAACATTTTTCTAAAATGTTGAAAAACAATAACTATATACAATTATTTAATTAAAAAAATAAATTAACAAACAAATTATTTACAAATTTAATAAAAAAAGACATTATTAAACCAAACAAAGGGTTATTTTGTGCACCTGATATAACAAAGGTCGAAAATTGAAATAGGAAAGATGCTAACTGCTACAGACAAAGCTTGTTGACGTGATGCTGATGACTAGTTCAATCCAACCCCCACCAGACAGAAAAAGTCAAATTTGATAATGACCTTTTAACTGTCATTTTCGATATTTATAAATTTAAAAAAAAAACCCTAACCGCAACGGGTTCGAGCGAATGGGGGGTTCGAGTGAACCCATTAAAATATTAATATTTTGATGGGTTCGCTCGAACCCAAAACTCGCTTGATGTTCGAGCGAACCCAAGTCAAAAGGTTGGTTCGCTCGGACTCCCAAGGGTAGTCCGAGCGAACATTTCCATTTCGCTCGAACATGGGTAAATCCGAAATTCCCACTTTCGCCAAATTCCTTCATTGGCAAAAGTGGGAACCAGCTTTGTGAATTCACCCATCAACAAGAAACAGTCATGTACTTCTTTATCTACTACTGAAGTTGAGTATGTTGTTGTTGTCACTAACTGTACACAAGTTCTATGGATGAAGAAAATGTTGAAGGATATAAGGGTGGATTGTAATGAACCGGTAGTTATTCACTATGATAACTCTGCTGCTATTGACATATGATCAAAGAATCTGGTAATTCATTCTAAGACTAAGCACATTTCTATCAAGTATAATTTTTTGAAGGAGAAGGTGGAAGCAAATGAAGTCAGACTGGTTTATGTGAACACTAAAGAATAGATTACAAATATCTTCACTAAACCTTTTCCTAAGGAATCATTTGAGTACTTTCAAGACAAATTGGGAGTTTATGCCCCTCTGGTAGAAACTTGAGTGATTATGATTGGCATCAGTCCAACATGCATTTTCAGAACTATCATTCACTCTGGATTCATGTGGTGGTGCTACTACTCAGGGGGAGTAGTTAGCTATGTGGTTCAAAGGTTTTATGACTTTTATTTGATGTTTATGTCAAATTTCTAGCATTGATGCCAAAGGGGGAGAGATATTTATGTGAAAAATAGAGCTTAACAGAGATATCATTCATGGGGGGAGTTTGGTCTATTGGTTCAGAACTTCATTGCCATATCATTTTGGGGAGATTGTTGGATGTCTTCCATTGGGGGAGACTTGTTTGGCATTTCTTGGCACTTGGATGTTTTTCACATCTAGTGTTGCCATCAATGCCAAAGGGGGAGATTGTTGGAAATTTGGAGGAATTGATTATGTGTTGGATTGATGTTTGTCATTAATGTCAACACTAGTTGTTTTGTTGTCTACCGGCTTCCGGTAGAGTGGTTTCTCTTTGATGTTGATCTAGAGATTTGTCTCCAGTTTTGGTCTGGCTGTTGGAATTGGTTTGGATTGGTTATTCATGTGTTCCTGATGTGTATCACATTCAGATGGTTCAGGATTTGATGATTTGGATGATATCATATGTTCTAGTAAGCCTTTTGGTTACTAGTAAGGGTTCTACCGACAATTCTTTGATGAAGAGCTTTTGGTGAATCTGATAAGTGGTGTTGGTGCAGCTTCTAGAAGGTTATCAAGATGTTGATGGATATCATGTTCATGTTCTAGTTGTTCGTGGTGTTTCATTTGGCTTATGGCAACCTATTTTGGGTCTAATGTTATTATGTTAGGTTATGGACCAGTTTATGTAACGTGTTGGTTGATGCTCCCGATGCATCACCGGTTGGATTTATTGTTTGGTTTATGTTGTTTCAGTCTTAGGCCGACTTGGTTTATCATTGGTTTACAGATTATGTAATGGATCTATTGTATTATCTTTTAGGTGGGTGACCTAATTTTTTAGGTCCTTGGTTGGTATAAATATGATGTAACATCTCTTTATAGATCATGGTATGTGGGTTATAAGATTATCTGCATGCAAATAAAGTTGTAATCATATGCAGAGGTTTTGGTCGATCATAGGTGATCGAATTGGGTTTGAGAAAGAGGTTTAAGACCTCAGGTATTGAGCTTAACTGGAACTATAATCAAGCATAGGAGATGCTATTCTTGCATTTTATTCATCTTTTCGGATTGTAGTCTAGATTTATTTTGTAGTCAGTGAGGCTCCTTTTGTGATGAGAAATATGCTCTAAGTTGTTGGCCTTCTTGCATGTGCAAGCCCCTCTTATTGTAATTACATACTTGCTACAAAAGTATTATCTGCCTATGAGTAGGATTCCCACCATGGTTTTTCCCTTTATTGGGTTTTCCACATACAAATCATGGTTTTATGTGTTAAGGATGGTTGGTAATTGTTCTGTGATTTATGTTTATTCTTAATTGTTATATCTACTATTATGGTATTTGCTTTATGCATTCCAGTAAAAGGTTTTGTATGCTTAAAGTTTTATAATCTATTGACAACTGATTCACCCCCCCTCTTAGGTATCCATCCAGTTATCCTAACATAACCATCATTTTGTGAAAGAAGTTTGTATTGAACTATCCCCCTCCTTAAGCCATATTTCTCTTGATTTTTTTCATCAATAGTATTAAAAGAATTTGGTATTTCTATCCCCCTCTTTAAGCCATATTTCTCTTGATTTTTTTCACCGGTAGTATTCAAAGAATTTGGTATTTCTATCCCCCTCCTTAAGCCATATTTCTCTTGATTTTTTCCACTAGTAGTATTCTTCATAACCATTAGTTTTGCTAGTTCATGTTTTAGACTTTTTTCTATTTCATAGTCATCTGCACTCATTCCTTCATCAATTAAACCTCATTTAAAGCTGCCAAGTCTTTCTCCGCTCCATCCTTCTCTTCAAAGGAAATGTTCCCTATTCCAAATCTTGAGTTTATGCTTAATATGGCTTAACTATTTGCATAGTAGGTAAGGATTAGAGTGCCTTCTAAGATTGACCTCATTCCATCATCCTTTGATTACATCATGTAGATTTGAATATCTGGGCCACATATTATCAAATTTTAATGAACTGCTCACAGGGGGATCTTCAGTTTGATGATAAACTATATTGGGAGATGATCAGACCCAATAAAGGGTAAAATGGACACCTCTTATGGGTCTGATAGACTATCCTAGTCCCCAAACATGAAAAAATGGTGCAATCTTTCTACAATATCGATGAATCTTTTCCTCTGATTTGTCAAACTACATCAGCAATAGATTGTGGAGCCCTCCCCATTTCTCAGAGTCACTCACATAGAATTAAAGTCACCACCAATTATTCATTTTTCCTCCCCAAGGTCTCTTAGTTTTTTGGTGATTTGGTTCCACATGACCCTTTTGTCTACAATGGAGATTGGGCCATATGCATTGATTAAGTAAAAGTTGTCATTCCTCTACATATTCTTGCATCTAACAACCATCTAGTGCATATTTTCTTCTTTCAAAGTACATGAAATAGACATCAAGAGGGTTCCATAATACAACCATATCTCTAAAAGAAACTCTTGATTCTACAAATAAACTATCCATTCTCTCTATACACTTAATCTTCTCATGATTTCATCCTTGTTCCATTTTGTCTTGTGTAGTAAAACTAAATCAAGTGTTATATCTTGTGCTTAATCAAGTGTCATTTGTTAGGAGAATTTATACCCCTAACATTCCCTATAATGAGCCTCATTTCCATTTGGAAAGGAGGACCTCCTTCCCTAATCTTAGACTTAGTTTCCTCTATCCCTTTGCCTTTGCAACAATTTCTAGTTTTTCCTTATTAATTAGAGATTGCTCCTTTCTTTCATTTAGCTTTGATATTTGGCTTCTTTAAACTAGATTCATTTTGTTCAATGCATCTCTACTAGATTCACTCCTTCCTATTCTTCAAAGATTTCCTCTACGTCGGAGCATGGCTCAGTATCATACTCAGTCCATGCTATTGGTTATTCTCTCCTCTAGGGGTGTAGAGGAAGGGGATGTCCTTCTCCATTTCCTCAATGGGGTATTCTATAATTTATGCCTTTGAGACTTCAACCTCATCCATATTATCCTATTTTTTTGGTCCTCCTACCATGCACTTCTTTATTTTACCCATCTAGCTAAGGGTTCTTTTGTGCTTGCTACACTATAAGGATTTGTTTCCTACACTCCCTAGTGAGGCCTAATGTTTCCTATTACATTTCTTTGTTCATTCTCACTTGTTTGTGTGAGGCCCTACCCCAACTCATCCTGACATTTTCTATTATTTTCATATTGAGACTATTATGGATGCTTTATTTTATGCATTATGGATTTAGAACCTATATGATTCCATGATTTGGATCACATTGACGTATATTGATGCTTCATTTTATGCATTATGATTATGAAACTTTATATATTGCTAGAATAGAATTATTTTGAAATGATGTATGTCATTATTAGATTTGTACGACTTCATTTTGATGATAGAAATAGGATGCTTATTATATGAATTGTTCAATTTTGAGGAGTATGATAATTACTTATGTGGAATCAAATTTAAATGAATGGGATATTGAATTATTATTGTCAAATGTATGAGTGTTTGATGTGCAATGAAATCCATGTGTTTAATTATACATATAATTGTGTTAATTTGGAATTACTAATGTGTTAATTGAGATGCGCAGGAAAATTATCCATGTGACTATGGAAATAATATGGAGAACCAAACCTAGACCAATGTGCGTTTGTTAAGCCAAGGGTTGTCTATTTCAAGAGACAACACCCCGTATGTATTGTATTTTATTTGTGAAAGTAAATGATGCATGTGTGTTAATTTGATTATATTTATTTGTGTAAACCTACAAGAGACAAATTCCATGTGTGATTTTATATTGTATTTTATTGTGTCACTTGACACATGTGCTGATTAGTGTCATTGATTTTGACTTGTCTCTTGGAGGGAGTTTTGTTTCTACCAAAGCCATTCAAACACAAGAGTGTGGTCCCAAATTTGCCTTGGGTAGGGAGCCTTGGGAGTGGTCAACTCAGGTTTGACCCGTAGGTTAACTTCAGTTGGGTTTCTAAGGGGTCAAATGGACTCCTAGGGTCAGTTTTAGGGCTTTTCCAAAGGTCCAAAGGGTAGACCTATGGGTTAGGGGTATTTTTAAACATGTGACTACTCCCATGTGACTGTTTAGTCACCTCAAAAAGTGGTTTTCCCAAGGTGAGCGGAAATTCAACTTAGAAGGTTCCTCCTAGGATAGACAACCTTCCCTTTTGGTGTCAAACTCTCTTCCCCATCCTCTCTCACCTTTTTCCTTTCCAGTTTTAGCAACATGTAAGAGGTTGGGAAGAACAACCAATGGGAACTCTCACCTTACCCAAGGGGTTGGGAAGTGTGAGAGAGGCCCTCTTAGGCAAGGATTAGGGACTTAGTGAGTAATCACCCACTCTCCATTGTTGGAGATTATGCAATTTTTGAAAATAGTTGTAGGATAGAATTCTTGTGGAAGTGTTGGTGAAGACTTTGTGTGGATTTGGGCTGCTCATCCCCAACTAAGTCTATCATACCTATTGGCAAATTAAGGTTGGTTTTACTTCCTTTTGTTTATGTTGTTTATGTTGTTTTGAAAGAAAGAAATGCTTGTATGAGGAGATGTGTATATGTAATTTGTTTTGTAGGAGAAAAGTGTAAATGTTTCCTTTCCTTGTTCTTTGTTTATGTGTTCTTGTTTTGGGAGTGTCCAAGGCCTCCTACTCTTGAGAGAGCAGGATGGTCTTGGGGTGGAAGAAGTATGACAGCCTTGGGTGAGAGGCTCTCCTTATGGAGAGTGATCTCAAGGGTGTCCTTTGTGACCCTTGCTGCATAGCCTTGTGTATGCATTTGGGGGTCATAAGGGGAGAAAATATGGCTTTTATGCCTTTGGGGGGCATAAGGTGTGGAGACGAATTTGTTGTATTTTACTTTGCCATGAGGTGGCTTGAGCTGTATTATGCTTGCAATCTCTCCAATGGTATTTGGTCCACTTCCACCCGTGGAAAGTTCATCACAAGTTGTGGTGAGAGTGTAGCTTGGGATGGGAAAATGCATGTTGAGTGTTTGCCCCTTGTTTGTTGTGTTTGTTTGTTTGTTTGTGACCCGTCTAGTGCTTGGTTCTCCAAGCTCGGGGGTGGCTTCTAGTAAGACTAGGTTGGGAGGTGAGCTCTCCATGGTCAAGTTGTATTTTTATTGCAGGTTGCTTGGGATGGGAAAGAAATGATGAAGAGATTAGTTGTTGTTCTAAGTTGCAGAAAAAGTTTCGATAAAAATAAAAAAAAAATGTATTTATTTTGTAGCAAAAAAGAAAAAAGAGCCATTGTTGTATTTATTTTCCAAAAGAAAAGTAGTGTATGTATTTATTCATAGTCCTATGGAAGGGAAATTCTAGTTGGGGTTTCAAATCCATTTGTATTAATATTTACTTTGTATTTTAATTTGCTTAAAGAAATGTATTTCTTCTATTTGATCAAGTTTTGCAAAGGGAAGATGAAATATAAGAGTTGTATTAAAATCCTCATTTACAAAAAAAAAAAAAAAATTGTTGCATTTATATTTATTCTACAAATAAAGGCTCATTTTATTCCTTATGTTAGATAGAAATGGTATATGAAAGCTCATACATTAGATTCTGGTTTTATTTATGCTGCTGCAATTAAATTAATTCTGTCATTTATTCTTCCATTTAATGCAGAAAATAAATCCTATAGTAGTAGCTTATTTTATTTAAAAAAAAAGGATTAGCATATAGTCCTAGTTTTATTTTGTTTACCAGAAAATATTATATTTAAGCTTGTTGTAGAATGCACTGTAGATATTAATTTTCAGAATACTTAAAACAAAAAAAATAAAATATAAAACATATATTTTCTAGCCTTATAAAAAAAGGATATTTCCCCTTTAACATACTACAAGTAATATTAGAAAAAAAATCTTTGTATGTATTTTAAAGTTAAAAAGAAAACTCATAAGAATGCCTAAATGAGTTATAAAAAGAAAGATATATATATATATATATATATATATATATATATATATATATATATACCTTTTATTCATTTAAATGTCTTATTCTGAAGTCTACATATTTCAAAAATACATATATAAATATATATATATATATATATATATATATATATATATATATATATCACATTTTAAAGAAATAGAAATTTTAATAAATAAAAAAAACCTTAAAAAAAAATTTGCAATGAAGAAAGAGAGAGGGCCGTAGCTGTGGGCGGTGACGTCCACAGTCTGCGGGAGCCCACAGCTATGGGTGGCGATGTCCACAGTCTGCGGGAGAGCCGCAGCTGTGGGCGGCGTCGTCCAGAGTCTTCGGGTCATTGCAGCTGTGGGCGGTGACGTCCTCAGGATGCAGAGCACTGCAGTCGTGGGCGGAGCTGTTCCCAGCCTGCGGGTGCACCCCTGCACCGCCTCCTCCGTCTTCTGTAGAATGCCCAACTCGGCTCAGCGTGAACTCCAAACCCCACCGTGAGAAATAAAATAGGCGCTGCCTCCCATGGCCGCTGCTCCCACACCTGCACACACACACACAAAAAAAAAAAAAAATTCACTCACACATAGCACACACAAGATAAGAATATCACACACATGCCCTAACCCTAATTTTGGGTTAGGACAAAATACAAATAGGAATAAAAGAAAAGAATATGTGAGGTAAAAAGAAAAAAAAATAAAAAGGAAAGAGAATAGGGTTAGCTCATGAACCTTCTTAGGTTCTTTTAAAAGTAAATAAAGAAAAAGAACTCTATTAATCCTTGGGTATATATATATATATATATAAACATATATGTGTGTGTGAATATATTTTTACATTCCCTCACACTTGTTTAGATATATAAATATATATATATGTCTTATCTACATATATATATATATGTAATTAAATTCTATATTTATATGGAATCAAAATAGTTATTTGTAAATTAATTAATGCACTTTTAATTATTATATGAATGTAGAAGCATTTTAATAAGAAGATTTTAAAACTCTTTGGGAGGATAAATCCTTGGGGGAAATAAAATGATATATGTAGGGTCAAGTTGGCCCCCTTTTAAATTTTAAATTATAAAGTATTTTAATTTATGGAAATTTTATTTAATAGGTTTATTTAATCTGAGAGCTAGGGCAAATTAATTTAGACCCTAGACAAATAAAGGACTACATGAGAATTATTAATATTCCCTATCAATTAATGTTGAAATTATTTGCTAAGTGAGTTTAATTATTTATTAATGGAAGATAATATTAATTCAGTTGAAGAATTATAACCCCGCTTTTAACTTAGATGGTTTTTCACCAAATTGGTGTAGTTATTGAAATCACTCAAAACATAGTTAAGACTAAACTAGTTTTGCATTATTCTAATTAGGTTAGTCGTATTAGGTTAAGTATTTTTTTAAAAAAAATTATTCCGTTTGTACCCAAAAGTTTGGGCATGACATTTTGGTATCAAAGCAAGGTTTCCAACACTAGGAACCTTTATCCATTATGTTTCGCTATAATTATTTAATTAATTAAATTATATTCATTTTTATTACATTTATTTTTAATTAGTTAAAATATTTCTCCAAAAATATTTATTTATTCCATTTTATTTTATTTTCTTAAAAAGGATGCCTCCAACTACGCGACAAGTTCGCAAACGTGGTAGAGGCCCTAGGCGTGAACGCATGGCATGCGAAGAGGTCAATAGGGAGGAATCGGTTCTGGAAGTGAACCCAGAAGCTCCTCCCGAATGACTAGCTGACCTGAACCGAGACATCTTAGTAGCTCTACAGAACTTGATTGGCATAGTTCAGGATAGGCTTCCAGTAGTAGATCATAATGTTGAGAACCAGGACTTAGGGAGCCGTAGAACAGTAGAACAAGAATGGAGTAGGAGTCCACCTCCTAATCCCACAGAGAGTCAGGCTGGGCATGAGCCCAAGTCCGTTCACCTACTAGCACCACCTCCAGTCGCAACACCAGCAGTAGCACAGGTGTTTTTGTGAGACATTGTCAGACTTCATGGCGTTCCCTACAAGATTATTTCTGACAGGGATTCCCTCTTCACATCTTCCTTTTGGAAGGCATTACAGGCAGCTATGGGTACCAAGCTCAATTTCAGTATAGCCTACCATCCGAAAATGGATGGCCAAATAGAGAGTGTTAATCAGGTGTTAGAGGATATGCTTCACATGTACGTCATGGATCACCAGACCAGATGGGAAGAGTACCTTCTCTTGGTGGAGTTTGCCTATAACAATGGGCATCACACATCTTTGGGGATGCCACCCTATCAGGCATTATATGGCAGACCTTGTAGGACACCGTTGAGTTGGGACTGCATAGAGGACAGAGTTGCTATTGGCCCTGAGATAGTTTGGGATATGGAGCAGCAGGTGGATTTGATTAGGCAGCGTCTTAGAGAGGCACAAGATAGACAGAAGAAATATGCAGATGCAAAGAGGATAGATCGTAGCTACTTGGTTGGAGACAGAGTCTTCTTGAGAGTGCGACCACATAAGAGTCCAATCTGTTATGGAAAGGGTTCTAAGCTCGCACCTCGATTTGTAGGACCATTTGAGATCCTTAAGAGGATAGGACTAGTTGCCTACCGTTTAGCATTGCCACCTAGCCTATCGCGCATCCACGATGTGTTTCATGTTTCAGTTTTGAGGAAGTATATCTATGATGAGTCTCATATTCTAGATTGGGATACCTTGCAAGTGGAGTCGGATAGGCAACTAGCTTTGGAGCCCATTCGCATTTTGGCACGCCGAACGTTGGGCCTTCGAGGTCGAGAGCTGGACCAGGTTAGGGTCTAGTGGGATTGCTATGATGAGGTCACAGCCTCATGGGAGGATGCAGCATGTATGAGAACACAGTACCCCCACCTTTTTGATGAACTCCAGGAGGAAGTTCATGCCTAGAGGGGGAGGGTGTGAGGCCCTACCCCGACTCATCTTGACATTTTCTATTATTTTCATATTGAGACTATTATGGATGCTTTATTTTATGCATTATGGATTTAGAACCTATATTATTCCATGATTTGGATCACATTGACGTGTATTGATACTTCATTTTATGCATTATGATTATGAAACTTTATATGTTGCTAGAATAGAATTATTTTGAAATGATGTATGTCATTATTAGATTTGCAGGATTTCATTTTGATGATAGAAATAGGATGCTTATTATATGAATGGTTCAATTTTGAGGAGTATGATAATTGCTTATGTGGAATCAAATTTAAATGAATGGGATATTGAATTATTATTGTCAAATGTATGAGTGTTTGATGTGCAATGAAATCCATGTGTTTAATTATATATATAATTGTGATTATTTGGAATTACTAATGTGTTAATTGAGATGCGCGAGAAAATTATCCATGTGACCATGGAAATAATATGGAGAACCAAACCTAGACCAATGTACGTTTGTTAAGCCAGGGGTTGTCTATTTGGAGAGACAACACCCATATGTATTGTATTTTATTTGTGAAAGTAAATGATGCATGTGTGTTAATTTGATTTTATTTATTTTTGTAAACCTACAAGAGACAAATTCCATGTGTGATTTTTATATTGTATTTTATTGTGTCACTTGACACATGTGCTGATTAGTGTCATTGATTTTGACTTGTCTCTTGGAGGGAGTTTTGTTTCTACCAAAGCCATTCAAACACAAGAGTGTGGTCCAAATTTGCTTTGGGTAGGGAGTCTTGGGAGTGGTCAACTCAAGTTTGACCCGTAGGTTAACTTCAGTTGGGTTTCTAAGAGGTCAAATGGACTCCTAGGGTCAGTTTTAGGGGTTTTCCAAAGGTCCAAAAGGTAGACCTATGGGTTAGGGGTATTTTTAAACATGTGACTACTCCCATGTGACTGTTTGGTCACATCAAAAAGTGGTTTTCCCAAGGTGAGCGAAAATTCAACTTAGAAGGTTCCTCCTAGGATAGACAACCTTCCCTTTTGGTGTCAAACTCTCTTCCCCATCCTCTCTCACCTTTTCCCTTTCTAGTTTTAGCAACATGTAAGAGGTTGGGAAGAACAACCAATGGGAACTCTCACCTTACCCAAGGGGTTGGGAAGTGTGAGAGAGGCCTTCTTAGGCAAGGATTAGGGACTTAGTGAGTAATCACCCACTCTCCATTGTTGGAGATTATGCAATTTTTGAGAATAGTTGTAGGATAAAATTCTTGTGGAAGTGTTGGTGAAGAGTTTGTGTGGATTTGGGCTACTCATCCCCAACTAAGTCTATCATACCTATTGGCAAATTAAGGTTGGTTTTACTTCCTTTTGTTTATATTGTTTTGAAAGAAAGAAATGCTTGTATGAGGAGATGTGTATATGTAATTTGTTTTGTAGGAGAAAAGTGTAAATGTTTCCTTTCCTTGTTCTTTGTTTATGTGTTCTTGTTTTGGGAGTGTCCAAGGCCTCCTACTCTTGGGAGAGTAGGATGGTCTTGGGGTGGAAGAAGTATGACAGCCTTGGGTGAGAGGCTCTCCTTATGGAGAGTGATCTCAAGGGTGTCCTTTGTGACCCTTGCTGCATAGCCTTGTGTATGCATTTGGGGTTCAAAATGGAAGAAAATATGGCTTTTATGCCTTTGGGGGGCATAAGGTGTGGAGATGAATTTGTTGTATTTTGCTTTGCCATGAGGTGGCTTGAGTTGTATTATGCTTGCAATCTCCCCAATGGTATTTGATCCTCTTCCACCCATGGAAAGTTCATCACAAGTTGTGGTGAGAGTGTAGTTTGGGATGGGAAAATGCATGTTGAGTGTTTGCCCCTTGTTTGTTGTGTTTGTTTGTTTGTTTGTGACCCGTCTAGTGCTTGGTTCTCCAAGCTCGGGGGTGGCTTCTAGTAAGCCTAGGCTGGGAGGTGAGCTCTCCATGGTCAAGTTGTATTTTTATTGCAGGTTGCTTGGGATGGGAAAGAAATGATGAAGAGATTAGTTTCTGTTCTAAGTTGCAGAAAAAGTTTCAATTAAAAAAAAAAATGTATTTATTTTGTAGCAAAAAAAGAAAAAAGAGTCATTGTTGTATTTATTTTCCAAAAGAAAAGAAGTGTATGTATTTATTCATAGTCCTATGGAAGGGAAATTCTAGTTGGGTTTTCAAACCCATTTGTATTAATATTTACTTTGTATTTTAATTTGCTTAAAGAAATGTATTTCTTCTATTTGGTTAAGTTTTGCAAAGGGAAGATGAAATATATGAGTTGTATTAAAATCTTCATTTACAAAAAAAAGAAATAAAGTTGTTGCATTTATATTTATTCTGCAAATAAAGGCTCATTTTATTCCTTATGCAAGATAGAAATGGTATATGAAAGTTCATACATTAGATTCTGGTTTTATTTATGCTACTGCAATTAAATTAATTCTATCATTTATTCTTCCATTTAATGCAAAAAATAAATCCTATAGTAGTAGCTTATTTTATTAAAAAAAAAAAAAGGATTAGCATATAGTCCTAGTTTTATTTTGTTTACCAGAAAAGATTATATTTAAGCTTGTTGTAGAATGCATTGTAGATATTAGTTTTCAGAATACTTAAAACAAAAAAAAATAGAATATAAAACATATATTTTCCAGCCTTATAAAAAAGGGATATTTCCTCTTTAACATACTACAAGTAATATTAGAAAAAAAATCTTTGTATGTATTTTAAAGTTAAAAAGAAAACTCATAAGAATGCCTAAATGAGTTATAAAAAGAAAGAGCTATATATATATATATATATACCTTTTATTCATTTAAATGTCTTATTCTGAAGTCTACATATTTCAAAAATATATATATAAATATACTTATATATATATATAACACATTTTAAAGAAATAGAAATTTTAATTTAAAAAAAAACCTTAAAAAAAAATTTGCAATGAAGAAAGAGAGAGGGTCGCAGCTGTGGGCGGCGACGTCCACAGTCTGTGGGAGAGCCGCAACTGTGGGCGGCATCGTCCATAGTCTGTGGGTCACTGCAGCTGTGGGTGGCGACGTCCATAGTCTGTAGAGCACTGCAGCCGTGGGCAGAGCTGTTCCCAGCCTGCAGGTGCACCCCCACACCTCCTCCTCCCTCTTTTGTGGAATGCCCGGCTTGGCTCGGCGCGAACTCCAAACCCTACTGTGAGAAATAAAATAGGCGCCACCTCCCATGGCCGCCACTCCCACACTTGCACACACACATACAAAAAAAAAAAAAAAAATTCACTCACACACAACACACACAAAATAAGAATATCACACACATGCCCTAACCCTAATTTTGGGTTAGGGCAAAATACAAATAGGAATAAAAGAAAAGAATATATGAGGTAAAAAGAAAAAAAAAATAAAAAGGAAAGAGAATAGGGTTAGCTCATGAACCTTCTTGGGTTCTTTTAAAAGTAAATAAAGAAAATGAACTCCATTAATCCTTGGGTATAAACATGTGTGTGTGTGTGTGTGTGTGTGTGTGTGTGTGTGTGTGAATATATTTTTACATTCCCTCACACTTGTTTAGATATATAAATATATATATGTCTTAATAGGTTTAAGGAATCTTGGCTTAATAATAATCTTTATAATGCTGAGAATGATATCCAAAATAATCTGGATGATCCTTATCTCTTTCACCAGCTTGCCCATGCTAAAAATGCTCTCAGAAATCATCAACATTATAAAGCTCTTGGTGCAAAAATTCATTCAAGAGCCCATTGGCTTCAATATGGAGATAGAGGAAGTAAATTTTTCTTTAATCTTATTAAACATAAGCAAGCTAAAGAGTCTATAGATAAACTGCTTATTAACAATCACTTGACTACAGACATAGAGATTATAAAGAATGAATTTGTTGAATTTTATAAAAATCTTTTTACTTCAGAGGATACTCAGGAGGCTAGGGCCCTTAGAGACCAATGTAAGAATCTCATTCCTAATAAGATCTTAGCTGAGGATGCTTCTAATCTTGAGTAGCCCTTGTCTCTAGATGAAATTGAGAAATCCATCAATTCCCTTAATAATGATAGAGCTCTCGGACCTGACGGGCTACCTGCTAAATTCTACAAGGCCAACATCAAATGGATTAGCAAAGTCTTAATTAATATTTATAATGAAGCCATTGATACCAGAACCCTGGGTAGGGACATTAATTTTGGTATCATTAAGCTTATCCCTAAGGAGGGTGATAAATCCCTTATTAAAAACTGGAGGCCTATAACTCTCTTAAATGTTTCCTATAAAATTCTGGCTAAGATTATGTCAAACAGGCTCGAGGCCATTCTCCCCAAATTTGTTTGTCCTACCCAAACTGGATTTGTGAAGGGTAGATATATTTTAGAGAATCTTGTTACTAGCTGGGAAGCTCTTAACTGGGCTAAGCATTCTAATCAAAAGGTTGCTATGTTCTTGCTGGATTTTGAAAAGGCTTATGACAGAATTGAATGGAGCTTTATTAATATGATGCTCCAGGCCTTTGGTTTCCCGTCCTTCTTTTGTGGTGTTGTGAATATGTTTCTCAAGGATGCTCATGCTCAAATTGATGTTAATGGTTCCCTATCTACTTCTTTCCCTTTGGGAAGATCGATTAGACAAGAGTGTCCTCTTGCTCCCGCCGTTTTTGTTATTGCTTCTGAAGCTCTTTTTTATATTCTTAGAGACAACACTTTATCCCCAGCTGTTAAAGGTGTCATTCTTCCTAATAATAAAGAGATTATTAACTGTCAGTTTGCTGATGATACTTCTCTATTTCATGAAACCTCTGAAGACAATTTTGTTGCTATGATTAATAAACTTAATTTCTTCTATAAAATTTTAGGAGCTAGATTGTCTCATGCCAAATCTATTTGTCTTGGTTGGGATGATCAACCTCCTAATTGGTTTAATAAATTTGATTTCCAATGGGGTGGCCCCTCTAAAATTGTCAGATATTTGGGTATCCCCTTTTCTATTGACCCCTCTTTGAAAGAGATGTGGGATTGGGTTAAGGATAAAATCCATAATAAACTAAACAAGTGGCACAATAGGTCTCTATCTTTTGCTGGAAGGATCCAAGTCTGCCAAAAAATTCTGTCCTCTTACAACATTTATTATGCCTCTACTTGGATGTTTAATGACTATCAAGTTATGGACATCCAGAAGGCTATAAGAAATTATCTTTGGTCTGATGGGAAGGGAAATAAAAAGATGCATTCTGTCAATTGGAAGTGGTGTCATGTTGATAAGCTCCTTGGGGGCCTAGGGTTGAAAGACCTGAGACTTAGCGGTCTTGCTTTGGCCTCCAAATGGATCTTTCATGCCTTGGAGGGAGATGAGCCTTGGAAAGTTTTGATTCATAACAATATTGAGAGGGGATATCCTAAAAGTGCCAAATTCTGGAAAAATCTTCCTCTCACTGATCTCATTTGTGGTGAATTTCCTATTACTGTTCAAGGCTCAACGGTCTTTAAATCCATCTGGAAAGCCTAGAACCATGTTAGGCAATTCATCACTAACAAAGATTTTTTTGATAATAAAACCCTCCATGGTGAAAGGTCCATTTGGTGGAACCTTAAGCTTGGTGATAAACCTCTTGCTCTTACCCAAGGGTGCTCGGCTAAGTATTGGGCTAACCTTGGAATCAAACAATTCATTGATATCTTTGAAATGGACAGACTTATCCTTTGGGATGATCTTAAGAATAAGTTTAAACTTCCCGATTCTCATAAAAAGACTTATAGTATGATTGTTAAAGCTAGTAAAAACATTCCTTTTCTGTGTCATGTGGACTCTAATAGTTATTTAAAGATAAAATGGCCTAATGGTATTATCATTTCTAAGCTTAAGGCTAAGAATATTTATTCTGTTTTAAATTATAATGTTGATGTTATCAATCATGTTAACAATATTTGGAATACTGATTTGGATATTTCTTCTTGGAAAAAGTATTTTGATTATCTTTGGAAAAGCTCCATTGATCCTAAAATTAAATGTTTTAAATGGTTACTTATTCTTAATAAGCTTCCTATTAGGAGCTCTTTCTCGGATGTTAACTATTGCACCATTTGCAGAACCCCAGAAATGGGAAATCATATTTTCTTTGAGTGCAGTTTTGCTAAAGAGGTTTGGTTAATGTTCGGTATTTCTATCCCTTCTAATTTCAATTTCTTTGAAGTTATTACTGGGTTTATCTCTAATGCTAAAAAAGATGTTAACATGTTTTGGGATATTACCTCATCTAGCATTTTATGGCAAATTTGGAAGTGTAGAAATGAAGAAAGGTTTCAAAATATCCCCAGAATGTTTACTGAGTCTTTTCGAAGTCTCACATATTTTAAAAAATTTTCGCAGATTCAGATCACCATGAAAATCAACAAGGCTAAATTCAAAAGGCTGCTCAAGGACGGTCATGCTACCTTTTTTGCCAATGACGTTAAGAATGGATATTTCTGGAGGTTGCATTTGGATAATATTCATGATTTCAATCAAACTTTCAACAGAATTAGAAAAGAGGTTAAAAGAAGACCTCGCAATGCTACTAATGAGTCGGTTTACATGCTGAAACAAATTCAAGATCAGAAAAGCATGGTGTGGATGGATGGTGCTATGGGTTGGCTGGCTTGGGTGGACACCTGGGATGATGTGCTTTAATAGTTGTCATAATTTAAGTTATATATGTTGCTGGTTCATTGTAAATACTCTTTTTAGATGGTGTGAGGCTTAGCCTCTGTTCTCTGATACTCTGCGATCTCTTGTATTTTTGATCTCCTTATTCTTAATATAAAAAAAATATTTATATGGAATCAAAATAGTTATTTGTAAATTAATTAATGCACTTTTAATTATTATATGAATGTAGAAGCATTTTAATAAGAAGATTTTAAAACTCTTTGGGAGGATAAATCCTTGGGGGAAATAAAATGATATATGTAGGGTCAAGTTGGCCTCCTTTTAAATTTTAAATAATAAGGTATTTTAATTTATGGAAATTTTATTTAATAGGTTTATTTAATCTAAGAGCTAGGGCAAATTAATTTAGACCCTAGACAAATAAAGGACTACATGAGAATTATTAATATTCCCTATCAATTAATGTTGAAATTATTTGCTAAGTGAGTTTAATTATTTATTAATGGAAGATAATATTAATTTGGTTGAAGAATTATAACCCCGCTTTTAACTTAGATGGTTTTTTGCCAAATTGGTGTAGTTATTGAAATCACTCAAAACATAGTTAAGACTAAACTAGTTTTGCATTATTCTAATTAGGTTAGTTGTATTAGGTTAAGTATTTTAAAAAAAATATATATTCTGTTTGTGCCCAAAAGTTTGGGCATGACAGTTTGTTAGTTAGGTTTGTTGCCTTCTCTGGAAGCCTCTTTCCATTTTCCAGTAATTCTGGTTGTTGCTTGTTCTTTCTGGAAGGCTCCACTATGGATATTCATTTCTATTTCCTTTATGCCTTATGTTCCATTGGGGACCTAGTAAAGGCTATGTTATTCTCCTCCATTATTGTCCAACATTACAATTGTCCATGTCCTTTTGACTTGCATTTGGCACATAAAATCATTTAATCTTCCCTCTCTACCTTTTGCCTCCATATTCCCCAATCAATATGAATTTTGATTTCTTGTGGTAAGGGAGGGAAACACATATGATTTAGGCATATCCTGATGTAAGTCCCAAAACTCCTATCCTCCAATTTTCTGTCTACCTGAATGAAAGGCCCAATTATTTGTCCTATGTCAGCCAAGATGCCCTCCTCCTAGTATTCAGTAGGTAGATTATATAGGCGAATCCATATGGTCCCACCTCAACCTCTTGCTTCCATGGGTAAAAGTTTGGGCTCCATTCCTTCATGTAGATCTTGGTGCCATCCATGAGATAGGGGTCGCGATTCATCACAATCCATCTATCTTGATCAGATGAGAATTCAATTAGGAAGTAGCCATTAGGAAGAGAGTGAAGGGCAAGATTCTTCCCCCAATTTCAATCACACCAAATCCACAATTTCCTAAAGGCCATCCATCCTCCTCCCCACTTAATGAACATCCTTACTCTCAATATTTCTATCAGTCCATTAAATTTATGTCTAGAAAAATACATGTGACTTTGAAAGGGGGTTTGTTAAGGCCTCATGACATAGCTTGTAGATTTCTTGACTTTGGAGGAGCATCTCCTTAAAGATGTAGCTTCCCTTTTCCTTTCCACCACCTTCTTGTATGGTTTCCCTCCATCTGTCACCAAATAGGTTGCTCCATGGATCACCAATTCTTTGACCTATTAGCCGTACTTCTCCTATCTTTCCAAAATTGACCATACCCTTGATTAGTTGGTCCCTCTTGATTGATATCAATTGTCTCTCACTAGTATTGTCCTTGATTTGAATGAACATTTTCTCATTCTTTTCTTCATCTATGCAAGCTTGCTTCCAAAAGTACCAGCTCGCTCCCCATTGTTACTATTTTGCTCCTCTCTACCTGTCTAATTGCCTCTTAATTTAAAATTTTCCTAGATGGCATTAGATTTCTTTGGCCACCCTCTCCTTTTGTATGGATCCATGTGAACATGCCTTTTCCCTGGCAGGATCTGTTTGCCTTGGTTAGGAATCCTAGTCGTGGTCTTGGTTGTCTGAGTCATTCCATCTCCGTATTTTTCGTAGCCCTAATCTCCTCCATTGGGATTTTTTTAACTACATCATCCCCATAGCTACCAAATCATGGAGAATCCCGTCATTGGTCTTAGTGACCTTGGTTTTCAATTTGATTTTGCTCTCTCTTGTCAAAGTTTTCATCGCTTAACACCTACTCCACCCCGCTCCCTATGAAACTACTCCACCCTACAAAACTGCTCCTTGCATGCTATCGAGACCAACATCTATAATTAATGCAAACCTATAGTGAAATAATTTTATTAGTAGACTATTTTCATGTGGGAATCTCATCCCTCCTCAACAACCTAACCTCTCGAATGGTGCTCTCACTAACATTTCAAACTTTTGGTGTAGTGGCAATTGGTTTATGTTAACAAAATAAATGAATCTGCTAGGGAGGGTTGGACTCCCGCAAGTGACAACTTACTCACCTCATGGTTGCCTGTGTCCAATATGGACCTCTCATCTCAAGGGGCTAAAGTGTTGTTGTGTGGGACCCTCAACCGTCCTCCATAACCTAACCTCTCTGGTGGTGCTCCCACTAATAGATCAAACTTCCAATGGTGCTCTCACTAACAATTCAAACTTCCAGTGGTGATCTCACTAATAGTTCAAACATTTGAATTTGAACTATTAATGAGAGTACCATTGGAGAGGTTAGGGTGTTGAGGAGGGTTGAGGGTCCCACGTGATAATAGTTTAGCCCCTCGAGCCGAGAGGTTCGTACTAGACACAATTGACCACGAGGTGAGTAAGTTGTCGCTAGCAGGAGCTGAACCCTCCCCAACAGAGTCACCAATTTTGTTAACACAAACCAACTACCACTGCACCAAAAGTTCAAACTATTAGTGAGAGAACCACTAGAGAGGTTAAGGTGTCGAGGAGGTTTGAGGGTCCCACTCAATAATATAGACCAATATCCTTAAGTGAGTTTATTAGTAGATTAAATACTACTTAACAAGATTAATCAATATTTTTCAATTTGTAAAGCTTTAAGATTTTATTCTCAAATCACTTTCTTAATTCATAGCAACCTTTTTTTGAGTGTATCTCTTATAATCATTATGTAGTTGTGAACATTTCAAAACCATGCCCTTTTCCTCTTATGTTGTGTGCCTAATTCTACTAGATTATCCTTTATGTAATAACAAGTCTATAAACAACATATTCTTTCAAGATAAATTTGGATAATGAACTTATCATAGCTTTTTTCAATTGTAGCTCATTCCCAAGAACTAATTTTTATCTTTAGGTCATCCATTTAAACCCTACTTTATAAACATGGGCCACTTTCACATGCATGGATATGAACCTTAACTTCAAAAGTTCAAACTTAGAATTGAATCTTACCTTTTTAATTAACCATTATGAGCCAACCGAACATTAATTTCTGAGAATTTGTGATATATTGTCTTTAAGAACATTCCTTGTCCATTTAAAGTTCTATGAAGAAATAAATGCAAGAAGATCCTAGAAAAGAGAGCATTATCATAGCAACATCTTAGAACATCTTAATTATGTTATTTGTTTGTTTCATAATCATAGGCATACTAAATTATTCTTTTGTTGTCCAAACTAATATATATATACCTTTGTTAATTCACTTTGTATAAGGGCTTGATTAGAGTAAACAAAATCCTTTCCTAGCAAGTTCCCAGATAGTTTATCTCAATAATACCCCACTTTAGACATAGGTATAGCAAGCCAAGGCAAATCAAGTCAAAAATCATAAATTTTCTTCTAGTTCACTTCCATGAGTTCATTTTATTTCTACATATTAGATGCTCTTCTATAGATAGATGTGCAATTTATTTTCATAGGATATATTTAAATCAAAGTGAAATAGAGTCATTTTATAAATTTTGAGGCATCCATCTAACAAAGTTATATTTTTCTACACATTAGGAAATCAATTCCTATAATCTTTAGCAATATATTATTCCTCCATAAACGTTTTGAGCTAAGTATTACATTTAATTTTTTATTCTATAAATTGAATTACACTTTATTGTTGTAGTTCTTAATCTAAAATCTTGGTATAGATGGAAGCAATAGGTTGAGTGCATTGATTGGGGGTAAGAAAAGTGGCCATATTAGAAATGATCATAATAATGCAATCATGTTATACCGAATGCACACAAATTATGACATTACCATATTTTTTGCCCATACATATTTTACTATTGCTTCTTAATTACATACAATCATAAAGTCTTAACTAATGTAAATTTCTAATTATGAATGTAATATGAAAACTTTAATTAATGTTGTGAACATATGAACTATCACAATTTCAGTAAAAAATTCCTGAATCAGAACAGCCTCGTAAATAGTAGAAGGCATACAAGCTCTCCCTTCTACACAATCTTAGAATCAAAGGCATTGAAGCTTTTAAAAACAACAAAGGCCACGCAGATCAAACATTCATTACACTTTGAACATCATTTTCTAAGCTCGAAGTGTGTTTTCCTTTAGAGGCTCAGCAGTGGTAGTGGCAACATGTTTCTCTCCACTAAAAAAGTAATTTCCAGCAAAGAATCCAATATGGATGACCATCATGTAAAACAATTTTGTTGCAGATAGAATGATGATGAAGGCTTCCAAAGCGACCTGTACAGACAATATATCATGATACATTAAAAAAACCATAATATTTCTGCTTTGAATACTTATAGAGGGAAGGGCTTGTCAATCAAGTAGGTTTGCAATGTATAAAAAGTAAATGTTATGGAAAGATATTAAAACATACATAAAAAATACTAACTAATTCATACCAGATTTGGGCTTCTGCTATGTAAATGGATCTCCTTGCATGCCAACCTGCAGGTTTTGTAACATGCTTATCAGCATAAAAAAAAAAGTCCACTTTTGCTAACAAGTATTGTTGGAAGCTCTATTGAAATAGATCCAGGACAAATCTCTTTGTAAGTCTAAGAGATCTTATTAAAGATCATTTTAAAATTTTCAAACATCTGATTTTACTTTTAAAAATTTGTAAACTTATTAATTAATAATCCATTCCCTATTTAAATCAAATATGTTCTATAATTACCCCATGGCAAGAAGAGTAAGAGCCCAAGCTGTGATGGCGGATGAAGCAGTTGAAGCCAAGCTCTCTGCTGTCCACACTCTTAGATGATGTAGCCCTGAAAGACATGAAGCTGCTCCTACAACTCCAGCTATCAGAGAAAAGATGACCATAAAACCAGTGGCTTCATTCCCTATGGGGAAAAGCAATGGTGAAAATGAGAAGCCCACTGGTATGCTATTTTTGGGTCCTGCCCAAAAGAAACATAAACAGAACCATATACAATCAATCAGAATTCAGATTACATACTACTAACAATTAAAAAAAAACTATAAGAAATATCTTACCTGTAACAAAATGATGGTCAATGGCCTTATTGAGTGCCCAACCAGCAATGCCAGCAACAGTCACATACATGCAGAAATTCAGAAGTACCAAAAATCCAGCCAAAGACTTCACTATTCCCACACCCATTTTAACAAACCTTCAATATAATTCAGAAAGCTCCAAATGGTTTAAACTGCTCGATACTCCTAAGAAATTGGTTGAAGCTGTATAATAAACAAACTAAACAATTCCTTTGAGTGCAATGGAGAGGATGGGAAAGGGTATTTAAAGAAGGCAGTGCAAAGGAGAGTGTGGTAAACTGTATTATTCCCTTTCTTAGCGACTAGTCTACCCACAGGCTGGCTATGACCCACTTTGACAAGGAAATAATATATTTTTTTGTGCCGCCAAAAAACGGCTAACTTTTGTATTCATTGATAGTGGAAACACAACTGTTTATCGTTGGTCTTTTTATTGAAGACAGTTTTTTGAATGGTTTAAGGAGGGAGTGATCTGTCATCATAATTGAATCCAACGGGTAGGTGAGTTTCCTGTGGGCCCTAAATCAAAAGCACTACCCGAATATTTTCTTAAAGATTTTTCCCAACAGTCTATCGCGCGGTACTCTGTAATAGTTTGGGAGCTGATCGAATAGGAATTAGTTTGGTTATTGATCATTTATTTAAAATTAAAATATTAGAGTTTAAAAGTCAAGTAATTAGTTTCTATCTTGTCTTCAAACTGGTGGAATGAATATTTTTCAGTTTTTATATGCCTCTCTCTGCTAGATTCACTCCTTCCTCTTCCTCAAAACTTTCCTCTACATCCGAGCTTGGCTCAGTGTCATATTCATTTTCATCTTCTTGGTTATTCTCTCCTCCAGGGGTGCAGAGGAAGGGGCTGTCCTCCTTTGTTTCCTCAACTAGGATATCTAGAATTTGTGCCTCCTCCCTATCATCCTCTTTTGTTTCTCCTCCTTCCATGATATTGTTATCTACGAATTCAGTCTCTTTCATATTGTACTATTTTGTCTTTCCTTCTTTTGTGGTGTTGTCTTCTAAAGGTTTGCTAGGGAAAGAGTATCAATAGATAACATAGTTCAAATAACCGTCACCAACCATCACCTTAATACCATGTTGACCCCCCAAAACATAAAAAAAAAATTGTCAGTATATAAATATAAAAATACTAGTAAATATTTATTTTAACACCAATACATGTTCACAAATGAATTAGTAGTTGAAAACAAAAAAGTAAAAAAAATAAACAACTACTGGTACATTTCCTATTTTAATACACAACACCTTGCACAAATGATAAACATTTTAATTTTTTTAAAACTTAATGTTTACATTTGTCACTTTATGCAAGTGGCTAAAAAGTACAAATGTACTCCAATTACAATTACACATGCACAACTATTGGTGCATTACATGACATAAAAACAATCAATTTTAGACTTCTTAGACACTCAAGTGTACATTTTTCCAAATATCACTTCCCAACTTCATGCATTAAATGGATCTGCATTTGGTACCTGCATTTGCAACAACTGGTGTAAGACTCCCCAATATCCAAGAATTTGCATAAAATCAAATTAAAAAAAACCAAGTTTCATTCAAAGCATCTAGAAGAAAATTGAACAATTCAAAGCAATGGAGGACTGCATATTTAATATGACATGACCGGTTGTTTCCCACAAAAATTCAAATTTGAAAATAGCTAGCTACCACAATCGAATGCATTGCACATTCGAATTACAGTATAAGACACAATTTTCCATGTCACTTTCACTACAAACCAATTCATTGCATATTCTTGAGCTCTGCAAATACTCGCTGTACATTCCTTATTCAAGGGCGCACATTCAGGTTGGTACACACAGAATAACTAAATTCCCTCTTCAGTCAACATTAAATGCTATAAATCTTTCAATTGAAATTATACTGTTTTTAATAAACCAACATTTCTTTCAATATAGTCACTATAAATAATATTAACAGCCATATTGGATGTCCAATGATGGTTTACCTCCTTCGTAGCTGCATTATGCTTTGTCTATTGATGATTTCTTTGTATGTGGTTTACAGTTTTATTTCAATGCTCTCTTATAGTTTAATAATATCGAAATCCTCACAGAGAATGACAAAACAATTGAATATTTCTTCATTTTCTTCGAAACCCCTTCATTATTTATCATTTCATTTTATGGGTGCACTGTTAAATGATGTCTCTCTGTTTATAATGTCAAAACCATTACAAAGAATGCAAAAAAAATTGATTATTGTTCATAATTATTCAAAATCCCTTCATTATTTTGTGAGCACAATAATGTATGCATGATACTATTACTTACAGTGACTATATACTGGCTATATGGTTACCCCCCCACACACACACACACACATATACACCAAGCCAAACAACTTTTATTATAAAGTTTAAAATGGGTGGTCAAAAAATATGTTAAACACCCATAACAATCTTCTCGCGGACACATTATGGGTCCACATGGCACGAGCTCCCAATGCCTTTTTTGCCCTAAAAACTTAGGGAAATGAAGATTTTTTGTGGCATTTTCATTGTTTTCTCTTCCTTCAATTTGTTAATATACTCACTGTAAATAATATTATCAGGCATACAATATATTACTTCCAATAAATTTTATATGAGAAATACAACAACATCATTCAATCATTACTCATTTGAGAAATGAATCTGTGTCTTAATACTATATTAGCAATATCTACTTTTTAATCACATCACAGTTATATCTTCCACTTATGCATCTCGTGCTTCTAGTTTCTCTCCTTGTTATATAATGTTTCAAGTTCTGTTTATTTTGTTGAAACATGTTCAATGGTGTAATTGTTCACTATCTAATAGAATACCAATAATATACAATTTTCAATCACATCACAGTTACATACTGAACTATTGCATGGTTGTTTCGAGTTCTCTGGCTATATGGTTATTGTCTATATTATCATGCATACAAAAATAGAGACACAGTACCATTTTATTTTGTTCAAAGATGTTCAATGATGGATTTGTACTCATTGGTACCTATAGAAATTGATTTGTTTTTCATCATTTATCTCAATGGCATTGAGGGTTTCATTTCAATGATCTGTCTCTCTCTATATATTTATATAGGCAGACACAGTTGCATTTTATTGTTGGTACCTTATCATTGTAGGTTCATTGAATATAATGGCACAAGATAGAAAGGGAAACAAGTGTGTTAGATGTCGAACAGTTAGAGTCGCTCATGGAGTGCCCTTCCCTGATGAAGATAGTTTTGTCCAAAATAAAGACCCAGTGACTCTTGTTGTAGATGACCATTCACCTAATAATGCAAGTGATGTGGAAACTACTGTTGTACATGACCATTCTACTGCAAATTGTAATCCTATTCTAGAAACACCACAAGTATAGGTGGCCTCAAAGGTTCCCAAACCAAAATGGAGCATATTTGACATGAAAGAAGCAATATCATGCATAGAAGACAAGCACATGTCTTTTAGAGGTACATCAATCAAGTATGGTATCCCCATTGCCTATTTGAGGGCATGGCTGATGGGAACCACAACCACGACTGTGAGGGGTCCACGCACCATTTTATCAGTAGAGGAGGAGGATGAAGTTGTCCAATGGTGCAAAGACATGGCTGAAATTGGTCACGGTACCCAGATCAGTCAACTTCAATCAACCGTTGCCCAAATTACCAAGAATAGGCATAATTCATTCAAAAATGGGATGCCAGGGAGATCATGGTGGGCAGGTTTTAGACAAAGGCACCTTGATCTGATGATAAGAACAACAGAAGGAGTGGACTCCGATAGGGCTATTATGCTTCAACCTTCTATTGTTGCCTCTTTCTATGACAACTTGGAGGTAACATACAACCTCAATCACTATGGTAGCAGTCAGATTTGGAATTGCGATGAGACTGGTGTGCAAGCTGGGAGGAATTGTGGAATGCGAGTGATAGCCAAATTGGGCCAGAGGTGTGTACCGCACCTAATTTCTAAGAGTAGATTATTGTTTTGGCATGTGTTAGTTCATGTGGTTTCAGCATTCTTAGATTTTATTTGTTCAAATCTAAGAGGCATATCTGAAACTACATTGAAAACTACGAGCCAAGAGCATGCATGGCAGTCCAAGAACATGCATGGATGCCAAAGGAGTTGTTCTTAAATTGGTTGGAACATTTTGTACATTCAATCCCTGGTGGAGTTTCACCCTCACGTAGGGCCCTACTGATCTTCGATGGTCATGGTAGCCATGTATCCTTCAAGACAATTGAAGAAGCAAGGCAGATAAGTATAGATATGATAACCCTTCCGACTCATACAAGCCACAAACTACAACCACTTGATGTCTCTATATTCTCACCTTTCAAAAATTATTTCAAACAGCAAAAGAGTATATGGATGTCAAAGTACCCACAAATTGAAATTGGAAGGGAAGAGTTGGAAACTCTTGCAAGCAAGGCCTTTGCCCAAGCATTGACACTAACTAATATAATCAGTGGCTTCCGTAGGACAGGGATTTATCCACTTAACCAATACACATTACAAAATGATATGAGACCAAGTGAGGCATTTGAGGTTGTAGTTGATATACAACCAGTTGTTGGAATAAAACATGATGCCACTCCAAGGGATGAAGAACTAGAGTATATGGCAGTGGAAGCTTGCTTGCGGTTGGCTGGTTATAATGAGGAAGACATTCAAGATTTTGTAGAACGCCATAGTGGATCACAAACAAAAGTTGAGGGTACAAGTTTGACACCACAAACTACTGAAGTAGGTTTGCCCCCACAAACCAGCCAGCCAAATGAGGGTTTGGAAAGTACATCAGCAGGCATATCTTTGCCAACACAAATTGACATACCAGATTGGACCCAAGAAGTAGCCAATTGTGATGATGTAACCCTTTCCATGCCAAGTCTATCAGAAATTGATCCAGTAGATGTGATACATTACTTCACTAATGCAGTCAACTGGGAGCAGCAAGATGGTGCTGATTGTGAAGGTGAAGTTCACAAAAGTGAAGATGAACATGAGTTTGTGGCATGTACACAAGAGGATGGGTAGCAAGTGCCAAGGCAAATCACCAGATTCTTACGACTTCTAGTGTAGAGAATGAATCAATCTTCACGTGGAGGTAGGAAAGGGGTGTTATGTCTTAGTATCTAGTCACAGATATTGACATCTGATGAGTACATTCAAAGGGAAAAAGATAAAGAGGTTGAAAGGAAAAGAGATGAGGAATTGATAGAATGAAAGAAAGAACAAATGAGATAGAGGAAGGCACAACATGAAGCAGAAATGATAGAAAAGGAGGCTATGAGGGTGGAAAAACATGCCAAAAAATTGAAGGATTCCCAAGACAAGTTCCTTCGAAGAAAAGACAAGGCAAAAAAAGATGCAGAAGAAAAGCTTGAGAAGGTGAGGATGAAAGCTGAAAAGGCAGCCAAGTGTGCAAAGAGGATGAAAGATGTGGCCACAGTCGCAGAACCTCTACCCATCCGACACCCAATTCTCATGGAAATGATGAACCTCTTGTCCCCAACCTTTGTAGCTATTAATACTATGCAAGTTGGGACTGCACCTGGATCCTCAGACACCATGCAACTTACTTCAAGTGTAAACCAGGCATTCCTTTCTCAAATAGCAAGTTGCTTACAAACCCCTCCCAGCCAAGAAAACATTGTTGCTGGGCCAGACCCTAGTAGGCCATAGTCTGTTGGGGTTGGATTTCTGACACCTCCTCCATTTAATACCCATATGGAGAATTGATCGAGTTTGTGATCAATTATATTTTGTGAGCCCTCTGAAGAGAAGATTTTGAGCTTCAATATAACTATGATGTGATTATAGAATGACATACTGCCATATTTTGTAATGTTTTCATAACTCCGTTGTTTTTCAGATATCCTAGATGGATATTTCAATGAATTGGTGGTGTTCTTATAAATCTCATATGTTTATTTTTTGTGATGTGATATTTTTAATATATCAGTTGAACTGATCTTACATATTTGTCACTATCAAAACATGTCACATAAGTGTTCAAATTTTTCACTATCAGAAAGGCCATATCAATGGCATGTGATTATTCAGATGCCACTGATATGTCCTCTTTTGATATTGAGAAATTTGAACACTTATAAGTATTCAAATTGCAATCATCATATATAAATTACAGTGTCTAATATGTCTACTAGGTCATTGCATAGAAATGATAAAAGGAAGTGTCCTATTAGTAAAAAGGCACCAGACAAAGAACTATTTTCTAGTGCCTTACAAAATATCTTGTTAGCTGCCAAGTTTTCCTTGTTGGCAGTATCTAACAAAATATCTTTTAAGGCACTATAAAACAATTCTTTGTCTGTTTTTTTCTCAAATAGGGCACTCCCTTTTGATCAATATGAACTAAGTGTGTTTATTACATTGATATGAACTAAGTGAGGAATTTAAACAAATTGAAACATGTACAATTCAGAAATTGAAACATAAACAATTCACAAATTGAAACATAAACAAATCAGAAATTGCATTGTCTACTAGATCATTGCGAAAGTAAAGTCCCACAAAGAGAATATTGAAACATATGAACTAAGTGAGGAATTTAAACAAAATGAAACATAAACAATTTAGAAATTGAAACATAAACAATTCACAAATTGAAATGTAAACAAATCACAAATTGCATTGTCTACTAGATCATTGCCAAAGTAAAGTCATATTGACTTTACCTGAGAGGAAGGCTTGTTGTCTTCGACATAGTGACTCCTAGATCATTGCCTGCCATAACAATCACAACAAAATGCAAAACAAACTAAAGTGTGTTAAGAAACACATTTAATAAGAAATGCATAACTACCTAAGATATCTACACAAATTAATATAAATGTAAGCATTAAAGACATAATATCCAAAGAATTGAAGTGTGTTAATAAACACATTTACATTGATATGATGACCTTCCACAAGTATGGTTCTTCCCTCGATGCTCTAGTACGCCTGCAAAAAATAGTAATAATCGAGGGTAGCGTAATTTTGTAACAACAAATCATCCATACATTATTGAAAGCAAAATAACTTTTTGACCATCTTTAACATTTGACAACATGCATACAATCCTTACACATTCATATATACATATTCAAATGCATAAGTACATACATATATATATCCACCTGCATACATATATGCACATGTACATAGAATTGCACATATGCATATATACATACATATGCATACATATTGAAAACAAATAGTTACATAAGGAATGTGCAAAGGGAATTTGCAGAACTCATAAATATGCAATGAATTGGATTGTAATGAAAGTGACATGGAAAATTTTGTCTTATAATATAATTCGAATGTGCAATGCATTCGATTGTGGTAGCTAGCTATTTTTAAATTTGAATTTTTGTGGGAAAGAGTCGATCATGTCATATTAAATATACAATGCTCCATTGCTTCGAATTGTTCATTTTTATTCTACACACACACATATGTATATGTGTGTGTGTGTGTATGGACAATAACCATATATGTATGTATGTATGTGTGTGTGTGTGTGTGTGTGGACAATAACCATATAGGCACATTAAACTGTAAGAGAACATTGAAATGAAACTGTAAACTGCATACAAAGAAATCGTCAATATACAAAGCATAATGCAGCTACGAAGGAGCATAAACCATCACTGGACATCCAATATGGCTAATGTTATTTATAGTGACTATATTGAAAGAAATGTTGGTTTAGTGAAAATAGTATAAATTAAATTGAAATATTTATAACATTTAACATTGACTATAGAAGGAATTTAGTTATTTAGTGTGTACCAATCTGAATGAGTGCCCTTGAATTATAAAGAAACTGTTGTTGATTACAACAAGTTCTGTGGCTATATGGTTATTGTCCATATACATATACATTTATATGGACAATAACCATATAGACACAGAACTCGAAACAACTATCATTATAGAACATATTATGCTATAGTGTGTGTTTCTTCATGTATACACATACATGTATATGTACATTATATGTGTGTGTGTGTGTGTGTGTAAATAGATATGGACAATAACCATACAGGTATAGAACTTGAAACTATATATAACAAGAAGACAAACTAAAAGCATGAGATGCAAGAGTAAAATATGTAACTGTGATGTGATTGAAAACTGGATATTGTTGACATTCTATTAGATAGTGAACAATTCCATCATTGAACATTTTCAACAAAATAAAAATATTACCGTGTGTGCTTGTATAAATATATATAGAGAGACATATCATTTAAATGAAACCCTGAATGCCATTGAGATAAATGATGAAAAAACAAATGCAGATATTATATTAAGATGCAAATTCATTTGTCAAATGACTAATGATTGAATGATGTTGTTTTATTTCTCATATGAAATTTATTGGAAGTAATATAGTGTATGCTTGATAATATTATTTACAGTGAGTATATTAACAAATTGAAGGCAGAGCAAACAATGAAAATGCCACAAAAAATCTTCATTTCCCTAAGTTTTTAGAGCAAAAAAGATAGCGGGAGTTCGTGCCACGTGGGCCCATAACGTGTATGTGAGAAGGTTGTTATATTTCGACAATAACACACACATGTATTTATATACATATATATACATATGTATATATATACATATACATACATATGTATATATACATATACAAATACACACACACACACACATACATATACATATATACACATATATATACATATACAAATACATACATATATATATATATATATATATATATGTTTATATGTATATATATTTGTATATATTTATATGTATATATACACACACATATATATACATATATATATATATATATATATATATTGTAGACACATAAATCTATCCACTTAATTAAATGAATATTTAGTATTTATTTAATTATTTAACCATTAATCAATAATTAATTAAATTAATATTTAATTAATTCATCTTAACCCTCTTCTCCTATTAATTAAATAAATAAATCATATTTGTTTAATTAAATCTTCTCTCACATTTAAATATTTATTTAAATCCCCCAAAATCCCATCTCTCACATTAAATAAATTAACATTTATTTAAATCACCTTTATCACAAATGCAAGTTGCACAACTATTTTAAATAAATAAATTATTTATTTAAAATCCTATTTATTCTCACCCACTTGAAACCTTTAATGGTTTCCCTTAAAAGTCTTCAAACTTAATGGCTTCCTTCTAGAGTTTTCTCAAGCCTTTAATGGTTTCCCTTAAAGTCTTCAAACTTAATGGCTTCTTTCCAGAGTCTTCTTAAGTCTTTAATGGTTTCCTTCAAAGTCTTCAAGCATTTAATGCTTTATCTTCCTTTTTCTCATGTAAATAAATTTAGATTTATTTAAATAAAATCCAAAATTCACATTCACATTTAAATAAATTAATATTTATTTAAATATCTATTCAAATGCAAATTACACCATTTAATTGAAATAAATGATTTTATTTTAATTGAAAATACCAAAATTCCTCCCACTTGCATTCTCCTACAAAATCCACTTGCATGCCTAAATCCTTTCTAGATTCTTCTAACTCCTTCTAATTAGCCTAATCCTATCCTAATCATTGTCACATTCCTAAATAAAAAGAAGTCACTTCTCAAAAACCTCCAAAGTCTTCAATAACCATTAAAGGCTTTATGTCTTCAAATGGTTAACCTCTAAAGTCTTCCAAACCATTAAAGGCTCTTACATAACTATTTAGTTAACTCACCTTTTACCTTTGGTTAGAGACTTTCCTCTAACTTAACCATCCTTTTGATTCATGGGTCTCTTCAAACCATTAATTTCTTTGACTAAGGTAACCATTTAATCCTTGCACATTCATTTATCCCTTGGATAAAAGGAATATCCATTAACCCAACCCTAACCCAACCCCCTAGGGTAACCATCATGTCCCCTGAAGCATTTAATGCTCCTTATCTCTCCTCTCAAGCCTCCTCATGGTGACACTTGTCAACATGGGATTGGGTTGAAAGTTTCACATGGATTGAATATCTTTCAATCCTTACCCTTGTTAAGATTATTCAATCTTAACCCTTCATTTCCCCATTTCTTCTATAAATAGAACCCTTCTCCTCAAGCAAAGAAGGAAGCATTAGAGTATTGTTGCTATACTGGTATTAGCATAGAGATTTTTCATAGCATCACTATCTACACTTGCATAACATTTGTTTATCACATCCAACCATCTTGAATCTCCATATGGCATCCATGGCTAGTGCTAAAAGCTGAGAGCTACACTCATTTGGAACTTGGAGAGGGGAGAAACAAGGGAGAAGCATCAAAAGGAATCATGGAAGCATCATAGGGAGGCTCTTCTCCTTTCTTTTGTTTTGTTAAACTTCTTTCATGCTTTTTGAAATCTCTTTTGATATGTTTGGAATGGGTTTTAGTTCTTTGTTTTGGTTTTATGATTGAAACTAACTTATTAACATTGAACTTTGTTGTTGCCTTGTCCCCATTTCCATGACATCATTTGGTGAACCCGACGTGAATCCAACATTTTTGTAACTTCAAAGATATTTTTTTAGGCTTGTGAGCCCACCATGTGCACTAACTTTTTTTGAATGTTTTAGTTGCAAATTTTCTAATATTTTTTTGTGCAGGTTTTGGAAGGAGTTAGTTTAAAACATTTTAATTTCTTTGGTTTAAAATGTCATCTTTCTTGTTTTTCACAAAGGGATAAAAATAACTTCTCATTTTCTATTTGGTGTAACTAAAACAAACTCAACTTTTTCATTTGGTGCATAACAAAGAACTTCATCTTTCTTGTTTTTCACAAAGGGATAAAAAGAACTTCACATTTTCTATTTGGTGCAGCTAAAATAAACTCAAATTTTCATTTGGTGCATAAAAAAGAACCTCACATTTACCTTTTTTTCTACAAAAGCTACACGACTTTATTTTTGTTGACCAGGTTTTCTTTCCAAAAGTTTGTCAAGTGTCAAACATTTGGATATCTTTGTTAAAAGAACACCATGATTGTTGGAGCAACATCTCCAAATAGTTAGATCACATTGCAATGAAAATCAGTTAAAAAGAACAAGTGCTTTTTGTGATTGGCACACTTGTGCAAAGTTTGTCGAGTGGTCCTACTTCTAACACACACTATGGTCTCCCTTGGCTTTCGTGGTCCTAGGTGCAAGAGAAAAGTGTTATTAACACTCAAAATTTTATCTTTTTAAGAGAGGCCTGCCAAGAGACACATCACTCTTGGGAACGACCTCGCGTGATAAATCCTTCGAGCCGCTATAGAAATCAGGTGTTAGCGAAAGTTGTAGCCTTGGGTATAGTTGTTCCTACAGTGTAACTTGCCGAAAGGACAAATGGGCCCCACCACAAGTTACAAGGATCTTAAGTGAGTCACTGCAGAATGAACTTATATCCAAAAACATCAAAAATTACTAAACACCTTTTTATGTAGAAACCCACCTGTTCTATTGATTAAGAATATTTGTGATAAATTCAGTGCAAGAGCATAGAAGGTTTTGCTCCCAAGATACTTACCATACATATTTCCTTGAGTAGAAACATAGCTTTTTGAAAGGTTACTTGTAGCCTGATAAAAGTGGTGACTCCCCCATCATAGGGATCATCTATTTGTTATACTCATGCAAGACTTAGTATATCACATCCTTACCTGCCACGGCGGGATTCATAAGGTATGTAGTACCAAATTTAAAGAAATATCAAGATGTGGGTTGAAATTATCACAACACATCACTTTTTAAAGCGTCTCTACATCTATGATAAACTCATCCTAAGAGGAATTTCTACGCAGGCTAAAACTAGTCTATGAGTCCATCCTCTCATTACTAGGTAGCTTAGTCTGTAACACATCTTAGACTTTGCTATACCTTATCATATCAAACATTATCAACACTCACAACAAGCAATTCATAGGACTTTGGTTACATCAAACCTTTAGTGTTAGAGATCCATATGCTAAATGCTTCACAAAACATTTATCTCTCATTCCATCACCAGCTCATAAATCATTTTAACCAAACTTCAAAAACAACTTTCAAACAAAATGGCTCACACTAGATCAAGAACTAGACAACTAGAGATCGAAAAAGAGGAGGATGAAAATCTCAATGATTTTCATGAGGCCTTTGGAGGAGGCACAAATACTGAAGATCCCTAATTATCAAGGGAATCCTCGTCAACGGTTCATTCATCCATTTCTTATCTTTCTATACATTGGGGCAACCGAATAAATCTTTCTTCTAATCCCAAAAAAATAAAAAAAATTGACAAAATCAAAGCATGAACGCATGGCTAATCCATCAATTCAACAACACGGAAGACTCTCAAAATCTACAATCAAACTAATCACATGTCTTGTTAATCAATTCATCACTCAAAATATATCAACATCAACATGTCTTATACAGGGATGGGTACACTCGAAACTAGATGGATCGATTTTATACGAGGTACTCACTCTTTGAAACCAGACATTTTTATCAATCATCAAACAAAACAAAACAATGACATAGATCAGTATGACTACTGGATTTTGTTCTAGTTAGCCTTATCTTTATTAGTATGACATTCTAACATCTCATATCATACATCTCATTTTCAATAAACATCTCATATCATACATTCTCATTTTCAAGGTACATCTCATAATCATCATATAGTCACATTCATCTTGCATCCATCACATGCATATCTGTCACATCATCATGGAATCTTTATTCACTTTCATATCTTCATCATTCTTCCAACTCTTGTCTACCATGTCTTATATAGGATGTATCCTTCTTGAAACCAGACATTTTGATCAAGTCTTATATAGGATATATCATTCTTGAAACCAGGCACTTTGATCATCTTTGTCTTATATAGGAGGTGTCATTCCTGAAACCAGAATCGATCCCAATCTTATCAATTCTATCCAACCTTTTCATTTGATCCATTATACCATGTCTTATATAGGATGTATCTTTCTTGAAACCAGATATTTTGATCAAGTCTTATACCGGATGTATCTTTCCTGAAACCAAACACTTTGATCTTTTTTGTCTTATATAGGATGTATCTTTCTTGAAACCAAACATTTTGATAAGTCTTATACAGGATGTATCTTTCCCGAAATTAGATGCTTTGATCATTTTTTTCTTATACAAGATGTATCTTTCCTAAAACCAAACGCTTTGCTCATCTTTGTCTTATACAGGATGTATCTTTCCTGAAACTAGACGTTTTGATCATCTTTGTCTTATATAGGATGTATATTTCCTGAAACCAAATGCTTTGATCATTTTTGTCTTATACAGGATATATCTTTCCTGAAACTAGATGCTTTGATCATCTTTGTCTTATACAGGCGGTGTCATTCCTGAAACCAGACTCAATATCAATCTAATCATTCTTGTCAAACGCATCCATGTCATCAACTATTCACTCTTCTATCTTTCAAATAGCTTTCTTATTCTTTCATGAGATCATTCATGCCTTTAGTGCACGAACGATCTCCTGAGGGGGGCATTATCATATTGCAGCTCTATATCAATCTCATATCAATCTCATATAAACTGTTCATATCAAATCAATTCTTCATATTTATAGCACCCACCATCCCATCAGTAGCATCAGTAGTACCAAGTATGCCAATCCAAATACCAACAACACCAATAATCCTTCCTGTGAAACCCATAATCCCACTAGCAGTACCCACTATACCCATAGCCCCAATAAAAATACCCGCAACACCAATCATCCCACCAATCAAACCAGCAACAACAACTGCATCAATAATACCATTAGCAGTATCAGAACCCCCAGTAGTATCAACAACACTTACAATTTCATCAGAAGTAGTAGATTCGACACTAATACTCCCCATATCAGATTCACTGATCCCAATAAACCTTCCTACAACATCAACCATTCCATCTCCCAAGGTACATCAACCGATCACACCTGCGATATTTAACTCAAAGGATATCCCAATATGGTATAGTAATCAGATACTGGAAAGTGACTCAGAGACCGACTCACATGAGTAGGAATTTGATTTAGTACATCTCAATACTTCAGATGAGGAAGACACATCACCCCCTCCACCCCACAAAGAAATCCCTATTTATGGAGAAGCGTAGATTAAAACCTCTTGGGTTCCTGAATTGGAAACATCTTCCACATACCCTACATCACATCCTACACCCGATTCTGACAAGGAGAGTACTGTCAATGACCTTCACCATAATGTCTTAACCCTCACTAAAACCTCTTATGAACTTAATCTAATCGATGAAGTAATGCCTATTAAACATCCCGAACTCATCTAATGGAACCAACCTAATCTCCCATGTCTTGACCACTTCCTAAATGATGAGGCAATAATTGACTTTTTGGAATTGCGGGATAACATACCAAGCGGGAATCACAAAGCTGGCTTTGCCATTGAAGTTAATAGCGCAACATACTTTGGGGTGGATACCAAACCTTTTAGCTACAAAAATATAGCAATAAAACATGGATCTTCTAGTGAAAACCACACTGTGGCACTGTTTGATCCCACAAAAGTAAAAAGAAAGAGCGTATCTAATGGTAAAAACCTCTCTGAGGCACCTGAGGATGAAAGGTTTGACATTCTCCCCTCTAGTACACAACGGGAATGATCAATAGTCCTTATTGAAGAGATAAATGAATACAATTTGGGGACACCTGAAAATCCTCACCACATACACCTAGCATCTCTTTTAACTCCAGAGGAACAACCTAAGTTTGTAGAATTCTTTCAAAAGTGTCAGATCAATTTTGCATGGTTATATGCAGACATGCCTGGTCTTGATCCCGATTTAGTCATGCATCACCTCACCATAGCAGAAGGAGCCAAACCTGTCAAGCAAAAGTTTCGCAAGATGCATCCCTTGATTGTGGTACTAGTCAAAGCAGAACTTAAGAAACTCTTGGATGTTGGTTTTATTCGACCAATTGATTATGCAGATTGGATCTCCAACATTGTACCTATCGGCAAACCAAATGGGGGCATTTGTATCTGTACAGACTTTAGAGATCTGAACAAAGCATGTCCTAAAGATGACTTCCCCCACCAAATATTGACATAATCGTAGACCTAACAATAGGACATGCCATTATTTCTCTCATGGATGGCTTTTCAGGGTACAACCAGATAAAGATCGCACCAGAGGATCAACATAAGATAGCCTTGACATGTCCATAGGGAACATACTGTTGGAATGTAATGCCTTTCGGTCTAAAAAATACAGGAGAAACCTATCAAAGAGAAATGACCACCATCTTTCATGATATGATGCATACCATAATGGAAGATTATGTTGATGACTTACTGGCAAAATCACTCACAAGAGAAGGTCATCTGGGAATATTAGAGAAAATCTTTGATAGATTGGAACAATATCATGTTCAACTCAACCCAAAGAAATGTGTCTTTGGAGTAACCTCAGGGAAACTTCTAGGATACATTGTCTCAAGCAAAGGCATTGAGGTCGACCCAGCCAAAGTCAAAGAAATCATGGACATGCCACCTCCAAAGAACATCAGTCAACTAAGGACATTACAAGGGCGGCTACAATCCATCCAAATATTCATTGCACAATTGGCAGATAAGTGTCACTGCTTTACACACCTGTTACACAAAAAAATCCACTTTCAATGGGATACCAGATGCCAAGAAGCATTCTAGATGCTTAAGGACTATCTCATGAATACACCATTGTTGATCCCACCAGATCCGAGTAGACCTCTATTGCTCTATATTTCAGCAACTAATACAACATTGGGAGTGCTACTGGCTCAACATAATGCAGAAGGGAAAGAGTGTGTTGTTTAGTACATCTCTCACAAACTGGTTGGCTATGAACTCAATTACACCCCTATTGAGCAAGCTTGCCTAGCAGTAATCTGGGCAGCCACTAAACTGAGACACTACCTATTAACACATAAAGTACAACTCATTACAAAGATTGATCCACTAAGGTACTTACTCAGCAAAGCAGCATTGACTGGCCGCTTAGCCAAATGGGTGATGATTCTAAGTGAGTTTGACAACGAGTATGTGGACCGTAAGGCTATCAAGGGCCAAGTTATTGCAAATCAGTTGGCCAATGCACCACTCATTGGTGATCATCCTCTCATTTCTAATTTTCTAGAGGAAGAGATATTCATGATCACAGCAACACAACCATGGAAACTATACTTTGAGGGTTCATACACTAGGCATGGCTTGGGGGCAGGCATTTTGTTTATCACACCTCAAGGAGAAAGCATCCCAAAGTCTTACAGGCTAACTTTTCCTTGTACAAACAACATAGCAGAATATGACGCCTTGATCACAGGACTCAGACTAGTCATACAATGGAAATTGAAAGAGTTACAAATATATGGTGACTCCCAATTGGTCATCCGACAAGTAACAAATGAATATCAAACCAAGGATGACAAACTCATACCATACAAGAAAATGGTGGATAATTTAAAGGCATCATTTACTACTCACACCTTTGAGCAGATTCCAAGAGATCAGAATCGAGCTACTGACGCTATGGCTACCATTGCATGTCTCCTAGATATTCCACAGAATTCAACACGCTATGAGTTCTTGGTAGAATAACTTAGGATTCCCACTTATGATATCCCCGAATCTGAGATGATATGTCACCTTATCGGTTCTAAATCCCCATGGTATGGTGAGTTCTAGACCTATCTATGTGATCACACACTTCCTCCTAACCAATCGAATAACCAACATAAAAACTTTATTCGCCAAACTGCTCGAAATACCATTATTGCTGAAACCCTATATCCACACAGTCTTGATGGTACTCGATGTCTAGAACAAGATGAGATAACAAAGGCCTTGGAAAAGGTACATGAAGGAATTTTTGGAGCTCACACAAGCGACCCATCCCTAGCAAAGAAGATCATACGCGTTGGATACTATTGGCCGTCCATGGAAAAAGACTCCTACTATTTTGTTAGAAAATGTAAGAAATGCCAAGTTCATGGAGACCTGATATATGCACCAGCATAAGAATTGCAACCAATCACAACACCATGGCCCTTTTGTCAATGGGGACATGACCTTGTGGGTAAAATCCATCCATCTTCATCCAATGGCCACAAATTCATTATTACCACCACTGAATACTTCACAAAGTGGATCAAAGCTGTTCCACTTACCCAAATCACTGGCAAGAAGATTGCCTTATTCATCCTTAATTACATCATCTTTTGGTATGGTGTACCAGGTCCATCATCATAGATAAGGGGCTTCCTTTCAAAAATCAGGATGTCCGTGAGCTCTGTGAGAAGTTTCATATCCAACACCGATTTTCCACTCCCTATTACCCACAAGGAAATGGTCAGGCCGATGCATCAAATAAAAACATATTGAGAATCCTCAAGAAGACACTCAATGATGTCAGACGTGATTGGCATGTTCAATTAAATCTAGCACTATGGGCATATCGAACTAGCATTCGAACCCCTACAGGCGCAACTCCCTACTCATTGGTTTATGGAGCAGAAGCTATCCTTCCTATTGAGGTTGAGGTATCTCTACAGGTTTCCTTGCATAATCTCATAGATCATGAATCATACAGAGTCTCACGTCTTCAAGACTTGGAACTACTTGATGAGAAACAACAAGTTGCATACAACCACCTCAAAGTCTATCAGCAGCGCATGAGCAGAAGCTATAATCATCAAGTTAGACCTCACACATATGAGGTAGGTGATCTTGTTCTTCGAGAGAATCCTTGTAACTAACCAAGCAGAGAACATCAGGGAAAGTTTGAATCAAACTGGTTGGATCCATATGTTATCACTGCTATATTTGGGTCTGGAGTGTATCAGTTGGCTACTTCAGAAGGAGACCTGCTAGCAGATCTGATTAACAACATGCACCTCAAACGGTTTTATACATAAGTTGCACAGAGCATTAGGCTCCCATACATACCATAAAAACACCAAAAACATTCAGATAAATGTCCTAAAGAAAATAGTAAAGAAAAATCATGCATCCAAATGGTGAACAACCACTCTGGTGGCACCTTGGGTAAGTGCACTGGTGAAAACCTGGCAAATAGGTGCCACTCATAAAGGCTATGGCTACATTGTCTTTTAGACTTGTTGCGATCACATTCATTGCATTCACACATCCATCAGTCAAAACCATGGCATGTTATTGATCTGCAATCAAGGAAAGTACTTCATGCGTCTTGCATCCCGCTTTTTCATAGTCATGTCTAAACTGGGGGCAATGCCCTTAACCTATTGATAGAAGTGGATTCTGCATGTCTTGTGATTCATTGGGTTCTTCATTTGAAAAACTGTCTCACAAAATACCAAAAACATGGAAACAATCACAAAATTCCAAAAACATTCAAAAACAATCACAAAATCCAAAAACATTTAAAACATCAAAAATCAATCAAAAACATGGCAATGCTTTTGTACATATGCTTTTAAAAAAAAGAAGATACCAAACAAACATTGTGAAATACTCAAATGATGACCACTTATTACATCAACCAAACAATCAACATCGACATGCAAACTGTCTTAACAAGGATGCATCCTTCCTTACCAAAACAAAGACATGATAACATTTTCTTTGACAAAGAAAATTTTGTTTAAGCTATCAAATACTTCGTTGATTTGTAGGTTATTTATTCATTTATATTAGGTTCCTACGCTTCTATGGGATATCCACAAGTGATTAGAGTGGCTGAGATGGTTCCTAAGCATTTTTTGTATATCTTCTGCGAATTATTCCAATGAAGTTCTAGGGCATGTACTAATGGTGTCTACGTGGGAAGTTCACTAAGCTACGTGATCATATGCAAAAAAATCTAGTCATGGATCACTATGGCTTGCTGACTACAATGTATACCTCGACCATATGAGCATGAACCATTATGGAGGGTCCATATTCTTTATTTATTTTTTATGCTTGCTTGCAGGTACAATGCTCCAAACTTGGTTCCTACTGCCTCGTCCAAGATCGATACTACCATGCTCAATGATAAAAATAAAGCACTATGGATTGTCATTCCATCTCATTTGTATATATTGCATTTTGTTGCATTCCATCCATCCATACATTCATAATAGCTGCATATCATTCATATATAGTAATGACAATAGATGCATACTCTATTTTGCTCATCTTCCATAAGAATGGGTCTTAGGTCCTCCATTTCTTCTATCTAGCATCAAACCCCCCCACTCTCCCTATCTAGCATCAAACATCATCATAATCCCTTCATTATGTCCCATTAACCCAATCAAGCCACGCTCATCACCATCCATCTCTAACAGGAGGGGTTGTGTTTCCCATCCTCAGTCATCCCAATCAAGGAAGTTACTCTATCTGCATAGGTACATCGACTCCCATACACCTAGACTATCAATAGATACTTTGATCAAGTATCTTCAGGTCTCAATAGGTAATCGATTATGGCAAACCTAGACTACAACAAATATTTATCATAATGACCTAGTCTCAACAGGGCTGCTATGATATATCACAACCAACCCACAACACACACACACACTATCAATTGATCAACCAATCAAACACAATCCAACAAACAATTACATCAATTGTCTAAGTCTCAACGAGTATTTTGCTTCATATACCTTGACTTCATCAGGCAATTACATCAATTGTCTAAGTCACATCAGGTCACTTTGATTCACTTACTCAGACTTTATCCTATCCAAGCGAACAACTGACATCAACTGTAACACTTTGACTCAACCGAGGCAATTTAACCAATTGCACCAGATTGTCCAACCATTTTGATCAATTATATAACATCAATCAAAAGCACAACACCACATTTGCACTGTATCTCCTGCATAACCTACGGGTATTCACTGGCTTGCCTTTTCTCTGTATTCACTCTATTTTCTTCCATTCTTTCACCATTATTGCTAATTTCTTCTATTCTACCTCCCTTCAACTTCTCGTTCTTTTTCGAGAGATCGCCCGATTTTTCAAAAATTTTCAGCCATCTCTCGAGGGGGCATACCACCCACTAAATTAACATTTATGGGGTATATTTCTTCACACCTATTTTTCTTTCTTTGAAACAACATGATAAAACTGCACCGTCTCAAAGAGAGCAAATGTAGACACATAAATATGTCCACTTAATTAAATGAATATTTAGTATTTCTTTGATTATTTAACCATTAATCAATAATTAATTAAAAAAATATTTAATAAATTCATCTTAACGCTCTTCTCCTATTAATTAAATAAATTATTCAATTTATTTGAGTTAATTCACTTAACCAAATTCAGACCATTAATTAAATAAATAAATCATATTTTTTAAATTAAATCTTCTCTCACATTTAAATAAATTAATATTTATTTAAATCCCCCAAAATCCCATCTCTCACATTAAATAAATTAACATTTATTTAAATCACCTTTATCCTCCACCCACTTGCATTTTCCTACAAATGCAAGCTACACAACTATTTTAAATAAATAAATAATTTATTTAAAATCCTATTTATCCTCACCCACTTGAAACCTTTAATGGTTTCCCTTAAAAGTCTTCAAACTTAATGGCTTCCTTCTAGAGTCTTCTCAAGCCTTTAATGGTTTCCCTTAAAGTCTTCAAACTCAATGGCTTCCTTCTAGAGTCTTCTTAAGCCTTTAATGGTTTCCCTTAAAGTCTTCAAACTTAATGGCTTCTTTCTAGAGTCTTCTTAAGCCTTTAATGGTTTCCCTCAAAGTCTTCAAGCATTTAATGCTTTATCTTCTTTTTTCTCATGTAAATAAATTAAGATTTATTTAAATAAAATCCAAAATTCACATTCACATTTAAATAAATTAATATTTATTTAAATATCTATTCAAATACAGATTACACCATTTAAGTGAAATAAATGATATTATTTTAATTGAAAATCCCAAACTTCCTCCCACTTGCATTCTCCTACAAAATCCACTTGCATGCCTAAATCTTTTTTAGATTCTTCTAACTCCTTCTAATTAGCCTAATCATATCCTAATCATTGTCACATTCCTAAATAAAAGGAAGTCACTTCTCAAAAACCTCCAAAGTCTTCAATAACCATAAAAGGCTTTATGTCTTCAAATGGTTAACCTCTAAAGTCTTCCAAACCATTAAAGGCTCTTACATAACCATTTATGGTTAACTCACCTTTTACCTTTGGTTAGAGACTTTCCTCTAACTTAACCATCCTTTTGACTCATGGGTCTCTTCAAAGCATTAATTTCTTTGACTAAGGTAACCATTTAACTCTTGCACATTCATTTATCCCTTGGATAAAAGGAATATCCATTAACCTAACCCTAACCCAACCCCCTAGGGTAACCATCATGTCCCCTGAAGCATTTAATGCTCCTTATCTCTCCTCTCAATCCTCCTCATGGTGACACTTGTCAACATGGGATTGGGTTGAAAGTATCACATGGATTGAATATCTTTCAATCCTAACCCTTGTTAAGATTGCTCAATCTTAACCCTTCATTTCGCCATTTCTTCTATAAATAGAACCCTCCTCCTCAAGCAAAGAAGGAAGCATTAGAGTATTGTTGCTATACTAGTATTAGCATAGAGATTTTTCATAGCATCACTATCTACACTTGCATAACATTTTTTTATCACATCCAACCATCTTGAATCTCCATATGGCATCCATGGCTAGTGCTAAAAGCTGAGAGCTACACTCATTTGAGACTTGGAGAGGGGAGAAACAAGGGAGAAGCATCAAAAGGCATCATGGAAGCATCATAGGGAGGCTCTTCTCCTTTCTTTTGTTTTGTTAAACTTCTTTCATGCTTTTTGAAATCTCTTTTGATATGTTTGGAATGGGTTTTAGTTCTTTGTTTTGGTTTTATGGTTGAAACTAACTTATTAACATTGAACTTTGTTGTTGCCTTGACCCCATTTCTGTGGCATCACGTATATATACATATATATATGTGAGTATATATATGAGGACAACAACGGACAACAACCTTATAGCCAGTATCAGGCGTACACATTATTGTAATGATAACTAATGAAGGGGTTTCGAATAATTATGAACAATAATCAATCTTTTTTGGATTATTTGTAATGATTTTGACATTATAAACATAGAGAGACCATTTAACATCGCACCCATAAAATGAAATGATAAATAATGAAAGGGTTTCGAATAATTATGAATAATAATCAATTTTCTTTGCATTCACTGTAATGATTTCGACATTATAAATAGAAAGACACCATTTAACAACATACACATTATTGTAATGATAAATAATGAAGGGGTTTCTAACAATTATGAACAATAATCAATTTTTTTTGCATTCATTGGAAGGATTTCAGCATTCTAAACAGAGAGACACCATTTAACAGCACACCCATAAAATGAAATGATAAATAATGAAGGGGTTTTGAACAATTATGATCAATAATTAATTTTTTTTGCATCCACTGTAATGATTTCAGCATTATAAACAGAGAGACACCATTTAACAATGCAACCATAAAATGAAATGATAAATAATGAAGGGGTTTCGAACAATTATGAACAATAATCATTTTTTTTTGCATTCACTGTAATTTCAACATTATAAATAGAGAGACGTCATTTAATAGCGCACCCATAAAATGAAATGATAAATAATGAAGGGGTTTTGAACAATTATGAACAATAATCCATTTTTTTTGTATTCACTGTAAGGATTTTGACATTATAAACAAAGAGACTTCATTTAATAGCACACCCATAAAATGAAATGATAAATAATGAAGGGGTTTTGAACAATTATGAACAATAATCCATTTTTTTTGTATTCACTGTAAGGATTTTGACATTATAAACAAAGAGACGTCATTTAATATCGCACCCATAAAATGAAATGATAAATAATGAAGGGGTTTCGAACAATTATGAAGAATAATCAAATTTTTTTCGCATTCACTGTAATGATTTTGACATTATAAACAGAGAGACACCATTTAACAACACACCCATAAAATCAAATGATAAATAATGAAGGGGTTTCAAACAATTATGAACAAAAATAAATTTTTTTTGCATTCACTGTAATGATTTTGACATTATAAACAGAGACACCATTTAACAGCGCACCCATAAAATGAAATGATAAATAATGATGGGGTTTCAAAGAAAATGAAGAGATAATCAATTGTTTTGCCATTCTCTGTGATGATTTCGACATTATAAATAGAGAAACACCATTTAACAATGCAACCATTAAATAAAATGAAAAATAATGAAGGGGTTTCGAAGTAAACAAAGAGATAATCAATTGTTTTGTCATTCTCTGTGAGGATTTCGACATTATTAAACTATAACAGAGCATTGAAATGAAACCCTAAATTGCATACAAAGAAATCATCAATAGACAAAGCATAATGTAGTTGCGAAGGAGCAAAACCATCATTGGACATCCAATATGCAAGGAGGAAGAATGCGACTGTTACCTAGGAGCACAGAGTCGAAATGGAGGAGAGTCAACAAAATCTCGCTGAGGAGAAATAGAGGAGAGTCGGTGGCAAGTGAACAAAGCAGTCACAAACAATGTTGATTTCCTTAAGTTTTGAGGGAAAACAAGATAGTGGGGCACAAAAAATATTCATTTCCCTAAGTTTTTAAGGCAAAAATGATAGTGGGAGTTCGTGCCATGTGGGCTTATAATGCATACATGAGAAGGGGGTTATGAGTGGTCAACATTTTTTTGACCACCCATTTTAAACATTTTTATATTCAATGTATTTTTAATAATATGCATAATATAAACTTTTTAGGTTAATTTGTTTTATAAAAAGGTGAAAAACATATTAGTTTTTAGGTATTTTATAAATGGATATTGGCCTTTTGGTGTGTGGGTATTGGTGCAAATGAGGTCAAGTATCAAGCGACACTTTGAAATGACCACTTTTTGACCTTTCAATGCATAATGACCTCTAGAGATCAGATCGTTACTACCCAAAAGTTAGATCCATAGGTTTAAGTAGTTAAGTTGCATATGAAGACAACCCAAAAAAAAATTAAAATTCGATGTACCATTTAGGATCTGTAGGTGCACAAAGTTAGCTATGACGGCTACTAGTGCTCTTCCCCTACCTTTCACCTCTCTTTTTTCCCCAATTGGCTAGGGGTTTATTTGTCCTTTTTCCACTATAGAGATTTGTCATTCATTCCCACTTATTTTTTAGTTAGGTTTGTTGCTTTCTCAATAGGCCTCTTTTCATTTTCCAGTAGTTCCGGTTGTTACTCTTTCTTTCTGGAAGGATGGCCTATGGATAGCCATTTTCTTTTCCCCTCTCTACCTTATGTTCCATTTGGGACTTAGCAAGGGCTATGGTATTCTCCCCCACTGTTTTCCAACATTCCAACTGCCCATGTCCTTTTAACTTGCATTTTGGGCATAAGACAATCTAATCTTCCCTCTCTACCTTTTGCCTCTCTATGCCCCAGTGAGTGTGAATTTTAATTTCTTGTGGTAAGGGAGGAAAAGGCATCAAATTTAGGCATATCCTGATGTAAGTCCCAAAAATTCTATTCTCCAATTTTTTGGTCTACCTGAATGAAAGTCCCAAGTTTTTGTCCTATATTAGCCAGGATGCCCTCCTCCCATTATTTTGTAGGTAGATTAAATAGGTGAATCCATATAAGTCCCGCCTCAACCTCTTGCTTCCATGTATCAAAGTTCAGGCTCCACTCCTCCATGCAAATCCTAATGTCATCCATGAGATAGGGGTTGTGATTCATTACAATCCATCAGTCCCGATTGGATGGGAATTAAACTAGAGAGTGGCCTTTAGGGAGAGAGTGAAGGGCAAAATTCTTCCCCCAATTTTGATCATACCAACTCCTCAATTTTTTTGAAGGCCAACTAGCCTCCTGTCCACTTGATGAACATCCCTACTTCTCTCAATATTGCTATTGAGTATTTCATTAAATTTTTGTCTAGAAAAATGTGTGTAACTTTGGGAGGGGGTTTCTTAAGGCCTCATGACATACCTTGTAGATTTCTCGACTTTGGAGGAGCATCTTCTTCTAGATGCAACTTCCCCTTTCCTTTCCCCCACCTACTTGTATGGCTCCCCTCCATCCATCACCAAATAGGTTGCTCCCTAGATCACCAATTCTTCAATTTGTCAACCCTACTTCTCTTGTCTTGCAAAAGCTGGGCCCATACCCTTGATTAGTTGGTCCCTCTTGATTGAGATTGGTTGTCCCTTGCCAGCATTCTCCTTGATTTGAATGAGAATTAGGGTGGGAGGATTTCCCCATTCTTTGCTTCATTCATGCAGGCTTGCTTCCAAATTACCATCTCGGTCCTTGTTGTTCCTCTTTTTCTCCTCTCTCCTTCTTTGATAGCCTCTCAATTTGAAATTTTCTTGGATGGTATTATATTTCTTTAGCCACCCTCTCCTTCTTTCATCAAGATCCATGTGAGCATTCCTTTGCCCTAGCAGGATCCTGTTTGTCTTGATTAGAAATCTTGGTCCTGGTCTTGGTTGTTTGAATCATTCCATCTCCTTGTCTACCCTAGCCCTAATCTCCTTCATTGGGATTTCTTCAACTACCTCATCCCCCAGCTACTAAGTCATGGAGCATGCCATCGCTGGTCTTGGTGACCCTGGTTTTCAATTCCATTTTGCTCCCTCCTATCAAAGTTCTCATTGCTTTGCACCTGCCCCACCTCACAGTACTACTCCAAGCTGTGGAACTACTCCTCACACACCACCGAGACCAACATCTAAAATTAATGCAACCTTACATTGAAATATTTTTATTCGTAGACCAATATCCTTAAGTTTATTTGAAGACTAAATACTACTTGACAAGATTAATCAATTTCCAATATTAGTATTTTTCAATTTGTAAAACTTTGGGATGTTTTTGATAAAGATAAACAAGTTTTACAAGGACCTGAAACCCAGAATTTTACAGACCAAGGCCAGCAGCCAACCAAACATTAAACCTAAGTGAAACAGGGGAAACACCTCACATAGACCGAATGCCAAAAAACAAAAATAGATCCAAAAAATAGGGCAAAGAACTCAATTGAGAGAGTGCACCAATTCAGTATTCTTCTAAATAATCTTCTTGTTAATTTTCTCCAAATCCTCCATGATGAATCTGGAGGTTCCCTGGTCCCAGCTCCGACTCCTAGTTCTAGTGCAAGGACCTGAGCTAGTCTTCCCACCACCAACACTTTGTCCACCCTCAGAAGCATTCTTTTTCTATTTTTCCCCCCAAGGGATGATCATTGGCGATAGGTCTAGATCTATAGTCGACCATCATGGAATTGATTTTCTCCAAACCATCAACAATACCTGTTCATCGCCTCCCTGCTGATTTCTACCAGATTGTTTGAGCTTTCCTTGATATCATTCACATATTCTTCCAGCTTATCAATTCTACGCTCATGGAATACCTTCATAGTTTCAACATCCTGAGATATCTTCTTGATCATGCTCATGATCTTCTTAGTTTTAGTGGACTCCGTGAAAGTTTCAATAATTCCCTTAATCCCATCTTTCAGGGTTCCAATTTGTAAAACTTTGGGATGTTATTCTAAAATCACTTTTTCAATTTGCAGCGACATCTTTTTTGGAGTGTCTATCTTATAATAATTATGTAGTTGTGAACATTTAAAAACCATGTCCTTTTCTCTTTATGTTGTGTGCAAAATTATACTAGACTATCATTTATGCAATAACAAGTCTATAAAACATATATTATTTCAAGCTAAATTTGGATAATGAACTTATCGTAGCCATTTTCAATTGTAACTCATTCCCAATAACTAATTTTTATCCTTAGATCATCCATTCAACAACCTATTTTAGCTAGGTCACTTTCACATGCATGGATATGAACCTTAAACTTCAAAAGTTCAAACTTAGAATTGAATCTTACCTTTTTTAACTAGCCATTATGAGTCAACCTAGCATTAGTTTGTGAGAATTTGTTCTATGTTGTCTTTAAGAACATTCATTACCCATTTAAAACTATGAAGAAATAAATGCAAGAAAATCCTAGAAAAGAGAGCATTATCATAGCAACATCTTAGAACATCCTAATTGCATTGTTTGTTTGTTTCATAATCATAGGCACACTAAAAAAAAAGTTCATTGTTCTAATCAATATATATTGACCTTTATAAACTCACTTTTTATAAAGTCTCAAGATTGGAGGAGAACAAATCCTTTCCTAGCAAGTTCCCAAATAGTTTATCTCAATAATACCCCATTTTAGACATAGTTATAGCAAGCCAAGGCACATCAAGTCAAAAATCATAAATTTTCTTCTAGTTCACTTTCATGATTTCATTTCATTTCTACACATTAGATGTTCTTCTATAGATAGATGTGTAGTTTATTTTCATAGGGTAGATTTAAGTCAAAGTGAAATAGAGTCATTTTATAAATTTTGAGGCATCCATCTAACAAGGTTATATTTTTCTACACAATAGGAAATCAATTCGTAGCATCTCTAACAATATATTATTCCTCCATACACGTTTTGAGCTAAGTATCATATTTAATTTTTTATTTTACAAATTTAATTACACTTTATTGTTGTAGTTCTTTATCTAAAATCTTGGTATAGATGGAAACAATAAGGTGAATGCATTGGTTGGGGGTAAGAACAATGGCCATAATAGAAATTATCATAATAATGCAATCATGTTATACCAAATGCACACACATTATGGCTTGATATACCAAGCCATAACATTTGCATGCTATATAACACATAAAAAACGAACCCTCACTCATTAAAAAAACTAGATAACTTATTAGTGTTGTAACCTATTGTTTTGTACAAGGTATTTAAAATGGTTTTTTTTCAATATCTTGACACATTGCCATTTTTGACCCAAATTTTTCTTCCAATGTTGCATCATAGGAGAGGTAAGTGGTTAATATTTTCCTTTTTTCTAATCAAATATTATTTAAAATTTAAAATTTCAATATTTTAAAATGCATTTTTTTATTTATTTTTACTAGCTACTTTGAACTCTAATGTATAACTAAATTTAGATAAGGAAATGCTTGAAGAGAATCTTGAATCGCCTAAATCTCCTCAAACAACACTTCCAACAAAACCTAGAGAATGATAAGAGGAAGTATTAGGCAATCTAGAACAAAATAATAAATTTGCAGCATTGACAAACAATTTGGGGAGCTTACTAAATGTTGATTATATTCTTATGGCGATTCCTTTGATTCAATTCAATGGTAGTGATCTTCTATGCTTGCAAACAATAATTCATCTTGATGTTTGGACTTACAAATAATAAATAAATAGAGTAAACAAATTTTTTGGGGAGCTTACTAAATGTTGATCACATCCTTATGACAAGCCCTTTGATCTAATTCAATGGTAGTTGATAGAGTTTTAGAATACACCTTTTCATGAATGTATTAGACACTATCCTAAATGAGGATGATTTTGGAACTTGGACAATAATGTAAAGGGTCATCAAGGACCTGGATAGTGTAACTATGATTTTTAGAACTGTAGGATTTTGCCAAGATCAAGAGCACAATGAAAAGCATAAAAAGAGACAATAGAATGACAAGAACAAACTGTATTCTCATCAATATGCAAAATGATCAACTGGATTAACCAATACAATGAAAATAGGCCTGCTTATATAGGCAAGGCCATATGGATGTATGAGCACACAATTATGACATGTGGCTCAATGAGAAACAAGGGTAGGTAAGAAATACTAGGGGTAGGTAGGAGAAATAATATAATATTCCACAAGAGGTGGATGACCCACCGAATGTGGAGTGTAACAGCAAAATAAGACCACAAAAGGTGGAATTTCTCCTACAAGCTCTATCCCTATGTGCACACTTCCCTAAGTGCCTCAAATCCAAACTATGAAGAGATGCATTATCCTAAGTTAACTTAAGTAAAGTGTAATAATATCCAAAATGAATATTTATTTACACCAACACCTCCCCTTAATTGCAACTTAGGGGAATGAAGACTCAAGTCAACAATGCAAGATGGGTCCCAGCTACTAGGCCATGATAGGTACCCATGTACAATATGCAAATGCAAGCAAAACAATGCAATGCAATCTCTCACAAACGGAGAAAGGGAGAAAACCCAGTGGGAAAAAACTCCCCCCCAAAAGGGAGATGAATGTACAAAAGACTCTCAAAGAAGAAGGACAAAACCTCAAAGAGGAAAAAGTCCCCCCCATAAGAGAGGAAGGAGAAGTCAGCTGACCCCCCCTAATGACACATCCCACACCCCCAAGAGAGCTCGCAACTGCTAGAACTTACTCTCGGTGAAAGGTTTGGTGAATATGTCAGCAACCTGCTCTACTGTAGGACAATACTACAAATCAATGACCTGCTCCTGGATGAGCTCTTGGATATAGTGCATATGAATCTCAATGTGTTTGGTCCGCTGGTGCTGGACCGGGTTCTTCGAGATTGCAATAGCACTCTGATTGTCGCAATGTAGAACTGTCAGCCGTGGAGTGGTGAATCCAAACTCTGTGAGAATCTGCTGGAGCCAAATGGTCTCAGTCGCTGTGTTAACAACGCCTCGATACTCAGCCTTAGTGGAAGAGAGAGAAATAGCATGTTACTTCTTGCTCTCCCAACAAATGGGGCCTGAACCAAGGTGAAAACTATAACCAGAAGTAGACTTACGATCATCAAGATCGCCAACCCAATCGGAGTCTATGTAACCAACCAAGCGAAGTCTTGTGCCTGCTGCATAGTGAATCCCATAGTGATGTGTACCCTGGATGTAATGGAGGATGCATTTGGCGGCTTTCCAATGAAGCTCATGTGGTTCCTGCATGAAGCCGGAAACCATGCCAACTGCAAATGAAATATTAGGGTGTGTATGAGTCAAGTAGATGAGACTACCCACAAGCTGATGATACAAAGTGGCATCAACTGGTGGAGAAGAACACTGAGCCTCGAGCTTGACTCCTGAAAGAAAGGGAGTCAGGACAGGCTTACAATCAGCCATATGAAAGCATGCAAGTAGATCAAGAGCATACTTGGGCTGCAATAGTGTAATCCCAGAAGGTGACTATGAAATCTCTATCTCGAGAAAGTAGTGCAAAAGACCCAAGTCAATCATAGCAAATCTATCATGCAAAGCAGATTTGACCCTGCTAATGATGGATGAAGTACTCCCTGTAATGATCAAGTCATCAACATAGAGCACAAGTATCAAGTGAGAGTCATCCTATCGCAAAATGTAGACATTCGGATCGGAATGACACCTGGTGAACCCTACAGAGAGAAGAAAGGAATCCATCTTGGCATACCAAGCCCTGGGGGCCTGCTTAAGGCCATAGAGAGATTTCCTTAGTCTGCAAACCAAGGAAGTATCCTGGATGAAACCCTGTGGCTGCTCCATATAAATCTCCTCATCAAGATCACCATGAAGAAAAGCACTCTTCACATCCATCTGATGTATAGCCCAACCATGAGCTGCAGCAATAGCAAGTGTCAAATGAATGGAGTTCATCTTGGCTATGGGTGCAAAGGTCTTAGTATAGTCAACACCTGCAACCTGAGAGAAACCTTTCGCAACAAGCTGAACCTTATACTTATCCACACTACCATTCGCTGCAAACTTGGTCCGATAGATCCACTTACATTGAACCATCTTTCTCCCCTTAGGGAGATGGACTAAATCCCATGTGTTGTTCCTCATCAAGGAACTATACTCTTCCTCCATAACTTGGTCCCACTCAGAACCCCTGATGCTTCCCTAAATGTCTGTGGATCGGAAGTGGTAGCAATGAATGCATGTGGTAGATCCTGATGCTATTATCGAGTTCTCCGTGTATCTAAAGGATCCCCAACAAGAGAACCCGCAGACTCAAGTGTCTGTCGAGCCCAACGAGGTCTAGGTGGAGGTGGAGAACGAGGCTCCTCAACTGCAAGTGGACCCTGCGGAGGTGTAACCCTGCAAGTCGGAGTTGAAGGAGTCTCAGCATCTGAATCACTAACATCACTATCCACAATGGAGGAAGGTGGAGGAGGTAGAGAGGCTAAGCTAGGAGAGCTTTCCTCAAAGTGAACACTCCTATCAATGAACACCTCATGTGTCTCTGGATCCATCAATCTGTATGCCTTAACACCCTCAGGATATCCAACAAATAGGCAAGGTCGACTCTGAAGTTCCAATGCCTTGCATTTCTGTGGAGGTATGCGAGCCCATGCTGGACACCCAAAGACTCTGAAATGTCTCACAATCAGTTTCCTACCAGCCCAAACTTCAAAAGGAGTAATACCTTGCAAAGCTTTGTGAGGAACCCGATTCTGGATGTGTGTGGCACAACTAATAGCCTCTACCCAAAAGGCAGGATCAAGAGAATGTGCATGTATCATACAACTAGCCATTTCTTTGAGAGTTCTATTCTTGCGTTCTGCAACCCCGTTCTACTGTGGAGTGTATGCGATAGAATTCTGAAGATCAATTCCCTCAAATGTACAAAAAAACCTCAAGTCTTTTGTTCACATATTCCCTTCCATTATCTGTGCGAAGAATCTTGACCACTTTCCCTGATTGCTTCTCCACACGAGTCTTGAAGTCTTGAAATCTATTGAATACTTCACTCTTATGAATGAGAAAGTAGACCCAAGTGAAGCGGGAGTAGTCGTCAATGAAGGTGAGAACATAGTGGGCCTTACTAAATGAAGGTGTTGGAAATGGACCTGCTACATCGCTATGAACAAGTTGAAGAACTTCCAAAGCTCTCCAAGCTTTCCCCTTATCAAACTTCTCCTCGGGATGCTTGCCCATGGAACAACCTGAACATACACCCTCTGAAAAACTAATTCAAGGTAGACCTGTGACCATGTCTTTAGTGCTGAGCTGCTGAAGATAGCGGTAGTTGAGGTGACCAAACCGCTCATGCCATAGCTTACTTTCTGAATTGTCCCACTGCTACCAAGGCATCATCATCAAGTTCCTTTACCACAACTGAATCTGGTGTAAACTCAACCTTTTTCCCATTCCCATAGTGAGTGATTTGGTAGATGGAGAGAAGGTTGGTAGACAAGTTAGGAACATAGAGAACATTCTCTAATGTTCCATCATCCATGTCAACTGAGCCTTTCCCTTCAACCTCTACTTGTGTATCATCACCTATGTAAATGTGAGGTACCTTAGATGGCTCCAATGAAGAAAACTGCTCCTTTGTAGAACCCATGTGATATGAGGCACTCAAGTCAAGTATCCATTGCTGTGAAGAACCTGTTGTAGCCACAAATGCTTGCCCTTTTCCCTTAGACTGCGAGGAAGAGGAAGGAGATGAATCCTTCTTTGTGTAGGCGGATGGCAAGTTGATGTTGTTTTTCTTGAGAAGATTAGTTAACTCATCAACTTGCTTTGTGTGGCATCGATGCTCATCATGACCATACTTCTTGCAATATGCACAAGTTGGTTTATCCTTCTTAGGTGGTGTCCCCTTCTTGGAAGAGGATGAAAAATTGCCTTGTGATGGAGAGGATGATTGTCCTTTTTCCTAGTGTGGCTTAGACTTAGAGTGCTTCTTCTTCTTGTTGGAATCTTTGCCTTGACTTCCTTGATTCCCTTGATTAGCCACCAAAGCCTTGGACTTTGAAGACTTGAGAAGCCCCATGTTCAACAACTTAGATTGTTCCAATATCAACATTTTTGTGAAAGCATCAAATGAAGGCATAACATAGGAACTCCCCATTGTCAAACGATGAGTTTGGAAGCTAGACACAAATGCTGCATATTCTGGTGCAAGCTTCTCCAACAAGTTGAATATCAACTGAGCATCCTTTTTGTCAATTCCACAATCCTTAAGCTTTGCTCTTAACTCATTTGCTTTGGTGACATAATCTTGGATTGTATCAAAACTCTTGGGATCCAAGTTGGTGAGCTCATTGTCAATCTTATAGCCTCTGATTTCATCAACTTGACCATACAATTTCTGAAACATATCCCAAGCCTCCTTGATTGTTGTACACTTTTCAATATGAAAGATGAGGTCATTTGATACATACTTGCGCAAAGTTCCAAGTGCCATGCAATTCTTTGTGAGCCATTCTAATTGAGCATTAGGATCATCCTTATGATCAAGTGGTGTTGTTATTGTTCCATCTATGTAATGTGTGAGACCCTTTTCCATTCATTTACTCCATACTTTAATTTTCCATGATGCATAATTATGTGGAGTTAAAGGTGGAAATTTATGAGGATTCATTGCAACAAAAATGGAAAGAGCACAAAGAGAGGCACAATCACATAAGAAACCCTCCCAAATTTACTCAATCAAGGAATCCCCCCAAAAGTGATGATTTGGCACTTTATAATTAGTGCGTATACAATGGGCCACTTGCAAAAAATGGCAAAGTGGATTTCTGATTACAATTTTACAACTACCTCAATAAGGCCAAAAGAGACTCAAACTGAAAATGCAAGAGATCTAACTAAGATCCAAGCAATTTACAAGTACCTAATAGGCCAAATAAAACCAATATCTGAAAGTACAATTTTCACTCAAAATCTCTGAAATTTGATCATAGATTATAAAAATAGACGAAAAAACATGCACTTTCAAAAATAATGGCACCTGAAAAGGAGGTCATATGAGCTCAAACGAGGCCTTTGAAGTTGCAGAATTGAGGATTGGACAGGTACAGCTGAGAGAATCCAAAAATTCCAAAAAACCTGTACACCAAAATCAGAAAATAACCACACCACTATGAAGATCATGAAATTTTAGCCCATTTCAAAAAAAATTGCATCAAAAAAGGAGCAAAAATGAGCAAGATATGGCCTTTCAAAGTTGGACTGCAAAACTGAAAAGCTCAATGGAGAGGGGTTGAAAAATTTCAAAAAGTCTGCTGATGTGGCGCTGACATCAGCAATCCACTAGCTTAAATTTGACGGCCGTATGACCATCGCGAAAACTTTGCCTCCCTGCTGACTGGGCGTCCGTACCGTACGGACTGATGACGTGGCGCAGTGACTGTGCAATTGACTATGCGTACGGGCCATACCGACTGCAAACCGCGGGCTAGTGGTCGTCTGCCACGTGGCGAGCATGGGTTCCGTCGGTTTTCCTGCTGACGGGAGAGAGTGTCGTCGGTGGGGGGAGATTGAGGCGGGCCGGGAGCCGGGGCGGCCGACGGGTGGTCTGGGCGGCCGACGGGTGGACTGGACGGCTGGCGGCAGCGACGACGATAGGCTCCGGAGGAGTACGGGCCGGCAGGCGCTGCAAGCGCTGCAGAGTACAACCGGGCGTCGGACCTGTAGGGTACGACAAAGTACGGGGGGGTTTGCGGACCCCCAAACAACCAAAAAACAAATTTTGATTTTTTTTTTTATTTTTGTTTTTTTTTAATCGATTTTTTTATTTTTCGAGTTTTTTTTTTGAAAAATAATAAAAAATTTTGAAATCCGTACGATAATAGCCAAAATGGGGAAAAAAAATTTCTCACCAAAATAGGTCGACTTTATAGTCGAAATTCATGGAAAGGGCCTCCCGAATTCAACGGTGATGTCCAAATCGCTGTATAACGCCCCCAAAAAATGAAGATCCCCAAATCCGAAAATAGAAGCCTCCAAAATGTATCCAAAAAACTAATCAATGAAGCCCCAATGGCTCTGATACCATGTAGGATTTTGCCAAAATCAAGAGCACAATGAAAAGCATAAAAAGAGACAATAGAATGACAAGAACAAACTGTATTCTCATCAATATGCAAAATGATCAACTGGATTAACCAATACAATGAAAATAGGCCTGCTTATATAGGCAAGGCCATATGGATGTATGAGCACACAATTATGACATGTGGCTCAATGAGAAACAAGGGTAGGTAAGAAATACTAGGGGTAGGTAGGAGAAATAATATAATATTCCACAAGAGGTGGATGACCCACCGAATGTGAAGTGTAACAGCAAAATAAGACCACAAAAGGTGGATTTCTCCTACAAGCTCTATCCCTATGTGCACACTTCTCTAAGTGTCTCAAATCCAAACTATGAAGAGATGCATTATCCTAAGTTAACTTAAGTAAAGTGTAATAATATCCAAAATGAATATTTATTTACACCAACAAGAACAACTATGTGATTTAGGAAGAATTGGTGATTTGGAAGCAATGAATGGTACAAGAGTAATAAGTGATTTAAGAGAACAAGTGATATTGGAGTAGGGATTTATTATTTTGTGGTAGTGAGTAATTCTAGAAAATGTCAAGTTGTATTTTATAGTGATTATGGGTGATGCCATTTAATACTTGACTGAAAATTTTGGTGCAAGGGTTGGGACATAATGGCTAGTTGGAAATGTTAGTGATTGTCAATAAATAATAATGATTTATATAGGGTTGAATTTGTGTGTGTAGAACTTAATTAAATCACTCATGGAACTGAAAATGATCTTAGAGATTATCTAAATAGGATCAAGATTTTATTTTTATGATCAAATGAATCAAAAGAAATTTAGAATCAATCGAAATCCCATGTTAGCACAATTTTTTAAAGAATGACTTAAGAGAGTCACATGTAACTAACATCATGAAACAAATGATAGAAATGTAAGATACACACATTTTGTTACATTCTTTTAATTACATACAGTCATAAAATCCAAATTATTTTAATTAAATATAATATACATTTTTATGAGAACTTTGCATATCTAACATCAATTTCATTGTAAGCATCTAAATATTTTTCTCAAATGGAGCCGATCCAATGTGCATAAACTCTACTTTGCACGTACACCTCAAACAAAAGTTTGCAACTCATACATCACAATTTGAATAAAAAAACCTTGGATCAGGACAGCCTTATAAATAGTAAAAGGCATACAACCTCTCCCTTCTACACAATCTTACAATCAAAGGCATTTGAAACCAAGCCAGACCAATCAGTCTGTCCCACATTGAACTTCATTTTCTAAGCTGGAAGTGTGTTTTCTTTTACAGGCTCTGCAGTAGTGGTGCCAACATTTTTCTCTCCACAAAAAAAGTAATTTCCAGCAAAGAAGCCAATATGGATCGCCATCATGTAAAACAATTTTGTTGCAGACAGAATGATGATGAAGCCTTCCAAAGCGACCTGCATACACAATATATTATGATACATTAAAAAAAATCCATAAAATTTCTGCAATGTATAAAAAGTAAATGTTATAGAAAGATATTAAGACATACATAAAAAATCCTAAGTAAAGTAAAATCTCATACCAGCTTTGGGCTTCTGCCATGTAAATGGATCTCCTTGCATGCCAACCTGCAGGTTTTGTAACATGCTTATCAGCATTTTTGTTTTTCACTTTTGCTAACAAGTATTGTTGAATAATTTATAAGCCCTTCCCTATTAAAATCAAATACGTTATATAATTACCCCATGGCAAGAAGAGTAAGAGCCCAAGCTGTGATGGCAGATGAAGCAGTTGAAGCCAAGCTCTCTGCTGTCCACACTCTTAGATGATGGAGCCCTGAAAGACATGAAGCTGCTCCTACAACTCCTGCTATCAGGGAAAATATGACCATAAAACCAGTGGCTTCATTCCCTATGGGGAAAAGCAATGGTGAAAATGAGAAGCCCACTGGTATGCTATTTTTGGGTCCTGCCCAAAAGAAACAGAAGCCATATACAATCAATCAGAATTCAGACTGCTTACTACTAACAATAAAAGAGAAAAACAATAAAAAATTTCTTTGTTTACCTGCAACATAATGATGGTCAATGGCCTTATTGAGTGCCCACCCAGCAATGGCAGCAACAGTCACATACATGCAGAAATTCAAAAGCAGCAAAAATCCAGCCAAAGATTTCACTATTCCCACACCCATTTTAACAAACCTTCAAATTAATACACAGAAAGGGCTATTTCAGAGAGAGAGAGCTTCCAAATGATTTGAACTGTTCAAACTGTAAAATGAACTAACTCTGCAATGGAGAGGATGGGAAACAGTATTTAAAGAAGGCAGTGTAATGGAGTATAGTAAACGGTATTGTTCCTTTTCTAAGCTGTTAGTCTACCCACAGGCTGGCTATGACCTACCTTGACTAGGGAATAATAATTATTTTTCCTGCTGCCAAAAAAAGGGCTAGCTTTTGTATTTATTGATAGTGGAAATACAACTGTTTATCGTTGGTGTTTTTATTAAGGCAATTTTGTTGAATGGTTAAAGGAGGGAGTGATCTGTCATCATAATTGAATCCAACGACAAGTGAGTTGCCTGTGGGCTCTCAATGGCTCTCAAACTTATAACTTATTTAAAATTAAAATGGTAGAGAGTTTAAAAGTCAAATAATTATGTGGAGAGGTTCAAATATTAAAATATGGTGGATATAAATTTATAAAATTAGTATAGGGGAAGAGTATCAATAGCCGTCATTTTATTGTCATAATTGGTCCATTTGTTCAAAACTATTGGGACATTTGTCCACAAGTACTGGCGATTTTGACTGGACGGTTATGAGAACATCTTTAGTTAGGTATCAGGGGATACTTTGAAATGTGCACTTTTTGACCTTTGTGCGCATAATTGATTCTATAGCATGCATCGTTACTACCCAAAAGCCAGATCAATAGCTTTAAAGTTAAGTCACATACGAAGAGAACCAAAAAAAAAATTCAAAATCCGATGTACTGTTTAGGATCTGTGGGTGCGCGAAGTTAGCTACGATGGCTACTGGTGCTCTTCCCCTAGATATCTTAAATGAATTTATTTAAAAGATGTTCAAAGAAATTTCTTAGTGTTTGGTTATTTTTAGATAATTATATTTAATTTTTTAATTATAACTATTTAATTACATTAATACTGTCAAATAAATAGTTTATATCTTAATTTATTTTTGAAAAATATATCTTTTCTAATTATTTTATTTTCATTTTTGAAAAATTAATTAAAAATAAAATAAATTATTAATAGCTATCTAATTTTTATTCTTAAGTATTAATATTGTAATATCTAAATGACTATCAAATATAAGATAAAAGACAATTTTTTAGCTAATACATTCATGATATTGAAATTCCATCCTTTGCTACTTAAAAACATCATAACTCAATAAAATAGATAGTTCTTAAAAAAAATATAAATAACAAGCAATGTGAATAAAATAAAATAATTTTTAAATAATTCTAAACTAAAATAAAAAATGCTTTTAAATAAATAAAATAACTCTCAAGAAATGAATTTTTAGGATTGTATGTTGATTTAATAATTTATCTATTAAATTGATTATTTGGAATTGAATGTCCATTCAATATTTTTCTTTATCACTAAATTTACTTATTTCTTTTATTCTTTTTTTAATATTGTGTTTGGAAGTTGAATTCATGTAATGATTATTTTCACCATGATTTTGAGGGGATTAATTAGAATCAAAGGTGAGTAAAATTTATGTCTTTGTAAGATATTATAACTAGATATTCATATAAAGGAATGCATCCTTATCCCTTAGGAAAATGCATCAATAGGCCAACGTCTATAATTGATGCAACCTTATATTGAAACAATTTTCATAGTAGACCAATATCCTTATTTAAATTTATTAGTAGACTAAATACCACATGATAAGTTTAACCAATTTCCAACATTTGTATTTCTCAATTTGTAAAGCTTTGGGATTTTATTCTCAATTTGTAACATTTTTCTTCTAGAGTGTATCTCTTATTAAATAATCATTATGGAATGATGAAAATTTCAAATTCATGCCCTTTTCCCCTTATGTTTTGGGCCTACTTCTACTAGATTGTCCTTTATGAAATAACAAGTCTATAAGCAACATGTTCTTGACCTAAATTTGGATGATGAACTTGTCCTAGATTTTCCCGTCATAACTCATTCCCAAGAACGAATTTGATCCTTAGACCATCCATTCACCACCCTAATTGAGATTCTCAAGTGTAGAATTGACCTAGGTCACTTTCACATCCATGGATATGAACCTTACACTTTAAAAGTTCAAATCTGGAATTGAATCTTACCCTTTTTAACTAGCCATTGTGAGCCAACCTAGCATATAAGAATTTGTGCACTATGTTGTCTTAAAGAACACTTCTTACCCATTTAAAATTATGGAGAAATAAATACAAGAAAATCCTAGGGGAGAGAGAGCATTATCATAGCAACATCTTAGAACACCCTAATTGCATTGTTTGTATGTATCATAATCATAGGCATACTAAAATTATTTTTTGTTGTCTATATATATATATACCTTTGTTAACTCACTTTATAAAAGGGTTTTCTTTGGGGAGTCCTTTCCTAGAAAGTTCTTAAATAGTTTATCTCAATAATACCCCTCTTTAGACATAGGTATAGCAATTCAAGACACACCAAGTCAAAAATCATAAATTTTCTTATAGTTCACTTTGATAGATAGATGTAGAATTTATTTAGTACTAGGATTATTTAAATCAAAATGAAATTGAGTCATTTTATAAATTTTGAGGCATCTATCTATCAATGTTCTTTTTTTTAACAAATTAGGAAATCAATTTCTGGCTTCTTTAGCATAATATTATTTCTCCATACACATTTTAAGCTAAGTATCATATTTTTTTTTTTATTCTATAAATTCAATTACACTTTATTGTTGTAGTTGTTGATCTAATTCTTGGTATAGATGGAAATAATAGGGTGAGTACATTGAATTAGGGGTAAGAAAAGTGATTGTATTAGAAATGTTCATAATTATGCAGTCATATTACTATTAGCAACAAAGAGGAGGAAAACTGAGAGGAAGGGGGGTGAATCATTTTTCACCGGATACAAAAAATTAATCACAAATATACATCTGATAAACTGCAGTAATAACAAAGATAATCAAATTGAAAGCACAACACACAACACCAAGATTTTTATGTGGAAAACCCGGTAAAGGGAAAAACCACAATGAGAACCTACCCTCAGTAAGATGATACTCTACAGTAGTATATGAAAATATTACAATGGGGATTGCACATGCATTCAAGCACATTGTCTAGAACTCATTTCTCAAATACAATGACTCGGAAGGCTACAACCCTTAGGGAAGTCTCACTGGCTTACAACAAGATTTAGACTACAATTCGGAAGGAATGAATTGAAAGAATAGCATCTCCAAATGCCCGATTATAGTTCCTATTAAGCACAAATGTCTACTCTGCAACATCAAATTCTGCTCAATCACAATGTCGAAGGATGACTCACTTAATCACACATACACAGCTCTCTGATAATGCAGACACAACCTTGATACCTAAATTACATGAACATATCTCCTAAATATAATTATAAAATTACATCACATGATACAAAGATCGACCACCAGACCAATATAATGATTTACATGACATAACATGCACCTAATTCAAATTTCCAAATGCTCAACACCACCAAAAATCACACCAAGATTAATCGCAACACGCTACACCACCAGGAAAACTGCATAAGACGCAAATCATCACCAGTTCATAGAAACACTAACAAATTTGGGGTCATTTTCTTATGAACTATCATCGTAATTCTGACATATTAATGTCGTATATCTAATAGAATGGTGAAAAGATTTTTGTCGCTCAAATTTCATCGGGTTATTCGATGGACAAATTTTCGTCAGAATTCCGATACTTTTGTCAGAAGTTGACACATAATGTGGTGGTCTAATTCGTCATAATTTCAATGAAGTCGCCAAACCTCTAACAAACCATGCACTGGTTTTTTCGTCAGAATGTCGATGAAAAAGGGCACTATGCTCCAATGGGAATGTTGTACCTACGATGAAATTTTTCATCGCAGGTACAACATTCCCGTCAGAGCATAGTGCCCTTTTTTGTCGGCATTTTTCATCGCAGGTACAGGGTAAGTGCACAAAGATGGTGGTCAAAAAGGGGGGTATAAGTGGACACTTTTTTTTTTTTTTTTTTCTGAAAAATAGGTGAACCTGAACTTGGAGACAAAATTTGAAAGACATTCACTTAAGATATGAAGATAATCAAAGAACAAATATTGTAGTACTCTAAATCTAGTTTCCAAACTATTAAACTTTTTCAAAATTGGATAAGATTAAGGGGGTCAAATCCTTCGCGCACGAAAAAATGACCCTGATTTTTTCTGAAAAAGATAACATAGTGTCTGACGTGCGCATCAAAAAAGTCATAGTTATATTTAGTATTTTGACAAATCCTTTGGCAGAAAGATAGTTAAGAGTGAGCACTAGAAGATGTGTATTTTTTTGTAATTTTTTGTTGAGTACTTTTTTTTTTGAGTTTTCCAATCGAGCACATCCTGAAAATTAGGTACCTGTTTGTGCGTGAAGCATAAGTTGCACTAAACAAATTGAAAATACAATTTTTTTTTAAATTGTAAAGAATCAAATGCACTACAATAATATATAAAGTTTTTAAAATTTGGATAAATATATAAAAAGTTATTCAAAAAATGGTGCACCTATGTCTGTGAGAACTATGGAGACACTGGTAAAAGAAATTCAATAATAATATGTTATTGTTGTTCAAATTGAAAAAAAATTATATGGTTAAAAAGCTCAGAAGATGGGTGAAAATATGGTGGCAATGTTAGAAATACCCACTTGATGAAGTGTAAACCTGATGATGACAAAGTCGATAAATCAAGTTGATAAAATAAAACATGTCAAAAATGAGAGAAATGGAGAGAAATCAAACTTCCAAACCATAGCTTTGTCATCCAGGCCTATTTCCAAGCCTAAATAGTCAAAAGCGTGTATGGGGTAATACAAGTTTAAAAAGGGCGTATGACGTACTTATGATGTAAGCAGCACATACACGCTCATTTTCCTATAAACAACACATACTTGCTATTGTATAATATGATATTCTATATATAATATGTGTATATACATATAATATATGTAATATATAATATATGTATAATATGTATATAATATGTGTATATACATATAATATATAATATATCTATATATATATTATATTAAACATATATATACACATGTAAGTGTATTGTCTCCCCCTCTCAAACATATACAAGGTGCCTCTCTCTCTCTCTCTCTCTCTCTCTCTCCCTTCCTCCATACCCCATCCCTCCCCATCCCTCTCTCTCCTTTGATCTCTCCCCTTCTCCCTTCCTCCATACCCCATCCCTCTTTCTCTTCTTCTCTCCCTCCCTTCCTCCATACCCCACTGCAACTGTGTGTGCACTTTTATAGAAGTAAGTGAATTTATTTCTTGTCTGCAACATCCTCTTTGATTTTTATCATGTATGCTCTCCTAAGAAAATTGACTAATGGATTTGTGTGTGTATATTGAATAGGAGGAATAGGGTTTGAAATTGAACCATGGGTGTATTACCGTGACAAACAAGGAAACCTGCGACAATATTCTTCTCGAATGTGTTTTTAATGAGCAAAGTAGATGTGGAAAATAGTGTCAACAAAGCAACATGATGAGTCAGAGTACCTGCAATATGTTTTTCAGAAGGAAACAATAGGTAGGAAGAGAAAGAAGGAGAGTAACACAGATGATGTCCTATAGAATGATAGTGGTGGGTATGTGAGAGTTCCCATGTTGTTACACAATGCCTATCACCTAAAGAAATTAAAGTTTGTTGTATGCATGGCAATGGTAGTATATGATGATCATCACTTGTAAAACAACTTGGAACGATACATACCCATGAAAGAAATCAAGTGTGTAATTCCTATAGTCACAATCGAGATCAGTCTTATAACCTTGCAAATTTAATAGCATCATATGTTTTAGAACTTAGGCAGCAGTCTTAGGGTTAGGTCAAGCTCTTACACTTGCTTTTTAGTGAAGCCTTATTGTTTGTTTGCTTGGAGTCTCGTTGTATGATTTTCTATTGATAACTTTAAATTTAATATATCATTTTATTAGCCCACCATATGACCCCTTAGGTGTCATTAGAGGTTGTATTGTTTCCTAAGAGGTCATATGGTGTCCTATGACCCCTTAAGACCCCTCGAGACACCAATGACCCATAACAAAACCATATGGTGTTCTAAAGGGTCCTATGGTGTTCTATGACCCCTTAGGACACCATTTGGTGTCGTTATAGGTCCTATGGTGTGCTAAGGGATAATATAGTATCATATGACCCCTTAGATGTTGTTAGGGGTCATATTGTGTTCTAAGGATCATATTGTGTCCCAGATTCGATATCTCTTCCTCTCCCTCTATCCCCCCTCCTTATTCTCTCCCTATCTCCCTCTCCCTATCTCCCTCTCCCTCTCTCTCTCTCTCTCTCCATACCCCATCCCTCTCTATCTCGCTCTCTCCCCTTCTCCCTTCATCCATATCCCATCTCTCTTTCTCTTCTTCTCTCCCTTCCTCTTTCTCTTCTTTTGTAATTCCTATAGTCACAATCCAGATTAGTCATATGGTGTCCTGTGTCCTTTCTCTCTCCTCTCCCTCCCTCTACCTCTCTCTCTCTCTACCTTCCCTCCTCGTCTCTCTCCCTCCCTCTCCCTCTCTCTCTCCCTCCCCCCTCTCTCTCTCTCCCCTCTCCTCTCCCTCCCTCCCCCTACTCTCCCTCTCCCTTACTCCATACCCCTTCTTCTCTCCCACCCTCCCCCCTCTTCTCTCCCTCCCTCCTTCCCTTCAGACCCCCCTCCTCTCTCCCTCCCCCTACTCTCTCTCTCTCTCTCTCTCTCTCTCTCTCTCTCTCTCTCTCTCTCTCTCTCTATACCCCTTCTTCTCTCCCTCTCTCCCTCTCTCTACCTCTCTCCCTCTCTCCCTCCCTCTACCTCTCTCCCTCTCTCTACCTTCCCTCCCCTCTCTCTCTCTTCCCTCTCTCTCTTCCCTCTCTCTCTCCCTCTCCCTGTCTCTCCCTCTCCCTCCTTCCCTCCCCCTCTTCTCTCCCTCTCTGCCTCCCTCTACCTCTCCCCCCTCTCCTCTCTCTCTCACTCTCTTCCTCCATACCCCTTCTTCTCTCCCACCCTCCCCCATCTTCTCTCCCTCTCTCCCTCTACCTCTCTTCCTCTCTCTACCTTCCCTCCCCCTCTCTCTCTCTCCTGCCTTCCCTCTCTCTCTCCCTCTCCCTCTCTCTCCCTCTCCCTCTCCCTCCTTCCCTCCCCCCTCTTCTCTCCCTCTCTCCCTTTGTCTACCTCTCTCCACCTTCCCTCCTCTCTCTCTCTCTCTCTCTCTCTCTCTCTCTCTCTCTCTCTCTCTCTCTCTCTCTCTCTCTCTCTCTCCCTCCCTCCCTCCTCTCTCCCTCTCTCTCTCTCTCTCTCTCTCTCTCTCTCTCTCTCTCTCTCTCTCTCTCTCTCTCTCCTACTTCCCCTCTCCCTCTTCTCTCCCTATCTCCCTCCCTCTACCTCTCTTCCTCTCTACCTTCCCTCCCCCCCTCTCTCTCTCCCTCACTCTCCCTCTCCCTCTCCCTCCTTCCCTCTCCCTCTCCCTCTCCCTCTCTCTCCCTCTCCCTCCCCCTCTCTCTCTCTCTCTCTCCCCTCTCCTCTCCCTCCCTCCCCCCTACTCTCCCTCTCCCTTCCTCCATACCCCTTCTTCTCTCCCACCCTCCCCCCTCTTCTCTCCCTCTCTCCCTCCCTCCTTTCCTTCTGCCCCCCTCCTCTCTCCCTCCAACCTACTCTCTCCCCCTCTCTCTCTCTCTCTCCCTTTTCATTCACATCTTTTCTACTACCAATAGCGCATACGGGGTACTGAAACTATTAGTTCACTGCCCTTCCATAACTTTTTTAAGGCAAAGGAGCACATACACGGTACTTATTACTTGTACTCGGGCCATTATTAGTTACCATGCGATAACATTTTTTAGGCTTAGGAGCACGCACACACTACTTATTAGTCCAGAATGGGAAAAAAGAATACCGTTGCACTTGTCAACATTTTATGGACTAACAGCGTGTACACGGTTATTAATGTAGCGTGTACGCGGTTTATAGACATAGTTTTAGTTGCCCAAGAGCCTCAATGGCCTCAAAAGAAGTTTTTGAGGTCGTTGAAGGCCCCACTGGAACTGTGTCTACACTTCTATCACTGTTTTATACATAGAAGTAAGTGAATTTTTTATTTTTGCATGATTTCAAATGATTGAATTGTTGTTCTTATTAGTTTTTGTCAACAATATTGTGATTGTTTAATAGTTTGATTCTAAAAAATAGTGATAAGATTCATATTTATTGTTATTTGTTTGTTTATGAACTTTTGTTTACATATATATGTAATATGATTCTATTTAGGACAACCGATATCAACCATGGGAAAGAACAAGCGAGGAACGATGGAACAACAAGAGGCTCAAAAGGACAGACAAAGGTAGCGTATGAAGAAATTGCGTGACATAAGAACAATGGGAGAAGAAGGTATGTCATCCTCAACATCTCAATTTGATTTACCAAATTAATATAATGCACCTAATGCAATTGAAGAGACATTTTATTTACCATTTGAACCTAATGCAATTGAAGAAGATAGCGCATTGAATAATCAATTAAATGATGAACATATTACACCTTCTCTACTTGATGAATTGAATGTACATAATGCACCGATGTTAACACCTCCTATAATCATTCGTAGGAAACCAAAGTATCTAATTGACATTGATGAGAATATATTTAAGTCAATGCCCAATAAAATGAATGAACAAACTTGTAGGAGAATGGTTAAAAGAATATGGCAAATTTATTTTAATAATTTAAATCAAACTGCAAGATGTCAATTAATTGTTCAAATGATTAAAAATTTGAATTTTAGAGAGACAATAAAAATTCTAGGCCTAAGATCATCTAAAAGTAACAGTGAAAGAACTATTGTGAGAAATCTATTTGATGCATATCAAGCTATTGGTTCAAAATCACATACTAAATATTCTAATGCTACTCGATGTGTCATTACATCAACCATAATGAGAAAGAAGATAAAAAAAGATCGTTTAATAAGCAAAACAAGTCATTAAACATTAGTAGAACAACATTAAGTAAAGCATTAAAGAGGTGGGAAAAAATAGAGGAACCTAACAATAATTCTCTTTGGGCATTCTCGGGTAGACTACCACACAAAGACAAGGTTGTTGTTGATGCACTAAAAACATTAATTGAAAAATTTTGGCATGACAACACAAGAGTTTTGCCCAACCAAAGAGATGTTGTTAGAAGGCAAATTGGGTCTACAAATCATGAGCCACATGCCAAACACTATTTGGATATGACTCAAACTAGATTTTATGAAAGATTCCTTCAAAAGTTTCCTCAAATAAGAATTTCTCAAAGATTTTTTGAAATGGCAAAACCTTTTTATATTAAGATTAATCATGTACGCACCACGTGTTGTTGTAGGATGCATATTGATTTTTCCATGCATTATGATATTTTTCGTCATATTTGTTCTACTTTGCACACTAACGATGTTTTGCAGGAATGTAATATACAAGCATCTCCTAAGTCAGTAAGAGAATTTATTTCAAGTGTGCTATGTAATAGACATGATGGTTGCATTTATTATAAGATGCTTTTTTTTGGAAGGTTCTTGTGCTATATGTGGTGGTTTGCAACATTTACCAAGATGCGTACATTTGGAGAGCACACATGAAATTGGTACAAAACTAGTTTCTTTCAGAAAATACAAGACAGTCACATATGGAGTTAAAGATGGAAAAGATTTGAAGAGATGTGAGCTAGTGAAAAATGATATATGTGTAGCTCAATTTATGAAAATGTTTCAAGAGAAACTAGTTTATGAGTACATAATGCATACACATAGAGCTCGATGGTTAGATGAGGAATTCAAGTTATGTAAGGACATATTTCCTCTTGGCACCATTGTCTCTATCATTGATTTCGCTGAAAATTATACACTACAACCTCAAAATGAAGTGCAATCCATGTATTATCACTCTACACAAGTTTCTATTTTTGTACACATAGAATTCATGCATGCAGATGATAGCACATAGGAGGATAGAAAGGTTGTAAGAGAGTATCACTTCTACATAAGTGATGATCGTACTCATTCATCGGAGTTTGTACAAGGATGCTTTAAAATTTTCTATGATAGTTTAAGGGAAAGGAACATATGATACAACCAACACTTAATATGGTCAGATAATTGCACCGCACAATTCAAGATTGCAAGGATGTTTTATTGGTTGATAAGGATGCATATGACAAGCGGTGTATAACATTTTTGGAATTTCACTAAGGCTGGACATGGTAAGGGAGAGCACGATGGTGCAGGAACATGTGTGAAAAGAGCCCTAGCTAGGGAAGAATTGAAGTACGAAGGTGGTGCTGAGTTGATAGATGTAGAAACAATTGTGCGATGGTGTAAGCCTACGATGGGTCCAGGTAATCTAGGTACGCCAATGGTTCGTAGATATTTTTGGTTGATCACTAAATCTAACATTGAAAACTATCTAGATTGTTGTATAGTTGCAGGATCGAGTGACATGCACTCATTTATGAGTTCAAATTCAAGTTCACTAGTAATTTATACGAGACAGATGGTATGTTTTTGCTCTTCATGCATGTATTGTTTGTGGGAAGAATGTGAATCACAAGAGTGGGTTGACAAATGGTCTTGTAGACCGTTGGTTCCCATTGATTCATATCAAATTCCCAAAGCACTACAATTGAGCCAAATGGAGACATCAGTGGATTTTGACCATGTATCCGACCTAGTGGATTCAGGTGATTTTTTGAGTTAATTTTTTTGCAAGTATTCTTTTTGGTTCATTTTGTTGTACATCATACTTTATTTTTGGTATTAATTAACACTTTATAAAATGCAGGTCATGTGTATGCAGTTGTTGCAGAAGAGAACAATGAAGAAGGAACATATTACTATTTGTGTCGTTGTGTTGAGCCTAAAAGAAAATTGACAACCACAATCATTGATGGAGAGGGTATTGAGTACCCAATAGGGTATGTTGTCGTGACAGGAACATGGCTTTGGAGATACCCTATCAAGAATTTTGATGTTTGGTTGTTTGAGGAATTTGAAACACATAGACATATTGTTCATTTCTCTAACCTTTTTGTTGCAACAAATGATGAAGTATCGTGGTAGACCTCATAACAAGATTTTATGGAAATTTCATGAATCTGACCATGAGGCAATACTTGGCACAATACGGGTTAGAGCTGATCTTGAAGGCTCACTTGATTGATTCTATGGTTCAGAGTAGAATGATTTTGAGAATTTTGTATAAATCATCGACGAATTGTTCTATATCCATTTTTTGTATATATAAATGCCCATAAGCTGATTTTTACATGTTTAGGGGCATAATTTTGTATATTTAAATGACAATGAGCTGATTTGTACATATGTACATGCCAAAATTTGTATATTAAAATGGCGATGAGCTGAATCGCACATATTGTAATGCCACATTTTGTATAAAATCCCATGAGATGATTTGTATATTAAAATGGCGATGAGTTGAATCACACATTATAATACCAAATTTTCTATAAAAGACCATCAGATGATTTGTAAGACCATTTTTTATACAATCAAATAGCCAAGAGCTGATTTGACCATATTTAGAGGCAAATTTTTGAATAATATGTGACTATGTTTTGAGTATATGTGATGTGTCATTGGTTAATCATGAGCATTCTTGATTCTTATATAATCATGGAGAATTATTTGAGTCATTATCGGGTCATAGGGGTCATAGATTTAGACTAGATACAATTTGAGCAAAAATTGTCATTGTTGTCAAAAAAATTGTCAAAAAAGTTGTCAAGCAACTTCTACATTGCGTCGGTAGGGTATGACACTCGACGTTCCAATGCTTTGGGATGCACTACAGGCCTATCATAAAAATACCCACCCGGACACGCTCATGACGTCAGTTTGTAATTTTCATAATTTTTTGTACTCAGGGCACTTGAGAAATCGCACCGGTATGGTATGACTCTCGACATTCTGATGCTTTGGGATGCATAAAAGGGGAATTCCTAGTGTAAACCTGCCCACCCAGATGCGCTCGCAATGTCGGTTTGTGCACACGACAAAGCGAATCAATTCTAGCCAATCTGGCAACTTTGCATTGCATGCAACTGACAGTTTTTGCAGCAGGCAAAAAAATGCTACCAATTGAAAATAGCTCCAACTCGTCAAAAACCAAGATAGACCATTGTAAAGGAGCCTCATGCAACCCTAGGGTTCAAACAGATTGACCATATGTGTCCTAGATTTGAAGAAACAGTCCGTCAAATTTTGATAATTTTTTGGACTTAGGGCACTTGAGAGATCACACTGGTACGGTATGACTCTCGACGTTCCAGCACTTTGAGATGCACGTCAAGGGCATGCCTAGCATAAACCTGCCCACCCAGACGCGCTCGCAATGCTAGTTTGTGCACACGACAAACTGAATCAATTCTAGCCAATTTGACAACTTTGCATTGCATGCAACTGACGGTTTTTGCAGCAAGCAAAAAAATACTACCAATCGAAAATGGCTCCAACTTGTCAAAAACCGAGATAGGCCATTGTAGAGGATCCTCACACGACCCCACGGGTTCAAATGGATTGACCATATGTGTCCTAGATTTGAAGAAACAATCCATCAAATTTTGACAGTTTTTTGGACTTAGGGCACTTGAGAGATCGCACTGGTACGGTATGACTCTCGACATTCTAGTGCTTTGGGATGCACAAAAAGGGTATGCCTATGTAAAATTACCCACCCAAATGCGCTCACAATGCCAGTTTGTGCACAAGACAAACAAAATTAATTCTAGCCAATCTAGCAACTTTGCATTGCATGCAACTAACGGTTTTTGCAGCAGGCAAAAAAATGCTACCAATCGAAAATGGCTCTGACTCGTCAAAAACGAAGACAAACAATTGTAGAGGAGCCTCACGCGAGCCCATAGGTTCAAACAGATTGACCATATGTCTCCTAGATTTGAAGAAACAGTCCATCAAATTTTGACAATTTTTTGGACTCAGGGCACTTGAGAGATTGCACTGGTACAGTATGACTCTTGACATTTCAACGCTTTGGGATGCATGATAGGGGCATGCCTAGTGTAAACCTACCCACCTAGACATGCTAGCAACGCCAATTTGTGCACACGATGAACCAAATTAATTCTAGCCAATTTGGCAACTTTGCATTGCATGCAACTGACATTTTTGCAGCAGGCAAAAAAATGCTACCAATAAAAAATGGCTCTGACTCATCAAAAAATAAGACATGCGATTGTAAAGTATCCTCATGTGAGCCCATGGGTTCAAATGGATCGACCATATGTGTCCTGAATTTGAAGAAATAGTCCGTCAAATTTTGACAATTTTTTGGACTCAGGGCACTTGAGAGATCGCACCGCTACAGTATCACTCTCGACATTCTAACGCTTTAGGATGCATGATAGGGGCATGCCTAGCATAAACCTGCCCACCCAGATGCACTCGCGATGTTGGTTTGTGCACATGATGAACCAAATCAATTCTAGCCAATCTGGCAACTTTGCATTGCATGCAACTGACGGTTTTTGCAACAGGCAAAAAAATGCTACCAATTGAAAATAGCTTTGACTCATAAAAAATTGAGACAGGCCATTATAGAGGAGCCTCATGTGACCCCATGAGTTCAAACGGATTGACCATATGTGTCCTGGATTTGAAGAAAAAAATCCATCAAATTTTGACTTTTTTTTGGACTCAGGGCACTTAAGAGATCACACCGGTATGCTATGACTCTCGATGTTCCAACACTTTGGGATGCACGACAGGGGCATGCCTAGCATAAACCTTCCCACCCAGACGTGCTTGGGATGTCAGTTTGTGTGCACGATGAACAAAATTTGACCATTGCAAGCATGAGGGTGCTCTCGTACCAAACACATATTGTTGTTTATATTCATATTGTTGATTACATATGCAAATATTCATTTAAATTTATAAAAGGGCAGCCACCAAATATAGTGAATACACAATAATGAACTGAATACAAGGAGTTTTGTAGGGCTAATTCAACATTTTAGAATTTTTATCAAATCATATTCCACGATTGCAATGTTTAATATCATATATTTTTGTTGTTTATATTCATATTGTTGATTACATATGCAAATATTCATTTAAATTTATAAAAGGACAACCACAAAATACAACGAATACAAAATAATGAACTCAGTACACATTTATTGGATCGAATGTCAATATTTATTATATATATAAAAAGGCATGTTAGCCAAGTCAATACAACTATTACAAAAATGTGGCATATGCCATGTCCAAATCGATATACAATAAAAATGTATAATATATCTACATGTATTGGTCATTCTATGACCAAAACTAACACTATATGATGATCATCAAAATCAAGCCTCTTCGATGCAGTTCGCAGCTCTGTAGATGGCTGCAAAACCACAATTCAAAAGCTAAGTTAGAATTCTTTTGTAGAAAATAGTTCACAATTAACAACATAACTATGCATTTAACTTTAATTTATTTTCAATTGAAATGTAGATTACCTCATCGGCTGATCTAGGAGCTAATGTCTTCACTCTCCTCTCCTTGTCACTCTTAGGCATTTTCTTGAAGACATACTTAAATGGATCCACGTTATGGTCATACTACGAAGGGGTCTATTATAGATTAAATGTACAATTAATACAATGTACTAACATAAATATATCAAAAACACTTCAAAGCTATAATATAGAGAACAATGATGCACCTGTGCCTAAGATGCTTCTCCAATGGACTGAGGATGGCTCACCATCGATGTAGAAACTATCGCTATTACCTATACAAAAAATGTTCAAAGATTAAATACAATTAATATAATGATAAGTATTGAAGGTTAAAAACAATTAACTTTACATATCAAATAAAACTATACCGGATCCTGAGATGCTTCTCCAGTGCAAGGAGGAGGGTTCCCCATTGATGAAATAGGTAAAGTAGAGATACATACCTCCATCCTGTCTTGATCCACGAGCAAATCAGGTGCATTCAAAAAATCCACATAGCTCAATGGCCGTTGTACATGTAAAACAGACAAAAATCACTAATCAATCTACAAACCCCAACTAATACTTTATTTAAACATTTTCAAACAATTGTACAACTAAAAATGTGTTCAATTACCTTCTTCCTACATTTTGGCATCTTCGAGGAATCCTTTTTCTTAGGATGAGCCCTAGATGTGGAGGGGGTACCCTAAAAAGACAAAAATAACATGAGATATTAGTACAGATAATAAATTAAACATAATTTTAAAAATCTAAAATGAAATGACTTGCATATTCCATCAAAACAATACATAAAAAGGGTTGTACAAAATATGATATCGCCTTGTAGGCCAAAATCGATCGTTGAGAGCGTGATGTCATCAATCTGGGACATTTCCTCCCCTGTCAACACCTACAAACTAGAAATTGGACCAAGCATTAAAGATAGTTAGTATATATTGTGTTTTTTTGAATTCAAAGTGTACTATTATATTTTAACATGTTACAAAATTTATACCTTAGGCATCGAAGTTGCAGCTATAGTAACCGGGGGAGGAGAATGGGATACCGCTAATGCATCTTAAAATGCATATTATTTGTCTCAATTTAAATCGATGTATAAATGAAAATTCATGTATATAATTACAAATTTAAAGTGACTGATAAATAAAATGCTATGAATTCAAATCAACACACATGTGTCTGTGGCCCATGGGCAAACACCATGTCCATCAACTCATCTGTCAGTGCGAAATCCTCAACCGTGTGGGCCTGACATCTACTCCCACAAATCGTGCATAGTCGAGATGAGGACCCATCTTCACCGGCTGCATCATATACCCCTGAGCATATCCCTGAGCAATTGACACACATATGTTGGATGGGCTCTCTGTTGCCACCTAATGGCTCATCATCCAATACAATAGGGTGTGCTAATGATACCCAATGCTGGATGATGGAACCAGTCAATGTTGTGGTTGCCTGAATAGTCTGTAGCTCCATTGACTCTTTCAGCTCTACTAGGACAACCTCATGCACCTTGGGTTTGGGTGCTAGGGGGTGGTGACTCTCCATGAGTAATCACCTATAGGCTCCAGGTCTATCTTGGGCAGAGCCACCACCTCTACCATGGAACTCTCTCATGTCAAAGTAGTTTGGGCACACATTGAGCACAAACTCACAATATACTTTTCTTAAAAAATATAATGACACCTCATAATTATTACAAGGTGGATCATCAAAGATCATCCACCACCTCTGCCAAAAAGATTCTTGATCTGCACATTGGGACACCAATGTATACGAAACCTCTTTGTATTAAGAGGTAATGACTGACCAGTTTTGGGATCAACGAAAAGGGTACATATTTGTTGTTTAGTAATATTTTTGTTTTTAACTCCATCGTATGATATCCCATCGACATAGAATTAATGACACCTATCCCTAAAGCTTCCCCATTCGGTAATTTATGTGGAAACAACTATGGCAGCACTAGCTAAAATTTCTAGGCTAGTGGAAAGGGATTGATGATGCTCAAGTTTAGAAGTTTTCAATTTAACAATCAGTCTATTGATTTTAGATGTGTTTTGTCCTAACTGATTAATTAATTGCTCATGTGTTTCAGGTGTGCAGTCAAAAGGAGGAATTGGGGGTTGTTCTTGTGTGTTTTCAAGAGGTGCATTTGGTTGTTTTTGTTCTAGATTAGAAGAATCTGGTTTTTGAAACAAAAAATGAAAAAACCTAATCAAAATTAATGAAATTAAATTCAAAATGTAAAAAAAATTGAACAAATGGGAAAGAAAGACAAAAATAAACAAAAACTAACCTTGATCCATAGCTTGGAGGACAAATCTAGCACCCCGTTCGCGGTTTAGGAGAAGAAATGGGTAAAAAATGAAGTAAAAAATGCGCTATTCATGGGTAAATGAGACCTAGCTTTTTTTTTAAAACTTTTTTTACCAGGTATTGCGTATGCGGTTATATTTGGATTATTAGCATGTACACGCTCATTTTCCTATGAGCAGCACATATGCGCTCATTTTCCTAGGCGTAGCATGTATGCACTCATTTTCCTTAAAGCAGTGCATACACGCTATCTTCTCTAGGCTCGGGAAGAACAAACCTAAGCGCGTATGCAGGAATTTCAAATTTAAAAACTGCGTACGCGCTGCATGTTTTTCCATTTTTTTTTGGGTGGTGTCCACTTTTCTGACCACCATCTTTGTGCACATACCCTACAAGATTCTTGTTGGAGCATAGTGCCCTTTTTCGTCAGCATTCTGGCGACAAATGCAAGGAAGCTTTGACGAGAGTGTTGTACCTACGATGAAAAAATTCGTCATAGGTACAACACTCTCGTTGGGGCCTATGTTAGGCATGTCCATCAGAATTATGATGAACATGCTATATTTAAAAAAAAAAACAATTTCCATCAAGGAATATAAAGCATTGCAAATATGGAATATGACTTGATAAGCTTTCTCAAATATTGACCTACCCCTATATAATTCCTTACCTTAATGACTAACTAACTATGCTAAACCATATATTCTAACAATATACAAAATCAATAATCCCATATATTCTAACAATATACAAACACAACCAAGAGGGACTATTTGGGTAATGAAGACCTTAATAAAGCATGGATATGAGAGTGAGGAAAATGACAGAAGTAACATGCAAAGCCCTGATGAAGATAGGTAGCAATTATACATTCCTCTATAGTACAATGACTAGTTATAGGTCAGAGATGACGTACAAGGTCATGAAGGGTTAAAGGATGTAGAGATTACAATCATAGCAACACACTAAGATTATAAAGATCTCAAACCACAAAGGGACCTCTTATGGTCCATAATAAAAATATGTTCATATACAAGGATTGGATCAAAAAAAATTGTATTTGGTGACTGCCCTTTTAAAAAGTTAAATGAATATTTGCCTATGTAATCAACAATATGAATGGGTGAACTCACAATGTTGGTTCCCACTTTTTCATACATCCTGATTTTTGTTGAAATCATACATTTTTTAGAAAATTTAATTATTTAAGCTTTAAGAGGTCCCATTTGAAGTAATTAATTAAAGAGAGTTAGATCAAAGGCTCTTAGATCAAAATTTCTTGGATAGAACTTCTCTACTTCTAAATCATACTTGCAATGAAGTCTCCTTTGCATCTATCAAATGATGATAAAAAACCAATTTTACATTAGCTTTTAGGGGGTCAAATGAATTCATTTATAAATTTTGTTTTTTTAATTATTTATCCCTTATTATAAGCTTTCCAAATAGTATAATTTTTAATATATTTAATTTCATTAATATATTTTTATTTTATTTCTTATGAATGTAGGGTTTTCATCGAACATGAACTTCTTTGTTCAATGCTTATGGAAAAATAGTAAACGTCACCCAAAGAATTCTAAAAAATATTTACACACTAGGTATTGAAGTCCTCTTTCCAACAAAAAAAAAAATTGATTTTTGCTACATATACAACAAGTTATGTAATATCAAATGGACATATGTCAAAATTACAATTAACTCGACTTCAAATCTAAATAAAATATTAAATATTGAAGATAATGTTACAAAACCAATTGCATATACTAGATATGGATGTTATAAAACCAAATTCAAAATAATCACATTCATATCTATTATATAAAAAAAGTTACGCTATACAGAGTGAGTATCACTCTTTAAAAATGTTGTTTTTTGAAAAAAACTAGTTTTTGAGAGAGATAGTAAAATGGAAGCAAATTGATTCCAAAAATTATCAAAAGAATATTTTTAGAATCTACATACAAAATGACACAAATCACTAGTTCACATCATCTACAAACTCCTTAAGGTTTAGAAGTAATAGGTGTTTGAATCTAAAGTTTTATCTAAAAATGAATATTGTAGTGTGAAAGGTGGCAAAAAAGTGTAACAACAAAAATCTATTTTCTACAATTCATGGGTTAAACTCCTTGTTGGCATTGCATGAAAATTGCATTAATGAAGTATAGTATTATCACTGATGTCAATAGAAACCAGTAATGTAGATGTAATGTAACCATAATGCAACCAGTAGTAAAGCAGTGAAGGAAACCGGTATTGGTATTTCAAGCAGAGTGATCAACCAGTAACCCTAACCAATTGAGAAGAAAACCCCTAACCGATGGATCTTGGTGAATCGGTTATGTTGATCTATGATTGGAGGGTGATTGGAAATGAAGATGCCACACATGCATGATGTACGTGATGAGTTTCAAAGTGATTTTAGTGCATAAAGATAACTGTTTTATCTTGGAAATGAACAAATGCATAGCATAAAGTGTATAACGTGTGATGAGTTACAGGATCCAATGTGTGGTGATCTAGGAGTGGTCTAAGTTGTCTTGAACAATGTGCAACTGATTGCTATGTAATCCAACAGTCATGTTTGAACCGATATGTTTGTAATCTCTATGAGATCTTAGGTTTTGTGATGTGTTACTGGCCTATTGTATTTGCTTATAAGGTTAATGAGTAATTTTGTAATCGTGTTGGCAATTTGGTTAAGTGTGGTAGTGTGATTGTTGCCAAACTAGAAGGAGTGTCTATAGAATGTTGTGAAGGCAGATATGAGCATAAAAGGATCTGACTTAGCAAGATAGTGCTATTACCAAATCAGAAAGATCCTGCTGTTCTCTAACCATTACAACAGTTAAATCCCCTAACCGGGTAAGCTTTAACATGCTTGGTGCAGTCTAAATCCTCTAACCAAGTGATCTATTAGTTTGGATTTGAAATCCTCTACTGAGGTTACTCTTAATATGGTATTGCCTTTAACAGGGTATTTTAGTCAATCCCTTAACTAGATGGTCCTTAACTGGATCTGTTCTTAATAGGAGATTATTGTATAAGCTTCTAACAAGGCTTGGCTCCTAACAAGGCAGACTTCATAAGAGTTCAGAATACTTGTGGGTATTCATCCCCACCATGGTTCTTCCCATTTGGGTTTCCATGTCAAAAATCATTGTGTCAAGTGGTGAATGATTTTGTGGTTATGTTTTAATATGGTTGATTTGATTAACTAGTAAAGCCACTTAGATATGTCTAGATAACTGAAAGTAATATAAAATGAGCTATTATTGATTTTAGTAATTTTTTTTAATATTTTGGTTAAATGGTATGTAAGTTATAGATCTGTTACACCGTATCTTTGATATTTTGGTCAACCGGTAAAGCTTGACAATGCATTGACAGTTTTAGTTACAGTATCTAAACCGGTTAGTTCAGTGATTGGTTTATGAGTTGGGATTAAGTTTGGTGAAAGTTTAAGTTTTTTTTCTATCTATTGATTCACCCCCCTCTTAGTAGTTGACCGGATCCTTTTTGTTTTCATCATATTATCAATTGGTATCAGAGTTTTTAAGGTCCTCTTGTGTTTAATCCTAATAGCTTGAGGTAAAGATCTAGGAGAACATGATGAAGAAAGAAGGTCTAAAATTCAATAGGGAAAAATACAAAATCTGAAGTGATAGGATGAAGATCTAAGTCAAAATCTTAGGAAGTCAATATTGAGAACATGTTGTTACTAAATATAACTTGCCTAGTGGGATTTTGTCAGATGATCAAAAGAAGGAGAAATAGGAGAACAATCAAGCATTGGAGGCCATTATCAGTTCTTTGTCCAATTTAGAGTATGTTAATTTCCATGGATTGGAGACTGCTTATGAAGTGTGGAAGAAAATTGAGGATATCTATAGCGATGATGGGCATGTTAAGACTGGCAAAGAAGAGAGTCTGAGAGGTAAATTTGATGATATACGAATGGCTGAAGGAGAGAAAAATCAACAGTATGGTCATAAGATCAAGGAGATAGTCGGTGAGATCAAAAGTGTTGGTGGTATAGTGGAGGATACCACAGTGGTTAGCAAGGTGTTGAGAACCCTTCTATCAATCTATGCTATTTGAGTTATAGCCATTCAGGAACTCAATTCTATTGATAAAACAAAGGTAACTCTTGATTCCATCATTGGTAAATTAACTACATTTGAATTAAATGGTTTTGATGGAAGTATTCAAAGATCAGAATCTGCATTTAGAGCTTCAGTTTCAATCCCATTGGTAAGGAAAAGTAGAGAAGCTAGTTGCAGTCATGAGTCTAGATCCAGCAGAGAGGTAGATGATGAAGATAGTTTGATTGAGCTTGAAGCATCATTGGCCAAGTGGTTACCTAGAGGTACTAGTAAGTACAAAGGTAAATTACCTTTGAAGTGTTTTGCATGTAACTAGATTGGACATATTGCAACTAACTATCCTAATGGAGACAATGAGAAAAAATGAAATAAGTATAAGAAGTACAAAGGTAAAGGTAAAAGAGATTGTCCCATTGCAGTGGATGGAGGAATTACAAATGAAGAGTTTGAAGAAGATGCAAACAAGGACATTGTCTTTGTTTCTATTAATGAAGAGACATCAAATCAGAAGGCATTAGTCTTGTTGAACACTACATTTGAAATAAAAAAAAAAAAATCTTCCCAAAGGTGTGGAAGCTAAAAGATTATCAACCAAAATATCATATCGAGCATCTCAAAAGGGGTTTCACCGAAAGAATGCTTTCATCGAAATAAAGCCTGACATGTAAAGCACTACGTAAACATGTCTTCGGCGGAATATCACTTTCGATAAATGAAGGCAGCCGCTCATCGATACTCCAATTTCATCGAAAAAGCAAAAAGCAAAAAGCGAAAAGTGATTTCAATGAGAAACAACTGCCGAAGAAATTCAAAAAGCATTCATTGAAATACAAAACTCATCGATAACATTATATCGAACAAAAACAGAGGGGTTTTATCGATAAAGGGGATGTCAAAGAAAAATGACTTTCGAAGAGCTTGCATGAACTTTCACCGAAGAACAGAACTCATCGAAATATGATTTCGAGGAAACTTGCGAGTGACTTATCGAAAGAAAGTTCATCGAGGAAAAGATGATTTCGAGGAGACTTGAAAAGGGTTTTTTGACATAGGCCATTCGCCGATGAAGTGATATCGAGGAAAGTGAGCTTTCGATGAAAGGTTAAAGTATTCGGCCGAAGACAAGGGTTTCATCGAAAACTCGATTTACGATCATTTCAGTTGAACAGTACTTCCCGCGAAAGAGTTAAAAGCCCAAGTGAAGAATGTCACATCTGCAATTAAGTTTAAACATTTGAATAGCCATTATAGACGCAGAGACATTAACTGTGCACAAGTTGCCCATGCAATTATAGCTGAACTGATCAAATTTTCAAAAGAACCAGATTGATGCTAAGAGACTGAAAGCTGCAAGGAATTTGCTGGAATTCATGAATGACAATCAGAAGAGCTAGACAAATTCTCCAAGTAAGTGTGGTTTCTCGTATTTGCTGAAATTATGGAACCATCTTCTTCTTCTAAAAAGAGTAGGAAAGGGAAAGAGCCAAACCCTGAAGAGAAGCCCAAAAGGCAGAAAAAGGAAGGTAGAGCTTTGACTCAGGATTTGCTAGACCAGTGCCCGACATCTAGCGTGAGGTCTAAAAAGATCAAGAGTGAAGAAGAAGGATTGGAGGATAGATTTGAACATCTGGGAGACATATGGACCGAAATCAGGGGACATGAATTGTTCCTATTTAGTTACAAGAGAAGGGATGCTCCTGAGCCCATAAGTAACCTATGGAAGAAAAACTTAGGGAAATTGGTAGTCCCAAATGTATTCGTGGATGTTGAATTGATGAAAGCTTTGGTAGATTGCTATGATCCAAGAACCAAAACCATATGTGACTACTGAGGGAATCCCTTGGTGGTGATTAACAAACAGACTATTGATATGGTATTTAATCTAGACTAGGAAGTAGAAGAGAAAATTGATATGCAGAAACTGTCGCGAGAATTCTTTAGCTTGGAAAACATCTACAGGATGTGGAGATTACCTATTCACCAGTCGGAAGTGGGCGGGTCCTTTGTTCTATTCAGCAAAAATGACAAGGTGCCATTTGATGTCAACCATTTCCATCCGTATTTTAAGTATACATATTATGCTGCAACCCAAGTATTAGGCTTAGAGGCTCATCCTCTCATGGATATTGGGGTTATGGTTCTGTGTGCTGATTTACAATCAAAAGACCCTAGGTCATTTGATTATGCCACTTATGTTGCAGATGCCCTAAATCATGGGTTGGAGAAGTTGAAAGGAGACCTTATGAATATCCATTTTTCATTGTACTCTTTATTGATGCATATTATTCTTTATTCTGGACAAGAAATCAATTTCTGGTCAGATGATTTCTGCATCAGAGCTTATGATAAGAATGGTTTGAAGAAACCAGTTCAGTTGTGGGTTTTTGCATGGGATCAAAGATTCATGAACAACCAGTACTGGCACTTTCAGGAATATTTTGTGAAACCCCTTAGTGCGGCCTTTGGGCAACATAGAGATTATACTTTGTCCCCTGAAATTAAGAGATTCCTCAGGCCAAAAGACTTCTCTTCGAAGTCCCAAATTGATCACAATTGGGGTGACTGGTATTGCCACAATAATCATATAGAAATTAGGGTATTTGGGTATGAAGGAAAGCCATACATGCTTCCAATTACAGTGCCAAACCAGGTGGCTAGCCTGGAGATTGTGAGACAATTATCTACTGTCAGTGCCAAACATATTATGGATTTTGGTAAACAGTCCATTGTTCTAGGGTTATTGGTTTTTTCTGATTTTATTGTTAAAAGTTAAAAAAGTTTTCATTTGCTTCAAAATAAATTAGATTATTATGGCATGACTCTGGGTGATCCTAGAGAAAACTTTGATCCTGAGGGATATATAAGAGCTACCAGGGCGTCACAAAAACTAAAGGCCAGAATACATGTGGCTAAAATGCCAGATGACTTGATCAAGAACCTTGAAAGGGAAGAGGCCAGGGCTTTGAGAGAAAAAAGTGAAATGACTTGGGAAGCCTTCAAATGGAAAAGAGCAAGGGGGATGGTGGATGGAGACTTGCTTGGAAACCTCCAAGACCCTGTGGAGATAGCCAAAAGGCTACTTCAACATGAAGTAGAGATTATGCATAGGGTGCCCCCACAGTTCCTTCATTTTATCAATACTGAAAAGGATAGTCAACCATTGGCTCACATGTCACCGAGATCAGCTGCTGACTCTCCTAGAGAAGATTATCCCCCGGGTTTTGAAGCAGAGGTGGATGTAGACACTGGTGAATTCAACATTAAAGATGTAGTTGACATAAGGATGACAGAGCATGAGGATTTCATTGCTAATGACGGATTCGCCTCTTCGAGGGAATTTCTTTCATTCTTGTACTAGTATAAAGGGGCCCATGTGAAATCAAGCATGGCCAGAAGACCAGAAGAAGAACAGATGAAAAGACTGCAGGATGAAATCGATACCCTCATGAAGGATATGACCCCTGAGAAAGGGAGGAAAATATTAAATGATGCTGGGGTCATCAACTTCTCTGGTTGGGACATAAATTCAGCACTTCTTTTTGACAGATTCTTGAAAAAATAGGACTTGAATCAACAGGTGTTGCCTCAAGAGGTAGATAAATTGTTCCTAGGCTCCGGGTATGATCCTGATCAAAAGGCTCTCCTACAATGGGCATTATATCCAAAGGGAAAAAGGCCAATTATTGTAGATATCGAAGAAACCTTTGGACACCTCATGATTCATCAGGTTGGAAAGACTGACCCTAGGGTCACTGCAAAGTTGAACCTGGATGTAGCCAAATTTAATATGGATCAGACAGAGTTTTTGGTCAGAGAAAATATTAATTATAAGGGCTTATATGAAAAATCTAAAGAGGAGAATCAAAAGTTGCAAACGAAAATATTACAACTTGAGACAGGGACTCCCTTGAATGAATATGCCTCGTATCCTACAGGATAGAGCTTGGATGATGTTTCTGATGCTCTATATTGGAAGTATCAAGCAGGTAAGGCTACCAAACAGGTAAACAATATCCAGCAAAAAATGGATAAATTGGTTAACGACATCATTGAACACCGATTCAACACCATGCTTATACATGTCGAACATTACTGGAGGGTGTACACTGGAACCATAAAAGCATTAAGAGAGCATGAAAGGTTAAAAGCACGATTGGATGAGGTGATAAGCAGTGTTGATGTGATGACACCAGAGGAGAAGGCTGAAGGGACTTCATACATAGAAGATCATGTTAAATTCGAAGATATGCTAAAACGAGATCTTAAAGATTTGGATGATGGGAGCCCTATTGGAATGCCCGCATTTTATAAAGAAGGAGGAGTAATGTCCATGAAAGATTTGCGGAATGAGCTTGTAAACATCAAGGATCGGGCTCTGTCAAGATTGGACCGAAGCAAAGACATGGCCCCTACCGTCAACCAGATGATCTTCAAATACCTTTCACAAGGAGAAGAATTGAAGAAATCGAGTGTTAAGATCAAGACTTTCAAAGAAGATGATTATATTCATCATTTAGGAATTCTTAATCTCTTTTTACTTAAGTTTGTTAGGAATATTCAAATTAACAATTAATGTTTTGAAAAGACACGTCTTTTCATAAATGACTCTTGGTCTCATATATATGTGAGAGAGGTTTTTGTAATATGGGAACAAGAGAGATAGGAACAAGATAGCAATGTATGCCAACCTGTAAGTTCTCAATTGTACAAATTTTGATGGAATACATGCTATGATCAATTGTTTTTCTTTGTGTATGCATTGTGGATTATTTCATTTTGTTTTGGCAATCGCTTGTGATATTATCTAAAGAGATAAGGTTATTCATATTCTTTGAATGAAATTTATGTTGTATGTTATAAAGTTGAAATAAAAGTTCTGCTTGTGAATTATAATTGTTCTTCGCAGTACTTACTTGAATGGTCCCTTAAAGGTAGGGTTAAATTCGTTCAAGCAACTTATGATATAAGCATTCAATTGATCTCGAAAGAAATAATAACCGACAGGTCCATAAAGGGGTGGGTTAAAAAACTATCTCATAGGTTCGCATAATAAGTCCTAAAGAAAATATAATGACTCTGTAGCCCAAACAGCGAAGAAGGCACTGGTTATTTACAGATTACATTTATCACTATATTCATCATATGTCATTTTTAGAGCAACTAGAGTAACTAAGTAATAAACATAGATCGAATAGCTTCTACAACAACAATCTTGAACTCATCTGCTATATCTCCATCCTAGGAATTTATGCCATCCTGAGATAGGAGGGAACCAGATCAGGACACTTAATCTGCTATAAAAAGCACTGGTCATTAAAAAACAACTGGTGAATAGGTACACCCGCCTAGGTCCTGCAGAGCCTGAAGTGAGAGAGTTAACAACTAAATAGGTTCACTCTATAAGTTGGCCAAGTCAATTGGAAGGTTTGATCATAGGAGTTGGCATTTCCTTAGAACCTATCCAATCTATTGATTTGAGACCTAACAGATTGGCGACTCCGTTGGGGAAGAATTATTAAAACTCTGCTGTGGGAGAAAACTCGAAAGAAAGAAAAACTTTCCTCTCAGGAAGAGAGGTGGCGACTCAAAGATAAAGGAACATCTATGCATGGAACGAGATCAGTCACAAAAGGACAATCTTTATCCTAGTTAGATTTCTCTCAACGAAGGAACAAAAACAAAGAACCCATGAATGAATTCATGAGAGAAAGGTACAATCAGTATAAACATGAAAGCAACCAACATTCACCCTTAAGAGAACAGGATAAAGAAACTACTTCAAGCCTAGTGAATGAGGATTTGGTTGCAGCATATAAAGCTCAGAAGGGGTGATATCAGATTCCCCCTGGTTTCAAAAATCATGAAGCATGAACTAGACAAAACACACCACCTTCATTGGGATCAGGTATGGCAGATCCTACAGATAGATTTATGGATTTAACTAGACAAATGATGGAGGCAGCTGCTAAAATGAGAGATTCAGGAAGGACTCAGGAATGTTTAGAACTGTGTGCTAAATTAGGCATAAATGTTGGTGAGGATGACTTCAATAAAGATTTAAGCAACTACAAGAAAAAATGTGCTCAGGGAGTGGGTAAAACAAAGCGTAGTAATTTTAAGGCTTATGAGAACCCCTTGTTTGGTAACAAAAGGGATGATCATGTGCAATCAAGTGCACCACTAGTCCAGCCAAATTCACATTACAACTTTGCTCCTCATAACCAATTTCTGCCTCCAGGCCAATTTTATAACCAACATCCACCCCCTGATCAGTTTCAATATCAATACCAAAATCAATACCCTTTTCCTTATCAAAATCAGATACCCTTATATGGTAATATGAATCAAAACTTTGGGAACCCTCATGGGGGACATGGACTAATGAATATGGAACAAATGAGGCAGTTTGATTTTTTAGGAATGATGGTATACCCATATCCTATCCCAAATGAAATCAGGACTGCAATACCAAAATTCATAGGAAGTAATGCAATCTTAGGAGAAGCTCATTGTAAATCCTTTGATGCAGTAATTGAGGATTTTGGTTTACCACGTGAAGATGTCAAGATCAGGTTATTTATGCAATCATTAACAAAAGATGCAAGAGATTGGTTTAGGGCGTTGCCCGATGCATCTATTAGAAATCTTGCAGAGTTCAAAAACTTATTCCTTGAGCAGTATGGAGACCATAACAACCCTGAATTTGCTTTACATGAGATCATTAGCATAAAAAAGGAGCAAAATGAATCAGTGGTAGATTTTAATAAAAGATTTAACAGGGTTCTAAATAAAATCCCTAATAGGATGAAACCAGTACCTGAGGTAAGCATTCTATATTACATCAATGCTTATGATAGTAAAACAAACTATGAGCTGAGAACCAGAAATCCTAGAGACCTCCGGGATGTTATGAAAGATGCCATTGTTATAGAGAATAACAGGAAGGCTACTGGAAAAGTAGGGAAAAGAGAAGATGCCAGGTTGTACAATCCTAAAGCACCCAAGGCTAATAAAGATGAGGATAAGCTTGACAAAGTTTTGAATGCCCTAAAAGATTTATCTGTAAGAGTAAACAAAACAAAGAAGCAGCAATATTATCATCCCGAGAGGCCTAGACTGCATGACATGCCCTATAACACTACCTGGAAAGATGGAAAACCAGTAGATGGGAATCACAGAGACAACCAGCAAATTCCAGATCCTTTAAAAGGAATAGTAAACTATACTCAAGATGATGACATGTGGTGTTATGCTTGCAATATGCCACATGCTCCCTCTTTGTGCGCTGTAGCAAAAGGATTGCAGGAGGAAGAGAATGGTTATGAAGAACATATGGGTGATCCAACTATTAACATGATATCCTTTGCAGAAGAAGGAAGATCATATTCCATGAACATTGATCAATGCTCTGTGTTACCCGTAACCACCAACATAAGTGAAAGTGCTAAGCTCAGAATCCCCACTGAAGAAGAAAAGAGAAGAATTATAGCTTATGCCATTGCACAAGCAAAAAGAACTTATGATTTGAGGAATAGGGTGGTGAATCCAAAGCAAAGCAAACTCACTAGTCTTTTTATAGAAGAAAATGATGAAACACCCAAGCAAACAAATAAAGCAGCTAAGACTAAGGAAGATATACCAAAGAATAATACAAGGGGTCCTGATGTTCAAAAAGAAGATATAACAAAATTTCCTTTGGCACAACACTCCACTTCATTTGATATTTCAAACGCATTAACGCAATTAAAAGTTTCTGTTCCCCTAATGGAAATAATGAAGTTTCCTGAATACAGAGAAAAGACTCTTGAGATAATTTCAGGTGTCCAAAAGGAAAAAGTGAATGAATAGAAACAAGAGGTTCCAAAAAGTAATAATAATGAACAAGTGGCCCCAATCATATATCTAGGGTCTACCATAACCAAAAACCCAACACAAGTAGACCCATTTTATCTCACTTTGGTGGTAAACAATAAAAAAGTAAAGAATTGTATGATCGATTCAGGAGCGGCCATACATGTTATGCCTGTGGGAGTGATGAAAGAACTTGGATTGGACGTTGACACTACCTTTGGGAAATGTTATGCCATGGATAATAGGTTGGTCCCGGTGGTTGGCATCATGAAGGATGTAGAATTCAAATTGGCAGCCTACCCTGAAGCATCATACAAAATAGATATCACAGTGGTGGATGTCCCTCCAAACTATGGGATGTTGCTATCTAGGCAATGGTCAAACATGATTGGAGGGTATGTACAGTTAGATTTATCATATGCTACGATTCCAATAAATGGGCAGGAGGTAAAAATTGATAGGGAACCCCAGTCCACATATATCATAGAAGACATGGAAGAGTCAGCAAATCAAATATGTTTCTTGCAAATTGATATGGACAATTTCCAAGTGCAGTTGACAAAACCTAAGGTTGATGAATGGATCCCTATTGAATCAGACCTAGTTGAGAGGAATGATCCAGTATGGAAAATGTTCTTTGATGGGTCTTGTAGCAAGGAAGGGAGTGGGGTTGGAATCCTATTTATCTCACCCACAGGGGAAACTTACAAATATTCTTTCAAATTGCTATTTGAGTGCACAAATAACATTGCGGAATATGAAGCCTTACTCACTGGTCTTAATATAGCAGTTAAACATGGAATTAAATTACTCAGTGTGTTTGGTGACTTAGAGTTAATAGTCTCACAGGTAAAGGGAAGTATTCTTCAAAGCACTTAACACTGAAACAGTATAGGAATGTTGTTTGGGATACTATAGAACTTTTTGATGCTTTCCAAATAAACTGGATCGACAGGTCAAAGAACATCATGGCAGACTTTTTGGCCAGTATTGCATTGAAGGATAATGATATAACATTAACTAGGATATCTGAAGTAGACATGAAAGTGAGACCATCAGTTCCTGACAACATATATAATTGGCAAGTGTTTCATGATGATGCAGACCTACTGAAATTCTCATAGTGCATTGATCACTATCAGACTCAGGCAATAAATTTCAGTGACTTCGTGGAAAAGACTGAAGGTAAGGAAACTTTATTTGGACATGAAATCATACAACTAAAGTCAAATAAATTACCAAGAGGCTTAGTAGCGTTGGAAAGGGCTTTCAATGCTCAGGATGTAATTGAGACTAAAGGATCAGCTGTTAAAGAAAGTGATGTGGAACAAGTCAATTTAGGAAGTGAAGAAACTCCTAGAAATGTTTTCATTGGGAAAAGGCTAACTCCTGCCATGAGGCAAAAACTAATGACATTACTAAGAAGATATAAACACGTGTTTGCATGGTCTTATGAAGATCTCAAAGCCTATAGAGAAGATCTTTTTCAGCATGAGATACCGCTAAAGCCAGAAGCTAAACCATTCAGACAAAAGCAGAGACCTATTAATCCAACATTGTTACCAAAAATGAGGGAAGAGATCATAAAAATGAAAGATGCAGGAATTATTGAACCCTGCAGATATTCCACATGGGTCTCTAACTTAGTACCGGTCAGAAAGAAGAATGGGGATATTAGATTGTGTGTGGACTTTAGAAACTTAAACATATCATCTCTAAAGGACAATTACCCATTGCCAAATATGGACAACATGCTGTAGAAAGTGACAGGGTGTGAGTTATTATCTATGATGGATGGGTTTTTAGGTTATAATCAGGTGAAAGTTAAAGAAACTAAAAAGTATAAAACAACCTTTACAACTCCATGGGGCACTTATGTATATGCACGAATTCCATTTGGATTGACTAATGCTGGTGCCACATTTCAGAGAGCAATGGATGTGGCTCTTGCAGAACTGATTGACATAATCATGGTAGTATACCAAGATGATTTAACTGCATACTCAAAAAGGGCTAATGATCATTGTGAGCACCTTGAGAAGATATTCAAGAAAGCCTTAGAGTATGGGATTTCCTTGAATCCTAAAAAATGTCATTTTGGTGTCAAAGAAGGAAAGTTACTTGGACACATAGTATCCAAGGAAGGGGTAAGAATTGACCCTGAAAGGGTAGCAGCTATCAATGATGTTCCCATTCCTCGAACTATCAAGGCCATTCAATCATTCTTGGGACAAATAAATTTTGTGAGAAGGTTTATTCTAAATTTTGCAGACATAATAAAACCTATAGTAAAGATGTTAAAGAAAGGAGTCCAAATTGATTGGACTGAGGAAGCAATTGATTCCTTTGTAGCGATCAAAAGAGCAATTTCTGAAGCACCAGTACTAATCTCTCTAGATTTCAGCAAGCCTTTTATAATATTCTCATTTGCTTCTTGTCATACAATAGCAGCAGTATTATTGCAGACGAATCCAGAAGGATATGACAGCCCATTGCATATTTTAGCAAGTCTTTGAACCCTTATGAAATAAAATATGAGTTGAATGAAAAATAGGCTTATGCCTTGGTTAAATCAGTAAAACAGTTTAGACCATACTTAGTGGGGGTTGAAGTTGTAGCATATGTTCCTAATGCAGCAGTGAAAGATATCTTCAGACAAATTGAGGTCATCGGCAAAAGATGTAAATGGATCAACCAAATACAAGAGTTCAACATTGAACTCAAAATTTCACAAGTTATCAAAGGACAAGGGTTGGCCAAACTCATGACAGGGACTGAAATTGAGGAGTCTTGTGTAAACCAAGTAGGGTTAGAAGAATCAAACTTCAGTATTGAGAATACGACATGGTATATTGACATTATATACTACCTTAAGCACTTAAAATGCCCGGATGGTATGACTGATAATCAGAGAAGAACTTTAAAGTTGAAATCTGCGAGATATGTGATTGTCAATGGGAACTTGTACTGGAAAAACAGAGATGGGATATTATTATTGTGCCTAGATAACTGCCAAGCTGAGAAAGTTCTCCAAGAGATGCATGATGGGGTTTGTGGTGGTCATTTTTTGGCTAAGACTACTGCACATAAGATATTAAGAGCTGGATACTTTTGGCCATGCATTTTCAATAACTCTTATAGATATGTTAGAAAGTGTGAAGCTTGTCAGAAGTTTTTAGGCAAATTGAAATATCAAGGGTCGCTTCCATTAAGACCAATGCTAGCTGAGGAACCCTTTCAGCAATGGGGAATTGATTTCATAGGAGAGATATCTAAAAAGTCTAGCGGAGGGCACAGATGGATATTGGTTGCTACAGACTATTTTACCAAGTGGGTAGAGGCAATACCTACTAGACAAGCTACCAGTAAGGTGGTAATAAAATTCATAATGGAGAACATTATTACTAGATTCGGTGTTCCTGCAAAGATCATCTCAGACAATGGCATGTCCTTTAGGTCGGAGGAATTCAACACTTTTTGTGAAGAGTATGACATTCAAATATCTCATTCTTCTCCTTACCACCCTCAAGGAAATGGGCAAGTTGAATCAAGCAACAAGAACATCCTAAAGATCATTAAAAGGATGTTAGGACACAACAAGAAGGCATGGGATTCAAAATTAAGTCTTGCATTATGGGAAGATAGAATAACAATGAAGAAATCTATGGGAAAGTCTCCATTTGAGTTGGTTTATGGCAAAAGAGCCAGATTGCCTTTGGACAATCTCTTGCCAGTACATAGGTTTGTGACTCAAGAAGGGATAGATGTTGAAGACCCCTCACAAGAGAGGATGATGCAGTTAGCAGAGCTTGATGAAGTCAGAACAGAGGCTCAGAAGCAAAATATAAAGATTCAAAACCAGATGAAGAGGTTGTATGACAGGAGGACAACGGATAGGAAATTTTGTGTGGGTGATTGGGTCTTAATGTGGAATGCTAGGAGTCAAGACAAGGGAAAGCATGGCAAATTTGAGGCTTTATGGATCAGACCATATGTGATTATGGATAAAAAAGGAGGAGACTCCTACCTGCTCCAAAATACAGCAGGGGAAGTCCAAGAATTGCCAGTACATGGACAATTCTTGAAAAATTTCTTTTCTTGATGAACTCTGTTCCATGTACAGTAGATTTGGATTCACTTCCACTGTAAATACCTTCACTTGTCAAAAAAAAATATATATATCCTCAATAACCAGAGATTTTGAATTCTTGAAGACATACACAATATGCCTCCATCCTCAGTCAGAGCCACTGTTGAACACTACATTTGAAATAAAAATAAAAATAAAAAAATCTTCCCAAAGGTGTGGAAGCTAAAAGATTATCGGCCAAAATATCATATCGAGCATCTCAAAAGGGGTTTCACCGAAAGAATGCTTTCATCGAAATAAAGCATGACGTGTAAAGCACTACGTAAAGATGTCTTCGACAGAATATCACTTTCGATAAATGAAGGTAGCCGCTCATCGATACTCCAATTTCATCGAAAAAGCAAAAAGCAAAAAGCGAAAAGTGATTTCGATGAGAAACAACTGCCGAAGAAATTCAAAAAGCATTCATCAAAATACAAAACTCATCGATAACATTATATCAAACAAAAACAGAGGGGTTTTATTGATAAAGGGGATGTCGAAGAAAAATGACTTTCGAAGAGCTTGCATGAACTTTCACCGAAGAACAAAACTCATCGAAATATGATTTCGAGGAAACTTGCGAGTGACTTATCGAAAGAAAGTTCATCGAGGAAAAGATGATTTCTAGGAGACTTGAAAAGGGTTTTTTGACATAGGCCATTTGCCGATGAAGTGATATCGAGGAAAGTGAGCTTTCGATGAAAGGTTAAAGTATTTGGCCGAAGACAAGGGTTTCATCGAAAACTCGATTTACGATCATTTCAGTTGAACAGTACTTCCCGCGAAAGAGTTAAAATCCCAAGTGAAGAATATCACATCTGCAATTAAGTTTAAACATTTGAATAGCCATTATAGACGCAGAGACATTAACTGTGCACAAGTTGCCCATGCAATTATAGCTGAACTGATCGAATTTTCATAAGAACTAGATTGATGCCAAGAGACTGAAAGCTGCAAGGAATTTGCTGGAATTCGTGAACAACAATCAGAAGAGCTAGACAAATTCTCCAAGTAAGTGTGGTTTCTCATATTTGCTGAAATTATGAAACCGTCTTCTTCTTCTAAAAAGAGTAGGAAAGGGAAAGAACCAAACCCTGAAGAGAAGCCCAAAAGACAGAAAAAGGAAGGTAGAGCTTTGACTCAGGATTTGCTAGACCAGTGCCCGACATCCAGCGTGCGGTCTAAAAAGATCAAGAGTGAAGAAGAAGGATTGGAGGATAGATTTGAACATCTAGGAGACATATGGACCGAAATCAGGGGACATGAATTGTTCCTGTTTAGTTACAAGAGAAGGGATGCTCCTGAGCCCATAAGTAACCTATGGAAGAAAAACTTAGGGAAATTGGTAGTCCCAAATGTATTCGTGGATGTTGAATTGATGAAAGCTCTGGTAGATTGCTATGATCCAAGAACCAAAACCATATGCAACTACCGAGGGAATCCCTTGGTGGTGATTAACAAACAGACTATTAATATGGTATTTAATCTAGACTGGGAAGTAGAAGAGAAAATTGATATGCAGAAACTCTCGCGAGAATTCTTTAGCTTGGAAAACATCTACAGGACTTGGAGATTACCTATTCACCGGTCGAAAGTGGGTGGGTCCTTTGTTCCGTTCAGCAAAAATGACAAGGTGCCATTTGATGTCAACCATTTCCATCCGTATTTTAAGTATACATATTATGCTGCAGCCCAAGTATTAGGCTTAGAGGCTCATCCTCTCATGGATATTGGGGTTATGGTTCTGTGTGCTGATTTACAATCGAAAGACCCTAGGTCATTTGATTATGCCACTTATGTTGTAGATGCCCTAAATCATGGGTTGGAGAAGTTGAAAGGAGACCTTGTGAATATCCATTTTTCATTGTACTCTTTATTGATGCATATTATTCTTTATTGTGGACAAGAAATCAATTTTTGGTCAGATGATTTCTGCATCAGAGCTTATGATAAGAATGGTTTGAAGAAACCAGTTCAGTTGTGGGTTTCTGCATGGGATCAAAGATTCATGAACAACCAGTACTGGCACTTTCAGGAATATTTTGTGAAACCCCTTAGTGCGGCCTTTGGGCAACATAGAGATTATACTCTGTCCCCTGAAATTAAGAGATTCCTCAGGCCAAAATACTTCTCTCCGGAGTCCCAGATTGATCACAATTGGGGTGACTGGTATTGCCACAATAATCATACAGAAATCAGGGTATTTGGGTATGAAGGAAAGCCATACATGCTTCCAATTACAGTGCCAAACCGGGTGGCTAGCCTAGAGATTGTGAGACAATTATCTACTGTCAGTGCCAAACATCTTACGGATTTTGGTAAACAGTCCATTGTTCCAGGGTTATTGGTTTTTTCTGATTTTATTGTTAAAAGTTCAAAAAGTTATCATTTTCTTCAAAATAAATTAGATTATTATGGCATGACTCTGGGTGATCCTAGAGAAAACTTTGATCCTGAGGGATATATAAGAGCTGCCAGGGTGTCACAAAAACTAAAGGCCGGAATAGATGTGGCTAAAATGCCAGATGACTTGATCAAGAACCTTGAAAGGGAAGAGGCCAGGGCTTTGAGAGAAAAAAGCGAAATGACTTGGGAAGTCTTCAAATGGAAAAGAGCAAGGGGGATGGTGGATGGAGACTTGCTTGGAAACCTCCAAGACCCTGTGGAGATAGACAAAAGGCTACTTCAACATGAAGTAGAGATTATGCATAGGGTGCCCCCACAGTTCCTTCATTTTATCAATACTGAAAAGGATAGTCAACCATTGGCTCACATGTCACTGAGATCAGCTGCTGACTCTCCTAGAGAAGATTATCCCCCAGGTTTTGAAGCAGAGGTGGATGTAGACACTGGTGAATTCAACATTAAAGATGTAGTTGACATAAGGATGACAGAGCATGAGGATTTCATTGCTAATGACGGATTCGCCTCTTCGAGGGAATTTCTTTCATTCTTGTACTAGTATAAAGGGGCCCATGTGAAATGAAGCATGGCTGGAAGACCAGAAGAAGAATAGATGAAAAGACTGCAGGATGAAATCGATACCCTCATGAAGGATATGACCCCTAAGAAAGGGAGGAAAATATTAAAAGAGGCTGGGGTCATCATCTTCTTTGGTTGGGACATAAATTCAGCACTTCTTTTTGACAGATTCTTGAAAAAATAGGACTTGAATCAACAGGTGTTGCCTCAAGAGGTAGATAATTTGTTCCTAGGCTCCGGGTATGATCCTGATCAAAAGGCTCTCCTACGATGGGCATTATATCCAAAGGGAAAAAGGCCAATTATTGTAGATATTGAAGAAACCTTTGGACACCTCATGACTCATCAGGTTGGAAAGACTGACCCTAGGGTCACTGCAAAGTTGAACCTGGATGTAGCCAAATTTAATATGGATCAGACAGAGTTTTTGGTCAGAGAAAATATTACTTATAAAGGCTTATATGAAAAATCTAAAGAGGAGAGTCGGAAGTTGCAAACGAAAATATTACAACTTGAGACAGGGACTCCCTTGAATGAATATGCCTCGTATCCTACAGGACAGAGCTTGGATGATGTTTTTGATGCTCTATATTGGAAGTATCAAGCAGATAAGGCTACCAAACAGGTAAACAATATCCAGCAAAAAATGGATAAATTGGTTAACGACATCATTGAACACCGATTCAACACCATGCTTATACATGTCGAACATTACTGGAGGGTGTACACTAGAACCATAAAAGCATTAAGAGAGCATGAAAGGCTAAAAGCATGATTGGATGAGGTGATATGCAGTGTTGATGTGATGATGCTAGAGGAGAAGGCTGAAGGGACTTCATACATAGAAGATCATGTTAAATTCAAAGATATGCTAAAATGAGATCTTAAAGAATTGGATGATGGGAGCCCTATTGGAATGCCCTCATTTTATAAAGAAGGAGGAGTAATGTCCATGGAAGATTTGCAGAATGAGCTTGTAAACATCAAGGATTGGGCTCTGTCAAGATTGGACCGAAGCAAAGACATGGCCCCTACCGTCAACCAGATGATCTTCGAATACCTTTCACAAGGAGAAGAATTGAAGAAACAGAGTGTTAAGATCAAGACTTTCAAAGAAGATGATTATATTCATCATTTAGGAATTCTTAATCTCTTTTTACTTAAGTTTGTTAGGAATATTCAAATTAACAATTAATGTTTTGAAAAGACACATCTTTTCATAAATGACTCTTGGTCTCATATATATGTGAGAGAGGTTTTTGTAATATGGGAACAAGAGAGATAGGAACAAGATAGCAATGTATGCCAACCTGTAAGTTCTCAGTTATACAAATTTTGATGGAATACATGCTATGATCAGTTGTTTTTCTTTGCATATGCGTTGTGGATTATTTCATTTTGTTTGGGCAATCGCTTGTGATATTATCTAAAGAGATAAGGTTATTCATATTCTTTGAATGAAATTTATGTTGTATGTTATAAAGTTGAAATAAAAGTTCTGCTTGCGAATTATAATTGTTCTTCGCAGTACTTACTTGAATGGTCCCTTAAAGGTAGGGTTAAATTCGTTCAAGCAACTTATGATATAAGCATTCAATTGATCTCAAAAGAAATAATAACCGACAGGTCCATAAAGGGGTGGGTTAAAAAACTGTCTCACAGGTTCGCATAATAAGTCCTAAAGAAAATATAATGACTCTGTAGCCCAAACAGCGAAGAAGGCACTCGTTATTTATAGATTACATTTATCACTATATTCATCATATGTCATTTTTAGAGCAACTGGAGTAACTAAGTAATAAACATAGATCGAATAGCTTCTACAACAACAATCTTGAACTCATCTGCTATATCTCCATCCTAGGAATTTATGCCATCCTGAGATAGGAGGGAACCAGATTAGGACACTTAATCTACTATAAAAAGCACCGGTCATTAAAAAACAACTGGTGAATAGGTATACCTGCCTAGGTCCTACAGAGCCTGAAGTGAGAGAGTTAACAACTAAACAGGTTCACTCTATAAGTTGGCCAAGTCAATTGGAAGGTTTGATCACAGGAGTTGGCATTTCCTTAGAACCTATCCAATCTATTGATTTGAGACCTAACAAGTCTCTTGCATGGGTAGTTCTGATGATTGGAATGTCAGTTAGGGAAGATGGCATCCTCAACCTTCAAAAAAAAATCTTTCTCAGCAAAACATTTGCTAGATTTGGTTCATATCGACCTTTGTGGACCAATAAGGACTAGGAGTATTCAAGGTGGTTGGTATTTTATGATTTTTACTAATGATTGCTCAAGGATGATGTGGGTCACATTCTTGAAAGACAAGACATAATCTTTTAGCAAGTTTCAGGCGTTAAGAGCCTTAGTGTAAAATGAAAGTGGTAAGAAGATAAAATGCTTAATAACTAATCAAGGTGGTTAATTTACTTTAGAGGAATTCACTAGTTACTATGAAGACAATGGAATTAAGAGGCAACTTTCTACACCTAGGACACCACAACAGAATGGTATCGCAGAAAGAAACAATCGACCAGTTGTTGAAGCTACTAGGACTATGCTAATACAAGGAGGTGTAGCTAATAAATTTTGGAGAGAAGTTGTCAGCACAACTATTTACACAATGAACCGAATACTGGTTAAAAGAGGTAAGGATAAAACCCCTTATGAATACTGGTATGGTAGATCACCTAATGTTAGTAACTTTAAGATTTTTGGTAGCAGATGTTTTATCAAGAGAGGTGACTATGTTGGTAAGTTTGATGCTAAGAGTGATGAAGGCATATTTCTTGGTTACTCCACCAAGAGCAAAGCTTACAAATGTTACAACAACCTGACAAAGAAGATCATTGAAAGTGCTAATGTCTGAGTGGATGAGAAACCTAAAGATTCAGGAGAAATTAGTAAGGAGAAGGAGGAAGATGAACCTTACACATTGTTTTTGGAACTGGAACCGGTAAAGCTAGAAGTTGAAGAATAAAACATAGAAGCCCCAGATCAATTAGAACAGGGAGGTCCAATAGAAGAAGAAGAAAGTGAGGAAGAAGAAGAATCTGGAAAATAAGATCATGTTATTCCAAGGTATGTAAGACTCAATCATAGTCTCGATCAGATTATTGGTGACATGAATGCAGGTGTGCAAACAAGAATAAGGCTTAGAGAGAACTCATGTATGATTTCCAGCATTGAGCCTAAAACTGTAAAGGAAGCATTTGTAGATGAAGATTGGATCAAGGCAATGGAAGAAGAACTTGACCAGATAGAGAAGAACAATACTTGGCCATTGGTACCCAAACTGGAGAACAAGAATGTTATAGGAACAAAATGGGTATTCAAGAATAAACTAAATGAAGATGGAGTAGTAATCAGAAATAAAGCCAGACTAGTATGCAAAGGATATGCACAAGAAGAAGGTGAAGACTATGGTGATACATTTGCACCAGTTGCAAGATTGGAAGGAGTTAGGACTTTACTTGTATTTGCAGCATACAAAGGATTCAAAGTATATCAGATCGATGTTAAGTAAGCATTCCTAAATGGAATATTGGAAGAGGACGTCTACATTGAACAACCAGATGGTTATGCTTTAACTATAGAAAAGGACATGGTGTGCAAATTACATAAGGCATTATATGGATTGAAGCAAGCACCAAGAGCATGGTATGAAATATTGCACTCTCACTTGGTGAAGATAGGTTTACAGAGAACCAGTGAAGACAATAACATTTATCTCAAATCAGAAGGAGATAAGATACTGGTAAGTGGGGTATTTGTTGATGATATCATTTTTGGAGGAAATGATGATATGTGCCATGACTTTGCTGATGAGATGAAGAATGAGTTTGAGATGTCATTGGTAGGTGAAATAAAATTCTTCATAGGTTTGCAAATCCAACAAATGAAGGATTGTATTTTCATTACACAGTCCAAATATGTGAAAGAAGTATTGAAGACTTTTAGAATGGGAGACTGTAAACCAGTTGGGACACCAATGGTTATAGGCTGTAAATTGTCTAAGGAGGATGATTCTGCATCAGTGGATGAAAAGTAGTATAGGTAAATGATAGGTAAACTACATTATGTTGTCCACAGCAGACCAGATATTGCTCATGCAGTTGGATTAGTTGCCAGATTTTAGAAAATCCCTAAGGAGACACACATGATTGCAACTAAAAGAATATTCAAATATTTGAAAGGTATAATTGATTATGGATTATGGTATCCATATGCTGGAGACTTTGATTTAAAAGTATATAAAGATGTAAACTGAACAGATAATGTTTATGACATGAAGAGTACAACCGGAGGAGCATTTTTTCTTAGAGGAAGACTTGCATCTTGGAGCAGCAAGAAACAAAGTTGTATCTCCCAATCAACCACAAAAGATGGATATGTTGCAACATACATGAATTGTACTCAAGCAATCTGGATGAAACACATTTTGGAAGGTTTCAAGTTGAAAATATCAAGACCAGTAAAGATTTTTTGTGATAACACTAGTGCAATAAACATTTCAAAGAACTCAGTATTGCATGCTAGAACTAAGTATATTGAGCTAAAGTATCATTTTTTGAGAGAGAAAGTGCAGAGTAAAGATGTGTCACTAGAGAATGTTTCTTCTAAACAACAGCTTGCAGATATCTTTACTAAACCTCTACCTAAGGTGACATTTGAGTATCTTAGAGGTAAGCTAGGGGTTGTACCCCTACATGAAGTTCATTGAGCAGATGTGGAAGACATCAAGCCCGGAGCCTATTGGAAATATTGAAGCAGGATTTGTGTAGAGTGGAGCTATTCCATAGGGGGAGCAACTAGTTGCAAAATAGTGAAGTATGACACTGTATGTTTTACTTTCACTTTGGCATTGTTGTCAAAGGGGGAGAAGTGTTGAATGATTCAAAGAGGAGAAGAACTATATATGCTTAATACCCAATTTCTAGCTGAAGACATGGAGATACAGTAGAAGGAGAGTACATGGAAAATGTAAGTAGAAGGAGAGTATATGGAAAATGCAAACCAAGATTCCTATACATGTGTATGTGAATCACTCTCAATCATCACAATCAAGTGGTATTGATATTTGTATTGCCATCAATGCCAAAGGGAGATATTGTTGGCATTGCATGAAGATTGCATTAATGAAGTATAGTGTTTTCATTGATGTCAATAGTAACCAGTAATGTAGATGTAATGTAACCGTAATGCAACTAGTAGTAAAGCAGTGAAAGAATCCAGTATTGGTATTTCAAGGAGAGAGTTCAACCGGTAACCCTAACCAGTTGATAAGAAAAACCCTAACCGATGGAGCTTGGTGAATCGATTATGTTGATCTATGATCAAATGGTGATTAGAGATGAAGATGCCATGCATGCATGATGCACATGATGAGTTTCAAAGTGATATTAGCATGTAGAGATATATATTTTATCTTGGGAATGAACAAATGTATAGCATGAAGTGAATAACGTGTGATGAGTTATAGGATCCAATGTCCAATGATCCAGGAGTGATTGAAGTTGTCTTGAACAATGTGCACCTGATTGATATGTAATCCAATGGTTAGGTTTGAACCGATATGTTTGTAATCTCTATGAGATCTTAGGTTTTGTGATGTGTTACCGACCTATTGTATTTGCTTATAAGGTCGATGAGTTATTTTGTAATCATGTTGCCAATTTGGTTAAGTGTGGTAGTGTGGTTGTTGTCGAACCAGAAGGAGTGTCTGTAGAATGTTGTGAAGGCAGATAGGAGCATAAAAGGATCTGACTAATCAAGATAGTGTTATTACTAGATCAGAAAGATCCTGTTGTTCTCTAACCATTACAACAGTTAAATCCCCTAACTGGGTAAGCTTTAACAAGTTTGGTGTTGTCTAAATCCTCTAACCAGGTGATCCATTAGTTTGGATTTGAAATCCTCTACTGAGGTTATTCCTAACACGGTATTACCTTTAACAGGGTAGTGTAGTCAATCCCTTAACTAGGTGGTCCTTAACCAGATCTATTCTCAATAGGACATTATTGTATAAGATTCTAACAAGGCTTGGCTCCTAACAGGGTGAACTTAGGAAGAGTTAAAAATACTTGTGGGTATTCATCCCCACCATGGTTTTTCCCATTTGGGTTTCCATGTCAAAAATCATTATGTCAAGTGGTGAATGATTTTGTGGTTATGTTTTGATATGGTTGATTTGATTAACTGGTAAAGCTACTTAGATATGTCTAGATAATCGGAAGTAATCTGAAATGAGATATTACTGATGTTAGTAAAGTGTTTTAATGTTTTGGTTAAATGGTATGTAAGTTACAAATTTGTTACACTATATCTTTGATATTTTGGTCAACTGGTAAAGCTTGACAGTGTAGTGACAATTTTAGTTACAATATCTAAATCGATTAGTTCAGTGATTGGTTTATGAGTTGGGATTAAGTTTGGTGAAAGTTTGAGTTTGTTTTCTATCTACTGATTCACCCCCCCCCCCCCTTCTCAGTAGTTGAATGTATCCTTATTGTTTTCATCATATTATCACTTCTTACCTCAATGAAAAAATAATATCTCGAATCACTTAAAAATGACTTCCACTTTTACTAAATTCCTAATGATGGTTGGATCTTTGTCTAATAAATTTTGATCCCAGATACTTAATAGACTTAGATGTATTTGATCCCAGCTAATTCATAAAATGAAGAAAAAACCATGTCAGCAACAAAATTTATTCACAATAAACAAGGAAAGCTCCCCTGTATTTTGTAGGACTAGTATGATCAGAGAGGACTCACAAAGACATGTACAATGATTTCATTCCTCAAAGCATAATTGGTAATTTACTCTGGCAAAGATAGAAGACACAGTTGTGATAGTCCAAAGAGTACATCTACAACCAACATAAGAGCAGTTAATGGACAAGACAATCCTCTCAAGAATATCAAGGATTTTTATTGCCTTCCTGAGCATAATGCGGTCATAAAATCATTACCAAAGCTAGAAATTTGATATACAATCTTATATAGTCTTTCTACCAAAACACATCATCAATAAGGGCACATGATTTACATACAGTCATATATACAACATGCATTAAGATTGTAGTCATAAATAGTATATCTCATAGTGCAAGTAAGCTATAAACACAAAGGTCATATGAAAAAGGGACCATGTACAAGATTAGAAAGCAATAATATAATAGTGGCAGGCGTAGTCATAGGTTTCCTCAAATAAAAGTATGCAACAATGGTATTATAAAGAGTGGCCTCTAATAGTTTTCATCATCAAAGTTCAGGTATCCATGAACAAAATATTCAAGAAGAAACCTCAAGAGTATAAGAGAGATCTGAGAAAAAAAACATGAAGGAATACAAATTGTAAAGTGACTAATTTTGTGTCTCAGACTGCTAAAGAAAACAATATTGGAGTTGTTTGGGTGAATATAAGAGTGAAAGTGAACTTGGAAGGTTGGAGGAAGGTAGTAAGGGGCGTGAGGGGTTAGTGCAGACCCTTCCCAAGGCATTGTGACCCTTGGTGGATCAAATTGACCATTACTAATATGACTATCCTAAATTGAGCCTATGAATGTCCTAAAAGATTAATGGACTGAGATCTTACAAATAAGATTCAAAGAGTGGGTTTTATGAGTGGGAAACAATTGGGAAAGGTGTGCAGAGACCTTTAGTGACCCTTGGAGGTGCTAGAAAGTCCTATTGGAAGGAGAGGACCCCATTTCTCTTGACTTTCCTAAAGACAGTAAACCTGCAATAGATGTTGTTGAATCCCTTAGGGTGGATGGGGGGTTGTAGAAAGGTGGTTTGGTCAAGAAATAAGAGTCTTGAAGGGGCTTGTGTATCTATTTGAGAGAATTATTATGCATTGTGAGTTGGTATTTGATGAAGAGAAGGAGTCTTATTTAAGGGGCAATCCTAGTTGAGTAACAATGTGAATTTTGAGGGTGTTTGTGAGTTGTCGAACAAGATTGTGGTTTCAAGAAGGTTAGATATGTGTAGTTTATCTTTCTCCTAAAAAAATCAATCAATTACGGAGATCTATATTTATTGATCTCTATAGGAATTAGGATCTCTATTTAGTGAATGATAAAGGGAATTGATTTGTACCACTTCCTAATCAAAACTTGCAAATTTTTACCAATCCTTTGCCTTCCCATTCCACAAATGTTGTTGAGCCTTATTCTGAATATATATATAATGATTTCCAATCCAAATTAGTTGAACATGTAGTGAACGTGATGGAACCAGTTCCTAAACAAGATAGACTAAAACCTAAGATTGAACCTAATATCACCTTTACCCAAAGTGGTAACTCAATGCATACACCTGATGGACCAATATATATTACTGCTATAACTAATGACAAACCCATATGTAGGGTGCTTATTGATCCACTACATATGGATAATATGAATACAAAAGAATATCTTTTCATTTATGCATTATATCGAGACAATTATGATAAATCTGAAGTCTGGATTAAGGTGCACGATGGTTTGACTTGTCCCACCATTAGTTCCGTCACCCGCAAGTTAAAGTTAAATTTAAAATCTTAGATATTCCTGTTACCATTATTTCAGTCTCTATCTCTATCTCTCCCTTTCTTTACAAGGCTTAGAGTTATGTTTGGGGATTGATGGTTCACTACAAACTCTCTATATCCATATTATTTGCATTACATATCAGTACAAACTTAAACTTAACTTTGGAAAATTTTGCTTGGCTAATAGATGGTTAAGTTACTCTAATTTAGTTAAGTAAAAAGTAATCCATCTGCAAAGCTTCAAGAAAATTAAAGAGAGGAAAAAAAACTTGAAAATATATATAGATTTATACCTTCCCACATAGGTTGTATTGATGCATGTTAAAGCAAATATGAACATCAATGGATTCAACCCCTAGTAACAAAATAAAATAGCAATGGTGAGTTATTTCCATGTAAACCATAGTCAAAGTCAACCATCAATGAGTCTTTTAAGGGTAAGCATACTCAAATTGTTCCTCACCTAATCTATAACCAACATTTATCAACAATGACATACGTGTTAACTTATGTGGTAGAAAGTGAAAAATTTAACCAAACAAAATACAAGAATATAAACTTAATTTAGTCAATAAGCTAGGTAATTTAGTCAAATTACCTAGCTTGAAATGTAGCCACACCACTCACAGATACCTTGTTCTCGCAATTACGTTGAAGGAAAAATAATGAAGTTCTCAATTGATCTGATGATGTCAAGTATTGCTCTTATTCTGAAAGATTAGGACTTGAAGCATTAGATGCCCCAAAGACAGAAAGAAAGAAAATATGGATAGACTAACACATCTATACTATGAAGAATTAGATGCCCCAAAGACATGAACAAATCCAATGCTTCATAGTATAGACTCGTTAGTGTACTCATCTTTTCTCTCATCTTTTCCTTTAAGGTTTGATGTTTGTGGGAATCTATAACTCTGCATTTAAGAAGTCGATCCAAGCAACTTGTGGTTCTGTTGTTCGTGTTGGCTTTGTTGGAACCTACAATTAAGATTCAATACTCATTAGTGAATAAGATTAATAGTGTAGCATAATAAAATATGAATAGTGCATTAACTTATTGAGCCTAGCAAAAAGTCTGGGTTGGAAAAGTTATTTTCTAGTTTGTGGTGTGTTTGGTTGTAGGTGTGGATCCACCTAACTACAGAGAAGGTGTTGGAAAAGGCTAGGAGAGAACTTGGTTGTGGTTTCCAAGAGACTAAGGTAAGAGGAGAAAGTGACTCCTAGGTGATGCAAGGAAGTTGCGAGCTTGTGGCAATAGGAGAGGTGGATGCCTGGATGAACACCTGTGTTGCAGCCATTAGATAGTCCATTGATGGGAGTAGTTGAGAGGATCCTTCAAACCTGTCAAAGTGAAGGTTATATGGGTCAATGAGCACCTTAAAGGAGAGTTTTTTATAGTTTCTCTCTTGATTCTGATGGTTTGAGGAAGAGTTGTTACATGTTATGAGTTATTACAAGAGAAGGAATGAGATCCTAGTTGGACAGTCCTAGTTGAGTAGCCAAGATGGTGTTGATAATTTCCTTAGAGTTGAGGAGCATGGTTAAGAGTTTAAGAAGGTTGGTTATGAGTGGAAGAATCTATGTGAGTGGCTGGACAAGGGCTTGAGAAGGCTTGAGTGATTTTGGGCTATTGAAGCCTAGTGAGTAGGTTGAGGAGTCAAAGAAGAAGATTCACCTATTGAGTTGGTGAGAAAAGAAACTAGCTAGGGATAGCAACAAATCTCAAAAGAACTTAAACCGATGCAAAGGTCACAAATATTCTCTACACAGTTTTGAAGCAAGTGAAAATATAGTGAACAAGGAGATCATATCAATATGAAACAATATATGCATAGTATAAGATGCATTAGCCTAGACATAAGATAGTAAGAAAAGGCCTCAAAGCCTCCATGGTCTTAGTCAAACCCAAAAGGATCAGTCCAAGATTTTATGCATTAATAGAGACAATGATGAGATCATGAATCCTTTTCTCTTTTAGCAAGGAGCTTAGAAGATCCATTCATTTAGCAAGGAGAGACTTGTTACTATTACTACTACAACTCCTTTAATCCATAAAAGGACAAGGTCCTCTAAGGCTAAAGAATAACTAAGGAAGTACCTGAAGACATTCCAATGGCCCATAAGAGATTAAGAAAAGGTTCCAAATAAGTGATTATTGAATCTTCTAAAGAAGACAAGAAGACCAACCACTCCAAAGGATACCACTAAGAAAAAAATCCTAGACCATTGGCATAACAAATAATGAGGAATGAGTTCTTGAAGACTTATGTTTCAAAAGTTAATGTTAAGGAAGAGATAACCAAAGAAAGGGAACCTAGAGTAGAAGAAAATATCACACAAGATGATGTACAATAAGAAGAGATAAGGGTGTTGATACTTGACGGAAGGATGAATGGCATATGAATATTATATTCAGCATTAGGATGAAGGATACATAATTGGTGAATGTTGGCCAATACATTTGCTATTTGATGCTAATTGATGCAATTTGTATCAAATTTTCAAATTGATTACGTGTCAAATTAAGCTTGATAATCAACAAGTTGATACATAAACAAAAAATTGAAACAAAAATAAAAAAATCTTAATCAAGGACCTTACATATGATGGTCTTCACTAAGTAACTTCTTGTGTTGTTGTTCGTGTTGGCTCTGTTGGACCCTGCAATTAAGATTCAATACATATTATTCAATAATATTAACAATGGAGCATAATGAAATATTAAAAAGTGTGTTACCTTATTGAGATTCTCTTTGTTTCAAGAATAGTTTAATATTTTCTACTTAATAGGTCCAACCATGTGAAGATGGAATCTCATTTGCCCCCCCCCCCCCAACTAACATCACTCTAAATTCCCTGTTAACATATAAAATTCATTCATTCTTTCATCTATTAATAAAATATAATATTCATTCATTATCGCATAACATTCATTAACATTCATTAACATGTAACATTCATCAACATTCATTAACACATAATTATATTCATTAACAAATAATACGATTACAATCATTTATTTTATTTTTTTGAAGCTAAGTAAAGACAAAGTGGAGCATCATTGCTTCATCATTTTTCCCCTCTTCAGTTGTTGTGCCCTCTACTCATGATCTTAATGTATGCCTAGTCCTGTACTCATGACGAGGATGCCTAGGCAAAGGGGGGTTCGCTGCAATAACAAAGAAATGGGTTAAATTCATAAGATTTTTTATTATTGTTACAAGTAATTCATTAATTAAAAGAACATTACAGGGGTGCTCTTTACTTGATGGGGCCACATCATCTTCATGATCATTTTTTCTAGCCTCCTCAACATGTTGAACACCCTCTAAATCCTCTGGAGTTGAAATACAAAAGGTTACATTAATCAACACACTATTAGGTCCCGAGGACAACTGAGAGGGGGGCGGTGAATCAGTTTTTCAACAAATTCAAACCAAAAACAACTTAACCAACTTAAATGCTTAATACTGGTAAACCAGTCTTTTATGTCGGTAGACAATTTTATTGGTTAATTATAGTACCAGTAAAGATTAATGCATGAAGTAGAAAGACAATAACATCCACAACACATAACATCGATATTTGTACGTGGAAACCCTATAAGGGGAAAAAACATGGTGGGAAACCTTACCCACAATCAGATGATACTACTACAGATAGTGTGTGTATACAAATGGGGTCTGCACATGCAGAAAGGCCAAGCACCTAGAGCTCACTACTCAAACACAAATAGGAGTCACACTGACTACAATTGGATGGTTAAATCCAATAAGGATGTACTGCTCAAATTAGCATCTTTCTATGTTGGATTCAGTACCGGCGTAGTTCTGATTGTCTTCACAAAAACCTTCCTTCAACCTTCAAATGATGTCGGCATGTATAGATTTTCTTATTCTCGCATATACCTTCACACAATTCTTTTTCGCACTCCACATCCGATCTTACAAATAAGATCTTACATTTATATCATAACCTAAGACCAATTTTAGTAGGTCGGCTCTAAAAGATATTACAATAAAATTAATTTACAAATAAAACAATGTTCGATGCAATAACTGATTCAACATGTCAGCTTGATGCATTTAAAATAATAAGACATCTCCATAGCGTATCGTGCTCATCTGGAAAAGATAAACCTGCCAGTGTATAACTTGGACCTATTTGCCGGTAACAACAAATATGCAAATACGAATATGCCAATGAACAAATCTCCAAGACAAAGTGTCCAAATGATGTCTTCGACATAACCAGGTATTTTACATGCCATTCCAAGTGTCGGTGAACATTATATCCTGCCAGTGTACTAGATACCGGTGATTGTGCATAAGTCACTTGTTTTCTAGTGAATGTTGCTGATTCTCCAAAGTGCTAGAGTTGATGAGTGTTAGTAGGTGTTGACATCAATGACAAAACCATACCAAAATACCAACAATCTCCCCCTTTGGCATTGATGGTAACACAAGATGGAAAAACCATCAAAGTGCAAAACTAGAAATGCCAAATACCAAAAACCAACAATCGCCCAAAAAGAGATCATAACCAGAAATCAAAATTTAGATATAAACAATCTCTCCTCAAAGTAACAATCTCTCCCCCTAGGAGTGACATGCGTTTTTCCATACCAATCTCTCTCCCTTTGACATCAAATTCTAAAGAAATATAAAGACCATTTTTCAGGTACAAAATACCAACCAATTCACTATACCAACTACTCCCCCTGAGAAGTAGCTTTCTCATCAAAGCCAGAGTAAAAGATTTTCCTGTTAATTATGTCAGTTGATGACTATGATCACTATCTAAGTCTCTACTGGTGGGGGTATGACCTTGTGTTGGTCTCTGCGATATTCAAAACTCTCCTTAGGCAGAGGTTTAGAGAAAATATTTGCAATCTACTCTTTAGTATTCACATAAACCAGTTTTATTTCTTTTGCTTCAACATTTTCCCTTAGAAAATTCAGTTTGATAGAAACATGTTTGGTTTTAGAATGTAATACCGGATTCTTAAATATATCAATTGCTGCAGTGTTATCACAATAGATAGTAATAGGTTCCTTGCATTTTACCTTTATATCCTTCAACATTTGCTTAAGCCATAGTACCTGTGTACAGTTAGTTGCTGCTGCAACATATTCTGATTTTGCTATTGATAAAGATGTACAACAAACTTTGTTTCTTACTCAACCAGGAAATTAATCTGCTTCCAAGAAAAATGCTCCACCGGTGGTGCTTTTTCTATCATCCACATCTCCTTCCCAATTTGCATCTGTGTATGCACACAATTCAAATTTTTCATCTCTAGGATACTATAATCCAAGATTTGTAGTGCCTTGTAAGTACTGAAAAATCCTTTTTCCTATTGATTGATGATTTTCTCTAGGATTACTCTAAAATCTTGAAACAATACATACTGCATTCATGATATCAGGTCTTGTTTGTGTCAAATACAGTAAACATCCTATCATAGATTTGTACCTAGTCGGATTAAAAGGTGTAGATTCATCCCTTAGTGATAATTTGTCATTTGTAGTCATAGGTGTGCTTACTGGTTTAGAGTTATCCATCCCAAATTTCTTTAATAACTCCTTCAAGTACTTGGATTGACTCAAGAATATACCTTTATCAGTCTGTGAAATCTGCAATCCTAAAATCAATTTTATTTCTCCAATCATAGACATTTCAAACTCTTGCTTCATTTCAATAGAAAAGTCTTTACATAATCCATCTTCTCCTCCAAAGATTATATCATCAACAAAAACTTCTATAATTAAGATGTCATCATTAGTCACTTTGAAATAGAAGTTGTTGTTAGCATTACCTTTAGAAAATCTAATCTTCAAAAGATACTTATCCAATCTTGCATACCAAGCTCTTGGAGCTTGTTTTAACCCATACAAAGCTTTCCTTAACCTACAAACCATATCTTTGTTATCTATCAAAGAAAATCCATCAAGTTGTTCAATGTAAACTTCTTCTTCAAGATCTCCATTTAGAAATGCACATTTAATATCCATTTGATATACTTTATAGTTCTTGTGTGCTGCAAAAGCCAAGAATAATCTGACTGCCTCAATTCTAGCTACTGGTGCAAAGGTTTCATTATAATCAATTCCTTCTTTCTGAGAATATCCCTTACACACTAGTCTTGCTTTGTTTTTGATTACCTTACCATCTTCATTAAGTTTGTTTCTGAATACCCATTTTGTTCCAATCACATTTTTGTCTTTAGGAACTAATGTCCAAGTGTTATTCTTCTCAATTTGTTCTAGTTCCTCTTCCATAGCTTTAATCCAATGTTTATCTTCACATGCCTCATTAATTGATAATTGTTCAATTTGAGAAATAAGACATACCTCTTCATTTTCCAGTCTTCCTCTTGTCATAACTCCTTTATACTTGTTTCCAATTATCTGATCTTCAGAGTGATTCGGTCTTACATACCGAGGTGTCTTTGTTTGCTATTGTTCCTCAGTTACAGTGGAATTTTCAGATGGTACCGATGTAGCTGGATCTTCATTTATGTACTGGTGGATTCAATGTGGATTCATTTGTTAGAATTTCTATTGTTGGTTCAGAATCTATATACCTTGAAGTTCCTCTGAATTGTTTATCAATCTTTACATTTGTCCTCTCAACAATTTTCTGCAATCTTTTGTTAAAACATCTATATGCCTTACTCTTAGATGAATAACCAAGAAATATTCCTTCATCACTTCTAGGATCAAATTTTCCAATATACTCATCTCTTCTAATATAGCATTTACTTCCAAATATTCTGAAATATTTAAGAGTAGGAGTAATACCAAACCATCGTTCATGAGGGGTCTTACTGATTTCTGCTTTGATGTGAACTTTGTTGAATGTATAGACCATTGTGCTTACTGCCTCTCTCCAATACACATGGTAGATTTACTTCTGATAACATACTTCTAGCTACATCCAAGATAGTTCTATTTTTCCTCTCTACAACTCCATTCTGTTGTGGTGTCCAGGGTGCTAATAGTTGTCTTATGATTCCATTTACTTCACAGAATGCATTAAATTCCTTAGATGTAAATTCTCCTCCTTGATCTGATCTCAGACATTTGATTTTCTTACTGGTTTCATTCTCTACCATTGCTTTGAACAGTTTGAACTTCCCAAGTGCTTCTGATTTTTCTCTGAGAAAAGTAACCCAACACATTCTAGTGTAGTCATCAATGATTAGCATGAAATATCTATCACCTTGTAAACTTTTAGTTTGAGCTGGACCACATAAATCAGTATGAATTAAGTCAAGAGCATTATTTGATTTTTTTGGAATACTTTTAAAAGTAGCTCTAACTTGTTTTCCAAATTGACATTCCTTACATACTGGATTGTGAGGTTTGACAATCTTAGGTAAATCTCTAACTGCTTTAGTAGTACTGATTTTTACCATGCAATCAAAATTTACATGACAAAGTCTCTTATGCCATAGCCAACTTTCATCAATGTGTTCAATCAAGCATGTCTTTTCACTATTATTCAAATGAAAGATATTACCTCTAGTTTGATTTCTAGTTGCAATTTCCAAACCAATTCTAGTCATGATTTTACAGTTTCCATTCTTGAATTGTAACTGAAATCCTTTCTCAACTAATTGACCAACACTCAAAAGATTATTCTTTAAACCTTCAACATAGTAAACATTGTCAGTATTATGCTTACCATCAAGAGATATTGTACCTTTTCCTTTGATCAAATAAGCTTTATCATCTCCAAATCTCACTAAGCCTCCGTTATATTCCTGAAAGTTCAAGAATTTGTTTTTATCACCAGTCATATGATGTGAGCATCCTGAATCAATGATTCATTCATCCTTAACTTCAATTTTAGCTGCCATGGCTTGTTCTACCGGTTGAACAGTAGGTGTTGGTTGATCTTCTATTATAGCAACAAAAACCCATCCATTGTCTACCAGATCTTCATCAAAATCATCAGTCACTCCTTCATCAACAAGATAACAAGATTTATCTTTATTCTTCTTAAATCTGTATCTCTGATATTCAGGGTTAGGCTTGTATGTTCTCCTAGCTTCTTCTCTTAGTCTAGCATGTCTATTAGGACATCTAGAAGCCATATGACCAATCTTATTATAGTTGAAACATTTAAAGGGTGCTTTACCTTCATACTTACTTCCAATTAGACCTTTAGGCATTTTTCTTGCAAATATTGCTTGAAGTTCTTCAAGTTCTTCATTTTCTCTCTTGCTTTCCTCAAGCTCTCTTGCATAAAAGGCTTTCCAAACAGATTTGTCAAATGATGGTGCAGATGATGTTGATTTTTTAAAAGCTAAATCTATCTTTATAGTAGCAATAGGACCAAATTTCTCAATTTCAAAAGCTGAAAGTTTTCCAATCAATGTATCCCTAGTTATTGACGTATTAGGCATTGTTCTTACCTCATTTATAGTAGTAACCTTCATTTTATATGCCGGTGGCAATCCTCTTAAAATTTTTGAAACAATTTCATCTTCACTTAAGGTTCCTCCATAACATTTAATACCCAAAACAATTTCTATAACTCTTTCCATAAAAGCATAAATCCTTTCATCTTCTTCCATTTTCATATTTTCATACCTGACCCGGAAGCTTTCAAGTTTTGCAGTTTTGACTGTGGAATCTCCTTCATTTCATGTTTCCAAATGATCCCAAATAGCTTTAGTAGTTGATCTCTTTGATAATCCCATGATTTGCTGATCTGATAATGTGCTCAAAAGTGCTTCTCTTGCTTTGCAATCATTTTCCTCATCTTTAGCCAAGTTAGGTGGATTAGGCTGATTCTGAGTAGGAGCAGTATAGCGATTCTTTGTAACATCCCAGATGTCCTTTCCAACACAATTTAGATGTGTCTCTATTCTGATCTTCCATATGCCATAGTTGGTTCCATCAAGTTTAGGATTGTCCTTCCTGAAATAGTTAGTAGACATTTGATCTCCTCAAGCTGTTAAACTTCTACAAAAAGAGGACTAGGCTCTGATACCAATTGTTAGGTCCCAGGGACAATTGAGAGGGGGGGGGGTGAATCAGCTGTTCAACAAATTCAAACAAAAAACAACTTAACCAACTTAAATGCTTAATATCGGTAAACCAGTCTTTTATGCTGGTAGATAGTTTTATCAGTTAATTACTTTACCGGTAAAGATTAATGCATGAAGTAGAAAGACAATAACATCCACAACACATAACACCAATATTTGTACGTGGAAACCCTATAAGGGGAAAAATCACGGTGGGAAACCTTACCCGCAATCAGATGATACTACTGCAGATAGTATGTATATACAAATGGGGTCTGCATATGCAGAAAGGCCAAGCACCTAGAGCTCACTACTCAAACACAAATAGGAGTCACACTGACTACAATTGGATGTTTAAATCCAATAAGGATGTACTGCTCAAATTAGCATCTTTCTATGCTGGATTTAGTACTGGTGTAGTTTTGATTATCTTCACAAAAACCTTCCTTCAACCTTCAAATGATGTCTGTGTTTATAGCTTTGCTTATTCTCGCATATACCTTCACACAATTCTTTTTCGCACTCCACATCCGATCTTACAAATACGATCTTACATTTATATCATAACCTAAGACCAGTTTTAGTAGGTCGACTCTAAAAGATATTACAATAAAATCAATTTACAAATAAAACAATGTCCGATGCAATAACCGATTCAACATGTCGACTTGATGCGTTTACAACAATAATAAGACATCTCCATAGCGTGCCATGCTCATCTGGAAAAGATAAACCTGTCGGTGTATAACCTGGACCTATTTGTCGGTAACAACAAATATGCAAATACGAATATGCCAATGAACAAATCTCCAAGATAAAGTATCCAAACGATGTCTTTGACATAACCACGTGTTTTCTATGCCATTCCAAGTGTCGGTGAACATTATATCTTGTCCATAAACTAGATACTGGTGACTATGCATAAGTCACTTGTTTGCCAGTGAATGTTGCTGATTCTCCAAAGTACCAAAGTTGATAAGTGTTAGTGGGTGTTGATATCAATGACAAAACCATACCAAAATACCAACACATACCAATTGCAATTAAATTCATTTAAAGGAATAACAATGGTCCTCTTTACCTAATGGGGGCACATCACGTTCCTGATATTGTCTACCCTCATCATGTTCCACTTGTTCACCATGCTCTACATGCTCTAAAATAAAAACAAAAAAGGTTACATTAGTTACTACACCAATTTTAATTAAAGATGTTTAATTGTATTAATAATTACTTAAAAAAAATGTATAGCACATGAATACCTCCAGTACCGAGATGCACACCATGACCTTCATCATGTGCAGGTTGTGTTTGTTGGCAATTGACACTCAATTGGTTGGTTTCACTATGTTGTCATTGATGGCAACATGGCAAGCTATTCCGGCTTCATATTTTGGGTCAGTTGTGTACCGATAGGCACTTCACCGGCATCAGCACCGAAAGGAGTTTTCAGGTTATTGGCAATGCATGCCGACATGGTTTAGAATCATGGTTTAGGTATTGGAGACCAACATCTCTTAGATCTAGAATCAATAATTGTTTTTGATATTCATGTATTCATGTTATCTACCCGACATGTATTTTGATATTGTAATTATCTTTGTAAGTCGACATAAGGCATGATAAATTGTATAGGGTATATAGGTTAGATGGTTAGATCATTTTGATGGATGTGATATGATGTGAATATGTATGAAGAAGGAAATAATGAAGGAGAAGCAAAATATATCAGAGAGATCATATATGTGAGGATATTTATGTAAAGGGTTATTCTGGTAAAGCGTTTAGGGTTTCAGACCGGAACAAACAGAGCTTAACTGGAATAGTAATTCATGCATAGAAGATGCTATCTTTTGTAGGTCAATCATTTCTCTAGATTGTAGTCTGAATTTATATGTAGTTAGTGAGGCTCCTTTTGTGATTGAGCAATGTGCTTTAGGCTGTAAGCCTTCCTGCAAGTGTAGGCTCCTTATATTTTGTAATATCTCTTCATATGACCAGTGAATTGATATTGTGGGTCACAAATCCCACCATGGTTTTTCCTCTTTGAGGTTTTCCACGTATAATTTTGTGTGTTATGGTTCTCATTTATGTGATTGGCTTATTGGTTGATTTACTTCTTTCAATTCTTTATGTACTGGTATACGGGTTGGTGTATGCATGTTTTAATAAGGCTAAAATTGATAGTTCTAGTATAACACTGATTCACCCCCCCTCTTAGCATTATTGGATTCCAACAATGTTCCACCCTTAGCAGGCTGCATTCCAATGTTATATGCATTGTTATCATTGCTTTCTTATTTAAAACAAATATTGTCACTTTATGTTTGAAATTAACATCGAATAAATTATTACTCAAGTATTCAATTTTAAATAATTTTCATTTAGCTTACTTACCTGTGTGACAGATGCATCGGAAGGCAATTTTCATGTCATCTTCTATGGGCACTCTATTGAATTCAAAGCCCTGCATTTTTGCTTAATATCATGAATTTTTCTTCTATTGTTTGATTAAAAAAAATTGTTTGCAATTTATTATTTCGATGTGATATTTCATTTATTGATACTTACAATTTGTGTAGAAACTTTCATATAACCACCAAAGCCAAGTTTGTGTTGCCCGTGCTTTTCTAGTCTTGCCTTAGTTGCCTTTGATGTGTCGGGCAGCCTACGAAAAGTTTGAAATATGTTAGATTATATAAATATAAAGAGTAATTAGTACATAATTACATTGTTATTAGTATCACAGGTCTTCCTTCACCCGGTGGTGTATGTCCTTTTCTCTTTTCAGCTTTCTCTTTTCCATCTGAAACCAGGTCCTTCTACTCCCTCTCTGGAATCATGGGGGCACACTCATACATTCTGTTATTCTCTTAATGTGTCCTATATTGGTCCCTCGCATACTTTAGATATGTGTCATCTTTCTAAAGGACCTTGGTTTTGTTGAATGTATCATTTCCGAACAACACATCCAAACAGTTTATGAGTTCATCTTTTAATTGTTGATTTTGGGCATTCGACTGTGTATGTATGGTGGGCCCGAAGATGTCCAATGTAATATCATTTAGATTTTTATTAAAAACATCATTGCTTGCAAAAAATCATGGGATCATTAGTAAAAAATGAGTCAGATAACTAGGTTACCAATCCAATAGGTTATTCCTAAAGGTTTTCACAAGCATAAAACATTCAACAAGTTAGTGATTCAAACATCTCAACTCAAAAAATCAACATCATTATCAGTTTCTCATCAAGATATATCAAATATTTTATCACGAAACTTGATCATATCAATCTTTGTTCATTATCTTGGATATATCATTCCTATTTGAACTTAGGTTATATCAAAATAAATATTTCACTCACATTGGAATCAAACAAACTTGTTGTTAGGTCCCGAAGACAACTGAGAGGGGGGGGGGTGAATCAGTTGTCCAATAAATTCAAACCAAAACTAACTTAACCAAACTTAATTCTTAATACCGGTAAACCAAACTTTATGCCGATAGACAATTTTATCAATTAATTACAGTACCGGTAAAGTTTAATGTATGAAAAATAAAGACAATGACATCCACAACACATAACACATATATTTGTACGTAGAAACCCTGTAAAGGGAAAAATCATGGTGGGAACCTTACCCATAATCAGATGATACTATTTTAGATAGTATGTGTGTACAATATGGAGGCTACACATGTAGAAAGCCCAACTGCCTAGAGCTCACTACTCAATCACAAAATGGGAGTCACACTGACTACAATTGGATGGTTAAATCCAATGATAATGTACTACTCAAAATAGCATCTTCATATACTAGATTCAGTACCGATTAAGCTCTAATTTTCCTTCTTCAAACCTTCCTTCAATTTTGAATGATGTCTGCATGTATAGTTCCACATATACCTTATTACAATCCTCACCACTATGTTTTTATTAATCTCACAAACGAGATCTTACATTTATACCATAACCTAAGACCAAATGAGTAGGTCGGCTCACTAAGAGATATTATAATAAATTTAATTACAAATGAATCAATATGCGATGCATCATGTTGTCTCAATGCATTTACAATAATAACAAATCATCTTCATGACGTGTCATGCTGATTTGGAATAGATATGCTTGTCGGTGCATAACCTGGACCTATTTGCCGATAACAACAAATATGCAAACTCGATTATATCAATGAACAAATCACCAAAACCAAGTGTCCAAACAATGTCTTCAACATAACCAAGCAATCTCCAAGTCATTCCAAGTGATAGTGAACAATATAACCTACCGGTGAAAAAGATACTGGTGACTATGCATAAGTCACTGAACATGCCAGTAACATAACCAAGAGTCTCCAAGTGCTGATAAGTGTTGACAAGTGTTGAAATCAATGACAAAACCATATCAACATATCCAAAATACCAACAATCTCCCCCTTTGAAATTGATGGCAACACAAGATGGAAAAACCATAAAAGTGCCAAAACATAAATGCCAAAAACCCAAAACCAACAATCTCCAAAAGAGATCATTAACCATAAATGAAAATACATAGAGTAATAATCTCTCCCCCAATACAATTATCTCTCCCCCAATAATCTCTCCAAAAGATAATGTCTTTTTCCATAGATATCTCTCCCCCTTTGACATCAAATGTCAAATCAATACAAAAACTAGTTTCAAACAGTTCATACAAAATACCAACTTGTTACAAAATACCAACTACTCCCCCTGATAAGTAGCTCTCCTCATCAAAGCCAAAAAAAATATTTCTTTGTTATTTTTGTCGGTTGATGACAAACATCAACTATCTAAGTCTCTACTGGTGGAGGTATAACCCCAAGCTACTCTCTAAGATATTCAAAAGTTTCCTTAGGAAAAGGCTTAGCAAAAATATCTACAATCTGCTCTTTAGTATTTACATAAACCACTTTCACTTCTTTTGCTTCAACATTCTCTTTCACAAAATTGAATTTGATAGAAACATGTTTAGTTTTTGAGTGAAATACTAGATTCTTAGATATATCAATTGCTTCCATATTATCACAATAAATTGTTATAGGTTCCTTGCATTTTACCTTTATGTCATTCAACATTTTCTTAATCCATAATACCTGTGTGCAATTAGTTGCTATTGTAACATATTTAGATTCTGCTATAGATAAAGATGTGCAACTTTGTTTCTTGCTCAACCAAGAAATTAATCTGCTACCAAGAAAAAATGCTCCACCGGTGGTACTTTTTCTATCATCTACATCTCTTGCCCAATTTGCATCTGTATATACACATATATCAAAATTTTCATGTCTTGGATATTGTAAACCAAGATTTTTAGTGCCTTGTAGATACCGGAAAATCCTTTTCACTACTGATTCATGATTTTCTTTAGGATTACTTTGAAATATTGAAACAATAGATACTGCATTCATAATATTAGGTCTTGTTTGTGTCAAATATAGTAAACCTCCTATCATAGACTTGTACCTAGTCGGATTAACAGGTGTTGATTCATCCTTTAAAGATAGTTTATCAGTTGTAGTCATAGGCGTGCTTACCGGTTTAGAGTTTTCCATGCCAAATTTCTTTAGTATTTCCTTCAAGTACTTAGATTGATTTATGAATATACCTTTATCAGTTTGTGAAATCTGCAATCCTAAAAATAATTTTATCTCCCCAATCATAAACATTTCAAATTCTTCCAGCATCTTTTCAGAAAAGTCTTTACACAATCCAGCTTCTCCTCCAAAGATTATATCATCAACAAAAACTTCTATAACCAAGATGTCATCATTAGTTACTTTGTAATATAGATTGTTGCTAGCATTACCTTTAGTGTAACCAATCTTCAAAAGCTATTTGTCCAATCTAGCATACCAAGCTCTACGAGCATTCTTTAGTCCATGCAAATCTTTCCTTAACCTACAAACCATATCTTTGTCATTTGTCAATAAAAATCCATCAGGTTGTTCAATGTAAACTTCCTCTTCAAGATCACCATTCATAAATGCATATTTAACATCCATTTGATATACTTTATGGTTCTTGTGTGTTGCAAAAGCCAAGAATAATCTGACTTCCTCAATTCTAGCTACCGGTGCAAAGGTTTCATTATAATCAATTCCTTCTTTATGTGAATATCCCTTACACACTAGTCTTGCTTTATTTTTGATTACCTTGCCATCTTCATTGAGTTTATTTCTGAATACCCATTTAGTTTCAGTTACATTTTTATCTTTAGGCTAGGGAACCAATGTCCATGTGTTATTCTTTTCAATTTGTTCCAATTCATCTTCCATATCTTTAATCCAGTGTTTATCTTCACATGCCTCATTAAGTAATGCTAGTTCAATTTGAGAAATAAGACATACCTCTTCATTTTCTAGTCTTCCTCTAGTCATAACAGCTTGATGCTTGTTCCCAATTATCTGACTTTCAGAGTGGTTCAATCTTACATATCAGAGTGTTTTTACTTCTTGTTGTTCTTCAATCATTGTTGAATCCTCAGATGATGCCGGTGTGACTAAATCAACATTATGTACCAGTGTACTCATTGTAGGTTCATTTGATATTATCTCTATTGTCGATTCAGAGTCCATGTACCTTGAATTACCTCTAAACTATTCATCAATCTTCACATTTGCACTTTCAACAATTTTTTGCCTTATTAAAACATCTATATGCCTTGCTCTTAGATGAATAACCAATAAATATTCCTTCATCACTTCTAGGATAAAATTTTCCAATATAATCATCTCTTCTAATATAGCATTTGCTTCCAAATATTCTAAAATATTTAAGAGTAGGAGTATTACCAAACCTTAGTTCATGAGGGGTCTTACTGGTTTCACCTTTGATGTGAACTCTGTTGAATATGTAAATTGTTGTATTCACTGCTTCTCTCTAATATACATGAGGTAGATTTGCTTCTGATATCATGCTTCTAGCTGCATCCAAAATAGTTATGTTCTTTCTTTCCACAATTCCATTCTACTGGGGTGTCTGAGGGGCTGATAACTATCTTTTGATTCCATTCACTTCACATAATGTATTAAATTCCTTAGATGTGAATTCACCTCCTTGATCTGATCTCAAACATTTGATTTTCTTACCGGTTTCATTCTCTACCATCACCTTGAATAATTTGAATTTCCCAAAAGCTTCTAATTTCTCCCTGAGAAAGGTAACCCAACACATTCTAGAATAGTCATCAATGATTAGCATAAAATATCTATCTCCTTGTAAACTTCTAGTTCTTGCTGGACCACATAAATCAGTGTGAATTAAGTCAAGAACATTATTGGATTTTTCTGGACTACTCTTGAAAGATTCTCTAACTTGCTTTCCAAATTGACATTCCTTACATACCAGATTGTGAGGTTTAACAATCTTAGGTAAATCCCTTACTGCCTTAGTTGTACTGTTTTTCACAATGCAATCAAAATTTACATGACAAAGTCTCTTATTCCATAACCAACTTTCATCAATATGTGCAATCAAGCATGCCTTCTTATAGTTATTCAAATGAAATATATTACCTTGAGTCTAATTACCAGTTGAAATTTCTAAGCCAGTTCTATTCATGATTGTGCATTTACCATTCTTGAACTATAACTGAAAACCATTTTCAGCTAATTGACCAACACTCAAAATATTATGCTTCAAACCTTCAACATAGTAAACATTATCAGTATTGTGCCTACCATCAAAAGATATAGTGCCTTTTCCTTTGACCAAACAAGCTTTATCATCTCCAAATCTCACTAGACCTCCATTGTATTCCTAAAAGGTTAATAATTTACTTTTATCACCAGTCATATGATGTGAACATCCAGAATCAATGATCCATTCATCCTTATCTTCAATTTTAGTTGCCAGGGGCTTCTCTACTGGTTGAACAGTAGGTGTCGGTTGATCTTTTGTTATAGCAAAAAAATCCCATCCATTGTCTGCTAGTTTTTCATCAGAATCATCAGTAACTCCTTCATCAACATAGTAACAAGATTTGTCTCTATTCTTCTTAAATTTGTATCTTTGATATTTAGGGTTAGGCTTATATGTTCTTTTAGCTTCTTCTTTCAATCTTGCATGTCTATCAGGACACCTAGATGCCATATGACCAATTTTATTGCAATTAAAACATTTAAATGGTGCTTTACCTTCATACTTACTTCCAACTGGACCTTTAGGCATTTTCCTTGCAAATAGTGCTTCAAGTTCTTCCAATTCTTTATTTTCTTTTTTGATTTCTTCAAGTTCTCTTGCATAAAAAGCATTCTAATCAGATTTATCAGATGATGTTGATGCCTTGAAAGCTAAATCTATCTTAATTATAGCAATAGGACCAAATTCCTCAAGTTCAAAGGCTGAAAGTTTTCCAGCCAAAGTATCTCTATATACTGATGTATTAGGCATTGTTCTCAATTCATTTATAGCAGTAACTTTCATCTTATATGCTGGTGGAAATTCTCTTAAAACTTTAGAAACAATTTCATCTTCACGTAAGGTTCCTCCGCAACATTGTACACCCAAAACAATTTCATTTACTCTTTCCATAAAAGAAGAAATCCTTTCATCTTCTTCCATTTTTAGATTCTCATACCTGACCCGGAAGCATTCAAGTTTTGCAATTTTGACTGTGGTATCATCTTCATTCAATGTTTCCAATTTGTTCCAAATAGCTCTAGCAGTAGATTTATTTGATAATCCCATGATTTTTTGATCTGACAATGCGCTCAAAAGTGCTTCTCTTGATTTGCAATCATTTTCCGCATCTTTAGCCAAGGTTGGTAGATTAGGTTGACCTTGAGTAGGAGAAACATAACCATTCTTTGTAACATCCCATATGTCTTTTCTAATGCAATTCAAATGTGTCTCCATCCTGACCTTATATATGCCATAGTTAGTTCCATCAAGTTTCAGACTGTCCTTCCTGGAATAGTTAGAAGCCATAGGATCTCCTCAAGCTGTTAAACTTCTGCAAAAAGAGGACTATGCTTTGATACCAATTGTTAGGTTTCAAAGACAACTGAGAGGGGGGGTGAACCATTTGTCCAATAAATTCAAACCAAAACTAACTTAACCAAACTTAATGCTTAATACCAGTAAACCAAACTTTATGCCGGTAGACAGTTTTATCAGTTAATTGCAGTACCGGTAAAGTTTAATGCATGAAACAGAAAGACAATAACATCTACAACACATAACATAAATATTTGTAAATGGAAACCTTACCCACAATCAGATGATACTACTGTAGATAGTATGTGTGTACAATATGGAGTCTACACATGCAGAAAGGCCAACTACCTAGAGCTCACTACTCAATCACAAAATGGGAGTCAGAGTGACTAAAATTGGATGGTTAAATCTAATGATAACGTACTACTCAAAATAGCATCTTCATATGCTGGATTCAGTACCGGTTAAGCTTTGATTTTCCTTCTTTAAACCTTCCTTCAATTTTGAATGATGTTTGCATGTATAACTCCGCATATACCTTATTACAATCTTCACCACTATGTTTTTATTAATCTCACAAATGAGATCTTACATTTATACCATAACCTAAGACCAAATGAGTAGGTTGGCTCACTAAGAGATATTACAATAAATTCAATTACAAATGAATCAATATGTTATGCATCATGTTGGCTCAATGCATTTACAATAATAACAAATCATCTTCATGATGTGTCGTGCTGATTTGGAATAGATATGCTTGCCGGTGCATAACCTGGACCTATTTGTTGGTAACAACAAATATACAAACTTGATTAGACCAATGAAAAAATCACCGAAACCAAGTGTCCAAACAATATCTTCAACATAACCAAGCTCCAAGTCATTCCAAGTGTCGGTGAACAATATAACCTGTCGGTGAACCAGATACCGATGACTGTGCATAAGTCACTGAACATGCCGGTGAACATAACCAAGAGTCTCCAAGTGCTGATAAGTGTTGACAAGTGTTGACATCAATGACAAAACCATATCAACATATCCAAAATACCAACACTTGTAAACCATCATATGCTTATATGAATTTTAAATACCACCTTGAGAAAAGAAAACCCAGTTATAAGGCTACTTTGAAGTGGATAAGATTCTTGTATATCAATCATAAGATCTTGTTAAAACATAGGACATTCCTACACTATTTGTGTCAATATTTACATGGTTATGAGACAAAATTTATTGGAGAAATTTTGCAAGCAGGTTCCTTTCAACAACAAGATGCTTTATCACAATGCACCAGTAACAGTGGTAAAATCATCAAAGCGTATCTTCCTAAACCAATAATCACTTATTGAGTTGTATTTAGAAGGTCAAAACTTGGGAAGTTTTCGAATCAGTCACATGCCAGTTTGGACTAGAGCTCAATAAAAGCAATTCAAAAAATAACAAAAACAAATGGAAGAAGAAAATTCAATGTTTCAAACTTTTGGATACACAAATGTTGATGAAGAAGCGGTCAATAATACCATTAGAGACCTTGAACAAGATTTTAAATTTGACAAACTAATGAAAAATTTATTCGAGAAACAAAAGGAAAAATACCTTCTAATGTTGGCAAAATCAGGAGCTAAATTGCCATAAGACTTTAACATAGAAAGTTTGAAACAACATGCAAAGACGAGTAACAATCAAAACACATATGATCCAAATAATGAGGATGTAAATTGAGTAAATCATGAGGAAACAAGAGAAGATAAAATAAGAAAATACAATGATGATACAATAAGAGAGCGTGGTGATAGAAGAACTTATGAGGATACAAGGAAAACCCGTATGGATGATCCTTTGTTAACTCTTGCTCAACAAATGAAAACCTTACAACAACAAATATAGGATATGCAGAATGGAATGAGTTCCAAGAAATATTCTTTAGAGGATATTTGCTCATATCCTTTTGACAAAAGTTTAAACATGATACCATTCCCACAAGATTGTGAAATCCCTAAATATGATGGGAAATATGATCCTCAAGATCACATTAGGAAATTTTGCACTATGAGCATGGAATTTGCACACGATGAAACTTATTTGACGTTTCTATTCCCTAGGAGCTTAAATGGACAATCAATGGAATGGTTCTCAAGACTACCATCTAGAATTAAATCTTTTGAAGAACTTATGAATAGATTTATCTCACAATACTCCTACAACGTAAGAAATGAGATAACAATGCTAGATTTATGTAATGTCAAACAAAAGAATGGTGAATCTTTCATGGTCTTTTTACAATGATGCAAATGAATGTTGAATAGATATCCAAGAGATATACCCGATCAAGAGAAAATGGACATATTCATTGACAACCTTATCAGTGAAATGAGTCACTGTCTTAAAATGCAATGTCCTCCTTCTTTTTCTAAGATGATTGAAAATAGTCTAAAGTAGAAGATGCAATGGTAAAGAAAGGAGAGTTAAAATTTTACAACAATTCCTACAACAATAACAATCGCAACAACAACAACAATAACAATGACAAACCTAAATTTTGGTCAAAGAATAGGAATGTTACCAATGGAGGAAATGATGACAGCAATGCTACCAAAAAACAACCAATATTCAACTTATCAAGTCAAGTACCAAACAACAACAATCAAGAACATAGTAAATCCAAGTCTTTCTTCTCCAATCCTCATAGGAAATTCACAAACATTGGGGAACCCTTGAAGTCAGCTTTGGAAACTCTTCTTGCAAATAAATTGATTACTTTACCAGAAGCAATAAATTATGAACCTCAATTCAAACCTAATTGGTGGAATGACAATTATTTTTTCAATTACCATCGAAAAAAGGACACCAAACCAATGATTGTCAAAGGTTGAATCAACTTATTCAAGATTTAATCGATAATAGAACTATTACAGTGGATGGTCATAAGATGAATGAATCACATCTAGCATTCAAAACTCCACTTCCAAATTAGGGAAAGGGTGAACAATCTAAATAAAAAGATGACAAAGAAAAATCTAAAGTAAAGTACACTTATACATATGATGATGTGGTAAATATCATCATCATTAAAGATAACACACCTTCATAACCAATCAACGTCATTACAAGAAGCAAAGCGAAGGTTACATTTTTGGGTATAACAAATGAATCAACATCCACTTCAAGACAATACAACTTAGTGGAACAATTGCAAAAGATACTCACTCAAATATCAATTTTGAAGCTCTTAAAAGTTTCACCTATGCATAAAGAAATATTGGAGAAAGCTCTAACAAAAACAACATTTTCAAAAGACCTAGATGTGGATCAATTATAAAACATGGTTGGACACCTCATAGCCCCTTATTTCTTATCCTTTTCTTAAAATGACAACACATCCTTGAGACACCCTCACAATTCTCCCTTACATGTTGAAGTCACCATTCATAAAACTCGTGTCAAACACATACTCATAGATGGTGGAGTTGGCTTAAACATTCATGCATTAAGTTTAATAAATGCTCTGGGATATTAAAAAAATGCAATAGATACAAAGAAGAAAATAACTATCAAGGTGTATGATGAGGAAGAACGCTCTTCTAAAGGGATTGTGGTGTTACCAATCAAAATAGGACATGTGAAAAGAGATACATTGTGCTAAGTTCTAGACTTGATTTTATCTTATAATATTCTTCTAGGAAGACCATGGATTCATAACATGCAAGTGGTTCCTTCTACATACCATCAGTATGTTAAGTTTCCTTATAATGAACAAGAAGTCACTATAGTCACAAACTCCAGTCAATATTGCAATAATCTGAAACTTGCACAAGATGCAAGAGTTCCACATAATAGAGAATCAGTCCATCCTACCAAAGAAATTCAAGAAAAGTTATGGGAAAATTTTGAGAAAAAGCTTAAATTAAATGATGAAGGAATGGGAAGGTATTCTTTGCATAGCTTGCCACTTTCACCTAAATCATATGGAAAGCCTACAAATGTTCAACCACGGATCTTAGAGAAATCAATTGAAATGTTTGATGGAGCATTTGTTATAGCTGGAACACTTGTAGAAGAAACTAAAAATAAAGACATTCTTAGTTGGTTGTGCAGAGATGAAAATGAAACTATAGCAACAATTGCATAAGTTAATATTCCCATAGAACAATATGGAAATGGTTATAAGATTATACAAAAAATGGGATATGAAGGAAAATGACCAATTGGTAAGCAACAAGAAGGTATTTTAGAACGTATTTGTCCTCACACACAATATAAAGAAGACAAATCAGGACTTGGATATCCCAAATCAAAGCAAAAACAACATAATTATCAAATCCAAGGTGGAGAAAGAAAACAATCGCTAAAGAAAAACCATGGCAAGAAAGGCTACACCAAGCAGTATAAATAGTAGCTAACAAACATAAACAAGAAGAATATGAGAAACAATAGGAAGAACTTGCAATCAAAAGATAAGAAGAATCTTGCAAACAAGTTCAAGGAATACAAACAAGCCTGGAACCTAGTCAAGATATTCCAAAAGCAATGAAAGAATAGATGGCCAAAATTAGAGAACTTTTCTCACCATATAACATTCTTGTTAGATATAGTGGTGTGATTCTAGACAATGGTTCAGAGACAGATTCAAACAAATATGAATGGGGTCCAAATCTATCATCTGATGTATCAAGTGAAGAAAATGATGAAGAACAAGTATCTATTACAAATGAATACTCATCTTTCAAAAAACAAAGAATAGAGTTGGAAACAAGACAAGAAGAGATCAAAATTCAGAGCAAAGAGGCATATTAAAGACAACAAAAGAAAGAGGATGAAAAAGAACAAGAAGTAACACCACATGAAACACAAGTAGTTATTGACCAATCATCAGAGAATCAACAAAATATTAGATCTACATTAAATGTTGAGCCAACAATATTAAGGTATGGAAGAACCGTGAAAGAATTAATAAATAGTTTAGCAGGATTAACTATTAGTCCAGAAGAAACTGAGTTCGAGAGAAGATAGAAGATAGAAAAAGAATCCTCTATGTCATGTGCACAAGTATTCCAACTTCAAGATACAAATGAATTTATTGAAATTGATCAAGAGCGAACCTGTAGTATTAAAGATGTATGTGTTGATATAATCCATTTGTTTAAAGGACAAATGTCAAATGATGAGTCACTTGATTGTGAATCACAAAATACCAATCCTTATTTCATTAGAGCTGATTGGAGAGCACTTGGGAGAGATTATCCTCAAGAGAATTCTATCTATGAAATTAGCTAATCTAAACCAAATTATGGCTATACGTCATGAAACTTGAAACACCCAACAATGATGATGACTATGACTTACCCCTGCTTCATCTAGAACCGATTGATTGGGATAACTTAGAAAAATCTGAATTGGATGTATTTTTCAATGATCATGATTTAGCCATATATCTTAATGTTGTAGAACCAATAACACCTGAGATATCTTCCACCATGGAATCAAGTAACACTTCTTGCATTCAGGAGAATGCCAAACTTACCAGTCACAAAATTGAAATAAAACAAGGAAAAAGACCTAGTGCTGAAAACCATTTCATGGGAACACTAGATCAATCAAGAGGAAAAATAAAGGACGTATCTGATGGTGAAAACCTCCTTGAGGCTTTAGAAGATGGAAATTTTGACATCCTCCTTTCATATTTTGAGGAGAGATCTTCTATTTTAATAGAGCCAATGAAAGCAATAAATATGTGTACATCAAAGGACCCCAAAGTCCATCATCCTATTGCATCATTATTAGATGAAGAGAGGAAAGATTAAATAGAATTATTCAAACAAAGATAGATAAATTTTGCTTGGTCCTATGCAGACATGCTAGGACTTGATCCGGATCTTATCATGCCTCATCTCAATGTGGATCCAAAAGCAAAACCAGCTAAACAAAAGCTAAGGAAGATGCATCCACACATCACTCTCCTTGTAAAAGAAGAGCTAAAGAAACTATTGGATGTGGGTTTCATAAGACTTGTTGCCTATCCAAAACAGGTCTCAAGCATTGTGCCAGTGTCAAAGCCAGGTAAAAGCATAAGAGTCTGCATCAATTTCAAATATTTGAACAAGGCATGTCCTAAAGATGATTTCCCATTTCCCAATATTGATATAATTGTAGACTTATCAATAGGTCATGAGATGTTTTCATTAATGGATGGATTCTCGGGGTACAATCAAATAAAAATTTCACTTGAAGATCAAGAAAAGACAATATTGACTTGTGCATGGGTACTTGTTGCTAGAATTTTGTGCCATTTGGGCTTAAGAATACATGAGCAACTTATTAGAGAGCTATGAAAACAATTTTCCTTGATATAATGCTTACATTTATGGAAGATTATGTAGATGACATACTTGCAAAAACTCATACAAGGAAAGAACATTTGAACATCATGGGCAAGATCTTTGACAGGCTTGAACAATATTAATTAAGATTGAAGAAATGTGCATTTGGAGTAACCTCTGGAAAACTTCTTAGGTACATTATATTAGCTCGTGGAATTGAAGTAGATCCAGAAAAATGTCAAAGCTATCATGGAAATGGAGTTACCCAAGAACATAAGTCAATTTCATTCTCTACAAGGGAGATTGGAATCAATCAGAAGATGTGTCTCTGAATTAGCAAATATATGTCATCAATTCACTCATCTTTTACACAAGAATGTTCCATTCAAATAGGATTAGAAGTGTGAAGAAGATTTTATGCAAACAAAAAATATTTGATGAACCCTCCAGTACTTGTATCACCAATCAAAGGGAAACCATTATTACATTACATCTCAACAACAAATGTTTCACTAGGAGCTCTCTTAGCACAACATGATGAAGAAGGGAAAGAAAGAGAAGTGTACTACATCAGTAGAAAACTTGTAGGTTATGAATTGAACTATACTTCAGTTGAGAAGACATGCCTAGCAGTTGTATTCACAACTCAGAAATTGTGATATTATATGCTGACTCATTCTGTGAAACTGATAGCAAAAATAGATCCACTAAAGTATTTGCTAAGAAAGTCAACTTTGACAGGCAGATTGGAAAAATGGGTTATGGTGCTAAGTGAATTTGACATAGAATATGTTGATTGGAAAGATATTAAAGGATAGGTCATTGTTGATCAATTAGCTGAAGCACCCTTGCAAGATGACACACAGTTGCACATTGAATTTCCTGATGCAGATATTTTGACAATAAGCACAAAATTTTGGGAGCTTTATTTTGATGATTCCTATACACAATACGGATTAGGTGTTGGGATTTTTTTCATCACACCTTAGGGACACACAATTGTAAAATCATATAGACTGTGGTTTCCATGCACAAACAATATTGCAGAATATGAAGCATTGATTATTGGGCTCAAAATGGCTATTGAATGGAACATCAAGGAATTGCATGTTTATGGTGATTCACAGCTTATAATCAACCAAATAAATGATGATTATCAAACTAAGGATGAGTGATTATTGGGCTCAAAATGGCTATTGAATGGAACATAAAGGAATTGCATGTTTATGTTGATTCACAGCTTATAATCAACCAAATAAATGATGATTATCAGACTAAGGATGACAAGCTCATGCCTTACAAATAGGTGGTTGAAAGTTTTAAAGAACATTTTGAAGAAATAACATTTGCTCAAATCCAAAGAAATGAGAACAAAGAAGAAGATGCAATGGCTACAATAGCATCTCTTTTGCAAAATCAAGAAAATCAACAACGTTATGAATTCCTGGTAGAAGATATCTTGAATCCTACCATTGAATCCTAAAATACCCACATGATTTGTCATATATCTAGAACTGATCAATCCTTATACATCCAAACTTATCAATACCTAAAGGATAATATCCTTTCTCCTAACCTATCCTACAATCAGAGAAGAAATTTTATCCTTCAGTCATCCCGCTATACTATCATTGTTGATACCTTATATAGACGAGGTCTAGATAGCACTTTACTGAGATGTCTTGAACAAGAAGAATCTGAGAAAGTTCTTAACAAAGTCCATGTAGGTATTTGTGGCACGCACTCAAGTGGTTTAACACTGGATAAGAAACTTATTCTCTTGGGTTACTATTGGCCTACCATGGAGAGAGATTCATTTACATATGCTAAGAGATGTAAACAATGTCAGAGTCATGGGAATCTCGTCCACGCACCAGCACAAGAACTGCATCCTATGGTAGGTTCATGGCCATTCTCCCAATGGGGTCTTGACTTGGTAGGTAAGATAAACCCTTCATCTTCTAATGGACATAAGTTCATTATGACTGCTACAGAGTATTTCACTAAATGGATTGAAGCAGTGCCTTTGACAAAAGTGACAAGAAAACAAATATCATCATTCATCCTAAATTATATAATCTGTCGTTATGGAGTCCCTATGACTATTATCGGTTATAATGGAAGACCATTTAAGAATCAAGATGTGAAGGAACTATGTGAGCAATTTCATATTTAGCATAGGTTTTCTTCACCATATTATCCACAAGGAAACAGTCAAGCTGAGGCATAAAATAAAACAATCTTGAAGATCATGAAGAAAACAGTTAATGAAGCTGGTAAAGACTAACATATTCAGCTAAATCCTACTCTTTGGGTATATCAAACCACCATTCACACACCAATGGGGGCAACCCCATATTGCTTAGTCTATAGATTAGAATCTATATTACTAGTAGAAGTAGATATACCTTCTCTACGAGTGTCCTTGAAAGGTCTTATACCAGAAGAAGAACAATGAGTCTCTAGACTTCAATAACTTGAGTTGATTCAAGATCGTTACCAAAATGCTACCAATCATTTAAAGACATATCAACAGAGAATGAAGAGAAGTTATAATCACAAAGTTAAGCCACACATTTTTTAGATTGGAGATCTAGTTCTAAGGGAGAATCCAAGGAATCAATAAGACCAAGAAAGGAAGGGAAAATTTGAACAAAATTGTTTAGGTCCTTTTGTTATAGTAGCAGCATATGGCTTAGGAGCATACAAGTTATATACACTTGAGGGTGGTTGGTTTGATCAGCCTATCAATTCTATTCATCTTAAGAAGTTCTATGCTTGAGATATAAAGTCCTGAAAAAAATCAGTAAAAAAAGCATATAAAGTCCTGAAGAAATCAGTAAAAATAAAAAAAGCAGAAAATCCCTAAAAATCATAAAACAACGAAAATAGAAGAATCAAAAAAAATCAAATATGGAAAAAATACAAGAAATTTAGATAGTGAAAACCTAGTAAACAGATGCTATCTAAAAGTGAGTTCTCCATCTATGAGATCACTTCGCACATCTATCCAACCTATCACATCTATCCATCCTATTTGCATCTATCACTTTCATCTATCCTAGCCTATCCATTTCATCTTTCGCATTCATTGCTATGAACTATTTAGTAGGAAATATGCAGCTTACCAACATTTATCAATCATATTTGCATTATATCCCACCATGGTTTGGATTTTAGATCATCCTTTCATACATCCATAATAAAGTTTTGTTTCCGCTGGGGGAAAAATCTTAATTCCTTTTGCTAAGGTGATCTTTTAAATATTTAAAAATCCAAAACATTTGGAAAACTTAGAAAAACAAAACACCTAGGGTTTTGAAACAGACAACGAGCAACAAATCAATGAAGATCAAGGCATTTTGTAACAACTGAATCGTCAAAACTCTGAAAACAAAGATTTAACTAGTAAGTAATAAGGATTATTAATGATTATTGATCAAGATGATTATATCAGTTAATGACCATGAGAACATGTGAATGACATACAAGATTCAGTGTTTATATCTTGATTTTATTGCTAATCATGTACTCTATGAGACTCAAGGATGTCCATGACTAGAGAAGCTATGATGGGGCATGATTATTTTCTTTCTTTGTTGCCTATGGTTTATCTCATATTAAGGTATGTACTTTTCTAAGGATATGATCAGAAAAAGATCAAGGAGGACATTCCAAGTCATGCATGAAAGGGGATAATCCTTGTCTTTTCTACAAGAAATACTCAAGTCAACTTGATTCATCATATCAAGTTGCTTGTATTAACTTTATATATAAAAATCCATGTAAGAAATACTCAGGTCAACTTGAATTATTATGTCAAGTTGCTTGTATTTTCTTACAACATTTCTAAAAGCTCAATGATGAAATCAAGCACTGTTATAAGACAACATATGAATAATGGAAGTATCATTTTAGTTAGATAATTTTAGATTAGCTCATTATTCATCTGCATTATAAGCATTCATTGTCAGTTGCATTATAAGCATTTCATTCCATTCAGAGATCAACGGTCATAAATTAAGATTGAGTATACTTAGACAAACATAAATAATTTGCATTTGATCATTGTAGGTTCATTCATCTTTAGAATCATTTAAATTATTGTGAGATTTTGCAAGATCAAGAGCTCAATGAAATGTACAAAATAGAGAGACAAAATATATGACAAGAATAAACTGTATTCTCATCAATAGATAGATGATCAAAAGATCAATAGTTGTTCAATACAATGAATATGAGCCTTCATATATAGGTAAGGCTATATGGATATGTGAGCACACAAACATGACATGTGTCTCAATAAGAAACAAGGGTAGGTAGGAAATAGGTGTGGTAGGTAGGAGAAACAATAAAATATTCCACATAAGGTGGATAACCCAGTGAAGGTAGAATTATCACTCCACAATAAGTGGATATGATAAAGTAGTAACAAGATCAACACCATAAAAGGTGGAATTTCTCCTACAAACACAATCCCAATGTGGCACAAACACCCAAGTGTCTCATACCCAAACTACTATGAAATGCATTTCCTAAGTAAACTTAAGTAAGGTGTAATAATATCCATGATGAATAATTATTTAAACCAACACCCCCCTTAAGTGCAAGTTAGGGGAATGCACTTAAGTCTACAATGAAACTAAGCAATGAAAGATGGGTCTCGACTACAAGGCCATGTTAGGTACCCATGTACAAATGCAAATGCATGCAAACCAATGCAATGAAATCTCTCACAAAGGGGGGAAAGAGAGAAAAACCCAATGAGAAAAAACCCTCCCCCCAAAAATGAGATGAATGCTATTCAAGAGAACTCTAATAGAAGAATGTGAAGGACAAAACCCCATGTGAGGAAAAAGTCCCCCCATATGAGAGAAGAAGAGAAGCTAGGTAGCCTCCCCTCAATGTAGAATCAACACCAATGATAGAAGCTTGATGATGTATGAAGAAATTGCTCCATGAATGCTAAACAACATTCCTCCCCTTAGGAAGAAACAAAACCAAAGGTGTATCCATGAAGTCTCCCCAATCATGAAGGGAAGATGTATGAAAAAAAACTCATGATGAATGAAGTCTCTAAAAATTGCTCAAATGTCCCCATGTCGATGCTGAAAGATACCCCCTCCAAAGTTGGTAAACTGCTCCACACTACTGAAAAAGGTACTCCAAGATCTAGTGGAGATGAAAGTAGAACATATCCGAAAGATTCACATGTCTCCTCTAAACATAAAGAAACCTCCTCCAACTATTGTTCATAAGAATCCATAATCATATCAACCTCGAAAGAATGATCATATAGAGAATGAACAAGAGGGTCAGAGTGTTCCCTCTCAATAATCGAAGAAGGATCATCTTCATAAAAGAGAAGATGAATATCATCAATGATGTCTCCCAAATTTGAAAAGAAGGGCTCCACAAACAAACCTACAATGTTTGTCATGTAGTCATCCCATGAACCTGAAGCTGGAAGACAATGAATATCCTATTGCACTGAATCACATGAAGGCAAAATTATCACACTATCTACATCATCGGGTGCAATAGGTGATGTGATATCAATAGGAGGAGATGAAACACAAGGCTCAAAAATGGGGTCACATGTGAGAATCCCCATGTTCAAGTACCCAAAGTTCTCCTCAAAATTTGAACCATCACAAGAAGTGTGATCATCATGTGCAAAATCATCATATGTGAAATAATCATCATCAACAAAATCTGAAAAGGAATATAACTGAGATTCATGATCAACCACCCCAGTCACAATGATAGTTGTAGTCTCCAATTCTCTAATGAAAAATAACTCAGGTGTGAACTCCACAATTCTCTTAGTTGCCCAATGTGTGATTTGATAAATGGAAAAGAGATTGTTTGTCAAGTGGGGTACACACAACACATCATTGAAAGAGTTATCCCCAATGGAAATAGATCCTTTCCTAATAACATCCATGTATGTATGATTTCCCATCAAAATATTTAGCATGGTGCAAGGCTCAAATGTAGAGAACATAGACTATGAAGCTGCCATATCATGAGAAGCCCCTGAATCTAGAATCCATCTCCTTGAATCATGACTTGTAGTAGTACAAGGAGATTTTCCTTTTCTTATCCCAAAAGAGTGAGTCTTTCCACTTGTAGAAGCCATGAATCCTTTCCATTTTCATTTTGAATGAGAGGAAGTAGAAGTTGATGAATCCTCCTTGTAGGAATTAGAAAAATCAATGTAGTGTTTTTTGAAGATGTGTGTGAGCTCATTAATCTTCTTAGAATGGAAACAATGCTCCTCATGACCAACCATTTTACAATAGGCACAAGTAGGTCTCTCCCTCTTTGGTTAATTTTCCCTCTTGAAAGAGGATGAATCTCCTTGTTGTGGAGAAGGTGTGATGTAGAGAGTCTTGTAGCTTGGTTCAATACACCTTCTTGAGTGACTTGTCCTACTCAACCCTTCAACTACTCAAGTCCATCCAATGGAACTTAGTAGGGGTTATTCTAATGATACCTCCAAAGTATGAACCTCTTTGTCTTTACTCCTAGGTATACCCAATGGTTTTGGACAATCAACTCCACCTCTTGAGGTTGCCACCTCAGTCACACACACTCCACTCCAGGTTTCCAACCACTTCTGCAAGGATATTAACACACAACCACTTCCTATGGGTTCCCAATACATCTACCAGGTGTCTTTGAATTATTTTGAGGCTTTAGGCTTACAAAATCCATTGCTTTAGCTTCCTAACCTTTCTAGGTCCCTACCGGGCTCAAAATAGGCTTAATTGCATTAGACCTCCCTTGGCAGTTTTAGGGTCTTAGTTTGTAAAATTCCCAAACAAGGCTATAAATAAATCATGGATTAAAGTACCCTTTTAGAAGTTACATACAATACTAGAAAATTGCATTTGGGTTATCCGTACAAGTGGGTTTTCCAATGCTGCACTATTTTGAAGGGTTTAGGCCTCACCGGGTGACTTGGCAAGATGGGTCTAAAACTCTTCACTGGTCAAATATTCTGCTCCAAACAATGTAGGAATATTCAAGGTCACTTAGAGGGATTTCCATTAATGTGACACTTGGTCCTGCACCAATCCCCATGTTCTCATAAATCTCACTTTTCTTGTTGTCCTAACTCACCTACTCCTAGCGGTGAGCCTAGGGCTTCATTGTTTCTCCTCCACAAGGCCCTGAAAAACCACAAATCCTATCCTAAAGCTATGTACAGACCCTAACCTATCATTCTTATTGATTTCAATAGGTGCCATCAAAGAATGCCTAGGTTAGAGCCATTTTCTTGCTCTTAAACCCTACTTGCAAGGGTTTTGCACCTAGTTGCAAACAATGGAAGAAATCTCTACAACCTAGGACAATATATTCTGAAATCAACCTTAATGAAGAAAAATACAATGAAAACTCAATAATTTCAATGAGTTTACACCATCTAGTCCATACTGGACCGTACAAGCAATGAAAACAAGTGAAAAACTATCAAAAACTAGTGGAAACAAGTTTTCTTCACAATCCAAAAACTTGCTCTTGCATTTCCAATCCTCCAAACCATACAATGAAGTGAATTTTGACTTGTATACTCTCATTTTAGTTGGTTCAACCAACATTTAATGCCTATATTAAAAAATGCAACTTTTACAAGAAATTGCAAAATGTTGCTCAACAACTTTTTACATCCTTTTGGTTCCAAGATGCAACTTTGCATTCTAATGCATTTTAGAACTCTTGAAGGTCCTAAAACACCCTATAAGACCTAAAAACAACATAATTGACCCCTAATACATGAATAAATTCATCTTAAGTACTTTACCTGTGAACTACCTAAGCATCTCACTTCTCAGGCTGACAACATCCTGAACACAAATGACTCAAACCAAAACTTGGACAACTTAACCATGGCTCTATTGAGTCCCAAATGGTTGGTCCATTATTACATCACAAAGATAACACACAAACTTTAAAGAAAACCAAAAAATTCAACTTGGAGTGCTAGGTGCCCTGCACCATACTCCCTTGGGTCAAAGAACTCAAGTCCCTTGAGTTAAAAGGTCTGCAATCACCACTCTATGCTGAAGTATATCTGCCTCTGACATTCACATGGCATCTGAATCAGGTAACCCTTCACACTTGACAAGATAGTGCTTGTATACTCCTTTCCTTTTCTTCTTTACTATCTTGGTATCCAAGATACTCTCCCACTTAACCGGTTGACTAGGTGGAAAATCCTTTATCCAATCTTCATGAGCCGATGATGGCATGTCCATCTAATTTGTTGGTGACTCTCCCTTGTATGGATAAAGATCACATATATTAAAAATAGGAGATAACCCCAAGGTAAGAGGAAGTTCAACCTCATATGCATTCTTCCCATACTTGTGCACCACCTTGAGAGGTCCAATTTTCTTCATCATGAGCTTGATAGGCTGCCCTTTTGGAAGTCTCTCCTTCCTAAGGTATGATAGCACTAAGTATCCCACTTTAAATTTTAATTTCCTCCTTGTTTTATCAGCTTGAACCTTATACTGTTCAATTTTTTGTTGTAAGGACTGCCTTACCTTATCATGCACCTCTTTAATACCTTTTGCAAAGTTCTCCCCTTGTGCACTCTTGGGTGCCATTGAAATGAGATCTCTACCCCTAGGATGGAATACATACACTATCTCAAAAGGACTTTTACCTATGCTATGGTTTACTGAGTCATTATATGCATATTCTTCTTGTCCAAGTACTAGATCCCAAGTTAGCCCTTGTTGTTTTGTAAGACATCTTAGCAAGTTACCCAATGACTGGTTGACTACCTTTGTCTAACCATCTGATTGAGGATGATAGGAAGATGAAAAATATAACTTGGTGCCCAACTTCCTCCAAATATTTCTCCAAAAGTGGCTCAAAAACTTCACATTTCTATCACTAATAATGCTGATTGGAAGACCATGAATTCTGACTATCTCCTTGGAGAAGAGGCCTACAATATAGGTGGATTGGTTCTCTTGCAAGGTATGAATGTGTCATTTTTCTGAACCTATCTACCACCACATACACACTATCAAATCCTCTTAGGGTCCTAGGCAATCCTAACACAAAATCCATGCTAAAACATTCCCAAGGCCTTTGAGGTATGACCAAGGGTTGATATAGACCTACATTACTTGAGGTTCCTTTTTCTCTTTGGCAAATGGTACATTGTTCTACAAACCTTCTCAGTTCTAATTGCAACTTGGGCCAATAATAAAACCTACCAACCTACTCCAAAGTCTTATCAATGCCAAAATGACCTCCTAGACCTCCTTGATGCTTCTCTTGGATAATATTTTGCCTCATAGAACATTGATGTATGTGAATAAGATGGCCTTTGAACAAGAAACCCTCTTGTATCAAGTATTCTAAATAAGAGACATGTGAGGTGTTAGAAAAATCAGAACAAACATTATATATCTCTACAAAATCCTTATCATCCTTATAGAGGTCTTTTAACTCACTCAAACCCACACTTTGCAATTGTATCTCCTCAATAGTCAGGACTCTCCTACTTAGTGCATCAACTACTATGTTGGCTATCCCTTTCTTGTGTTTTATAGTGAATGCATAGGATTGTAAGTAATCAACCCACTTTAGGTGTCTTTGCTTCAACTTCTCTTGCCCATTGAGTAAACTAAGGGTGTGGTTGTCAGTGAAGACTACAAATTCTTTGGGCAGCAAGTAATGACGCCACTTTTTGAGCTCTTGAACCATTGCATACAACTCCAAGTCATATGTTGAGTACCTTTTCTTAGTTTCATTTAACTATTCTAAGAAGAAAGCTATAGGATGTCCATCTTGGCTTAAAACTTCCCCTATCACCCTTTGGCTTGCATCACATTCTACTGTAAACAACTGATTGAAATCAGGCAATCTAAGGGCTGACAACTTTTCTATCTTGGTTTTCAATATTTCAAACCCCTTATTGGCTTCCTCTGTCCACTTAAAGTGACACTTAATCCCTCCTTTAATGGTATTGAGAATAGGAGCACAAACATGTCTAAAGTTTCTAACAAACTTCCTATAAAAATATGTGATTCCACTTATGCCCCTAGGGATAGGCCAATTAAGTATTGCTTCTACTTTTTTTGGATCCATCTTTAAACATCTATGTGAGATAACAAAACCAAGGTATACAAGCTCTATTTGAAAAAACTCACATTTTTCAAGGTTAATCTTGATTTGAGACTCCTTCAACTTCTTCAAGTTCATCTCCATATGCTTGAGGTGTTCCTCCTTGGACCTTCTGAAGATCAAAATGTCATCAAGATACATAATAAAAAATCTACCAATAAACTCAACTAAAACTTCATTCATGAGCCTTTGGAAGGTACTAGGTGCATTGGTGAGGCCAAATGGAATCACCAAACACTCATAGAGGCCTACATTGGTTCTAAAGGTTGTCTTCCATTCATCTTCGGGTCTAATTCTAATATGATGATAACCAAACTTCAAGTCCAACTTTGTGAAGTATCTTGCACCTCCTAGATTTTCCAATAGGTCCTCAATCCTTGGCATGGGAAACTGATACCTTATAGTAATCTTATTTTTTGCTCTAGAGTCCATACATATTCTCCATTTGCTTCCCTTTTTAGGCACTAGCATAGTAGGAATAAAACATGGACTCAAACTCTTCTTGATAAACCCTTTGTCCAAGAGTTCTTGCACTTGTTTGGTGATCTCTTCATTTTGACTAGGTGTCATTTTATAGGCAGCTTTGTTTAGCAGATTGGCCCCTGGTATTAAGTCTATTTGATGATTCACATCTCTCATTGGAGGCAAAGAATCAGGTATGTCATCGCCTATCACTTCTAGATATTGTTTGAGTAAACCTTACACCTCTTGAGGCACTTCACTCATTGGATCTGCTTTAGCTTCATCTCTAGGCTTCAACACTATATCATGGCCTTGATGACCTTCTTGTTTCAACACTTTGAGAAACTCTTTACCTCTCATTAGCATCACACTTGAGCCTAGTTTCTTTTCTTCTTTTGGATTAGGTAGTGGATCCATTTGGTACTTCTTCCCATTCTTAGTGATAAGATAGTTTTTCTTTTCTCCATCATGAGTAGCTCTCACATCATATTGCCATGGACGGCCCAAGAACAAATGACAAGCATCCATAGGAAATATGTCACATAGTAATTTGTCCTTATACTCACAAATTTCAAAATCCACCCATGCTTGTTCATCAACCAAGACATGTTTACCCCGGTTGAGAAATGATACCTTATAAGAAGTGAGATGAGGTAATCTTTTCAGTTTGAGTTTGTCCACCATTTCAACTGAGACAATATTCTTAGTGGAATCTGAATCTACAAACACCTTACAAATCTTTCCATGTGACCTACAAGTGGTCCTAAACAAAATTTTCCTCTGTGGTGGCTCTTGAGCTTGGGGTATGTTAAGCATTGTTCTCCTCATAATCAAGTTTTCTCCATATGTCACCGGCCTTGCTTTTCTGATTGAGAAGTTACACTCTAAGTGTCCTCCTCTTGCAACAATTGAGTTCTTCTTTCCCCCATGTATGAGCTTGTGGAGCTTGAGGCTTTTCCTAGGCACTTACTCAGGGTATGCCCAACTTGATTGCAATGATAACACCTACCAGTGAAGATTGTGTTTCCTCTTCCTGAGTTTCCAAACCTTCCCCTAAAATTTCTCCTTCCTCTATATGATCCTCTAAATTCTCCTCTCTGAGAGTCCCCATTGCCTTCTTGGCCTTGCTACTCTTCATTTCTTGGTGATTTCTGCCCTCTACCAAAGATTCCTCTACCTCCCCTATGTTTTTTATTTTGTTCACTCCTCCTTTTGATCTTCTCTTCTGCCCTTAGGGCCAACTGAAAACACTTATGGAAAGTGTCTAGTGTGAGGATACTTATCTCATCTTGTATGTTCTATCTAAGGCCATTCATGTACCTAGCGAACTTCTCCACTTCATTCTCATGCTTCCTAGCCCTCAAACTAAGTTTGTGGAATTTCTCAATGTATGCATTGACATCTAACTCCAATTGTTTCAGATTTTGTGGTCTCTTATGGATTTTAACTTCATAATCTCCTAGAAGGAATTGTGCCTTAAGTTTGATCTTCATACGCTCCCATGAAGTTATCTTCTTCTTTCCTTCTTGTATCCTTTCTTCCTGCATCATATTCCACCAAACTAGTGCTGATCCTCTCTATCTTTATCTGTCCACATTGACTCTTTTCTCTTCTGCTACCTCTTTGTGATCAAAGTGATTATTGAGAGCCTCTATCCAATCTAACAACTCTTCTCCATTGAGGTTTCCTCCATAGGTGGGTAATTGATCCAAGTTGTCTTTAGAAATAGATTTGACTGCATCTAAGAATAGCTTTTGGTCTTGAGGCATGGCTACTACTATTGGTTCCTCTCCATCTTCCACTTCTTCATCAGTCTCATCCCCCCATTTAGTCTTAGCCTTTTGTTTCTCCTTCTTAACCTCTCTGGTTCATCTTATTCCTTTTGCATCCTTCAATCCTTCTACCATCTCTGCCACCAAGTGTCAGATGACTTCTAGAGTCATTTCCTTTGGAGACATTGAAATTTATTCTAATTCTTCACAATCTAACATACACCAAATCTTTAAAATAATGACTCTCTGATGCAGAGAGTCTTGGAGCTTGGTTCAATACACCTTGAGTGACTTATCCTACTCAACCCTTCAACTACTCAAGTCCATCCAATGGCACTTAGTAGGGGTTATGCTAATGAGACTTCCAAGGTCTGAACCTCTTTGGATTACCTCCTAGGTATAGCCAATGGTTTTGGACAATCAACTCCACCTCTTGAGGTTGCCACCTCAATCACACACACTCCACTCTAGGGCTCCAACCACTCCTGCAAGGATCTTAACACACAACCACTTCCTATGTGTTCCCAATGCATCTACCAGGTGTCTTTGAAGTATTTTGAGGCTTTAGGCTCACAAAACCCATCGCTTTAGCTTCCTAACCTTTCTAGGTCCCTATCGGGCTCAAAATAGTCCTAATTGCATTAGTCCTCCCTTGGCAGTTTTAGGGTCTTAGTTTGTAAAAGTCCCAAACAAGGCTAGAAATAGATCATGGATTAGAGTACCCTTTTGGAAGTTACAGACAATACTGGAAAATTGCATCTGGGTTATCTGTCTAAGTGAGATTTCCAATGCTGCACTATTTTGAAGAGTTTAGGCCTCACTGGGTGACTTGACAAGATGGGTCTAAAACTATTCAACAATCAAATATCTTGCTCCAAAAAATGTATGAATCTTCAAGGGAAGTCAAAGGGCTTTCCATTCATGTGACACTTGGTCCTGCACCAATCCCCATGTGCTCATAAATCTCACTTTTCTTGCTGTCCTAACTCACCTACTCCCAGTGGTGAGCCTAGGGCTTCATTGTTTCTCCTCCACAAGGACCCACAAAACTACAAATCCTATCCTAAAGATACATATATGCCCTAACCTATAATTCTTAGTTAGATCCATCAAAGAATGCCTAGGTTAGAGCCATTTTATTTCTCTTAAACCCTACTTGCAAGGGTTTTGCACCTAGTTGCAAAGAATGGAATAAATCTCTGCAACCTAGGACAATCAAACTTGTAGATCAACCTTAATGAAGACAAATATAATGAACACTCAATAATTTCAATGATTTTACACCCTATGGTCTGTATTGGACTGTACAAGCAATGAAAACAAGTGAAAAACTGTCAAAAACCGGTGGAAACAAGTTTGCTTCACAATCCAAAAAACTTGCTCTTGCATTTCCAATCCTCCAACCCATACAATGAAGTGAATTTTGGATTTTATGCTCTTTTTTCAGTTAGTTCAACCAACATTTAACGCCTATAACCAAAAATACAACTTTTGCAAGAAATTGCAAAATGTTGCTCAACAACGTTTTACATCTTTTTGGCTCCAAGATGAAACTTTGCATTCTAATGCATTTTAGAACTCCTGAAGGTCGCCAAACACCCTGGAAGACCTAAACACAACACAATTGACCCCTAATACATGAATACATTCATCTGGAGTACATTACCTATGAACTACCTAAGCATCTCACTTCTCAGGCTGACAACATCTTGAACATAATGACTCAAACCAAAACTTGGACAACTCAACCATGGCTCTACTGAGTCCCAAATGGTTGGTACATTATTAAATCACAAAGATAAAACACAAACTTGAAAGAAAACAAAAACTTTCAACTTGGAGTGTTAGGTGCCCTACACCAAGGTGATTCTTTGTGCTTAGGCTTTGATTGCCATTTCTTCTTGTTTGAGTTGTCCTTTCCTTGATTTCCTTTGTTCCCTTAATTTGCCACTAATGATTGAGACTTACAAGCCTTAAGAATGCCCATGGTTATCAACTTAGTTTGTTCCATCATCAACATTTTAGTGAAAGCATCAAATGTAGGTATTATATAGCTTAAACCCATTGTCATCCTTTGGGTTTCAAAACTAGAAACAAATGTTGCATATTCTTGTGGAAGCTTGCCCATCAAATTGAAGATCAATTAAGTATCCTTCTTATCAATTCCACAATCCTTGAGTTGTGCCCTCAACTCTTTTTCCTTAGTGACATAATCTAACATGGTGAGATCACTATCAATCTAATATCCCCTAATCTCATCAACTTGACCATACAAGTTTTGAAACTTTTGCCAAGCATCCTTGATTAGATTACCTTTCTCAATATGAAAAATGAAAAATGAGATCCTTGATTAGATTACCTTTCTCAATATGAAAAATGAGATCCTTTGATACATACTTTCTTAAGGTACCAATTTCCATGATATTTTTAGTGAACCAATCCAAGTGACCAATAGGATCAACCTTAGGATCGGCGAGAGCAACAATAGTTCCATCAATGTAATGTGTTAGTCATTTTTCCATAAGTTTACTCCATGCATCAATTTTCCAAGTATCATAATTATGAGGAGTTAAGAGAGGAGACTTAGAAGAACCCATAGCAACAAAAAGGAAGGAACATAAGAGCACAAAAGAACAAGAGACACCCCCCAAATTCAATCAATCAAAGTACCCCCCCTAAAATGATGATTTTGGCATTTTATAGGTAGTGCATGTACAATAGGCCAATTGCAAAAAATGGCAAGGTGGACTTCTGATTTTGTTTTACAAATGCCCCAATAGGCTGAGAACTACTAAGCAAAAGACCAACAAGATAGATCTATGCAATACAAGTGCCAAATTGGCCAAAAAAGACCATATGTTGAAAGTACAATTTTTACCCAAAATTGCCACAAATAGATAGCATATTATGAGTAGAAAAAAAATAATACACTTTAAAAAAATGACACCTGAAAAGGAGTTCATATGAGCCCAAATGAAGTCCCAGAAGTTGCAGAAATGGGGATTGGACAAGTATAGTCACCAAAAAATGAGATTTCAAAAAAATTTGTCCATCAAAATCAAAAAATAATGCCACCACAAGAAATTACATGAAGTTCTAGCCCATTTCAAAAAACATTGCACCAAAAAAGGAGCAAAAATGAGCAAGATATGGCCATTTGAAGTTGAATTGCAAAATCAAAAATCTCAATGGAGGGGGCCTGTAATTTTTTTTAAATGATAACGTCAGAAAACTGCGAGCCTAAATTTGATGACTATATGGCTGTCACCAAAAATTCACATCCCTTCTTGTGTGGCGTCCGTACTGTACGGATAGATGATGTGTTTTTTTGAATGGGCAAGTGATGGCAGGTGACGTGGCATGATCCATGTGGCAGAGGGCCCCAATAGGTGATGTGGTTGGTGGGCTATTGTTGATTGGTCGCCAAGGGTTGTCAGAGCCAGAGCTGCAACGGGGGGTCACTGGGGCCGGAGCGCGAGAGGCGAGGCCGGTGGGTGGCAAGGTCGGTGTCAATGGGAGGGAGCCCAGTGCCGGCAAGAGGTCGATGATCGGGAGCTGGGAGACTAGAGGGCCAGCAGGAGTAGTTGCTGAGGGGGCTGAAATTTGAGGGAGTCAACAAGGAAAATGCCGACAGAGATCACCGAGGGAGCCGGAAGACCAAGGGTCGGCAGGGAGGTCAATGGTGAGCGGTGCCCAGGGCCACCGGAAAGGGAGCATCGACAACAATGATGATCTACAGATAAAGAAGAACAAGGTACAGTGGGGGGTGTGATAAATACTAAGAGGGGGGGGTATACCAAAATTTACTAGACTTAAACACTTAAACAGTCTAGTAGTAAATTGGTAAAACAGTTTAACAAACAAACCGGTTAGCACACATGCAAACCAAATAGAAAATAAGGCATTCACCCACAGAAGCAATAACACCATAACACAAAATATTTGACATAGAAACCCAAATGGGAAAAACCACAGTGAGATGAAACTCACAAGTTACTATCTACAGAATAGAAACCAGACCAGTTAAGGTCATACAATGTTCTTTACCAGAATAGATCCTGTTAGGAATCTCAATCTTTGTTAGGAGATAAGTCCAATTAAAGACTACCTTGTGAGAGGAGTTAAGATCCACAGATGTGAACCACCTTGTTAGAGGATTTACAAAGGCTTTGTCAATCCTACTCGGTTAAGGGTCTTCAGTCTTGTTGAAGATGTAAGTAATCAACAAGTGAGTGATCTAGATACTAGCACAGTATGCTTGGTTAGATCCATGAAAGCTCATTGTTAATGCATTTTGCATTACTTCAGTCTTCAGACACTTAACACTCTGTTACTTCACACAGACTTCCTCTTCACTCCTATGATCACTCATACAAAACTCATGCAATATTAAAAACCTTAACACCTAAAACCCTAGACATGATGTCCTTAAAAAGGAAACTGATTTCATGTCGGTCCAATAGGATTACATTGCAAGTTCCTAGGTTCAGTGCATCTAGACATATTTGGTAACATGACACAAAAGCACCGCCAGAGTGTCAACACCACCAAACAATCAATGGATGGAAACTCATCACAAAATATCGGTTGGTAACTCATCACAGAGTATTACTAGTTCATACAATACCGGTTTAAGCAAAATACTGATTGCCAGTTTGACAAAATGAAGACTGGGAAATATGAGTTGTGTCACTTCATTCCTTTGTACCACTTGAGATCCTCGAACCGCTTGGGGTCTTCATACCGCTTCAGACCGGTAAACACTTTCTGCAAAACACCAATAGTCTAAAGACTATAATACATCATACCGGTTGGAACCAATACCGGTTGAGCTTTAACTCATACATATAAAAAGTGATCTCATAGAAAGTGTGTGACCATCAATGACAATCACAACATAATCATCAAAAATGCCAACAATCTCCCCCTTTGGCATTAATGGCAACACTTAGGAAAAATTTTGACTTCTAAGTGTTTGTCAACAAAATCATGCCATAAGAAAAATTACTCCCCCTAAGCATATACACTATCCCTTTTGCAAACAATACAATGTATAACTATTTGCTTACAGAGATAGACATGAAGATATACAGAGCATACATCAAAATTTTAAATACCAGAATAATTCTCCCCGTTTGCCAACAATGACAAAGTACAACTGAACAACCCCTATTTTCATTTAAAATAATAAGAGTTTATGACAATAAAGAGTAAAACTTGTCAAAAATTGATTTAAAGTCCTACAAAAATTGCTTCATGGATAAGGACCATGACTCAAGTAGGAAGGTAGCCACCTCTTTCTCTGTCTGCATCTGAGAGACCTGTTCTTCCATGGCATCTATCATGCTCATCTCTTGAGTCATCATTAAGGCATCCGGATTAAGATAGGATTTTTGAAGTATTTGTAGTGTGGGAGTATAACCAATTGAAGTTCCTGCAAATCTCATGTCCAGTTGCTGATCTCTAACTCTATTCTTGTAGACTGGATATGAAACCGGTGAATGGTTTGCCCATAAGCTGTAAAGGAATCATATGGTGGCTTGAAGGTGCTTATATATAACTACAAGTTAGGTTGTAGCTTTTCCTTCTGTACAAGCACATCATCACAGAAGAGATGGGGTTGGCAAATTTTACTAAGTAGTAGATTCCCCTCATCGAGAGCATCCCTTATATATTTTTGAGCTTTTTGCAAATCGGACTAGAGCTCATTTAACTTCTTCGCCAGAGTAGTGTTTAGAGCCTTTTGGTGCTTCTTTTCTACACTGGCTTCAACTACTTCTTCCAGACTTTGCACCTGGTCCTCTACAACTGTGCATAGGAGTTTCAGTTGTGCTAGAGAGGAATCAGTACTATGGAGATTGGTACCGGGTATCAAGCTGGTGAGTGTTTCTACTGCAGTTTGAATAATATCCTCCTCTTTTTTCCTCCTTAGAGTTTATAGTCGCTCTTGGGAAATCTTGATGCTTTGGAGCAGCTCCATTTCATTTGCAGATTGAAGGTCAATGGGACTGGCAATGTTAGTTGGTTTATCTTGACTACCACTTGCCATTAGGGTATCCACCTATGTGTTCTTTGCCGCTGCTTCCTTAGCTTTGGCTTTTTGCTTGTCTTCTTGTGCCTTCCTTTGCTCCTCTTCTTCTTTCTTTCTTTTATCTTCTTCTTGTCTCTTGTCTTCATCTTTCCGCTTCTTCTCTTCTTCATCCTTCTTCTTCTCCTCTTCCTTCTTCCTCTTCTCTTCTTCCTATTTCTTCTCTTCCTCTTTCCGCTTTTCCTCTTCATCTTTCTCCTTCTTTTTGTTCTCTTCCTCTTTCTTTTCTGCTTCTTTCTTCTTCTTATCTTCCTCTTATCTGTTCTTCTCCTCTTTTGTTTTCTTCTCTTCCTCTTTTCTTTTCTCCTCCTTTTTTCTCTTTTCCTCTTCATCTACCTGTTTCTTCTTCTTCACTTCTTGTTGCTTCTTTTCTTCTTCAACTTGCTTTTCCTCTCCTACTTCTTCAGGTGGTGTACCCTGAGTAACATTTTCACTATCTAAGGTGTCAACATCAATGGGGTCCATTTGTTTTGTGACCGGTTCTCCTTCACTATTATACACCTCATCTGGTTTGCTAGTTTCCAGTTCTTGCTCAGCTTTCCTATTGGATTTAGCTACCAGATGCATCTTTAGAGCTGCTTGAGCATGAGTATGTGTATCTTTTATCACTTCATGAACCTTTCCTTCCAGTAATAGAAGTCTTCTTCTTCTCATGAAGAAGAGGCCTTTGTATTTATTCATAAATTCGAAAAGTTCTGAATTTGATACATTAGGAAAATATTGTGAAAATATTTCCTCCCTCATTTATTGTTCCTTTTCTATGGCAATGTGCCATTTATTATCTAAAGAATTGAATAAAGAATTAGGTGCATCAAATCTAATTTCTGATGGCGACCGGTCATAAACACATAAATAATTAATGATTTCCCGCTCAACTTCTTCTTTCTCACTATCGAAAAAATCATCAAAATATTCTTTCAAATCACTAAGCAATTTTCTTATAATATTCTTGATAGTTCTTTGGCAGTGTGTCAAAGGTTTGTAGGAGGAAATATCAATATTTATCGGTGTAGATGTTGTCGGTTCATTGCTAGTAGCCTTTGTCTTCTTCCTCATTTGCCTAGTCCTCTTAGGCTGTTCTTCAAACACCATTTCTTCTAAGTTTGGTGTGCTGCTTTTTGCCTTCCACTTCCTCTCAAATACTTTGGCGGGTTTCACTTCCGGTTTTTTCTTTGCTGGTGACCGCTTGGTCACTTTAGGACTTATTGTAGCAACTGGTACCGATACAAATGTCACTTCCTTTCCCTTCTTTACTGAAGGTTCTTTAATCGATGTCACCCTTTCCAAATAGGTGTCGATTCTCTTCTCCTTAGGGTCAAGAGGTGAGGCAATAAGGGTAGAGGCATACCCATCCAACATATCATACATTACATCATAGCCCATAGGCTCCTCCTCTTCTTGTCTAGGCTCGACAGCCTCCATTATGCATTCATCCACTTTGATGATAAAGAAGATGTCCTCTTCGTATTTCTTGACAATGTCACTGGATATCCTCATCCTTAGGCTCATCTTGCTTATGAACTCATCAAAGTACTTGTTCGAGACTTCAGGGTAACTGGTTCCAACTTCTTGCAGGATTTCTTTGATTTGCTTGGTAACCGGTTGGTTAGTAGACCACTGAATATCTCCAACTCCTAGGAAGTAACCTTGGAAGTAGAAGAATAACCCTACCAGTAGTTGACCAAACTTAAATTTTAATGCATTATCCTATTTGATCAATTTGAGGTTCAACAGAAGTTGTCTTTGCATACAAGTGTACAGATCAAATGATGCATCTTCCTTGATCATCTTGTAAGCGACATTTACCGTTGTAGTAGAGATAGAGTTAATTTTGTTGGCATGGAATGTCTGCTATCCTATTACCATACATGCATATTTGACCAAGTCATCCTTGATGGAATTGATAGCCATTCCATGTGAGTCACTCACTGAACTGGTGAGCTTGGTCATTTTGGTCTTGATGATCTTCCTCAGGGCTGGAACTTCACCGACGTTGCAGAAACCGGTGACGATGTGAATAACTTCCTGTGTTATGTCATGTATTCTCTCAAGATACATTTTATCACCATGAACTCTACTCAAAATGATTCAGATGTGATCATCTGTGAAATCTTCAAGGAAATAAACCACATTGTGAAGCTTCTTCTTCTCCTAGATGCTATACTCCAGTTTGATCTTTTTATCCTTCCCATAGAATAGACCTAGCTGAGAATGGATTGCAAGAGATCCTAGGTCTTCAATTTTGTAGTCAATGTAATAAAAAATGCCTTCCTCGACAATGACACCAATGGGTACTAAGGATAGGGCATTATATTTTGCTTTTCGTTGGATGAAATCTACTGAATCAACAGGTGCACTAGAACTAGAGTATGATGCGGAAGCCATGATAAAACAGAAAAACTTGAGAAATACCTTTTGGAAATCAATAATTTAGGGCTTGCTAATTCCACTTCGCCACACACTACGTCGATTGCTAAGTCACCGCTTTGAGTTATGCCCTTGACTGTCTGATATTAGCTTCTGAATCTTCTTCAGGGTTTCAAAATTTCTTTGAATTGCAACACAAATCACCTTTTCTTCGCTTTGCACTTGAAAAACTTCTTCACTCAAAAAATGATAGTGAGAAATGATTTGAGAGTTCCTTTTAAACATATTCCTCACCTACCATAATAAATGCTCCACCATTAGGGCATAAACCCTAATCTGCCTTTTACCATTTCTGGTCTTCTACCAAATGATAGGTATCACATACCAGTTAAGGTCTTTCACCGGTATAGACAGGGGGTTCGAAACATTTTACCATTTGCTCCCCCTAACCTATTCTGATGCTTAGTTTGTTGGTTCAACAACTTCCACACTAGGTGCAGAAACCAGTTCTTCTTGAATTACTTCTTATGGCTTCTTCTTCCAGGTTTTGTTCATATCTATTTGAATAGTTTCAACATTAATCATTCCTTCTGGAGTGACCAGTATGTCATCTGATATGCTCTTTCTACTTCTCCAGAATCTTGCTAAATGACTCAGTTTGTTGCAATGATAGCAAACCATTCCAGATGCTCTCCAAGGTCCATTATTCATGTTTCCATTCTTCCTTCTGCATGTTGCAGCAGTGTGACCATGACCATGACAAATCCAATAGTTTTCTCTCCATCCAGTTGCTGCTTGATAGCCACTGCTATGTGACTGATGATTATAGGTATTAAACCGGTTTGGGTTTTGGTTCTCAGAGGGTTCAGGAAAAACTCCTTGATTTCTTTGAAGATACCTTCTGGTATTGTGCATGACAAACCTACATTCAAGTGCTCTATGCCCAAACTTGTTGCATGCATAACAATTACCATTGAATCTATTGGATCTAGGCTTATCATTTAGAAAATAAGGAAAATTATTGTAAGCCTTACTTTTGCATACATGAGCAGTGTGTCCTTCCTTGAGATAGTTGAAGCAAATAGGTTTGAACTTTTGCTTACCTTTATCCTTTGATGTCAGTTGTTTCATTGATACTCCATCTTTTGTTCCAGAGGTCTCACCTTTCTCGTAATCAGAGAAACCAAGTCCATTGGTATTCTTTACCGGTTTAGCTAATTCTAGCTTCTGCTCTAGCTTGACAGTGCTTTTATTGAATTTGGCAAGTACTTCCTTTGACTCAGTGAGTTCTTTGGAAATAGTAGCATTGGATTCCTTCAAGGTTGTCTTCTCAGAGATAACCATGTTTAGTTCACCTTGTACTCCTTCTTTTCCATTTTTCTTTCATGAAGACTAGCGGTAAGTGCACTGATCTCTTTCTTCAACTTAGAGATTTCATGATCTTTGTCTTTTACCAGATCTTCAACTTTCCTTTGGTTCTCAAGCTCTTGACACATTCAGATAGTCAGTCCTTCCAACTCTTTTCTCAGGTTGGAATTGGATTCATTCAACTTTTCTACTTCTTGAATTAGGGTTTCCATGTCCACTTCATTAGAAGAACTATTTTCAGATAGCTCCATCAGTTTTTCAGCATGCTCTCTTCTTTTTGCCTGAGAGGCCTTATATTTGATCATAAGTTCATCATAGGCTTGCTCAGACTGAGTGAGTCAATGAGTAAGTTCCCTCATAGTGTGTTCCCCCATATCTCTTTCCAAGTGGTTAGACTTATAGAAAGGCTGGCTCTGATACCAATTGATAAATACTAAGAGGGGGGGTGAATTAGTATACCAAAATTTACTGGACTTAAACACTTAAACATTCTAGTAGTAAACTGGTAAAACATTTTAACAAACAAACTGGTTAATACACATACAAACCAAATAGAAAATAAGGCATTCACCCATAGAAGCAATAACACCATAACACAAGATATTTGACATGGAAACCCAAATGGGAAAAACCACGGTGAAATGAAGCTCACAAGTTACTATCTGCAGAATAGAAACCAGACCGGTTAAGGTCAAACCAATTAAAATCATACAATGTTCTTTACCAGAATAGATCTTGTTAGGAATCTCAATCTCTGTTAGGAGATAAGTCCAATTAAAGACTACCTTGTGAGGTGGTTCACGGATGTGAACCACCTTGTTAGAGGATTTACAAAGGCTTTGCCAAGCCTACCCGGTTAAGGGTCTTAAGTCTTGTCGAAGATGTAAGTAATCAACAAGTGAGTGATCTAGATACTAGCACAATATGCTTGGTTAGATCCATGAAAGCTCATTGTTAATGCATTTTGCATTACTTTAGTCTTTAGACACTTCACACTCTGTTACTTCACACAGACTTCCTCTTCACTCCTATGATCGCTCATACAAAACTCGTGCAATATTAAAAACTTTAACACCTAAAACCCTAGACATGATGTCCTTAAAAAGGAAACTGATTTCATGTTGGTCCAATAGGATTACATTGCAAGTACCTAGGTTCAGTGTATCTAGACATATTTGGTAACATGACGCAAAAGCACCACCAGAGTGTTGGCACCGTGAAACAATTGGTGGATGGAAACTCATCACAGAGTATTACCGGTTCATACAATACCAGTTTAAGCAAAATACTGATTGTCGGTTTGACAAAATGAAGATTGGGAAATATGAGTTGTGCTGCTTCGTTCCTTCGTACCACTTGAGATCCTTGAACCACTTGGGGTCCTCATACCGCTTCAAACTGATAAATACTTTCTGCAAAACACCGATAGTCTAAAGATTATAATACATCATACCAGTTGGAACCAATACCGGTTGAGCTTTAACTCATACATATAAAAAGTGATCTCACAGAAAGTGTGTGACCATCAATGAAAATCACAACATAATCATCAAAAAAGCCAACAGGGTGATCATGGGACCCTCCCCAATATTTGTTTTTTTTTAATTTTTTTTTTTTCAAAAAAAACTTTTCGATTTTTTTTTTTCTGCGCATAATGAAATATTTTATTTTATTTTTTGTAGAAAAAACTTAAAAAAAAAAAAAATCAAAATCCATACCGTATAGCCCAAATTGGGCAAAATGTTTCCTCCAAGCCCAAATTTTGACTTTCACCAAAATAGGCCGAATTTATACTCAAAATTCATGGAAACGGCCACCCAAATGCAATGATGAGGTCAGATCTAGTCTAGGATGCCTCCAAAAGATACCGCTCCTTAGATTTGTCGCTTGACGTTGTAATAATACCTCTCAAAGACAAATCAATGATGCTCTAATGGCTCTGATACCATGTGAGATTTCACCAAGATCAAGATCTCAATGAAATGTACAAAATAGAGGGGCAAAATATAGGACAAGAATAAACTATATTCTCATCAATAGATAGATTATCAAAAGATCAATAGTTGTTCAATACAATGAAGATGAGCTTGCATATATAGGCAAGGCTATATGGATATGTGAGCACACAAACATGACATGTGGCTCAATAAGAAACAAGGGTAGGTATGAAATAGGTGTGGTAGGTAGGAGAAACAATAAAATATTCCACATGAGGTGGATCACCCACCGAAGGTGGAATTATCACTCCACAATAAGTGGATATGATAAAGTAGTAACAAGATCAACACCATAAAAGGTGGAATTTCTCCTACATACACAATCCCAATGTGGCACAAACACCCAAGTGTCTCATACTCAAACTACTATGAAATGCATTTCTTAAGTAAACTTAAGTAAGGTGTAATAATATCCATGATGAATAATTATTTACACCAACAATTATTATCATTCATTTCATTTAGTTTCATTCAATCATTGCATTAGTTTGCATTTCATTAATCATCATGTATATCATCATCATTATTTGCATTAGGATGATTATGATTGTAGTTCTTTTTTATCCATTAAGGTTAGTTAGTTGCATCTTTGCACTTAGATTCATTTATCATTCTAAGCATTTCATTATAAGCACATGCATCATCATATAAGCATCCATCATATAAGTATGCTCAAGCATAGCATTCATAATCATTATTTTTTATTTAAATTATCAAACTTAAAAATAAAATACATTTCATATAGATCGTTTGCATTTGAAATCATTATATGCATAAACATTAAGAGTAAAAAAAACAAAAAATCAACATTCATTTGCATAAGTAATCATTAGAAGCATTCTCATATAGATCATTGCATTTGCATCATTTAAGTAAAAGCATTATAGAATTAATTTTATTTTCATCCATGATCATCAAAATCAAAAATCAAATGCATTTTCATTTCATCATCATTGCATCATATAGAACATCATTATCATGAAAATAAAGGAAAGAAAAGATCATCATAACATCATCCATCACTGCACATATATATAATAAAATACACTACCCCATTAATATAAATCAAGTCTACAAATCAAGGTTTGTCAGTGTCGCTACCACCTGACTCTTTCCATCTCTATGGTTGTGGACGAGATGATCCCCCAGATGATTGTGCACCTCTATCCTGACTACTTTGAGGAGGTCCAATAACCCCACCGTTGTTGGTATCCATCCTGTCGGAAACAGGAGTAGTTTGATAACTCCCTAATCTTTGGCTCTCTGACACTAAATCCTCATATCATCGACGCTAGTATGATATCTCCTTCCCAACCCGATATAGTTATCTGATAGTATAAGTTGAGAGAGTACCAGATCCAACCTATTGAATATGATCAAGAAAATCTTGGGTGTCTTTCTATCTCCTCACAACTCTGTCTCTCTCAGTCATGAGTGTCTGGACCTATGCCCTGAGCTGCTCTATCTGTGCTCTGAGATCATCCAAGATCTCTTGCTGTGGAACATCCTACTGAGGAACATCTTGTATGTCCTCAACCCCACCTACCTCTCCACGTGTTGGAACCTCCACTCAGGTAGAACTCAAGATTCATCGCCTAATGAGGGGAACATGATCCTATGAGTCCCCCTCTCCCTCATCCCAACCACCCTAAGCTACAATAACCCATGGATCTGGATGAATCTAACCAAAATCAATACCTCTACCTCGACCTTTGTCCAATCATGTGCTCCTTCCTAATCTTGGAGAGGGTAATCCTCTCACTTCCCTCATCTCTCCTCTATTGGTATCTCATGTTAGAATCAATGATAGTCCCAAAGACACTGAGAGGGGGGGTGAAGAAGTGTCTAACCGGTTAGCAGAAGATTTAACCTTATTAAGAACTTTGCATCCCAAAATAGTGTACCAATAAATAAGAATTAATACAGTAAATAGGAACAATAGAGACAACATAGAAAACACACCATAACATAAGATATTTAATGAGGAAACCTGGTGTGGGAAAAACATCGGTGGGATTTGTGACCCACAATATTCACTCACTGGCCAATGAATAAATATTACTTTCAATGAGGGACATGCACATGCAGGAAGGCTAGCAGCCTAGAGCTCACTGCTCAATCACAAAACAAAAGTCTCACTGACTTACAAAATGGATTATCAAAATTCAATACAATGTACTGCTTTAGATCAACATCAACTATGCCAGGTTCAATATTGGTTTAAGCTCAGTACATTACCAAAACCTTCATTGTCAACTATATCACCTTATACAAAAATATCAACTATCATGTATCATCTTTTCTCATATACTACATACTCACATATTAAAAATGACATATAAGATCTCATAGATATATATGAGTCTTTTAAAATATGCCATGTCAGCTTTTACAAAAGATAAAACAATAAACAAAAGTTTATTCCATGTCGGCTTGAGTGTCGGTATCCATTATTGCCACTGCCAGTGAAGTGCTTGCCGATGAATGTAGAAGTCTATTGTCGGTGTCGGTAACTGCCGGTGGGTTGATAGATGATTGTCAGTTGGTTGCCATCAATGACAACATTAACTATTCTCATAAGAGTGTAGAATGCCAACAATCTCCCCCTTTGGCATTGATGGCAACACTCATGAGAAAAATCCCAAAACTGTTCCAAAACCTGAAGTCCAAAAATTTTCCAAAAAGATGTGCTCTGCCTGAGAAAATTATCTCCTTTGAATAATTATTTTTCTCTCCTCTAATCCCCCTTTGACATCAATGACAAAGGTGGTAAAAAAATTTCAAACGAGTGCAAAAATTTCACCTCAAGGTCTGTAACTAGTTGGTTACAATCTGAAAGATATCTGCTAAAACCAAATTAAGACTCTACATAAACCTTTTGTTGTCATTTAAGGTTGCCTCGGTCTGTTGGATCGTGTTGGTGAGATGATGCATGTTCTCTTCTAGTGATCATTCTACTTGAATTAATGCCTTGGATATTTCCATTCTCAGAGATATAAGATTTTCCAGTTTTGGACCAAGTTTATTTTTCAGTTCTCTGGCATTAGACTTAATCCTTGCCTTTTCTTTCTCAAGTTTCTCTAGTTTTTCTTCAAAGCCTATCATTTCTTGCTCAAAAAATGATATGTGGTCGGATGAGCCAATTATGTTATCAGCTATGTCTTCAATTTCTTTCTGCATTTTACTGATTTCCTTGTCTATATCCTTTGTCAGGATGTGTGGTTTGCATGTTTCTTTGTATAACTCTTTGTATTCCAAAATTGTAGATCGAGTTCAGTGTCGATAATAATGTATTCATGTATTATGTGCACTTCTTTATGGTGTCATCAAAGAATTTGTTCTTAACCTTTTCAACTCTATCCTTTATTGTATCCTCATTCACTTTATCAACCATTATTACATTGTCAGCAATAAATTTGGACAATGTGTCAAATTTACCTAAAGAATCCTTAACATGATCTATGTTACATTTAGATGCAATCAATTTAAGAATTCTTATGGTGTCATCAATTTATTTGTAGGCCAAAGCATTTCAATTCATTATATTTTTTATTGAATCCAAGACTACCTATGTTACATTAGTAGGTCTGAATTCACTTGATGATGTGCCATATGTCTAACCAGTTGCCTTTATTACCTTTGTGCTTCTATCAATTGCAGCCATTTGTCTTATGTTTACCTTCGGTGGATCATTCTATGTTTGCATCTCAACTAGCAAGGGTTTCTCATATTGCTTTGATGTCATAGTGATTGCCGGTTTCTCTACCATAGTATGTACCTCTACCTCAGTAGGTTTCTCTATATGCTCAACTATCAATATCTTAGTCTCCAATGGCCCTGTGCCAGCATCTATACCTTCAATATTCTTCCCAGTATCTAATGGTTTCTTTTTTTATAATTATTTCTCTATTTGGGTTGGGATCTTAACCTCAATAGTCTCTACTGGTTTCTTAGCCATGTTTGCACAGTCAACATTATCATCCTTAACCTCTGCATTGTCCTTTTCCACAACAATATTCACTTTCTGAGTGTCCAAATTCATGGTGAGTAGTATCTCATATTCAATATTAGTGTCATCATATGTGACACCTTCGGTGTCAATAACCAGTGGATCATTAGTATGTACCAGTGCAATATCCAAAGGTGGCAGTAAATTGTCAGTGATCTTGATGTTTGGAATACCACCAACTTTACCTTTCCCCTTGTCCTTATCCTTCTGATACACTTTGAATATTTTCTTTGGTTGGTTCATTTCCTCTTGTTTTTCCTTATCCACAAATAATATATCCTAGTTATCAACAGTTTCATCTGCAATCTCTTTTACTCTACCTGCCATTAAACTTACTTGTCGGTGACCACTAGCAAAAATAGATTGGTTAACCTCTGAGATTAGTTCATCAATTTCCTCTTTTGAGTTTACCAGATGTACAGCTAGAATTTTTTCAACTTTTAGTTTCTTATCCAATTCCATCACTGCAATCCTTTTTGCCTCCAATCTCCTATACAGATCATTGGGTAAGTCATCCACTACTTCAATTAATACCTTTTTGTATATATCCAGATGTAAATTTATACTGTTCTCACTGCTTTCCTTGTCTGAATCATTGAATGTGTTATACAGTTGGTGTACATTGGCCAAATTTCCATCATCATTTATTTCATTTAGTAAATCATTTAAAGAAGGGGCAATAGGTTGATGTTTCTTCTTTGGTGTTAATTTCTTTGGTGGTCCCCTTATTGCCTATTGTTTCTTCCTTAAAGTCCTTGTTCTCTTGGGTGAAGGAGAGGGTACCGATGAAGGTTTTCTCTTCCTCTCAATTGTCTTGAACTCTATTGGTTTCTCACTGTCAGAAGATGTGCCAACCGATGAAATGTGTGCCTTCGGTTGTAGTCCTTCCAGCTCACTAGCTGATATCCCACTGATGTTCATTACATTTTCTTTGATTTCCTGTACCTTCTTTGATTCATGCCTAATATATTTTTCTCTTTTCTTCCTTTGCTTTAATATTTTCACATTACTTTCAATAGTTTTAGCACTACCAAAAACTTGTTTTGTTGGTTCTCTTGGTGCATCTAACAAAGATTTTGCATAAGTCTCAATAATGTTGAGATATACCTCATATCCCATTTCAATCACCCATACAGTCCTAGGGAGTATAGATTCCATCCATGTCTCATCCTTCTTGATGACAAAACAAATTTCTTTGTCATATTTGTCCACTACACTCTGTGATAGTCTTTCTCTAGTTTTCATTTTAGCTTGAAAAGCTTTACAGTATTCAGTTATGTTGTTGTCCTTTGTAGTTCCCATGCTGGTAAAAGCTTCTTGTAATTGCTTTCCTACCAGTATGTCATATCCAAAGTCTTTCGGTCCTATATCAGGGATCTCCTTAGTGAAATACAACATTAAGCATACTAAAAGATTACCAAAGCAAAATGTCCCTTTCTTATCTCCTTTAATCTTTTTCAAATTATCTATGAGTTCATCTTTCAGCCATTCACACACATCTATTATTGCATTGTTGTTAACCATTTTATAAGCATTGTTAATTCAAAGACTAGAAATTGAATTAAGCTTGTTTGCATGTGTAGTCTTGTAACCTAGGACCATACTTATGAATCTCACATTAATGTCTTTGATATCATTCACTCTTAATGATCTACTGTCAGATGTTGCTCCAGTTAGGGTCATTACTTTGTTGTTAGGAACTTTCTTTGTTTTATTAGGTCTGCTGTCGATTGAGGGTAAACCAGTTACTACCCTAATTGCTTGCCGGGTTATTTTGCAGACAAAATTCAACCATAGAAATTCTCCATGTGCTCTACTTAGGACAATTCTCACTACTTCTTCCAAAAATTGGGGAATGTTCAGTATTTCCACAAAACCTAGAGTTTCTACAATCTTGTGCTAGGGTTTAAACATGCCATGTTCATCACAAATTACATTGGTAAACATTTTCATCAAATCTTTAGAACCTAGTTCTTCTATATTGCAATGTATATACATCCTAGGGTCTTCAACATAAGCTACACCTTTAGGAATTTAAAAAAATGCTCCTATGTAATCATATTGCTTAGCTACTTTAGGAAATATTTTAAACATGGGCCTAGGGTGTTTTACGTTTTCCACAATAGTAGGGTTCACAATAAAATCGGGAGCAGAAGAAGAAGCCACTGAAAAAATACATTTAGCTACCTTAAAGTATTTTGAATGCTTGAAAAGATCACTTCACACCTTCGCCTTGAATGCCTTTACTCTTTTTTGCCCTCTCTGCTAATTTGAATGCTCAGTGAATCAAAAATGAGGGAAATATGATGATTTATAATGACTTTTCTCTTACCAACTGCATTAAATGCTCATCGGTTAAGTGAAAACTTAACACATCTGTGAGTAAAGAAGAAATCTATCTTCTTACCATCGACTGAGGGTAATCTGCATAATATTCAATTTGTTGCAATACCCCCAAAGGGTTACTTCTCAGTTGGATGAAGATTCTCCTGCTGGTGGAGGGTTACTCTGTTCTACCGGTATAGAGATAGTCTCATCAACATTCTGATCTCTCTTCCTAATCCATTGTTTTGAAAATTTTTGCTTTACCTCATCTACCTTTTCTTTGCCTTTCAAACTGGATCCTTTATTATTTGTCAGTGAAGTCTTGCTTCTACAAAATTTTGCAATATGTCCAATTTTGTTACAAGAATAACAAGTCACATTATTCCTCTAAATAGATTTTCCATATCCTATGCCGGTTTGTGTTCTGCATTGATTAGATAAGTGTCCTTATCTTCCACAAACATAACATTTCACATTCATTCTGCAGTTTTCTGAATTATGACCAACTTTGTTGCATTTGGAACATTGACTGGTGGGTGAATTAATATTCTGATTGTTTCTAAATCTACTTTGATTTTCTTTATGACCATATTTGTTGCAATTAAAACATTTTCCATTAAACTTGTAAGCATTAGGTTGTCTTACCAGTTTGTTTTGATCTAGATTGTTTGCAGTACTAGAACTTTCTCCAACTTCAAATCCAAGTCCATTTGTATCTCCATTAGGTTTCTAACTTTTCAGCATGTTATCAAGTTCCTCTGAACTTTTCTTGAATTTCTCTTTGTGTTGATTTGCAGTAGCCAACTCATTTTCCAAAATTCCCCTTTGTCTCATAAGCTCAGTTTTATCATGTTGCATGTGAATCAAATCTATCTTCAACATATCATTTTCATGACTAAGTCTTAGATTTTTATTTCCAGCATCATTGAGTCCCCTAGTCAAGTCATCTTCATTTTTCTTTCTATCTTCAATGTCTTTAAAAAACCTCATCATATCTTGGATTTCATTCTTCATAGTATTTTTTCTTGTCTCAACTTGTTTTCAAGTTCTCTAAGAGTTTCTTTTTCATCATCCTCATTCTGCATCTGCATATGAAGTTCTTTTCTTTTGTTCTTTGCAATAACCAGATTATTTTGAAGTGCCAAAAGAAATTCTTGAGCAGTTTTAAGTTCTTCCTCCAATTTGATGTTCTTCACTTTTTCAGCTTCATAATCTACAAGAGCTCCTTCTAATTGTTTCCTTATGTTCTCCATCTATACCAGTGTCAGAATCTTCCTCAAGCTATTAGGCTTTTGAAAATAGAGGACTAGGCTCTGATACCAATTGTTAGAATCAATGACAATCCCAAAGACACTAAGAGGGGGGGGGGGGTGAATCAGTGTCTAACCAATTAGCAGAAGATTTAACCTTATTAAGAACTTTGCATCCCAAAACAGTGTATCGGTAAATAAGAATTAATATAGTAAACAGGAATAATAGAGACACTATAGAAAACACACCATAACACAAGATATTCAATGAGGAAACCCAGTGTGGGAAAAACCTCGGTGGGATTTGTGACCCACAATATTCACTCACTGGCCAATGAATAAATATTACTTACAACGAGGGGCCTGCACATGCAGGAAGGCTAGCAGCCTAGAGCTCACTGCTCAATCACAAAACAAAAGTCTCACTGAATTACAACATGGATTATAAAAATCCAATACAATGTACTGTTTCAGATCAGCATCAACTATGCCAGGTTCAGTACCGGTTTGAGCTCAGTCCATTACCAAAACCTTCACTATCAACTATATCACCTTATACAAAAATATCAACTATCACGTATCATATTTTCTTGTATACTACATACTCACATATTAAAAATGACCTATAAGATCTCATAGATATATATGAGTCTTTTACAATATGCCATGTTGGATTTTCCAAAAGAAAACAATAAACAAAATTTTATTCCGTGTCAGCTTGAGTGTCGGTATCCATTATTGCCATTGTCGGGGAAGTGCTTGCCGGTGAATGTAGAAGTCTATTGTCGGTGTCAGTAACTGTTGGTGGGTTGACAGATGATTGCCAGTTGGTTGCCATCAATGACAACATCAACTATTATCATAAGAGTGTATAATGCCAACATCCCGACCAATCTATCATGTATCCCTGCCTGCTGGAGGAAGTACTCCTCCTAATCTCCCAACCCTCCCTACAAGAATGACTGGGAGAGTCTCGTAATACATAATCATATCCTCCCATCAAATCTCTCTTCTATTAATTCTCTCATCACCAAACATGGCTCTACAAGCCTCTATCCCTCCAAGATCCTGATAGTCATACTGGACTAGCTCACCAATAACAGGGATGTGCAAGTGCAAGATCCTATAGACATCCTTGAGTGTAACACTAATTTCACCAATGGGAAGGTGAAAATTATTGTGCTCACTATGATATCTCTCATATAATATAGTCAATAGAGCCCTGATATGTGTGATAACAGGCATATACAATAGATGACATAACCCACATGCATCTATATGTCTAATCTCATCCTGTGTCAACTTTGGCACTAGATGGCGCATGGCCGAGAATTTCTCCCGCCACTGGAGAATATAGAGCTTCTCTTGTTTAAAAATAGAATTTGATCTGTATTAAACATCTATCTATCAAATCTAAGATATCACTAATCTATCAATCTATCAATCAAATGATCAATCACATCAACAATCGATCAAATCTTTTCTACCAAGAAAATTGGGCTATCAAAACAAACCTAAAATCATCAATCATGGTTTTCTATCAATCAGTGAGTTCAAACAAACTCTATCACACTCTTCATCAGAGACCGAATCGACCTCTTAGAGCTATCTATCAATCAAATCAATCAATCATTTATCCTATCAATCAAATTTATCAAATTCTCTATCAATCAGACATCAATCAACATACCTATCTATCACATTCGTGCATAAGAATATAAAATCAAATCATCTAAATGAATTTTAACATAGTCAAAATCTAATAAATTATTTTTTTTACCAAATGCGCCAAACTTTTTGACATAAGCACTAACACATGAAGCAAAAGTGATAAAACTCTTGAATGCACTAACCTTTTTGATAAATTTGCTAACAAACAAAGAAAAAGTGCTAAACTATCAAATGTGTGAACATTATAATCAGAAGTGATAACATACACAATAGAAGTGCTAAACTATTAAATGTGAGAACATATGATGCAAAGGCACTAACATACGAAGCAAATATGCTAAATCACAATGCCAAAACTTGAATTCTTTTAAACTACCCTAAAACATGTCGAAAATCATGTAAATTTGTATGGAAAGTTACATACAAGCTCGAGATAAGTTACTCACTAGTGGGCCATACTCAAGAGGTCTTTGGAAACATTACACGCACTCAAATTGATGATTCTCGAATGGGATAACCATTTTGTCAGCTCAGCACACCAATATCTTTTCACTCCAAACGCTGACAAGAATGCAAATGAGAATAAAATTAACTTAGGTTAATTTTATATTTACCTTTTGAAGGGGTAATTAATGTTTTTTTGGAGTGGGGCAATTTTATTTATTTTTTCTAAAACATGAATTTAATTGAGGGATCTTTCCATCAATTATCGTGAGATCAATCGTTCAATCCAAATTTTTCAATAATTTCACGATCAATTTCCCAAGGGGGCACACAATCAGGATTTTTATCTCCATCAAGCGCATTATCAAGAATTGATTTAATCTTTGAAACAATGTTGTCTCAACATCATTTCAAAGAGGGGCAAAATGTATACACATAAAATTGGCTATGAGCAATTAAATAAATATTTAATATTTATTTAATAATTATTCTTCTATTAAATAGTTAATTTGAAAAGATTGATTTATTTAATTCATTACATGTCCTTCTATTAATTAATTTAATTGAAACATTTTAATAATTAATTTGTTATATCATTTTCTTCCAATCAATTAATTAAATATCTAATATTTAATTATTCCTCTATCTACTATCCTATAGTCTCATTAATTAAATAATTTATTAATTATTTAATCTCTTTTATAATTCACCTTTCATTCTCCATGTCACTTCTTCTTTGCCAACTCATCCATCATGTGGCTAAATTAATTCAACAAAATAAAATAAAATAAAACCATTTATTAGTCACTTATCTCCAACTCCCAAAATAAATGAAATATTGTGTATGTACACATATTTCCTAACCTTCTTCTATATTCTCTCCAACATCCCTATATCTTAGGAGGACTTGAGTCCACTTGTCCTCTCATTCCTACATCTTCTCCAACTATCCTATATCTTCTCAAGTCTTCAACTCACTCAAGGTGAGATGAGTGACACTTGTCTTCTCCTTCCCCCTTTCTTTCAACCTTCAACTTCTTGCTCATAGCCATCCAATTTGCAAGATTAAATCATGACCATTGATCTCTTCCACCTAAGCTCATGGACTAAAAAATCTATAAAAAGAGGTCTCCTAAGCAATTTTGAAACTAATAGACTAATAGCTAATCATATAGTCATTCTAGGAGTCTTTATCTTGTATCCGTGAGTTTGAGTTTGAAGCAATTAGCAATTTAAGAATTCCTATCATAGCTTAATATCATGTTAGCTTAAATCATATTTATATGCATATCATAGTATCAGTTAACTATCAATCCATTCTTCATATTCTATCTTGGAAGCTACCAGTGCTTGTCTAAGAGAAAATCATCTGTAACTAGGAACAATGGAGTTAGGACACAATGAGGTGTAAATCATGAAAGGTATAATCTTGTTTATTTCATTTACTTCATGTTACTTCATTGGTTGAAGTTAAGTTTCATGTAGCTTTCCTTTTTTATATTTTATGGTGGACTAACAAGTTTTAGGACATTTCTTTGGAGTTCAAATTTAACCTCAACACCTGGAACCTTCTCTATCTTTATGGGAACAATATCATCAGTCACCACAAATGTGACCGACAATGTTTCCCTACTAGTAATATGGGAAGATCTAGGAAATGCTGCTAAAATATCACCACTAGTGGCCTTTGCATCCCCAAGAACATGCCTTGTTGCACAGGTTGGTGCAATACTTGATGCTTGCATGCTATGTGTTGTAGACATTGCAGTCAGCAATATAGGTGCAGATGATGGGGTCAGATGAGGCTGTGTATGCATAGGAACATGGACATCACCTAAAGATTAATACATTAAATATACAATACATTAAATATATGAGCAATAACACATTAACGAAAGGACAAGAACATGTAAAAATATGAGTTGGTGTATGCATAGGACATGGTCATCACCTGAACTACTTGGAGTACCCTAATCATGGCCATCAGCTTCATGAGGTCACAAAAGATCCTGTAAAAACAACGCGTACATATTTTAGTTCATGACATAAAAGAGTATAAAATATAAACCATGAATGAACTTATGTTATAATTAAAGATTTCATGACCACTTACTTGCAAGTTTTGTGCTCTCTCTGTCTATTATTTCACCCTCTCTTGTATCTCATCAGTTTGAGGGACTATGAATAACAATTTAAGAATTTATTTATTAAATTTTTTTGCATCTTTCTTATCATTTCAACAAGGTTTGTGGAATATGCAATGTCATCATCGCATAATAGTGAGTCCACCTCTATATCGATGTTCTCAGCTACATCAAGTGCCTTTCCCCAAACATCCGTCTATGACAATAATATTAGTAACATTATCAAAATTAATCCAAAACTCTAAAGAAAAGAAAAGAAAAGTATAACATTTTGCTTGTATCTAATTTTTACAATTACAATGAGGTTTACCTGCTTGGTAGAAGTGCCCAGAGCTACAACCCAATCTGTGCTATGTGTCGGATCAATGTCGCACTATGACAAAAATTAAATATAAAAATAGTATATTGGAATTATTAATTGGAGGTTGTTTTAAATGGTATATATAAGTACATTCCACCCCCATGATATTAACTTTGTTTGTATCTATGTGATTCAAATTGTAATCGATTAGAAGCTCTTCCCCTCCACTTATCAATTTTATCGCACATACGAATATAAGGTTTCCCTCGCGTGCCTCGAATATGTAATTGGGTTGCCTATTAGTTGAACAAGGTCATGTACTATTTATAAAACCTGCAATATTCCCTGTTGCTTTTGGCCTTCTATCAATGTACATAGCCACTCTTTTACTTTGATCATAATCTTTTAGCTGTATATAATTTGATGGTAGTGCATACCTATGCATACTTCATGTATATTGAACCAACTGTATCCAATTTTTGTAATTGTAATAGGGTCCGACATACTCCGTCAATTAAACAACTTTGTTGTAATAGACCTTTATGCCATCCATAGAAAATTGGCCCAAACCATGTGATGATGATGGTGCTATGCGATATATCCTCCCGTTAACACAAAAATCAGTGTTTATTGGAGGAATTTCCTTGGGTACCGATTGTTTCTGTAGATGTTTGTACCTCAAGGGCACCTCAATGTCGCTTATTCTCTCATCATCATAAGAACATGAGCCCCCTTGAGCAAGAAAAAAATTCATGCATTTATGGAATTTTCTTCTAATATTTTGACCTCTAGTTGATCTCCCTCTTTTAGACCTACTACATGTCTCACTTTCCTCTTCTCTTCCTGAATTTCCCTCACTTGAGGAAGACATGTCTGACAAATACCTATTTGGTGGTACTTGCATTCCATCAAATGAGAGAGAGAGTTGGGAGAGGGTTGATTGTTATTGTGAGAGGAAATAAATTTTAGGATTCCATGGAGAGAGACGACAAGAAGATATAATATAGGGTTCACCATATCTTGTTGATTGTTTGCAAATGCTACAAATAGATTTGAGGGCAGGTTGTCAGAGGTCCATTGCATGGATTAATAGGAATGGCTCATGCTTTTTCCCCAAATTCATCATTGAGGGTAATGTTTATGAAGAATTTGGCCCTAATGTTGATGTTGAGATTTAAATTCGAATAAGGCCAACTAGGGGCCTCAAGTGCCTATAATTGTACTAGAGTTGCTGCTAATGTGGAGGTTTCAAAAACTAAGCAAGTTTGTTTTCCTGGTAATTTTGGAGTTTCAAAAACTCAGAAAAATAGTCTTCCTTGTCACTTAAATCATATATGAGGGTCGAGAAAGTGGAATGAGCTATACCATGTGGATGTCAAGGTGGTTTAGGTGAGAAAAAAATCAAAGTTTTGACAAAATATTGTTGCTAAAACCTAGCTTATTATTAAACCACTCCAAGATGGGTGTAAAGAGAAAGCAAGCAAATAATAAATGGTTTCTATAAGGTGTATTGACTTATACCTATCGATCCATGAGAAGAATCATTTCCTTGCCTTTATGTAGAATGTGTAGGATCCTCATCAAAGGGGTTCAGGTTCCTGCATATTTAATTCAATTATCTTATGTTAGCTTACATCTTATATGAAGGTCAATCATAATCAGATTTACATAAGTCACATGATACATATGCTAAAAATTACATAGTAGACAACATGAATAGATTTATTTCTTGTTACAATATGCAATCATCATAGTTTATACAAATACTATAATGAATGGTAAAGAGTATTCTTTAGGACTGTAAAAAATTAATCATTTCATCACACTACACAATACACAATTAGGGGTAGGTAAAAGTAACTTATTTACTTATTAGAATTAGGTACATACAACTAAATACATGTTTGTCTTAAGCATTTTATCAAATGGTTCACTACCTTGCATAGACAAGGAAGTGAATTGTTTGAAAAAATGTCTCAAATAAATGTGTTCTCATGGTGATGGAATACCATGACAATCCATAGTAATTTGACTGTCATGGCATTCCATCACTATCATTGCATTCCATCACCATGAGACCTCATTTCTTTAAGGCATTTTTTCTGATAGTTCACTGCCTTGTCTATGTTACCACATTTTTCATACATTGCTTATATTGGTCAAATATTGCAAAATATATATTCAACATAGCTTGGCAATGTTTATTCAGATCACAAATTATCTAATTAGATATAGAAATGTTTAATATCCCATAGGTCAATTTTGATTTTTACATATAATTACATATAGATATATATAATATCCCATATAATATTTCATACCTTGGCAATGTTTACTTAGAATTTCATATAAAAATGTTTAATATCCCATAGGTCAATTTTAATTTTTACATATAAATATAATATCCCATATAATATCCCATTTAATTATAATTACCCATATAATATCCCGTTTAATCATATAATTGAAATATCTCATTTACATATAATTATAATATCCCATAGGTAAATTTCAATTTCAAATTACTTTGCAAAGCAAAAGACTTCAAAAAAAATCATTCCCAAAAGGCAAAGAAGAAGACCATTGGCACGCGTAGGAGAGGAGATTCGTAGGGTTAGAGACGGTGGTGAATGACAACTTCATTCACATGCGTAGGAGGAGGAAATCAGTTTATAGCTGAGAAATCATTTAGCTTCATCATATTTGCATTTTATAATATATATGGGATATATATGGTATATGTCAATTTCATAGACATATGTAAATGGGATATTATAATTATATGTAAATGGGATATTTCAAAACACAAGAAGATCTTTTTCTTTGTACAATAATCATAAGTAAATGGGATATTATAATTACATGTAAAGGGGATATTTCAATTTCAATTTTTACATATAATTATAAGATCCCATATAATAGTTCTTAATATAAATAACACCCTTTTGAAAGAGTGCAATGCTTCATTATTTATGCCCTTTGAAATGGACATAAACTTTCATAATCAGGTCTGCACTTCTTATTTAAATCAGATGTGCACATCTCATTTCCATTCAGGACTAGACACCAAGGAACTAGACAAATGCACTCAAGAACAAAAGAAAAACATGAAAGTGAAAGTGTTGTTCCTTGCCAAGGCTCGTGATCTTGTCGATGTATCTGATAAGGTTTTGGATATAGAAGAAGGTTAAAATACTTTGGACTGGGTTAATAAGCTTATACTGCAAGTACCAAGTTTAAAAGCAATAAATGACTGCATGGTGGTGGCTTTAAATGAAATGTACACTTCTGATTCTACAATTGTGAAAGATGGAGATGAACTTGCACTTATCCCTCCAATCAATGGAGGTTGAAATTGGCTTTATCTCCACACACATTTAATGTGGCCAAGCATTCTATTTTTTATGTAAGATAAATAGTTTACATTCCTAGTGTTATTGTAAGCCACCAACTTAAGTAGATTGTGGTTGGAATCCCTAATATGACATAACATTTCTAATTTTAATGTGATTCTTGGTTTTCTAATGTTGACTTTTGGTGTTAATGTTTACTGTTGATGTTCACAATGAGCTAAATAATATTGTTGTTCATTAGAAGTTGTTACAATATTTGTAAATTATCTTCAAATATAAATAAAATGCAAATTATCTTCAAATACAAATAAAATAAACTAAATTGTTTTTTCATCTTCACAATTGTTACTACTTCAAAATTTTATAATATGACTATTTCACTTGGACTTTGCAATAAAGATTGAACATGGTCTCCTTTTTAATGAAGTCTTGAATTATTATTAGCTTCATAACTTAGGGACATAAACTTTCATAATCAAGTCTGCACTTCTCATTTAAACTAGGTATGCACTTTTCATTCCCATATGTGTTTCCAAGCAAGGGTCTTGAGTTTCATAATGATTGTCCTAAATGTGGATGTGTTTTGAGCCAATTGAATGTGGTTTGACAACCGGGTGTTGTGAGAAATTGAGGGGTGTGTGAAGGTATTGGGTCTTGTGTTCAGTCATGAAAGTGAGGTACATGGTGTTTATCAATCCTTGGGGTGGTTGTAGATGTGTGAGTTTGTGAATCCTATTAAGGAAAGGTGTTGATAAATTAGGAGAGTGAGAGCACCTAGTTGATGGAACGCACCTACTAGATAGGTGAGTTGAGATGAGTTGTCCCTAATTGGTGAGTTTATGAGCTGGGTATATGCGAAAAATCCATGGATTTGACATAGGTCTATAATAATGTTTTAGCAAAAGGGAAACAAATAAATCTAATTATATTTGAAATGCACATAAGATGAAGCTAAGTGATTGCTCACCTGCAAATTGATTAGATAAGTGATTGATCTCGAGGTGGCTCAACACAACACTCTAGTGGCTTCAAGACTTTCCTATGTATGTATATGTACACACACCCATACATATACAGATGTATATATAAATACAATATATGTGTGTGTATGTATGTATGTATATATGTATACATATGTGTGTGTGTATGTATGTATATATGTACACATATGTGTGTGTATGTATGCATATACATACATATATGTGTGTGTGTGTGTGTGTGTGTTGAGAGAGAGAGAGAGAGAGATTAGATCCTACATGTATTCATCCCAAGTGAGGCTAGATAGAGCTTTGTAGTTTTAACAAATGATTTAGTTGATGCACACTTTTTTATCTAATACATTGGAAGTGAAATAAAATTATACATTTCATACTAGCTACATATTATGGTTAGCACTTATAATAGTTTGTCAGTCATATTACATATATTACTCTAAAAAAATACATATAGTTTGTCAGTCATATTACAATAATAGCAAAATAAAAAAAACCAACTACAGATACTCATCCAACCAAAGACTCAACTCTAAAATCTACCTTATCCCTAACTAGACCCAACTCAAAATTCAATTGTCTCATATCAACCCTAGAAGAAAACATCAATACATTACTCATTCCTCAAGAAGTACAATAGCTGAGAAAATAGTTCTCCCAAGTTGAAAAGACTATTAGAAGATGTCTCTCATAGCCGCCAATCCTCAATGCTCTTAAGCTATCTAAATTCAGTCAGGTCACCATTCAATACCTCATCTCTGAAAACCGCCCATGCCCTCTTAACGAATTTCCTCTGTCTCCTCTTCGTAGCTCTATACACCCTTTCCCCTCTTTCCTCATCATTGTCATTTAGATCCTGCATGTTGGAATTCTCCTCAACCTCAGATTGATCCTCTTCCTCTTTAGAATCCTCTTCTGAATCTGAAGAATAATAGTTTGATGGATTAAAATATACCTTCAAGATACTCTCTTTTACACCATTTTATAGTTCGCATAGGGATTCCACCACCACATCCCCATATTCTTCATTCACAAAATCCCCCAGAATCACCACACATCTCTCCTTCAATTCCAATACATCTACTAGTGGCACTAACATTTCTTCATAGATGAAACTATCACACTAATTCCTCTCCATATTCAAGGAAACATCAACCATTTCCAAAATCACCTCATAAATTTCCTCTTGTGCATTAAACATAACAATACATTAATGATCCAAAGTCTCTTGCCAGTTCATGCACATTATCCCTGCTGCAAACAGAGCCATTCTATATTGGCGGTTCTACTCTCTTTCCTCTAGAATTATCAAAATCTATCTAACAGATATCCCCATATAGATTTACATCACTTCTAGAACTTACAAATGTGGTATTCAAAATCTCAAAGCATACCAAATCCCGAGTCAAGGAAATCCTGATAAAATCTTTTTTAAGATCTCATATCCTTGCTAATTTTGTACATGTCGTTGTCTCCGAGTTGTCTTGTGCTTCTGGAGAATTCCACCTCTATACCCAAATTCCTTTCTCCTCCTTTCCATGACTCAAAAAATCATGCTTTATTCTTTTATCTGATAGTAATCAAATCTTTGATCCCATTTCTGCAATACATGTCTAGCTTCTGATCTTCCAATATGCTTAAGGTTCCTAGTGACAAGATACATTGGTCACCTCACACATCACATACAATGTCTTCCCCTAGAATTCAATTTACTATCCATATACAAAAGAAGTTCTTGACACAATCCCAACATTCAAAGAACATCCTTCAAAGCCTTCATAAAGCATACAAACCCTTGCAATACCAAGAACAAGTCCCTAAAAAACTCTAGAAGATCATTGAAAAGGGAAACAAATAATTTTGATTATGTTTGAAATGCACATAAGATGAAGCTAAGTGATTTCTCACCTGTAAACTAATTTCCTCATCCTGCGTGTGAATGAAGTAATGCCTCACCAGGAACCTCGAAGGAAAAGCCACAAGGGTGAAACATTTTTTTATAAAAAAGTATAAACATCATAAGTGCATCTACACAACATGCACGATAACATAAGTGGAAGAATTACACCATAATTCCTTAAGGGTTACCAATGAAGAATTAACTTCAAGAATAAATTTCACAAAATCATAAATCCACATATGCATCATTACGTCAATAATCACAAGAAGCCATAAGAAAATAAAGATTCATCTTAGAAAGATTGAAAGGATACAACATAATTTCCACTTCAATAAGCATTTACTAACATCATCAAGGAAACTGATAAAAAAATCCAAACATAGGATTACGTTGCTCTTCCAATACATAGCTTCTCAATAAACATAAAGGATAGATCTCATCCAATTACAAGGTTACATAAGATCAATATTACAATGATACAATGACCACATAGATATACCAATACAAATAATCTTTAAAATATAAGATGAAGCATGAGTCATGAACCATAGGAACACCTATGAAGCCAATCCTCACATGAAGGTACAAATCCGAACCTCTGATAGGAAGTGGCACTACCACCCAACCATGTAATTCCCAAATGGAATCACCCCACCATGCTAGGAGATAGCCGAGGACCCTCAAACAAGCATAAGAATGACATGGTTGACAAAACAATATGACTCCCTGACAACACAAAAGAATCCACAAGAATCCAGGTGACTCAACTTCACAAACACAATTGAACTGGCATCACAAAACACAAGTGAACCAAATGAGAGAGTGTCATCGCATAGCTTAAGATGGATACCATGGTACAACCTCCATAGGTCCTGACTCACTATCCTGGTAACCTTTCCCAACCTTCGGCTCCAACTAAGTCTTATGCAGACCCTACTAGCCTTTCATGAAGACAAGGTGGTTGGTTTTCCATTCCAGGCCTTCTCGCAACATTATGAGCCATGTACTAGCACTCACCTATGCACGAGGTACAATTATCTTTTTCAATGTTATGATACTGCCTACCAAATCAATTCATTAGATTACCAGTTATTATCTAAATTTTGCTGGGTCGTAATGCCTATCAGTTTGGGTGCAACCCACAAGCAAAAGCCTCTCTCTCAAAGGACACTACACAAGCATGGTCACTCCCCAAGGACCCTATGGTGAAGTAGACAACCATAATACCACTATCAGAAACAAGTGGTCAAACAAGGACATACTGACTCTTGGACAACCATAAGGAAAAGACACTACATGGTTAAGATAATGAAGTCAACATATATCTCTTGGTCAAAGGTACCAAATATGCCTCCATAGGACGGCTGAACCACAGACCAAAACAACACATAATACACTTGCAAGGACAGCTAAATACATCAAGTCTGCACTCAGACAATCTTTGAGAATATTAGCATCATAAGCACTTGCAACATCATTGATTGAAAATTAAATAAAACACTCCTTTCCAGCAGTCACATCTAATCAATTTTCAAAGCAATATTCCATCAAGAATGAAGCCCACATTAAACATTCAACCGGTTATAACATGAATTCCAAACAGAAATTTAAATCATTTCCAGAATATATCCAAATCTACCAATTTGAATCTCTAGTTCATGCCTTGATTTCCATTGATAAATTTATTAACCACATAATAAAAATCACATGAAAAATCACCATTATGCTTAACATAAAACAACCAAATCAACATATTCACTTAATAAAATTTAAATTAAATTTAATAACACATACCGGTTTGCATTGGTATGGCACAGGGTCAAGCAGCGGCAAAAGCCAACCCGCAGTAGTGTTGTTTCTGTGGCAACAAACACTACCTACCGGTAGTGCCACTACCACTGGTAACAGCCCTACCGACTGGTAGTGCCGCTACCGCTAGTAACAGCCAATACCGACCGGTAGCACTACTACCAACCAGTAGCGGTACTGTTGACCGGTACTGCCGCTACCACTAGTAGCAGCCGCTACCAATCGGTAGCAGTCCTACCGATCGGTAGAGCTACTACCAACCGGTGGCAGTCCTACCAACCGGTAGCACTGATACTACGTAGCGGTGTTGCCGATCGATAGTTCTGCTACCTGTGGGTAGCAGACACTACTGACTCATGTGATGAGACAAGCCCATCACGGGAGTGGTAAAGTCTACAAACAAACCAAAAAAGCATGCCTCCAAGGCATTCTAAACCCAAAAGATCACAAAAACAATAATCACAAATAACATTCCATTTCTAGAATTATTTCACGGGCACACACATATAGTGCCAATTTCCAAAATTTCAAGGAAAAGTTACCAGCAAGGTAAATGGTGAAATAAACACACTAGAAAGAATGGCTAGGAAACTCTTGATAGCAAGAAGCAAGGATGCAATCTGCAACCCAATCTAAAATACTTTTCTTTCAAAAGAAGAGGTAAATCAAGAAGTTGTTTGCTATGAACAACTAACACACAACAAAGAAGAAATGGGCAATTCCTTTCCTGAATGCAACCATATGCTAATAGAATCACAAACTCAACTCTATTAGGCAATATTTCTTCCATTTATACATTTCAACAAGAATCTACAGGCAAATTTCATTTTCCAATCACATAGGAAGAAAATTGAAATATTCAAGATCAAATCAAAACATCAAATAGATTATCCAACCTGAACCAAAGGCGAGCAAGGAAATGAGGAAACACCACTCTTACAACCTAGGTCGAATCTCCAGCTCTTCCAGGAAGATTTCCAGAATTGTTTTCTTCTCTCCAAATTCCTCTTCTTCTCCTTCCATGAATGCCCAGAAAGGATGCCCAAAAATATCTTTTAACCTATGCTTCTAGGTTAAAATTTTCATCCAATCAAATTTAAATATTTTAAAACAAAAGGCAATCAGATTTATTTCTTTCCAAAAAATAATAATTCTTTCCAATGATTAAATTAAAAAGGCCAAATGGAAAAATAAAAAGGGAAGCTTTTATTTATTTCTTTTTCCATAAATACTTCCTTCAACATAAGCATTTAACCTTTTTAAATGGCTAGGAAATTATTTCATTTCACAAAAATATCAATGCAACTTTACACAATAAATTAAACCATTTAATCATTCAATCTAGCCATCATTAATTTAAATAAATCAATAATCACATAGCATATTAATTAAATGATTACGCCAACACAAAATAGCATCATCCATTTAAATTAAATAACCATTTAAATAAATGGAAACACACAAAACCAAGACAGATCAAATGACAAATCTCAAATGACCAAACCAAGGCACCATGACATGCATAATAGCCAAATAGGGGAACACAACCAACTGACAACACTCACATGAGAGTAACTATAGTCAAGCTAGGGTACCACAACTATCTCCTCCACTCCCATCGGATATATATATAAGGCACACTAAGACCTATGAAACCAGGTGGAGTCAATACCCTGTACCTACCCGGTACTTGTACCTACAATGTCCTGCACCAAAGAACCACACGTTCATATAGACAATATACATACAAACATGGTAAATACACCAATGAAGGAGAATCATGATGTTCCCTATCTCACAGGAGTGAGTGAAGGAAAATCATCCAATATAAAGGAAAAGTGTCAGTCCATGATAATGATCCATAAAAATATAACATTACTCATAAGCACTGAATTACTGCATAAAATCATACACCATAAATCCAGATAAAGTATGAAATAACATCGCATAATATTTGAATCAAAATACAATAATGTTCTACAGAATAGTCACTGAAGTAACTCAAAACATACAAAAGAGGCTGATCAAGGAGGGGTACTACAAATGAACTCTTCATTCTCCACTGTCTGCAAATCTCCTCTCCTGCTTTGCCTTTCGAGAATGAATTTTTTTGAATTCTTTTTCTTTTCAGAGTAATTTGAAATTGAAATTGACCTATGAGATATTATAATTATATGTAAATGCGATATTTCAATTACATAATTAAATGGGATATTAAATGGGATATTAAATGGGCAATTATAATTAAATGGGATATTATAAGGGATATTATAATTATATGTAAAAATTAAAATTGATCTATGGGATATTAAACATTTTTATATGAAATTATAAGTAAACATTTCCAAGGTATGGGATATTATACATTTCTATATGTAATTATATGTAAAAATCAAAATTGACCTATGGGATATTAAACATTTCTATATTAAAAATTATTTATGATATTTCTAAATTAAAAATTATTTATTTACATGAGGATGATGCCCCCTCTAGAGGGTACTGGAGAAAAAAATAACTTGAGTGATCTTTTGAAAAGAAAAACGAAGATAAAATATGATATAAGAGAAAAATGAGAAGATTTGAAAAGAAAAAAAGGTTGAAAAATAAATGAATCAAATGAGAAGAAGAGAAAGGGGGTAAAAATTATCAAGGGGAAGAGTTGTGGCTAGATTTATATAAATATGGATTGGGGAGGACGATCTATAAAATATTTTATTTTTACTCTTAGCCTTAACAATTCATAGAGAGAATAAAAACAAGGAGCTAATGAACAATGAATAATGTACTATTTGATCATCATCAAGCAAAGTGATTGAGGCACTATAGGTGGTCAGAAAAAGTAGTATAACCTATATATGTATTAAAATTTTGAGCTTTGGGTGCTTTTGGGGGTCACTAATGGAGTAGAAGAACTAGGAACTTAGTATATGTACTAAACTATGAAATTCACTATTTAATACGAGGGTGAAATGTATGTAAAGTGTTTTAGTGTGTATGACACGAAACATGTGCGAAGGGTAAACATGGGTAGTGTTGGTGTTACCAAGTAATTGTTTGATTATCTCTTTAAAGTAGTTATCTTCAATTATTAAGACTCTTAGATTAGTTGTCAATGAAAATGATACAGTGGCTTGTTCTCGTTTGCACTTTAGGCTTTACTAAACGTAGGGGGTATCCCTTACTTCAATATATAAAATATCAATTTCTACACACTGAGCTATTGATTAGAGCACAATGCTTCCCCATTTGTACTAAGGATTGAAATGATCCTACCTAATATTAGTTAAATCCTTAATATTTATCTTATTCAACACCTTGAGAACATGGAAAAATTTGAACACAAAAACAAAAAGTAAAATGTTTGTTTTTTGATTTTAGGGTTTTAGAATCTATGTTTTGAATAAGAAGGTATCCTCTTAATAGTGTCTATCTAAGACAATAGAGTCAAACCCTACATGCAAGTGTCATTTTATGACAAAAAACAATCATACTTAGAGAATTGATAACAATAATAATATATATTACATCAATATGTCCAATAAAGGGTATTATCTGCAACACTTCTTAATGATCCTTTTATGCAACACACATTCCCTAAGGTATTATCTACAATAGCTCATGCAAATATCATATAATTGTTAAAATATCAAGATTGGAAAACATCATCTCCTCTAATTAGATTAAGAGCATAGATACAAAATAGTATCAAGCGCATCATACATTATAATAGGTCAAATCATTGTGTTATTGCATAAAAAACCATTAAAAGGATTCATCCATTAAATTTTCCATAAATATCTCAGCAGGGAACACAACATGATGCAAATATTTGTAATGTAAAAGTATAAATGACTTGACATTTAAAGATAATCACAAAGTACAAGTCCTCCCACATAATCACAACATTTAGATTTCACCAAAAAAATCAAGAAATCAATATCAAATAAATAATATACTAATCGCATAACTCATACATTTAAATCATGTCATTGATATTCTTCTTCATCCAACTCTTTGTTTGTATCTTCCAATCCAAAATTGACATTGTAAGGATTGGTCATATCATCATTATCATTGATATCATCGTCATCATCATCATCAACATTGATATCATCATCATCATCATCATCTTCATGAACATTAACTCCTACATCATCATGATCTTGTTCCTCTTCTTCGACATCTTCGTCGGACACATCATCAACTAACTGTTGATCATGATCATCATGTACATCATCTTCTAGTTCTTCAGTATCTTCTTCTTCCATGACATTATACTTTACCAACCTTCCTCTAGGATCATGTCTAACAACAAATGACCAACCTAGTTTATGTGGAACCTCTGAGTAAAATACCTGCTCACATTGGCTTGGAAGAACATAGGGCTCATTTCCAGCTCACTCAAATGACCTTGTATTGACCATTGTAAATCCATTATCATGTTCAATAATAGTTATGTCAAGATCATTTTCATTCAATCATAGCCTATACCATTGGATGATGAAAAGAACTAATTTGAAGGACCTAAAGTCACACTCAAGTATATCATCCAAAATCCCATAGTATCAATTTTTTGAGACTTGAGGATGTATGTCATTTCTATATGAAACATTAGTCACCTAAATAATGCAATTGTCCTAGAATCACAAGTTTTCTTCGCATCATCCAGCTTTTTGATGCAAAATTTATGACCATTGCACCACATGGCCTTGTGGTGTTTCACCTGCAATATGTCAAACATGTAAAAATTATTGCATCACCAGTTGATAAGCATATGTATTCTTGATTGAATGTATGCAAAAAATAACATATATATACATCATTACAATTGAAATAAATTAATTAATATGGGTGATTAATATATTTATACGTACCTTTTTATCTCTAAAACCATATGCTAAATCAATTTCCCTCTATGTAATAATGGAATCTCCATTACGGTGAGGTTCTTTAACCATTGAAGCCACACCTTTCCATGTTAATGCACAACCAGATTGTTGACACCGTTCAATCCATACCATCATCCAATCAAGATTGTTTGTGACATACAAATGTAGTGCATCCCACTCTCAAGCAATTGCAGAAAAAATAACTAGAAATTTACAATTGATGTATATTGAAGATTAAGAATTAATTAACTAAGATATATATAAAAACTAGATGTAACATGTATTCAGATTAATGTCCATGAAAATCCAATAATTACCTCTCACTTTCCTCAATCTACCTTTCCTCATCAGGTACTCCCCTTTGATTTTGTTAATGGAGTTGAGATCCCAAATGCGATCTACATGGATCTTTGCTGCAAACTTAAGAAGATATTCAGTAATGTTCACCATAGTCTGGTATACCATAGATCCATCCACCATAGAACCCTCAAGATGTGCTCTTTGTCAAACCAAAGCCTTCAAAAATTTCAAGTGCCTCTCAACCATCCACATTGACCTTGTGTGTACAGGTCCACACAATTCAATCTCCTCAACTTGGTGTATGAGGTAGTGTTCTTGTGCATTGAAAAATGTCAAAGTTAGACACTTTTGTATTTCACACATTAGACAAGGAATTTTTGTCTTCCAATATTTTATATCTTCTTTATGGATTTATTTAGATGAAAACCATCTACAAGTGATTCAAAATGCAAATATATTAATGGGAATTAACAAAATAACATACAATATATTACATAACAAGTAAAACAAATGGCAAATATAATATCTATACAACAAATTGAAAAAATAAAACTACTTATCTCATGTATTTTTCAAGATCATATATAACTTGCTTGACATTATTGTCTAAGTGGTCTGGGAGAGAGAGGTAGAATGTACTGTAACAATTATAAAATGATCTTTTCATTGTTCTTCCAAAACTAGTACTAAACATAATACAATTAAAAGTACATGCAGTATACAAATATATAGAAAATATACAAGAACATGAATTACCTTAATGAAGGTATGCCAATCATGTCTTTTCATCCCTGGACCAAATTCACTTTTCTTTGTTATGAGATTGTTTATGTTCGCAACAAATCTTGTGGGAAATCAAATTTTTTGTTTGACCTCTTTTATAGCATTGCTTTGATCCCCTGTTAATAACCAAGGAATGACACTTATATTAATTCAGTCTCCATCGCTATTTAATTGAATGACATTTTTTATTGCATGATTAAATATCTGAATGTCACTACAAATTTTGATAATATTTTCTTTGTCATGCCTTCCATCCAATATTTTCCATAACATCTTTTTAATATTCTTTCTAATATCCATAGTATCAAACAAATGCACAATTTGTAGCTACTCATAGTAGGGCAACCTACTAAATTGTCTGGGATAACTTTTTAGTCCCTTTGGAAGGTGGTAATTAATGCCTTGACAACCTTCATGAAGCATATAAGTTTTAAAAGTTAACAACGACAATCATCATCAATTACAACATGAATAAACAAAACACAATATAAAAATATAAATTCCAAACATATCATATATGATAGATAAACAATTAGATTGAATGACATTACCTTGACGATTAATTCTATTATATTCCAACTTCCATAGGCGAAGTATCATTCTTCATGGTTTTGATGTAGTCTCTTCTTTCCCATTGAAAAGATGTTTTTCAGTAGTTTGATATTTATGATTTTTGTGGAGGAAGTGCCTATACTCATCAAAAACCTACTTTCCTAAACTTGTTGAATGACGAGATTTCATCTTTGGACCACAAATTGGACATGCAAATTTTCCCTTTGTTTGAAGACCTGTAAGATAATGTATAATTGGATTAAATATGTTAATTTTTATAATTATATATATTGTATGAATTATTTTTAAAAATGCATGATTTATACTTTTAAAAATTAAACATTATTAAAGTATGCAAGTTGAACATTATAACATACCACAAAAATGTGTTAGCCCTGGGGCATCATGAATTGTCCACACCTTAGTGTCATAAAATTTCAACCCTAGTAATTTACGACTGTATTAGGGTCCTCAGGCATGCAAACTCAAATCATCTAGCTTGATTGGAGACTGGAGAGTGCTTGGCTTGTGAAAACTGTTTCTTCCTTGGCCTCTGCATCACTCTGTCTGCACTCTACCCTGGAGACAAGGGTATGATAGGGACATGGTGCCCATGTCCCCCCTTGGATAGGGTCATGGCTCCCTTGTTCTCCTAGGATAGGGGCATGGCGCTCGTCCCTGCCTTATTTTGGGGTAGGACCTTTCTAGTGCAAGCATTGTGGGTTGTGCAATGAATGGAAAATCTCCCAGATGTCAGCCCGTGACAAAATTCAAATCCTTCAAACATGTATTTAAGGGGCATTCATCCTTTGATTTGCATAAGTTGGATAAGTTGAAGTTCAATAAGTGGGAGAGATTCAAGTTGCATAAGTGATCAAGAATTCAAGCATTCAAGTATTCTTTTCCAACGTTGAGCATTCTTAAATCTCCCTTCAAGGCTAGGTGTTGCATTCAAGTCAAGGATTCAACCATTGAAGGGGAGATCCCTTTCAACATTCAATTCCACACAAAAATTTCTATCAACATTTCTACTACAACCTCCCTTGAGGTAATTTACAATTCAATCTTCCATTTACATCTACTTGCAAGTTTTTTCTTTCATTACTTGGTTAATTCCAAAACTAGGGTTTGACCTAAAGATAAACTCCCAATCCCAACACATTTGCCTCTCCTTTTTGTGTGTAGGTTGCAGGTGCGTAGCTGAACTTTTGGATTCAGGCTTCATTTGCAGAGGTAGAAAAACCCTTTTCGTTTCGCAGATTTTTTGGAGGACCATGTACATTTTCGTCACAGTCTAGAAAAATTTTCATCAAATTTGTAGGGCAACTTCATCTCAACATGTTATTACCAAATCCAGGTGCACAACTTCATCCCATATTCAAATCTCAAGTTATAATCAATTCTTTGTCACTTTTGCATTATATAATTCAATCAATTTCCTTTCCAAATCGAACAAAAGGGAATAAGGGGATCATCATAATACGCTTAATTCATTCATAATTCAATCTATCATCTTTGTGTGGAGATTGGATCTAGTGAATTACCCCTTATCTCCCTAATGTAATGGTGAAAAGTGCTTGAAGGATAATCAATAGTGAAACTCTCATCTCTCTTTGAGGGAAAGGGTTAGTTTTCCTCTTGATCTATCACTCATCATTTTCCCACCATCACATTTTGGTGAACTCAATGTCTTGCATGCTATCCTTTGAACAAAATTACATATTTTTCATTTACAAGTTTCAACTTTCTGCAAACTTAGTGGTTAATTCATTAAAAACCCTAGTTTTTAAATTTAAAATTGAACTTGTGATTTGTAAAAATTGCTTGTGTTTGTCTTAGATCTAAAAAATTGTTGTGTTTGTCAAATTCAATTTCCTCATTGTCTTGTTGAATTTGCAATTAAAATTTACAAAATTAAGAGGTTACTTGTTAAAACCCTAATTTTCAAAAATCATATTGAACTTGTGCAAAAAATTGGATTTCAACTTAATTTTCAGATTTCTGATTATTCTTATATTTGTCTTCAATCCTACAATTCAAATTTTCAATTTCCCCTTTTTTTCCCAAAATTCAAATTTCAAAATTAAGTGGTTAGGTCATCAAACCCTAATTTTTAAAATTAATTGGATTTTTTGTTAATTTCAAATCAATTTCAGTTACTTTCAGATTCTTAAACATTTTCCAAGGTGTCCCTATCCATTAGGTTTGACCCTTTTCAAAATTGTACTCCAATTCCTCCTTTTTTTCAAAGCCCTAATAGGGTCCTATTTTCACCTTTGTGCCTTCATTTTGCCCATCTAGAGATTGTAAAATTTTCCAATTTTTTGGGGTTAGTTTTAAAATCATCATAATATCCATCCCTAAAAATTTTTGAAAAAAGTTAGTCGGACAATGTGCATTCCTGCGACGGTCCTCAACTTTTTTCTTGAAATTTTGGGAGACTGTTATGACTGTATTTCTTAGCCTAAATCTAAAAGATTGACTTATTTTATTGAATTTTGAACCCTCTAGAATCAAAAATACCTTCAAAATTCAGCATTTCAACATTCAAGAAATTTTTAAAATTAAGAGGTTAATTATTGTCTGCCCTGGTTTTAAAAATTTTGATTTTAAAATTAAGTGGTATTCCCTTGGCCCTAATTTTAAAATTCCAATTTCCTTTCATTTTTGTAAATTGTGTCATTCCCTTCCTCCAACAAAGTTCAAATTATGTAATCATTATTTCCTTACATTTTACATTTCTCAATTTTCGCAAGCTTTGTCCTACAATTCAAAATTCAAATTTTCTCTCTAGTGGATGAGTTTTACCACTACTATTCCTACCTATCTTATCCCCATTAGATGAAGCATTAGAATTAAGGCTTCCCAAAGTTTAATTACCGAGGAGATGGAGCCTAATTTGGGTGACTTCTTTAATGGGGATCTTGCTAATTCTTCCCATCCTAATCATGTGCCCATTGATGGATCTCATGATGAATAAGAGGCTTTAACTAGGGTTTCTTTAGATCAACTTTCCACATTGGACAATCAATTTGATATCTTTCAACAATGGATGTCCCAAGAATACCCTAATAGTGAAGCTCTTCCATTAATTGAAGGTCTTAAGCGCATGCTTCAAAGTGATAAGAATAGAATTGATATATTGTGTGGCATTGCACATATTTTTGATTCTAATGCCATGCCTATCAAGAGTTGTACCAAAACCGTAGGTTACTCACAACCTTCAACTCAAGTCAATTCCTCTATTCCTTTGACCAATCATATGACTAGTATTCCTACTTTCACATCTAATGTCATGGCTACTTCAACTCAAAATGTGATTCCTACAACCATAGGTCATGGGGGAAATCCCTCTTCTTCATTTAATCCTCCATTGATACCTATGTCTTCCATGATTATTCCTACTATTTGTCAACCAATCAGTGTGACACAAGGGGTCAATTCTTCCAACATCTATATTTCTCCTTTAAGTGTCCCTTTTTCTACCCAACCATCACCAATGCCTACTTATCATAGTGTCCCACCACCTTATTCTCACTCCATGCCTTCTTTCAACAACATCACACCACCTTCTCAATCACCTATGTCTAACATCAATTCTTCCACTGAAATGACAATTAACAATCTTGCCTGATTTGTGTCTTCTTACAACAACAAATTGCTTCTATGAGTCAATCCAAGTTTAGTGTGCCCACTTTTGATGTTGCGAGCCCACTTTCTCTTGATATTGTTAAATTCATTCCACCTATACATGTTGAGATCCCTCAATTGGAACTCTATAATGGAAAAAGTGATCCCCTTACACATGTCAAAATATTTCAAACCTTATGTACTGATTTTGCTTATGATCAACGATTGCTTGCTAAACTGTTTACAAGAACATTAAGAGATAAGGCCTTACAATGGTATTTCTCTTTGCCTTCTTGTTCTATCACTTCCTTTCAACAATTGGCAAATGCTTTGATCCAACAATTTCAAAACAACATTGGTCCTAAAATCACTTTGACTGATTTAGTGCATTATAAACAAGGTGTTAAAGAAAAAGTGACTGATTTCATTGGTAGATATAAGAATTTGTGTGCTCAAATTTCTTTTCTTGTGACTGATAATGATATTAAAAAAAAAATCATTTCTAATTTACAAAAAGATATCAGGGAAAAGCTTCTTTTTTCTGAGTTTACTTCATTTCCACAATTGTGTGCAACACTCCATAATTATCAACTGGCTATAAGTCAAATGGAGCAATCCACTCCTATGGCTCTGAGTGATAAGGGGGAGAGTGTTCAAAAACCGTTTGCAAAGTTCAAACCAACAAAAAGATTCATCAAGTTCAATGATCCAATCAATAACAACCATGTGAATGCTACAATAGGTGTGCCTCCTATTTCTAAAGTTTTCCAAAGAGAAAGGTAGTTTACTCCTTTGAATGAATCTTTGCATAGTGTAGACACCTAAAAATGTCTCATTGATCATGTACTAATTTTTCCTCTAATTGATTAAATAATTCTTTAATTATTTAATTAATTTAATTAACTATTTCTTCTAATTTCATATTTCCTCATCATCTTACTAATTATTCTATTTTATATTTCTATCATCATTTAATCATTTTAACCATTTTCTAAATATTAATTAAATATTTATTATTTAATTAATTTTGATTAATTCCCCAATTTAAATAATCTTTATTATTTAAATAAATTAATTCTCAATTTCTATCTCTAATCATCTAATCATTCAACTCTCTTCTAAATATTAATTAAATATTTATTATTTAATTAATTATGATTTTAATTCCTCTAATTAAATAAACTTTATTATTTAATTAAAATTCAATTTCTAAATAATTAAATAGTTTCTTTAAATTATTTAATTAACTAATTAATTCTTCAATGCCAAATCCCCAAATTCTAATTTCATTTAATTTCATATTCTTCTAATTTCTTCCAAATTTTAATACATGTGCATGATTTCAAAAATCAAATTGAAAATCAAAGTCAAGTTCTAAATATATTCAACTACTAAATTGAATTTAAATAAATATCATGCAAAGATTAAATTGAAAATCTAAGTCAAAGTGCAAGCACATGCTAAATTAATTAATTCAACCAATTAATTAATTAAATAATTTATCTCTCTAGCCTCTATTTTCATCTTCTAGTTCTCTTGGTCATCTTCTTTATTTCTTCCAATCATTATTTTTCTTCTTTCAGTTAGCTTTTTCTCAATCAATTGACTCCTTTAATCTATTCAATCTATTCTATTTCACCTCCAAGTCAACACTTCAACTATCAATCATCATGTGAGCTCACCCGAGTTCCACCTCTTGATCATTTTGTTCCACCTTTCAATCAATCTTCTCCAAAAATCTATAAATTGAGCATTAAATCCTCACAATTCCTCTAGATCATGAACTTCGAATCTTTGTGTCAATTGTAGGTTGCCGATGCAATATCTGAGAGCCATCATACCACATAGAGAAGAAGGACAATAGAAACTATGATGCATAATAGGGAGTTTCATATTGCTTAGTTTAATTCCATTTTGCATTTATTCCATTGGTTTTATGTTTGAATTGCTTAGATAGTTAAGGATTCATGATCATCCTTATTTCCTATTTAGCAATGGTATATTTGAGGATGCTACACATAGTATTATGTCTTAGTTATGGTATAGAAATGTTATCAAAGCTCCTCCTATAAAACAAGTTGATCCGTCCAAACTTGCATCTCCTCATTTTGATAACAATTCCTTTTGCCAATTTCATTGTCAACCTAGTCATGATACTGAGAAATGTTTTGCATTGAAACATAAGGTTCAGGACTTGATTGATAATAATACTATTTCTTGTGGAAGGTGTGAATGATAAAGGGAATAAATCAGTTGCTCCTCCTAATCAAAATCTTAAGATTTTCACTGATCCCTTTCCATCTCATACCTCTAATGTTATTCAGATTGCACCTAGTTTTCTCTCTTCTGAAACACTCATTTGTATGGCTCCAAACTTGGTTAATATGGTAGAAACACAAGATATTCCTAGGGATCCATGTATTACATTTGACCCTAGTGAGACCATTAGAGCACCTGATGGCCCTTCATACATAGTTACAAAGGATAAGGACATCTCTTGCCGTGGTGCCCTGATTGATCCCTCTTGCATGGTTAATGTCATAACTAAAGAGTATATTTTTAATTTAAGATTGCATAAACCATTATATGATTCTTCTAATGTAGTTGTGAAGTTATTTGATGTCTTCTCTTACCCTACCATTGGTTCTATCACCCTTCCTATTGAAGTCCATGCTAAATCCATGGATGTTGACTTTGTTATCATACCTTCCTCTAAGAAATTCCACGTGAAGGGGCTATCCTTGGCTATCTTCCATTAAGGCTACTGCTTCTCCAATCCACAAGTCTCTTAAATTTCCTCACAATGGAGAAATCATAACTGTGAACCATAACTTATTTCATCTAGTCAAAAGAAGCCCTGGTGTTCCTATTGATCTCTTTTGGCCTAAACATTTTCAATCTCTTCCATCAAGGAGCGACGCTCTTTTTCAATCCTATCAAAAATGAAAGAATGATATGATTTTATCCTTAAGTCAACCTAGATCACTGACACTTGACATTCCTATTATTCTTCAAGATGAGGTTCTTCCTCTCTTGGATAGAACTAATCTCCCTCCTAAGGAAAACTTTCCACGTACTCCTATGGATGTAACTTTACCTTCTCTTAAGGAGAAACACAATATTCCTCCTAAGGTTAGACCTATACCTCCTCCTCATGATGGACTTGGTCTCATCCCTAAACCTAATATTCCTTCTTTCTATGGCACAATTCCACCTCCTTCTTCTTATCAAGAGAAGAGGCTTGCTTCTCCTATTGTTCAACCAAAAACACCTCAAGCTAAACCTTCCACTATAAAGGAGAAAGGAATTCCTCCTTCTTCAAATGTTCATCCTCATTCTCAGCCTTCCACTAAGACTTGATGAAATCATTGTGCGAGAGAACACTGATGAAGACACCGCATTCGAGCTCGCGAAGCTATCCCTTAAAATACTCATGAATGTCCTCAAACTCCAATAGTTGATATGATTCCCTTTTCTCCTAAGTAAGATGTTAAACCAACATCTCCAAATCATAAGTTGCATAAAATATGTGATGGTTTTAATCACATTCATGTTGTTGCTCCTCTTTCTTTAAACTTTGATGCATAAATGAGTGAAAATGTTATTCATAATGATAATACAACTCCTAATGCTTCTAATAGTGAGTATGAATATATTGATGTGGATAAACATTTATCAAACGAGATTTCACAAACTTTAATCCTAGCTCCTAGAATCGAACAAAGTGACTTACAACATGAGCATAGTCCTTGTTTGGCTCTTGTGATAGCTCCATCTGTTGTGCTCAATATCGCTCCTCTGGCATGTTGCTCGTGTAGTACCCCTCCTCGGTTGAACTTATTAGACTCATTGAACTATTATTACTTTTAGTGGATACATTACCATTATGTGTTATTTAGACTTATATGACATTATTTCATGTTTTATCTGGATATGAGATGCATAATTTATTTACAGTATTTTAGTACTTGTGATGTGTGGTATTTTATAGATTAGTGTTATGTACTGACACTTTACTTTATCTATGCAATGTGTAATTATATGTTGCATGTCTGCAAGTCTATTGGATGCGAGGGGACGATTTTCCTTCACTCACTCCGGTGATACAGGGAACGTCGCGATTATCCTTCATCGGTGTGTATGCCATGTATTCTATATTTGTATATATGCATATGTGGTTTGATGATGCAGGTTAGTGTAGGTACAAGTACTGGGTAGGTACGGGGTATCTTCTCCACCTGGCTCCACAGGTCTGAGCGTGTCTTACTTGTTCGATAGGACTGGAGGAGATAGTAGTTGACCCTAATTGTACCTCAGTTACACTCTTGTGAGTATCGTCAGTCGGTCGTCCCTTTTGGTTTTGTTCAGCCATCGAGTCAGTTTGTTTGACTTTTTCAGAGTCCTTGTTTGGGTCTTCTCAGTTTGTGTGCCCTAGTAGATTAGATTAATTATTTGAGTTATAGCATCACTTTATAATTAGCATATTTAATTTATGAATTATAATGCTTAGGTGATTATGCATTTAATTAATCAAGTAAAGTGATTAAATTTAGTTGCAAATTGCATTATATTAGAAATATAATTTTGTTTAAATTTAGTAAAAAATAAATTAATTGCATTTATTATTCTCTATATTTGTTAAAATAAAATTTCTTTCCTTTATTAGTTTGCAAATTTCATGATTTTAGAAATATAATTTTATTTAAACCTTAGAGGGAAAATAAATAAAATTTAATACATTTGTTGTTCTCTAGATTTTGAAAATAAATTAGAAATAAATAAAATCAAGTAGATTTACTTTCCTTAGTTATTATTTTTAGAAAGTTAATTAAATGGGAATGAGAAAAGAAAAAAAAGGGAAAGTAATGATTTTTGGGAAATTGCATTTTCATTTACTTTTTGTGGGAATTGGGAAATAAAATAAAATATTTTAGTCTTTAAAATAGAATATTATATTTTGGAGAGGAAAAATAATTTCAACCTAAAAAGGTTTAGGTTAAATATATTTTTAAAAATTATTTTTGGGGGTTCATGACAAGAGGGCAAGAATCTATTGGAGGAAAAAAAAAATTCAAAATCTTCTTGGATGCATGTTGGAGAAGTGAGGATTGACGTGGATACCTGATCGCAGGAGCTCTTCCTCAAGATCTCTAGGAAAGATTTTCAAGGTTGGATAGCTCCTGCCTAGTTATTTATTTATTTTTAATATTAGTTCAAATATCTTTCCTTTCTTTATAGTTTTCTGGTGTGTATGTGCAAAAGAAAAATTTATAGACTATGGTTGTGTCTTCCATTTGTCTTGATTTTGTATATGATTATATGCTTTAATTATTTCCTTTCTATATAACTATTTAGCTTTGATATGGTGAAATTATAGGGAATTATGCTCTAGATTTACCCTCCTTTGTTCCAAATAAATTCTCTTTGTATGTTATGTGATTTTGTGTTCTTCCTAGTTGAGGAAAATAATTAGAAATTGGCTTAATACAAAAATGGGGCTTATGGAGGAAATTTTTGCAAAAAATCTGTAAGGTAGCATTGCTACCATAGGGTAGCAGGGCTACCTTATGGGTAGCATACTATCATAGGGTAGCATAAGATGCCAAGTCAAAAAGATTAACTCACCCCATGTGTTTTTGCGTACCTCCAGTAATGATGGGTTTCCGGGCTATGTGCCTTCTATAATTTATAAACTCGGTTTTCTTATTTCTTTTATATTTTTAAATATATATATATATATATAGTTTGTTTTCTTCAGTTTAATGTATGTTATTGGAAAATTTTAAGTCTCCATTTTATTATATATATTTTAAATATGATATAATTATATGGTTTATATTCAGAGAATATATATTCATGCAATTATATTATATTATTATATATATTTTTAATTTGGAAATTTAATTTATGTTATTGAAATCATTTAATTGGGGATATTTGTTAAATTAGTCTTGAACATAAGATTAGAGGGTTAATTTTAATGTGATTTAATTTAGCCTTATTGGACAAATGACAACATTGAATTTCTTTTATTTATATAGTTGTATTTTATTTTTTCTCTAGAATATCTTTAATTGCAAATATTTAATGCTTTTACTATTTTAAAAAGATTCCCTATTATAGGATCTTTAGAATAAATGGTATTTTTTGGTAAAAGCATATTTCATTGTAAATCTGATTTTTGAGTTGTTGTCATGTTGTAAAGGTTGTTTATACCCCTTGGTCGAGTGTTGTTGTGTAACCCTGTTGACGTGAGCTATTATGTGTCTTGTTCCAAATGGTCAATCCTAGGTTTATGATTTGTGTTTCCTTCACCTATAAATCTGTCGGGATTAGATATGGCTATCAGTTTCGCCATAGAGTTCTCATAAAGAGACCATTCCTGTTAGTGTCCTATGAGAGGGAGTGGCTTTCGAGTGGGGGCTGTACCCAAAGTGGATGGCAAGATAACCCCTCAAAAGTCAGTTAAAAAGTGATAACCTAATAATTGATTAGGGGGTGGGTAGTTGAAATATTAAACTAAGATAACGTGTCTCGCACATGGTTGAGTTCTTGTATAGGCTCAGGATGTGGTGAGAAGGCCTGGAATGGCAAACCTACCACCTTGTCATCACAAAGGGGTTGGTAGGGTTTGCATGATACTTAGATGGAGCCAGGGGTTCGGAAGAGGTTACCGGGATAACCCAGGATGGGGGCCGAGACCTATGGAGGCCTACCTAGGGTAACCACCTTAAGCCATGCGATGACACTCTCTCCTTAGGGTCAGTGTATGTGAGTTGAGTCACCTGGGTTTGCGAAGTCATGTTATACTGTAGTACTTGTCTTGTTTGCTTGCTTGAGGGTCTTCGGCTATCTCCTGACACGGTGGGGTGGTTCCACTTTGGGATCACATGGTTGGGTGGTAGTGTCATTTCCCGTCAAATATTTGTGTTAATACCTTCATGCGAGGATCGACTTCGCTGGTGTTTCTTGGTTCGTGACTCTTGTATCAGCTCTTGTTCGATATCATTCTATCATTGAGACCATGTGGTCATTGTATTAGTAAACTATGTAACCTTGGCATTGTAACCTATGAATTTCATTTGTATTATTGGAAGCCATGTGATTATTGAATATTGTAATCTTAATTCAGTGGAATGTATGTTATTTTAGTTATCTTTCTTCTTATATGTAAATGAATCATTGAAAATAAATGTATTGTAACACTTTACATCCTTCAATATGGAATTTAGTTTTATAAGAATGGTTTTATTAATTGCAATTGAATTTCCTAATTAGATGGATAATTGGATTAACCTTTTGTAGTTGTTTAGTTTTGAAGTAATCTTCGTTGGTAACCCTTTAGGATAGCATGTGTTAGACTTCCGTTGTGCTAATAAACGTGCAATATTATACTTAATGCACTTAATATTTTAGAAAAAAAAAATTATTTCACCTTTTAGCTGCCTAGATGTGTTGTTTCCCTATAGGGTTCCTGGCGGGGCATTACATTTGGTATCAGAGCCAAAGTTTCAACACTGGGTACTCTGGGTTTGTAGTGAGCCCATTCAGCTTGACCTTTTTGCCTAGGTCTTAATATATGTTGTTTCCCTTATTTCATCCTTGTTGTAGATCTGAACCATTTTCTCTTTTATAGTGCTAGGTCATGGCTAGGAAAGCCAAAGGAGATGGCCATATGGGTGGTCGCAATAGAGGCAAAGGTGGAGGATGGGGCCATGGTTCTAACCATCACAGTCCTTCACCACCACCCACCCATGTGAGTGTCGAGCCAAAACAGTCTATTCATTAGGATTCACAAAATGCAGGAGAGCAGGTTCCTGAAAGGGAAGAGCTGAGATAGATGTTTTAGGAGGTTCTGGCTAGGTTAGGCCCCAGGCCTAAGGTTGATCAACCTATTCATGCTCAGGTTAAGAAGTCACATCAGTAGGTTCCAGAGGAGAGAGAGAGAGAGAGAGAGAGAGAGAGAGAGAGACAGAGAGAGAGAGAGAGAGAGAGAGATAGAGACAGAGACAGAGACAGAGCTCACCCAGGAGGAGGGAGAACCCAGCTGATCGAGATCCAGCTTTCTTGGGTCACATAAAGGACTTGATAAGGTCCAACCCTCCCTTCTTTGATGGTAAGGGTACTGGTCTCAAGGCAGAGACTTGGCTTATCAGTCTGGATTGGTGTTTTGCTATGTTCCCATACAGTAGCAACACCAAGGTGAGATGTGCTATTATGCATCTTGATAGTTTTGCTTTGATCTGGTGGAGATTAGAGGAGAAGAAGATCAGTGTATGCATTAACACCATATCATGGGAGATATTTTTGGAGAGATTCAAGGCATGATTTCTCTCACCCCAGTGGAGGCAGACTCAGGTAGACGAGTTCCATGCTTTGCATCACTATGGTATGTTAGTAGACCAGTTTGAGCACAGGTTCTATGAGCTTAAACAGTATGTCGAGATTGGTAATGATGAGGCAATTCTTGTTCATTAGTTCTTGAGGGGTCTAAATGACCGCATTAGTGGAGGAGTGAGAATGTTTGAGCCAGCTTCATTTGAGGTAGCCGTGGTGAAAGCCAAGTTGGTAGAGCAGAACCTTAGCCATGCACATGGTGGTCAGTCAAGAGTGTAGATTAGTAGTGCATCTTTCAATGGGCCCAGAGTTTGTGGGAACCAATCCCAGCCAGTTGCACCATTTAGGAGTTCTTAGGCACCCGCTAAGGGTGGAGAACAACAACAACATCAGCCACCGAGACCAAAATAGTTCCAGGGCCAACAGGGTGGAAATTCTCGGTATAGGAAGAACAGGAACTGGTAGAGGAGAAGATAGGGTCCTTCAGGGTAGTCTTGATAGAGTGCATCTCACATCCCTAACAAGGGAAGCTTCCAACAGTTTAGTGGGCCAAAGGGAAGTAGAGGACGAGGTAGGGGAGCTTGCTTCTCTTATGGGCAATTTGGTCACATAGTTGTACAGTGCCCTTAGTGTTCTCACCAGACAGGTAGTCAGAGGCTAGCAACATCAGAGCCTATAGTAGGGGATGTAGGTAGATCCCATAGAGTGTTTGTAGCAGTTGATGACCACCAGGCTAGTCATCAGGGTACAGTTATTGAGGAAGCAGGTGTGATGTGTGGAATTCCTATCTCTGTTCTCTTTGATTCTAGTGCTTTAAATTCTTTCATTTCTTCATTCATTATGGAGCAGTGCGGACTCGCGTCTGCTAAGCAAGTGGAAAGGTGGCAAGTAGATTTGGCTATAGGTGTGAGTGTTTGTGTAGATGCCTTTATTCCCAGTTGTGAGTTAGACCTAGGAACTGTAGGTACCTTAGTTGACCTTCAGGTCATTCCTTTGGGTTCTTATGGATTTCTGTTGGGGATGGATTGGCTTTCATCTCATAGTGCTCGTGAAGACTACTGCAAGAAGATAGTGGAGTGTTTAGATGACCTTGGCAGGGAAATGGAGATTGTTGGAGTTCAGAGTCTGATATCCCTACGTATGATTTCCTCTATGTAACTTAAGCGGTGCATAGAGGGTGTTAGCTTTTTGTAGTTACTCTTGAGGATGTGGATGAAAAAGAGAGTTGATAAATCACTCTTGATGGTCACCCTATTCTTCGAGAGTATGCTAATGTGTTTCCATTGGATATTCCTGGTATGCCTCCAAAGCGGGACATAGAATTTCACATTGACTTGGTTCCTGGTGCAAAACCTATTTCAAGAGATCCATATTGGATGACTACTTAGGAGTTGAGTGAGTTGAAATTGTAGATAGAAGAATTGTTGGCCAAGCAGTTCATTTGTCCTAGTGTTTCCCCTTGGGGTGTGCCTGTTATCTTCATTAAGAAGAAGGATGGTTCTCTTCGGTCATGCATTGATTACCTACAGCTGAATAAGGTAACCTTCCAGAATCAATATGCATTACCTCATATAGATGATCTCTTAGATCAGGTAAAGGGAGCCAAGGTGTTCTCTAAGATTGATCTGAAATCTGGGTACCATTAGTTACACATTCAAGATGCAGATATTCATCAGACAACATTTCGTACTTGTTATGGACACTATGAGTTCACAGTGGTGCCATTTGGGTTTACGAACATGCCTTCAGTTTTCATGAGCCTCACAAATGGGGTTTTTTGCACCTACCTTGATCATTTTTTCCTTGTGTTCTTGGATGACATTCTGATTTATTCTAGATATGTGGAAGATCATGAAGGTCACTTGCATCATTTGTTACAGTGATTGAGAGAAAATCCGCTTTATGCCAACTTGGCAAAGCGTGACTTCTTCCAGTCAGAGGTGAACTATCTTGGTCATGTGGTTTCGGGAGAGGGTGTATCTATGGATCCTTCAAAGATCCAAGCCATTATTGATTGGCTAGCACTGACCAATGTTTTAAAAGTTCAGAGTTTTATGGGTTTGGCTGGATATTACCATCACTTTGTTCAGGGATTTTCCCAAATAGGACACTCGATTACTTCTCTTTAGAGGAAAGGGAAGAAGTTTGTTTGGTCAGAGTAGTGTGAGCCATCTTTTCGTATCTTGAAGGATCTCCTTGTTAGTGCTTCGATTTTGGCAGTTCCTGATGTTGACTTTGAATTTTACTTTGGAAACAAACAACCTTATGGGTAATTTAGTGGTGGGGGACTAATTGTGCAGGTTCCACTGAATCACCTCTGGGATTGAGAAGCTAGCTCTTCCTTGGTGTTTTGAGGAAAGGGAAAGAAAGAAACACCTTAAAAATAGTAAAAACTAGACTACTGAGGTGATACACCAGATCATCAAAAGACATGAGCATACAAAATTCAAAAACATATGACTTTCAAAAGCCCATTCAACAATCTACAAGTCCAGATCAAGAACATAACCAAAGATACAATTAAATTTCTTTGCGACATAAAGAAATACTCATCATGCATTTACTAGATAACAAGTGTGAAACATAGTTTAATCGGCAAAATCTTAGACAGATATATTCCCAAAGTTATTGGAATTCTAACATAACAGCATAAAAAAGACCATCAAAGCATACTGAAAGAGGTCTCATAAAGGTCGTAGGAACAATTTGAATAAACTTCTTCAGACAAACAATAATAGTTTAAAGGCTAAAAACCTCTACTTAGTAAACTTAATTGTTCTTTTAAAAGTCATGCACCCCCAACAACAAGGAAAAAACTAGCATAAATAGAGCACTTGGCTCCTGAAAATAGCTCCCAAAACATGCCAAAAAGGCATAACCTCCTTGAACATAAAAACATGTTGTGTCACTCTGAAGATCACACCTAGAAAAATGGCCCCTTCCACTTCTCACCTGTAATGGTGTTGATACTACCACGAACTGAAAATATTTTACTAACCATGGACAGACTGTTAGAAACTACAGAAATGCGGGTAACCACTTGCTTACTGCGCTAAAAGGTGGACCCCAAAAAGGAAACCAGTCAACATGCCTTGCCATTTGTCACTATCATGTTGCTCCAAAAATTGGACACCAAATATGGACCGAGGGAGTAATGTCGTGCGGACAATTGTCCTATGCACTCTGCGCTCTGGAAAACTAAATAGGCAAACCAAACAGGGGAACCCAGTGGGAAACCTTAGACTAGGGGGGTTTTAATGTGAACATTTCTTGGCGACTAACAGCGGAAATTCTACCTATGGAATTGGAGAACCCAAAATTACTGGCTCACAGACCAGATTTCATGCCAAAACAGGATGGAGCAGATCGAAGGCCTCTTGCAAAGGCAACTATTCATCCTCAGATAGCATAGCTTGTGCCTCTAAATTTTGGAAATATTGATCCAGGCAAATTACTTCATCAAAAGGTAAGGGTACATGCTCATCTTGGACCTGTTTCAAGAGAGAAGAGAGCACTCTACCATGGTCACCGAAATAGAATTTCCTAGGCGCTACAGGAAAGCTTTGTCTTGTTGCAAATACTTGACCTAGCGTAATATTTGTTCAATCCCTAACACAGTATCTATTGATATGTGGTGATTGATCAGCAAAGTATTGTACACTCAGCACGTATCCTCGCCATTTTTTGTTGATAAAAACCGACATTATAATAAAACCCTAAAAAGGTCGACTTTGTTTGTTGCCCTAAAAATGCATGTTATAAGCGGCTGGGATGCTTAAGGCATTGTAAGGTTGATGTATTGTTTTTGCTAGATAATAAGAAAAATTAGACGGTTGTGTATGGTGAATATAACCCATTTTGGGTGAACCATGTTAAATCTCTGTGTTATCTATGTCCTATTTTATTCCTTTATCTTTTGTATTTAGATCTGCATATAATTGTTAGTTCATATTTGCTTCGGATCTGCTAGAAACCCTAATAGTATCATTTGTAAGAAAAGGAGAGGGCAGGCCCAATGAAAAGAACCTCTCTAAACACCGCTTGATGTCTGGAACTGAAAATTGCAAAGGCACCAGGGTCATTGAAGCCAGCATGATTATCCTGTGCTAGTTTATGAAAACATTCATCTTTTTAATCAATTGCCAATGGTCAGTGATCCCTTTCTCCCTTAGTCCCTCATCCTGGGTGGATTACAATAATTAAATAAAACTTTGAGCTATTGGGAACTTAGGACCGATGACAAGCATGGAACTACTAATGAGGGCATCGGCCTCAGCGCAGAGGGACTATGCATCACTAAGGAATCTTAACATAGACTACAAGGATGGATAGTACTGCTTTACCTTTTCCCAATGAGAAACATACAGCTCCGTCAACATGGTAGAAAAATCTAGAGAAATCTGTTGCGGAGGAGGAATGTTTAGTAGTTTACCAGATTGTCCAAGACTTGCCTCTCTCACTTTTAGCTCTACTTCAAACCTTATCTTTTCTTCAGACAGTGATACTTGGGCCTTACTCAGTTGATAGGCATAATCCTCTTTGAGAAGGATTTCTTCACACAACTGCATCTAGACCTAGGCAACATCCCTAGAGGCAACCTTTAATTGTTGTATTTTTGCATCCCTCTCTTGCAATTCCTTCAAAGACACATTCCTTGTCACTTCTTGGCATTTTAATTGAGATCTCACATTGTTAAAGGCCGACTGCAACTTCCCTTTCTCTGAATTAGCCTAAGCTAGCAGACTTTGCAGATGATTGATTTCTGAGCCCCGGGCTTTATCTTTCTTCCTTTGCTGGGTAAGGGAATCTTGGAGACTAACATTCTCTACTTGGAGCTTTTCCAGATGATGAATTTTCTTGATAAAATTTATGGATATTGCTTTTGAAGTCTCCTCCATCATTCCAACTTTATCAGATGTCGTGGAACACTGATGGCTTGTAGCGCGTAATCATCTAGTCTCATCTGAGATTCTGGTTTGTCGACCTTAAGAACAAGATTTGCAAAGTAGAGGCAATCCCTTTGCTCACTAAAGTGTGTTTGTAAATGAAAATGGGTTGGATGAGAACGTTCCTTTTCCTTCTACTTGCTCATCTTACTCAGGCTAGCGGTTCTATCATAAATGACCTGCTACTGGAAATCATCTGGATGATCGATGGCTTGACCTACAAAAGTTGTACCAGGAGGGACTGCAAAGGGGAAATGTGAAATGGGCCCAACAAAAGTAGTTTGGATGGGGTGGGCCAGAGCCAATGGGGAAAATAACGAGACAAAGGGGGAAGCCCTTAACAAGAAAGGGCTTGAGGACGCTGCACCCATAACCTGAGGAGAGGACTCTCCAAAACCTAGCCTACACAACACAGGGGTTGCTTCTGATGTTGGTGATGGAAATGTTGCAGATATGAAAGTCATAGTCAGGAAAGGAATAGAGGCCTATAGGAGCACATCTTGGGGATCAACCGGTGTACCCATCGGGGCTAGAGTGAGAGCGGTAGGGACTAAGGTTTGCATTCCAGTCATGGGGACAACCGAAAGAATATCCTTAGCTAGAGATGAAGGAAAAAAGGGACGTACTTGAACAACGGAAGGCAGAAACTACTAAAGATCTGAAGATGTTGCCAAAAATTGAGAGGGAGGATTTCCTCCTGACGTTCTAGGATATGGCTTCTTCTTTGGAGGGATCTCGAAGGGCTGCTTCTCAAACCACCTCTTACCAGCCTACGAATGAGGCCTGCAAGCTACACTATCTAAAGGAAGGAGAGTTTGTGGTTCTAACTCTTGCCCTTCGATATTTATAACCTCAACCTCTTACTGGGTGGCCACCTCGAGAGATGAGTCCCCACGTGGGGAACTGTCACCTGTCTCATCATCAGATTTATTTACCCTACACCATTCCTGCACAAAACGCTCATCCAGGGATGCATTCCCGATGTTGGCTCTAGGCTGATTTACTTCCTGTCGATAAACCCAAAAATCTTCCCTTTTCTTTCTGGACCAAGCTAAACTCTTCATGTTTTCCAATAATGCCTGAGGAATAGGATTCACGGGGTTGAACCTTTGCATGGGAGAATAGAACTTTAGCCATGGGGGGGCATTCTAAAATAGGAAAATCGCTAGGGCCCACATATAGGTTTGGGTCATCAACCGGTGGTTCATGTGCTCTGCCCATATGTTCTAAGGCTCATGCCTGACGGCATTCTTTCTTTTTCTTAAGCAACCATAGGGGTCATAACTCCAAGAGTCATTAATTACTACAAAACCAAGCTGCACCATTTTTTACGTCGGGGTTTCCTCTGCAATTTTTCTTCTTACTAGAGTGATTGGGCCAATCACCTTGTTATCTTTGGTGATAGAGGTATCATGCTTTCCAACGTCGATGACTTGCTTGATTCTCACCAACTACCTTTCCATTTTAAGGGTCAAGGTTTGGTCAGTTATGTAAGTGGGCAACCAAAAATGTTCATTGGAGAACCCATGCACACAGATGAAAGAAAAATTAGGGCCCACGAACCAGTTGCAAGGAGGACACTCATTTTGCATCCAGTTCATCTGAATCTAAGAGAAATAGGCTAATGGCTCATTGGGGATCACTCCAAAGTCCTTGAGTATGGGAGCCATGAATAGATCTAAAAACTAATAGGAATCATAGGAGGTCAGCAACAAGGGTGTCCAGCAGGACACCGATATTACATTTCCAGACTTGTCGTAAGTGGCCAAGCGCATGAATTGTGTGAAGAAAGATTTATTTTGGTGCAAAAGTAGGTGTACCAATACCAAAGAGAATCTAAAGCATCGCAACTGCTGAAACTCAGATAATTTCTTAATGATGGCTTTAGCAATAGTTACAAAGAAGTCAAAGTGAAAAGGTTTTCTTTGCTTCCTACCTTTGAAGAGAAAACCCATCATGGAAGCTGTGATGTCTTAGTCGCTGTCATGACCACACAGCCATACCAAGGTAGAAGATATATCTTGTGTTTCTCTTGCTTTAGGTCACTGTAGGACAAAGGGAACTTCGGAAGTCCAGTTGACAAGCTTCGATTGAGGGTACTTTGACATAAAGTCAAAGCGTCTCTCTTAGTGCTCCAGAACTCCTCCATTGATTTTTCTGAGAAAACCTCTGTTATTTTGAAAATTGGGAAGCACATCATCTCCCTAATGGCTTCTAGTAATATGACCAATCTTAGGAGGGAGCCGCTAACAGAGCATGAGGTGGGATCAAAAACCTCCGCACAAGCTGCTATGAGCTCAGGGCAGTATGGGACTGCGGGAACTAAGGATCGGGGAGCACCACTCTTCCAGAAACGCATCGCTACAGATTGAGGATCATTTCTATGATGTAGCATCCTCGAGCAAGAAACCTCTCTGAGGTTCTTGGGCTGCTTACAGATCTCGGGCTCAAAAATATTTTCTAAAGAATCCAAAACAATAGGTGCATTCCAAGTTGTCATTTTAGCCTTGGCCTTCATCTTTGGATACTCCTTTGGAGTGATAGCAAGCACAGAATAAGATAGTTCTTTGAAAACATTAACCCTGAAACCTCTGGGAATAGCACTTGCAAACGTGGCCTTAGAATCCATTATAGGCAGAAAACTTTCCTTCTTTTTCCTAGAAAAACTAAAGATGGGAGATAAAACTTTGCTCGCCTTTCTTTTTCCTCGTTCTTCAAAAACAAAAACAAACCAACAGGAGGGAAAAACCTCAAGTCTTACATGCATAACATGCTTGGATTTTTGTGAATGCCAAGTGCTTAATGGCAAGATCCTGCTTACATGCACACCAGTTCAAATTGCTATTGCAATAAACCCCCGTAGATGAAGGGCACCGTCATTCCTACTTCCCTAGAAAACCATTGGCTAATTTGACATTACTCGGGGGAAGTTCCTCAAGAAAATCTTTTCTTTGATTGAGGGGATCGGTCAAAAATAATAATCGCATGGATTGTAACAGTCTGGCAGAATTTAATATTTAATGCGCAACGTACCTAAATGTATGCATGGGTCTTTGCTCACATCCACTTCTCTCATCAAGGTAACTGACAAGACCATGATATCCTAAAGACAATCCCATTCACATTACGCAAATTAATGGAGACATGACAGAAACATTGGAATTTGGGAAGGCATGAGATTTGAGAATTGAACATCTTTCTACCAAAATTCTGCTATAAGTATGTCTTTTCAGACATTCTTTTTTACCATATTGTAAGCTTTAACGATGGAGCTTCTATAGAAATGGATACTCTTGTTAGGCTCATCAGCAAGAAAATGCAAGTTGCTTTCTTGGGAAATATTTCAGACCAGAGGTTGCAGGGATGACGCATAGGAAGAACCCTTTAATAATAGCTGCCATTAAATGGATACTTGGAGAGGATTTTGTTGGTAACCCAGACCGATATCGAGTAAATACGGATATTTTCTCACAATTCATAGCCTCTCTTCTATATTGTGGTCAGTCTGGGGTGCTAGCAATGCAGCTGACTCGGGCTCTTTTTCTTGAGGATTACTTGGGTGGACTGGAGAATGTAGTTACATACTATGTACACTTCTGAGGGCTCCCTATGGCATCTGACTTGGAGCAATTCATCACACTCAATGAGGAGGTGGCTTGGCATCCACTTGTCGGTGGGCTGAAAACCATGACGTTGTCCTCTCATCGATACCATGTTGAACTTGCCACAGAATTTCTTCTGCACATCCATTTGATAGTCTCAGTTCCAGAAGGCATGAACTGGTATACTGGATTTAGAGACTATATCTTCCCAAGAATTTTAATGCTAGATCAGCAGCCGAACTTGGTTGTTATTTCCGGGGAGCTCAAGAGCTCCTCTGACTCGAAGTGGCTGGGGGAAGAAGAATACTCCAACACTGATGAGGGAGAGACTGAGGAGAGCCACTAAAGAGGTGACGAACTGTCAACCTGGACTTGAACAAAAAAGATTGTAGAAAAAGGAGAGGCCAAGAGCCTACTCATTTTGTAATGAAAATATAAGAAGCTCTTTATATAATCAATTTTTTCCTTTCTCCTTTATCTCTCTTTTCTTTTCCTCCATCTGCTTGCTTTATTCTAACTGGAAATTAAATAAGATAAATAGGCATTATATACATTATGAACATTATATACCTTAAAAAGGGAAGGGAACCCTTAATGAAAAGGTTTGAGGTGGAAATCATTAACCGGGATGGGGAGGGGGTCCCCATCCATGTCTTCTAACTCGAAAGCATTGAAACCTTTGCAACCTATAATGCGGAAAGGTCCCTCCCATAGGCAATCAAACTTGGCGTGTTGACCAAGTTTCACCATCCTCTCATTATATTTCAATACGAGGTCTCCAAGGGCAAAAATCAGATTAGAACTCTTTTTACTGTCAAACCATCTCTTGATGACTTCCTGTCTGTCTTGGAGAGCTGTGAAAGCTGCCTCCCTCACTTCTTCTAGCTCCATAATCTTTTCCAACCTTACGGTCATGGGGCCATTTTCGGCAACTTCCATTGATTTTAGCAATTGCAACGCTGGGATTTCTAGTGACATGGGGAAAGTGCATCTTTCCAGTATACCAGCTTGTACGGGGATTTTTTTAGAATCTGTTTGGGCATTATGCGGCCTGCCCATAGTGCTCTTCTTAGGTGGTGGTGCCACTCCCTCTTGTATTCAGAACCTATCCTTTTGATAAGTTTGATCAGGTTTTTTTAAGTGGATTCAGCAAGTCCATTCCCTTAAGGATAGCAGTTATAAGAGGTTTTGAGATAAATACCTCTGCTGAGGGTGAATTGGGTAATTCGTGAGCCTGTGAATGTGCATGCATTATCTGATATAACAATTTTTGGGGGACCCTACCGGCATGTCAGATCCTCTAGGAAAGCCAACACTTCACTTTCTGATGAATTCCATAAAGGAATGACTTTGGACCATCTGGTAAAATAATCAATAGCAGTCAGGATCCACTTATGTCTGGGTGAACTTGGGGGATTGATCATTCTGATAAAATCAAGGCCCCATTGAGTGAAAGTCTCTTCCACTGACATGGGCCTGAGTGGCATTGTAGCTTTCTTACTTCATCCTGTGTAATATTGGCACTCTTTGCATCCCCTTACTAAATAATGTATCTTTGAACATGGATGGCCAAAAATATCCAACTTGGGTAATCTTGATAGTGGTTGTAGGTGCAAAAAGGTGACCTCCTGAGGATCCATAGTGAAACTCATGTAGGATTTTATCAGCTTGGCTCCGGTCCACACAGTGGAGCAAAACTCCATCAAAATTCCTTTTGAAAAGAATTCCATTTATTAAGCGGAAACCACTATTTTGAAGTCTATAAAATCTCTTCTTAGCCCGGGCAAGATCTTCAAGAAAAATCCCAGTCTTCATAAAATGCTTCCTTTTGTCAATCCAACTATCACTGGGAGCATCTAGCACAAACATAACCATTTCCTCTATGGCTACTTCATCATCACGGGGTTCACAATCCTACACTATATATTCACATGGGTTTCTCCCACGAACCAGCTTTGTTGGCTTGATATCGACATCATATTCTAGAATCTTAGTGATCCAATTTGCCCTCTTTTCAGCGATGTCGCCCTCCATGATGTATTCCCTTACCACAAGATGGGTTACGTACACCGTGATTTTGTTATAGGCAATGAAACACCTAAATTTCTTTAATCCTTTCACGACGGCTAAGGTCTTCTTTTCGACAAAGATGTATCAGGCCTCATAATCCTTAAGAGTTTTTGAATGGAAAGCTATGGGATGCTCTCCTCCTTTTTGGGTGTCTTTTTGGGTTAGGACCATGGCGATGCTATGTTGACTAGAATTAACGTACATTATGACATCCTTAGACATGTCTGGGTTAGACAATACGGGAGCAGAACAGATAGCATTTTTTATTTCATCAAAATCTTTTTTGTCTTCAGCAGTCCATTTGAAATGTATATCTTTTTTTTAGCATGAGAGTGATGGGTCTTATTGTTTTGGCAAAGTTAGAGATGAAACGGCTAACAAAGTTGACCTTTCCTAGAAAAGATTGGACTCCCTTTTGTTGACCTGAAGGGGAAGGTCTTTAATAGCCTTGACCTAGTCTGGATCAATGAAGACACCCTCTTTTGAAACTATATGCCCAAGCAATTTTCCTTGAGGAACCCCAAAGATACATTTTTTTGGGTTTAAGGAGATCCAAAATTCAAGACATTTTTTCAGGACTAACTTGAGATGATCAAAATGATCCTCTCGGTGTTTGGAAAACATAATCAGGTCATCTAAGTATATTAAGATTATCTTATTAATTCTCTTTGAAGGCTAAATCCATGGCCCTTTGAAAGGTTGCTCCAACATTTGACAATTTGAAAGACATCTTTTAGTATGCAAACGTTCCCCACTTAGTAGTGAACGTCATCTTGTACTGGTCCTCTACTTTCACACTTACCTGGTTATATCCTGAGAAACCGTCGAGCATTGAGAATATTTATGATCTGCCCACTGTACTCAGTTTTTGTTCCATGGATGGTAGGGGATAGTGGTCCTTAAGTGATGCCTGATTCAAATCTCAGAAGTCCACACAGAGCTAGATATCTCCATTTTTCTTCGTAACAGGGACCAAATTTGACACCCATGTACTGTGCTTTATGGGGTAAATAATCCTTGACTCGATCAGCTTTTTTAACTCTTGATCCATGAGGGATTCAATTTTTGGGTTAACTAGTCTTTTCTTCTACCGGACTGGCTTAGCCTCATTTGCGAGCTCGATGGTATGCTGGATGATGTTAGCATCATAACCCCTTAAATCCCCATAAGACCAAGCCATGATGCCTTCATATTCATCATAGTATCGGGCCAAATTCTTTCTATCTTTGATGGAAACACCTTTTCCTACCTTGAGAATTCTTCCGCTGCTGACTGACATCTTGGCGTAATCTTCTTTATTTGATTTGAGCTTTCAATTATCCTTTTTAGCATCCTCATGGTCAAACAGGTTCTCTAAGGTGATCAAACCATTAGGGAGCTTATTTGACTTTAACCGAAAGACCTGATTCCCGTAAGCTTCTTTTATTTTAGGTTGTAGTTGGTTGACAAATTCTCCCGAGCTTTGGATGAACAAAGAGATCTGTTCATCACTTTCAAACACTTGCCAATATGCATCATTATCAAGAATAGCTAGGTGGACCACCATGCTAACTGCTTGGGAGCCGGTTAGGAAGTCCATAGCATGATCAAAATGTGCTCCTATGGTGGCCATGTGATCTGCTATGGTATTTAGTTGCTGAGGAATACTTATGATATTGAAAGCATCAAAACTTTCTATTAGATCCCACACTCTGGCGTAGTAAGACTTCATGCGAACATGCTTAGCACTGGATATCCCTTGAACTTGGTGAACCACTAGCTCAGAATCGCCAAGGAATTTCAATATTTTAGTGCCCATCTTTTCTGCCATGTTCAAACCTTGAATCAGTCCTTCATACTCTGCTTCATTATTTGAGCATGCAAACTGCAACCGGAAAGGCTTTTGGATTTGATCGTCCAAAGGGGGAGTGAGACAAACTCCAACTCTGGAGCCCATTTTGCATTTAGCGCCATCAAAGTGTAGGGTCCATAGTGCCGAAGACAACTGATCTTCAAAGAATGGATCCTTAGTGAGCTTTGGGATGATCCAATTTTGTTCAAAGATGCAATAGGTACCCAGGCCGGTGGCATGGTAGTTAGAGAAGGGGTCTGAATCTATGAACTCATTCAGGAAAGCTTCTTGCTCGAGTGGAATCTCTCCCATTACTTCTTTGTCTTATAAAATCTCTACCACCTTTCGTTCATCATTAGATATAGAGGTGTGGGTAGGCTCGAAATTAGTCAAGGTCTAGCTAGCTATGTGCTCAGCATGAAGGGGTTCTAAAAGGATTTTCATCTTGGCACCATGTCAGGTGTGGAGGATAAGATGGGACAAATCTAGGGACATATAGCCTCCTATTTTAGCGGTAAAATCTTGAGAAAGACAGAGTCCAAAGATAGAGGGATATCAATGACTACTACTTCTTGGGACACTATCACACTTGGACATGTAAATAATGTTAAGGGGAGGCTTTTGATGAGACCTACCATCTGAACTCTATTCCCGTCGAGCTGCATGACTCCTTTATTCAAAGGATCATACCTGATGTTTAATACCTAGACAATTTGCTTAGGCATGATAGTAGTGCTAGCCCCAGAATCTATCATGGAGTTATGCAAAAGTTTATCTCCAACTATAAGGGTAACATAGAAAGGATTTGTCTTAGTCTTACCTTCTCCTTAGGCAGCAGGGGGTGAGCTTTCATTTGTCAATACGAACGAAGAGCGTGCTTTACCAACTACTGGTTGGGGACCCATTCTATTAGTCTGAAGGGATTGTGGAGCTACCGCACTTGCGTCCTTTTGGTCATGAGAAAATTCCTCTCTTAGTCTGTTCTTTTGCTCTGGGATAATCATGAGATCCCACAGAGAGACATTAGTCGGGGCTTTCTTCAACTGTTCAAATACATCCAACACCTGAGGCATGAGAAGCTTTGGCTCTTTTGGCTTATAAGGGATGAACTCTTTCCTCAGATAGGGAGAATTGATGACCGGTGGTTTCGGGGGCCTGTCCATGAGCACTCATCTCATATTGTCGGCATCTTCCCTGATCAAATGCCTTTTAGAGTGAAGGTTGCAATCTAAGTGTACAAGAGGGGCTCCATCCTTTGGAGTGATTATGCAATTGGTTAGTACTATGTCCTCATCCTCCATCCATGAAAAAAGTGCATGGTCAGGGGTAATCTTCGCTTCTTGTTGTAACGACATCCCTTGCATCTGAGCAAAAAAAGCTGCATTGTCCATACCCAGAGATGTATATGCAGATTAATCTGGCATCATGCCTGAGTTCCTTTTTTCTACAATCTTCTATTGCAATTTCCCCCTTGGGCAATTCCTTAAAGTATGAGCATTGTTGCACAAGAAACACCAAGAGTTGGTGTCATCTGCCAAGTTATTTTGACCTATTGTCAGTTCTCTACCAGTGGTTGGGTAGACAGCCTACAACAGATTAGGGACTAGGACTATTTGGCCATTCAGTGGAAGAGGTTTTTTAGCATGATGATTTGTATGTTGGTACAGAGGTCGGTTTCCTTGGAAATTTTTCTAAAAAGGGGGCTTAGCGAGCTAGACCAGGGCTCCTTTTAGGTTGACAATTTCATTGGAGAAGGATCTCAGGAGATTTTTCATATCACTAACTTTAGTAGCCAAAGAAGTGGTTTGGGGAGTAGGGAACTAGTACATAGACTGTGGAGTGGATGTACTGGGAGTGGCCTCTTCCACAAATTGGGTAGATATTTCAGGGAATACTAGCATTATAGGGCAAGGGGCTAGCTTTCCAGCATCAATCAAGTTATTTTTCAGCTTGGACTGCTATATCAAATGCTCGCGGAAGAGTATTACCTACTAAAGATTGAATCATCACTGATATGTCAGAATTGAAAGCTTTTAGATAGAATATAAAAGCCATATCTATCGGAGGATGAGAAGGTAATGGTATCTTCCACCAAGTTTGTTGAAACCTCAGATTAAAATCGGTTAGTGCTTCGGTCAGAGCTCTCTTTATTGTAATGAGTTGGTGCATTAGGGATGATCTGCCAGCTTTATCTAAGAATCTCTAAAAGAAATGATCTCCCAGCTGATCCCAATCTCCTATAGTGCTAGGGCCTAAGGATCTGAACCAGTCTAAAGCTTTTCCTTTGAAAGATTCTACGAGCAACCTCAGAGCTATGTTCTACTCAGTGAGACCATGGACAATGCAGATAGTAGCTACATCTTGCAGATGCTCCCCAGGGGTTTTATGACTTTCTCCTATGAACTTAGGAATGACCTTAAGTGAAGCTATCAGAATGGATCCCCAAACCATAGGTGGAACTAAGGGAATGAGGGGGCTACCATTATCCCAAGTCACAAAATTTCTGGGAGGAACTTGTGCCATCACAGTGTGTATGATTGTGGGAAAACCCTGAGAAGGCAAAAAAGAAGGTGAGGGTTTAAAGCTGTCTGACTCCTGGTGACAGGCCTATGACTCATAAACTAGCTCATAAATATATTTTGAAGTAATTGGTCCCACTGGGCATGCCAAAAAAAGAACTGTTGACTTTGAATTTTACTTTGGAAACAAATACTTTGGAAACAAACAACCTTATGGAAATTTAGTGGTGGGGGACCGATTGCACAGGTTCCACTGAATGACCTCTGGGATTGAGAAGTCAGCTCTTCCTTGGTGTTTTGAGGAAAGGGAAAGAAAGAAACACCTTAAAAATAGTAAAAACTAGACTAATGAGGTGATATGCTAGATCATTAAAAGACATGAGCATACAAAATTTAAAAACATATGAATTTCACAAGCCCATTCAACAATCTACAAGTCTGGATCAAGAACATAACCAAAGATACAATTAAATTTCTTTCTGACATAAGGAAATACTCATAATGCATTTACCAGATAACAAGTACGAAACATAGTTTAATCGGCAAAATCTTAGATATACTCCCAAAGTTATTGGAATTCTAACAGAACAACACAAAAAATATCATCAAAGCATATTGAAAGAGGTGCCATAAAGGCCGCAGGCATGATTTGAATAACCTTCTTCAGACAAACAATAATAGTTTAAAGGTTGAAAACCTCTACTAAGTAAACTTAATTTTTCTTTTAAAATTCTTGCACCCCTAGCAACAGGGAAACAACTAGCATAAATAGAGCACTCGGCTCCTGAAAATAGCTCCCAAAATATGCCAAAAAGGCATAACCTCCCTGAACAGAAAAACATGTCATGTCGCTCTGAACATCACACCTAGCAAAATAGCCCCTTCCACTTCTCACCTGCAACGGTCTTCATACTACCATGAACCAAAAAGATTTTACTAACCATGGACAGGCTGTTAGAAACTACAAAAATGCAGGTAACCGCTTGCTTACTACACTAGAAGGTGGGCCCCAAAAAGGAAATCAGTTAGCATGCCTTGCCATTTGTCACTATCATGCTACTCCAAAAACTGGATGCCAAATACGGACCAAGGGAGTAACGTCATGCGGATAATTGTCCTACGTGCCCTGCCCTGCTGGAAAACTAAAGAGGCAAACCAAACAAGGAACCTAGTGGCAAACCTTAGACCGAGGGGGTTTTAATGTGAAAACCTGATCCATCTAGAGATTTTATGGTATGCACCGATACCTCTTTAGAAGGTATGGGTGCAGTACTTATGCAGGATGGATGTGTGATTGTCTATGAGTCTTGCAAACTCAAGAACCATGAGTTGAACTATCTAGTTCATGATTTGGAGTTGGCAGTTGTAGTGCATGCTTTGGTTAGATGGCAACATTTCCTATTAGGGCATCGGTTTGAGCTGCATAGTGATCACCACAATTTGTAGTATATCTTCATGCAACCGAACTTGAATGCTTGACAGCGGAGATGGATGGAATTCCTCTGCGAGTATGATTTTGAGGTTTGTTATATTCTAGGGAAAGAGAACGTGGTGGTAGATGCTTTGAGTCGTAGGCAACATGAAGTTTCAGCATTGTCCCTTGGAGTAGACTTGAGAGGGAGGATTCTTGGAGTTCTTCCTCGAGATTCTTGGTATCAGGATGTTAGAGCCGTGATAGAGTCTGGAAGGCCTTTAGAGGGTAGATTTTCTTGATATAACCTTGACGCAGATGGACTTCTTCGTCACCTTGGATGGATCTATGTACCTCCTTTGGAGGGTCTTCGTGTTTTGATCATGACTGAGGCCCATCGTGCATCTTATTCGGCACATCCAGGTGTCAAGAAGATGCACACAGATCTTAGATAGATTTATCATTGGGTTGGTATGAAACGCGACATTGTTGATTTTGTGTCGAAGTGTTTAGAGTGTCAGTGGGTGAAGGTGGAGCATCAGCACCCGGCAGGGCTATTACAGTCTAATTTGGTATTGGATTGGAAATGGGATATCATTTCCATGGATTTTATTGTTGGGTTGCCTATCTCTTCACATCGTCATGATGCCATCATGGTCAATGTCGAAAGATTGACAAAGGTTGCTCATTGTGTTCCTATTTGAGCTTCTTATACCATAGCAGTGGTGGCACGAGTCTTCTTGGAAGATGTGGTGAGACTGCATGGGATTCTGAGGCGGATCATCTTTGATAGAGATCATGTCTTTACCTTAGCATTGTGGACCTCACTTCAACATGCTTTGGGGACTCAGTTGAACTTTAGTTCAGCTTATCACCTAGAGACAGATGGTCAGATCGAGTGAGTGAATCAAGTTTTGGAGGACATGCTTCACACGTATGTTATGGACCAACAGTCGCGTTGGGAAGATTATATTTATCTAGTGGATTTTTCTTATAACAATGGATATCATAGATCCATAGGTATGTCCCCCTTCTAGGCATTGTATGGTCATCCTTGCCATACTCCTTTGAGTTGGGATCAGCTAGAGGGTAGGGTGCTTATAGGACCAGATATTCTTCGAGAGATGGAGCAGTAGGTTGAGTGGATTTGTGAGCATTTGGTAGCTACACAGGATAGGCAAAAAAAGTATGCAGATGCTCATAGGGTAGATCATCAATTTTCTATTGGCGATCATGTGTTCTTGAGAGTGCGTTCGAGAAAGAGTCTGATCCATTATGGAAAGGGTTCTAAGTTGGTGCCTCGGTTTGTTGGCCCTTTTGAGATCCTTGAGAGGATAGGACCTGTTGCCTACCATTTTGCCTTTCCACCAAGTCTATCTCACATCCACGATGTCTTTCATGTTTCATTTCTTTGACCTTATCATCCTGATGTGACACATGTTCTTGATTGGAACTCTTTGCAAGTCGAGGATGGGTAGCTTTCCATGGAGCCTATGCGCATTCTTCAGCATTAGGATTTGACCCTCAGGGGTCGTACCATCGACCAAGTAAGGTTCCTATGGGACCCAAATGATGAGACCTTGGCGACTTGGGAGGATGCAATGAAGATGAGAGAGCTCTATTCTTATCTATTTTCGGCTTCCAGGAGTAAGCCTAGTTTTGGGGGGGAGAATGTAGTACACCTCCTCAATTGAACTTATTAGACTCATAGTTTACTATTGTTACTTTCAGTGGATACATTACCATTATGTGTTATTCAGACTTATATGACATTATTTCATGCTTTACCTGGATATGAGATGCATAATTTATTTACAGTATATCAGTACTTGTAATTTGTGGTATTTTATGTATTAGTGTTATGTACTGACACTTTACTTTATCTATGCAGTGTGTAATTATATGTTGCATGTCTACGAGTGTATTGGATGCGAGGGGACAATTTTCCTTCACTCACTCCGCTGAGATAGGGAACGTCGTGATTCTCCTTCATCGATGTGTGTGTCATGTATTCTATATTTGTATATATGCATATGTGGTTCGATGATGCATGTCATTGCAGGTACAAGTACCAAGTAGGTACAAGGTATCATCTCCACCTGGCTCCACAGGTCTGAGCGTGCCTTACTTGTCCGATGGGAGTGAAGAAGATAGTGGTTGACCCTAATTGTACCTCTGTTACACTCTTGTGAGTGTCATCAGTCGGTCGTCCCTTTTGGTTTTGTTTGGCCATCGAGTCGGTTTGTTTGACTTTTTCAGAGTCCTTGTTTGGGTCTTCTCGGTTTGTGTGCCCTAGTAGATTAGATTAATTATTTGAGTTATGATGTCACTTTATAGTTAGCATATTTAATTTATGAATTATAATGCTTAGGTGATTATGCATTTAATTAATCAAGTGAAGTGATTAAATTTAGTTGCAAATTGTATTATATTAGAAATATAATTTAATTTAAATTTAGTAGAAAATAAATTTATTGTATTTATTGTTCTCTAGATTTGTTAAAATAAAATTTCCTTCCTTTATTAGTTTACAAATTTCATGATTTTAGAAATATAATTTTATTTAAACCTTAGTGGGAAAATAAATAAAATTAAATACATTTGTTGTTCTCTAGATTTCAAAAATAAATTAGAAATAAATAAAATCAAGTAGATTTACTTTCCTTAGTTATTTGTTTTAGAAAGTTAATTAAATGGGAATGAGAAAAGAAAAAAAAGGGAAAATAATGATTTTTGGGAAATTTTGCATTTTCATTTACTTTTTGTGGGAATTACGAAATTAAATAAAATCTTTTAGTTTTTAAAATGGAATATCATATTTTGGAGAGGAAAAATAATTTCAACTTAAAAAGGTTTAGGTTAAATATATTTTTAAAAATTATTTTTGGGGGTTCATGGGAAGGAGGCAAGAATTTGTTGGAAGAAAAAAAAAATTCAAAATCTTCTTGGATGCATGTTGGAGAAGTGAGAATTGGCATGGATATTTGATCGCGGGAGCTCTTCCTCAAGATCTCCAGGAAAGCTTTTCAAGGTTAGATAGCTCCTGCATGGTTATTTATTTATTTTTAATATTAGTTCAAATATCTTTCCTTTCTCTGCAGTTTTCTGGTGTGTATGTGCAAAAGAAAAATTTATAAAGTATGGTTGTGTCTTCCATTTGTCTTGATTTTGTATATGGTTGTATGCTTTAATTATTTTCTTTATGTGTAACTATTTAGCTTTGATATGGTGAAATTATAGGGGGTTTGGCAAAATTTTGTCTAATTTACCCTCCTTTGTTCCAAATAAATTCTCTTTGTGTGTTATGCGATTTTGTGTTCTTCCTCGTTGAGGAAAACCATAAGAAATTGGGTTAAAATAAAAATTGGGCTTATGGAGGAAACTTTTGTAAAAAAAAATGGGGTTTTGTCTTCCTTGTTTTGTCACAGAGTTTGGTTGTTTTATGAGTTATTTACCTGTAATTAATTTGTGTAAATTTAGTTTTGGTCCTTCTAAAATTATTTTTATACTATGTGTTGGCTCTATTGTTTCAGAGTGGAGAGGTAGAGATTTTAAAATCTTTGTTAAAAAAAAAAATTATTTAGAAATTTTAATCTCTATGTAAATTAAAATTTGAATTAAATAAATGGAATTAGGGAGGGGTCGGTAGCTTGTTACCATACGGTAGCAGTACTATCGGCGGTAGCAGTGCTATCATAGGGTAGCAGAACTACCGTAGGTTAGCAGGGCTACCTTACGAGTAGCATGCTACCATAGGGTAGCATAAGCTGCTAAGGCAAAAAGATTAACTCGCCCCTTGTGTTTTTGCATACCTCCAGTAATGATGGGTTTTCGGGCTGCGTGCCTTCTGTAATTTATAAATTTAGTTTTCTTATTTCTTATATATATATATATATATATATAGTTTATTTTCTTTAGTTTATTATGTTAATTTGGAATACTAAAATTTATGTTATTGGAAAAATTTAAATCTTCATTTTATTATATATATTTTAAATATGATATAATTATATGGTTTATATTCAAAGAATATATATTTATGCAATTATATTATATTATTATATATATTTTTAATTTGGAAATTTAATTTATGTTATTGAAATCATTTAATTGGGGGTATTTGTAAAATTAGTCTTGAACATAAGATTAGAGGGTTAATTTTAATGTGATTTAATTTAGCCTTATTGGACAAATGACAACATTGAATCTCTTTTATTAATATAGTTGTATTTTCTTTTTTCTCTCGAATATCTTTAATTGCAAGTATTTAATGCTTTTACTATTTTAAAAAGATTGCTTGTTATAGGATCTTTAGAATAAATGGTATTTTCTGGTAAAAGCATATTTTGTTGTAAATCTGATTTTTGAGTTGTTGTCATGTTGTAAAGGTATTTTATTCCCCTTGGTCAGGTGTTGTTGTGTAACCCTGTTGATGTGAGCCATTATGTGTCTTGTTCCAAATGGCCAATCCTGGGTTTATGATTTGTGTTTCCTTCACCTATAAATCTGTCAGGATTAGATATGGATATCAGTTTCACTATAGAGTTCTCGTAGAGAGACCAATCCTGTTAGTGTCCTATGAGAGAGAGTGGCTTTCAAGCAGGGGCCACGCCCAAAGTGGATGGCAGGATAACCCCTCAAAAGTCAGTTAAAAAGTGATAACCTAATAATTGATTACGGGGTGGGTAGCTGAAATATTAAACAAAGATAATGTGCCTCGCACATGGTTGAGTGCTTGTATAGGCTTAGAATGTGGTGAGAAGGCCTGGAATGGCAAACCTACCACCTTGTCATCACAAAGGGATTGGTAGGGTCTACATGATACTTAGATGGAGCTGGGGGTTCGAAAGAGGTTACCGAGATAACCTAGGATGGGGGTCAGGACCTATGGAGGCCTACCTAGGGTAACCACCTCAAGCCATGCGATGACACTCTCTCCTTAGGGTCACTAGTGTATGTGAGTTGAGTCACATGGGTTTGCGGATTCATGTTATATTGTAGTACTTGTATTGTTTACTTTCTTGAGGGTCTTACGCTATCTCCCAGCATGGTAGGGTGGTTCCACTTTGGGATCACATGGCCGGGTGATAGTGCCATTTCCCATCGGATATCTGTGTTCATACCTTCATGCGAGGATCAACTTCGCTAGTGTTTCTTGGTTCATGACTCTTGTATTATCTCTTGTTCGATATTATTGTATCATTGAGACCATGTGGTCATTGTATCAGTAAACTATGTAACCTTGGCATTGTAACCTATGCATTTCATTTGTATTATTGGAAGCCATGTAATTATTAAATATTGTAATCTTAATTCATTGGAATGTATGTTATTTCAGTTATCTTTCTTCTTATGTATAAATGAATCATTGAAAATAAATGTATTGTAACACTTTACATCCTTCAATATGGAATTCAGTTTTATAAGAATGGTTTTATTAATTGCAATTGAATTTCCTAATTAGATGGATAATTGGATTAACCTTTTGTAGTTGTTTAGTTTCAAAGTAATCTTCATTGGTAACCCTTTAGGATAGCATGTGCTAGACTTCTATTGTGTTAATAAATGTGCAATATTATACTTAATGCACTTAATCTTTTAGAAAAATAAAATTATTTCACCTTTTAGTTGCCTAGATGTGTTGTTTCCCTATAGGGTTCCTAGCGGGGCATTACAACTCACCTTCATGAAATAGTGATCGACAAGATCGGGAGGCAGATGTCATGCTAGATTAGCAATACTAGCAATGTAGATCTTTCTCTCTCTCTTTCTTTCTCTTTTGTGACCATTCTTCTATGTGTATCCTTGTTCTTCTATTTGTTTCCTTAATGTCTACTTGGGGATGATGCAAGGCATTGAGATCTTTTCTAGGTCTCTTTCATGTTGACTCAGAATACATCCTCTCTTCCCTTTCTTCTAAGGTAGTATCCTTCTTTGGGGAGTGAAGATTATTATATGCATATACATACATGATATACATGAGTTATCATACAACATATTGACCTCAAGGAAAGAAACACTACCTTGTGTTTTGTGTTCATTATCCTTAGGTTTATACCTCGATTGGGGGCTAAATCCTTGCGATAACATGCTCCCTCTCTTCTCTTTTTATTGGGTGTATCCTACCTTAAAAGAAATCACTACCAATAAGGCACATGCGATCAATTTAATGTGGGGGCATACACTCTGCTCATTCTTTCCTTCTTGTGATGCTTAGAATTACTTAGTGAACTTTGATTTGCTTTGTAATATTTTGTATCCTCATTTTCATGACTCATAGTGAAGGGAACTTTGCTACTTGCATGCATGGCTCTCCCTTTCTTGATCTTCCCTTTAACTTTGTCAATCAAAGTCATAAGATCCTAAGTCCACTGGGGGCTTGGTGCATCTTGCCTCCTTGATGTGGTAAAAGTATTTCAATCTTGTTTCCTTGTACTTTACCAATAGTATCGGCATACACTTATACTCCCACTAAATTGGGGGATAAATGTAGTGTCATAAAGTTGTGACCCTAGAAATTTATGACTGCATTAGGGTCCTCACGCATGCAAACTCAAATCCTCTAGCCCGATTGGAGATCAGAGAGTGCTCGGCTTGTGGAAATTGCTTCTTCCTTGGCCTCTGCATCACTCTATCTGCACTCTGCCTTGGGGATAGGGGTAGAACAAGGGTGTGACACCCCTATCCTTCTTGGAAAGGGGTGTGGTGTCGTTGTCCTCCCAGGATGGGGGCATGGCACCCATGTCCCTTCCCTATTTTGGGGTAGGACGTTTCTAGTACAAGCATTGTGGGTTGTGCAGTGAGCGGAAAATCTCCCCAATATCGGCTCATGATGAAATTCAAATCCTTCAAACATGTATTTAAGGAGAATTTGTCCTCTCATTTTCATAAGTTGGATAAGTTGAAGTTCAATAAGTGGGAGAGATTCAAGTTAAATAAGTGATCAAGCATCAAGCATTCAAGTATTCTTTTCTAGCATTGAGCATTCTGAAGTCTCCCTTCAAGGATAGGTGTTGCATTCAAGTCAAGGATTCAACCATTGAAGAGGAGATCCATTTCAACATTCAATTCTACATAAACATTTCTATCAACATTGCTACTACAACCTCCCTTGAGTTAATTTACAATTCAGTCTTCCATTTACATCTACTTGCAAGTAATTTCTTTCATTACCTAGTTAATTCCAAAACTGGGGTTTGACCTTAAGGAAAACACCCAATCCCAAAACATTTACCTCTCTTTTGTGTGTAGGTTGCAGTTGCGCAACTGTACTTTCGAATTAAGGCTTCATTTGCAGAGGCGAGAAAACCCTTTTCATTTCGCAGATTTTTTGGAGGACCATGTACATTCCCGCTATGGTCCAGACAAATTTTCATTAGATTTACAAGGCAACTTCATCTCAACATTTTATTGCCAAATCCAAGTGCACAACTTCATCCCATATTTAGATCTCAAGTTATAATAGATTCTTTGTCACTTTTGCACTACATAATTCAATCAATTTCCTTTCCAAATCAAACAAAAGGGAATAAGGGGATCATCATAACATCCTTAATTCATTTAGAATTCAATCTATCATATTTGTGTGGAGATTGGATCTAGTGAATTACCCCTTATCTCCCTAATGTAATGGTGAAAAGTGCTTGAAGGATAATCAATAGTAAAACTCTCATCTCTCTTTGATGGAAAGGGTTAGTTTTCCTCTTGATCTATCACTCATCATTTTCCCACCATCACACATGCAAGCATTACATAGAATTGAAATTGTCTTTGTCCTATTGATCTAGAGATGGCATACATAGTGACACCATTCCATAACTCCAACAACTCGTTGATAAGAGGCTCGATATATACATTCATATCTTGGTACTTACCTAGTTGAATGAACAAAAACATTACATAATTATTATAATCATCTTACTGCAATATATATAATTTAATGTACATGACTATTAAATGAAAAAATACCTAGAACAATCATTTCCAACATTATGTGCTCCCTCTTTATTGACATCCATGGAGGAATGTCATTGTTGATAACAAAAATAGGCGACACCAAGTAAATAGATCTCAGCTCTCCAAATGGATTGACAGCCTCTGCTGCCAATGAAAGCTTAAGATCACGAGGTTCTTCTTTAAAGTGTGGCCATTTTTCCTCTATGTTCATAAATGCAGAACCATTTGAATGCATTTCAAGAATGTTATCTCGACTTCTATTGCATTCATGGTAATTCATAAATTGCGCCAAGCTTTCACACCTAAATAATCATTGCAAACGTGGAATAATGGGAATATAACGAAGAACCTTGTGAGGCACCTTTTTTGTTAGTTGATCTATTCAATATCTATGGATATGACATTCAGGGCATTCTATTGCAATTTCATGGTGTTTATGATATATAATATGATCATTGGGACATGCATCTATTGCTTGATACTCCATTCCAATATCTTTCATAATGGTAGATAATTCTCGATATGAGCGAGGTAGAATATTGGATGGTGGTAACAAAAAATCACCCATCAATCTAGAACAAAAAATAATTTGTTAATATAAAAAATATTAATGGTACATATTTCACTTTTTATTTACTAGTGAAGAAATAACAACAAAAATAGATGAAAAAATATTACATATATGACATACCTTAACATACGTGAGATTGTTATGTTGGATAAACCATTCATAACCTTCAAGTTCACCAACAACAATGGAACAGAGAGAAGAGTTGTTTGGGATCCTTTGTAAAGGAGCTCGTATACCTTCTCAAGTACAAGTAAATCATGAACATCAAAGTCATTTTGATCATCATGATCAGTTGCGCCAGTACTAAATGTGTCATGGATCAATGTATTTGTACCATCATCTTCAACCGTGTTTTCTAGTGCATGATCATCTTCTTCCATAGGACCATTATCTTCAACTTTGATATTCACACCTCCATGTTCCTCCACTTGGAAAACCACATTCTCCAGGTCATGGTAGTCCATATCATGTGCCCTAGGGCACCCCACATATATAAAAATGATCAACATAAATAAAACATGATCATGATCTCATTAAAAAGCGATTTTTTATGTATATAAATTGTTAAAACGATATAAACATTTACAAATGCAATCAATATAAACACATATAATGAACAAATTACCAATGGATGATAATCATGGCCCCCTTCAATGTGACCATGCTGCCTATAATGTTTCTCAGCTATTGTGATTAAACATCTTCTAGTCTTTAAGCCCTTACAATTTTTGCAGGGACAATAACATTTCCCATCACCTTTTCTTTTCAAGCTAGACCACAAACTAGCAATTGTCTCCTTATTTTGTTCTTCGCTGATATTATCTGACATGATTTTTCTTCACAGGTAAAAAAAATCAGGGTATGGAAAATTCAGTCTATAACCTTCACAAACCAAGCAAAATGATCTCGCAAGTATAGAAAACATTGTTCGTGTGATTTTTTATATTATTTACTGGACTAGCCCTAAGGGTTTTTTTTTTTTTACTTTTTCACTTTTCTATTTTTTGTCAGAATTCTAACAAACACCCATCATATTAATGACAATAGTTGGTATTGTTGGAATTCCAACGAACGTCGGGCAAGATTTAAAAAAAAAAACAAATTTGAAACAAATTGCCTTGTAAGTTTCGACAAAACAAAACAAATCCCATAGTTTGTCAGAAAATGCACCCAAATGAGTTAGTGAAACCATCAAAAAATCACACAATGATCAATGTAGATCACCAAAACAAATAGGACATGACAAGGAAACATTAGCAAGCACATTAGAATCATCAGAAACAATTGCATCAACACCACTTATCAAATCTTCATTGATCAACATCTGAAACTCAGGAATACTCAAACAACAACGACTGTCATGAAGAAAAATAACTTGTGGAGAACCAAATCATGAACCATGTGAAATGAAGATACACAATACCATCCTAAACAATATCCCAAAATCTCAGCTCAAGATCTTATCACACGATAATATGTTGGAGGAAATACTGAACTCTGCAAAGCACCAAAACTGCAAAACAAGATCATAACATCTTCCCAATCAGTAATCACCGAAGAAAATCATGGGAATATGTTGACATCAATGATAACAATATATCCTAGTAAAAACAATGACCAACAATATCCAACAATCTCCCCCTTTGGCATTGATGGCAACATATGAATGCAAAACATAGTCAATGCAAAGAAAGAAGATATCACCAGCAAACTCTCCCTAAGATCAAGACATATAAAGTATTTTTTCACATGATCTCTATCCCCCTTTGATAGAAATGCCAATGATATCCTAAAAGATAACCAAATCATGATTCTCTCACCCCTAAGACACATAACCAAGTCAACATACTACTCCACCTAAGGAGAAACACCATCTCACTAATCCAAATAAAAGGATAAGGCTCTGAAGTCCATCAGATTGTTGCAAATCAATGCATCTAGTTTTCAGTAGGAGGGGTGGATACCCCTAACTTGTCTCTAAAATAGACAAATGTATCTTCAGGAAAATGCTTAGTGAAAATATCAGCAATTTGTTCCTTTGTAGATATATACTCCAGCTTCACCTTCTCTTCACTGACTTGCTCTCTCAAGTAATGATATTTGATTGACACATGCTTAGTATTTGAATATTAAACTAGAATTATCACAGTATATGATAGTAGGTTCATCATAAATAACTTTGATATATTTCAACACTTTCTTCATCCAAACTATCCGAGTGCAATTACTAGCAGTAGCAATGTACTCAACTTCAACAGTAGATAAGGACACTAAATCTTGTTTCTTACTAGCCCATGAAACCATCTTATTTCCCAAAAATAATGCTCCACTGGTAGTGCTCTTTCAATCATCTACATCACTAGCCCAATCAACATTAGTGTAAGCACATAGCATGAAATCATCATTCATCAGATACCACAAACCATAATCCATAGTTCCCTTCAGGTATCTAAATATCCTCTTCATAGTAGTGATATGACTCTATTTTGGATCAACTTGTTATCTAGGAGCCATTCACATAGCATGCATAATGTCTAGTCTAGTCTGAGTAAGATACAGTGGTTCACCAACCATAGATCTGTACAAACTCTGATTAGCTTTCAAAGATTCATCATTCTTAGACAATTTACAACTAGTCACCATAGGAGTTCCAATTGGTTTGGAGTCATCTAACCCAAACTTCTTCAACAATTCCTTCATATACTTAGTTTGAGATATAAATATACCTTTTCCAATCTATGAAATCTGCAAACCTAAGAAAATTTTCATCTCACCAATCATAGACATCTCAAATTCTTTCTGCATATCACCAACAAACTTCATGCTCAAGTCATCATCACCTCCAAAGATAATATCATCAACAAAGACTTAAACAATCAAGATGTTATCATTTTCAATCTTAAAATACAAATTACCATTAGCAGTACCTTTATTAAATTCTAATTTTAGCAAATACTTATCCAATCTAGAATACTAGGCTCTAGGGGCTTGCTTTAGTCCATAAAGGGATTTCTTCAGTTTACATACCATGTCTCCATCATCTGCTAATGAAAATACATCAGGTTGCTCAATGTATACTTCTTCATCTAGATCACCATTTAGTCTGGCCACTGGAGAAAAAGTCTCATTCATAATCAATTCCTTCTTTCTGAGAATATCCTTTACAAACCAGTGTAGCTTTATTTCTGACTACTTCACTGACTCCATTCAATTTGTTCTTGAACACACATTTAGTACCAATAACATTCTTATCCTTAGTTATAGGCACAAGTTCCCATGTATTATTATTTTCAATCTAATCTAATTCTTCTTCCATAGCTCTTATCCAATTTTGATCTTTGCAAGCTTCAACAACATCTTTAGGTTCAACTTTAGAAATCAAACATAATTCTTCAGCAGCTAACCTTCTTCTAGTCATCACACCTTTATTCTTATCACCAATAATCTGATTTTCAGAATGATTCAATCTTACATACCTCTAAGTCTTCTGATTGTTCTGATTTTCAGGTTCCTGCACTTCTTCGCCTGCAGTAGCAACATCCAAGTTAATTGTCTCTACCAGATCAGTCTGCTTAGGTTCTTTAGTTTGAATAGGGTTCAAAATAATATGTTGACCATCATCATATCCACATGCTCTGATCTATTTCCCAAGGTTCTCATCCACCTTCACATTTGTACTTTCTATTATCTTTCTCAGACTCTTATTATAAGCAACAATTTCATCTTCTTCAAGGGTTACACCGGCACATCTGATACCTAGGACAAGGTCATTCAATTTAGCCATGAAAGCATGTATATTCTCATCATCTGCCATCTTCAACATCTCATACATCCCTTTCAAACACTGCAACTTAGCAATTTTACTTGTTTATCTCCTTCATATAGGATTTCAAGATTCTCCCAAATCTCATGTGCAGTCTGAAGTACCATTACATTTGTCATCTCAAAATCAATTAGGAAACTAAGCAATGCTTCCTTTGTTCTAATATTATGTCCAGATTCCTTAATCTCATGAGCAGTAGTAGGTCCATTTTAAGGAACATAATAGGCATTCTTTGTAATATTCTAGTAGTCCTCTCCAAGACATTTCAAATGCACTTCCATCCTGTTCTTCCATATAGCATAGTTACTTCCATCAAACCCAAGACTATCCTTCTTAAAGATAACACCTAGAGCTACCATCCCAGATCTCCTCAAGTGGTTAATCTTATTCTGGAGGATCTATCTCTGATACCAATTATTAGTAGCAAAGAGGAGGAAAATTGAGAGGAGGGGGTGAATCAGTTTTCACCAGATACAAAAACTTAATCACAAATACAAATCTGATAAATTGTAGTAATAACAAAGATAAGAAAATTGAAAGAAAAACACATAACAACAAGATTTTGATGTGGAAAACTTGGTTAAGGGAAAAACCATGGTGGGAACCTACCCATAGTAAGATGATACTCTTCTGTAGTATGTGAAAATATTACAATGGGGAATGCACATACATTCAGGAACACTGCCTAGAGCTCACTGCTTAAATACAATGACCCGGAAGGCTACAACCCTCAGGGAAGTCTCACTAACTTACAACAATATTTGGACTACAATCCATAAGGAATGAACTGAAAGAATAACATCTACAAATTTCTGATTACAGTTCTGGTTAAGCACAAAGGTCTTCTCTGCAACACCAAACTCTGCTCAATCACAATGTCGAAGGATGAATCACTTGATTGGACATACACAAATCTTTGATAATGTAGACACAATCTTGATACCTAAATAACATGAATATATCTTCTATATATACAAGTCATCAACCTTGATAACAAGGTCAACTAAACCCTCAACCCTTAATTACAAAATTACATCACACGATACAAAGATCAACCATCAAACCAATATAATGATTTACATGACATAACATGGACCTAATTCAAATTCCCAAACCATCAACACCATTGGAAATCATGCAAAGATCAACCACAACACCCTACACCACTAGGAAAACTGCATAACACACAAATCATCACCGATTCATAGAAACCATAAAAAAATTGCACAACGATCAATGCGGATCACCAGAACAAATAGGACACGACTAGGCAACAGCAACAGGAACATTAGAATCATCAGAAATAGCTGCACCATCACCACTTATCAAATCTTCATCGATCAACATCTGAAACTCGGGAATACTCAAACAACAACAATTGTCATGAAGAATGATAACTTTCAAAGCACAAAATCATGAACCATCTGAAATGAAGATACACAAGACCATCTTGAACAATATCCCAAAATCTCAACTCAAGATCTGATCACACCAAAATTTACCAAAACTGCAAAACCGGATCATAAGATCTTCTCAATCAGTAATCACTGGAGCAAATCACAGGAATATGTTGACATCAATGACAACAACATATCCTAGCAGTAGCAATGACCAACAATATCCAACAATTATGCTGAATGCACATATCTTATGGCTTGGTACACGAAGCTATAACATCACACATTATTGATGTAGGAGTATCCATGGTGAGCATGTGATTCAAATTTGAATTTGAAATGCTTCAAATTTGGAATATTCATTTTTGGGCATGAAAAATGGGAGTCACAACTTGCCTTGACTAAAAAATACTTTCCTTAATGTTGAAAATTCAAAAATGGGTTCCCAAGAATGAGCTATTTTGAAATATCTATTTCAAGGTTTTGTTGAGTAGAGTGGGTGGCCTAGTTGACTAATAGTATTGGTAGGTTTGGAGGTGGAGTTGGAAATGCATCTAATAACATTAAATGTAATTTCTAAAATGAGAAAAATCTTCCCTTTTGGTTTTGGCATAACCTTTTGGAAGGTTACCAAATAGGATTTATGGTAGCTATGGTGGTTAAAAGGCAAGTTTCAAATTTAATTTGTGGATCCCCATTTTTTAGTTTCTTTGGAAAGTTTGAGGGGTAGAAGAAATTTGTTTTTGAAGAAATCGTAGGTTTGCAGATGGAGAAGATGAAGAAGAAATTGCAAGTTGAAGGTTATGAAGCTAGTTTGTAGTCGGGAATGTATACTTGAAGGAAAATATTTTTCTTGAGTAGTTATCATTTCTTATGTGCTTATTTATATTAGTTTTCTATCAAATGTTGGAGTGATAATTAAGCCTATAAGGCTACCATACTTTGTATTTTTTAGATTTTAAGTCAAAACATTAGTGATTTGCATGTATGGTTGTAAGTTGGGATTTTTCCTCCATTAATGGTATGAGAGTAGGAGTTCTAAAGTGTGAGGACAAAGCATCAAATTGTTGGCATTTGCATGAAGATTGCATTAATGATATGTTATGTTGTTATTGATGTCAATTAACTGGTAATGATATTGTTGATATTATTGTAATATTGTTTTGTAACTAGTAGGAATAATTTGTGGAGTGAACCGGTATTGCTATATATTGGAGAGTTGAACCAGTAACCGGTAAACCCTACCTATTGTTTTTGATAAACCCTAATTGATTAAGTTTGGTGAATTAGTTATATTGGTTTATGATCTAATGATGAGCGGAAATGATTATGACACATATGATTATTGTATGAAGACAATTTCAAGTGATTTTGGTGAACTTTTGTAACGGTTTTTGTCTAGGGAATGAGCAAGTATATTGCATATAATGCAAAGCGCGTGATGAGTTACTAAGTTCGATGAAGTGGTGATCAAGGAGCAATCGAGGTTTTCTTGATTGATGTGCAGAGATTGCTATTTAATCCAATGGTCATACTTGAACCAACTTGTTTGTAATCTCTATGAGAATTAGGTTTTTGTTGTGTTACCGACCTAATTGATTTGTTTATAAGGTCGATGAAGCAGAGTTGGAAAAGATCAGTTGAGTGTGTGGTTACCCAACTGGATGATGTATCTGCAGTTTGAGTAAAGGAAAATAGGAGCATGAAAAGGATCTGATCAAGCAATTGTAGTGCTATTCAGACAAATCAACAAACTCCTATTGTTTTCTAAAATTTACAGCTGAATTGAAATCCCCTAACCGGGTAATCTCTAACAAGCTTGGTACTATTCAAATCCTCTAACAAGGTGATCCATTAGCTTGGATTTTCAAATCCTCTATCAAGGTTACTCCTTACAAGGTATTGCTTTTAACAAGGCATTATAGTCAATCCCTTAACCGAGTGGTTCCTAACAAGATCAGTTCTTAACAGGACTTTTGTAAAGCTTTAACAGGCTAGGCTCCTAACAGGGCAAACTTTAGAAGAGTTCAGATAGTTATCTTGTGAGTCTCATCTCACTGTGGTTTTTCCCATTTGGGTTTCCATGTCAAAAATATTTGTGTCAAGAGGTGAATGTTTTTGTGGTTATGTTCTTATGGTTGATTTACTTAACTACTTTGATAAATTATGATAATTGAAAGCATTGAGAAATGAAGTTTGTTGACATATGAAAAAGAATTTGGATGTTTAAGAGTTTGAAATTGTTTACAATTAATTTGTTGTAACAGTCAACCGGTTTATCTTATGAGTTTTGATCTTGACATTGGTATTACATTGATAGTTCTAAGTTTACTTTGATAGATTGATTTTTGAGATTGGTGAAGTTTATATCAGCTTTTCTATCTACTGATTCACCCCCCCTCTTATTAGTTGACCAGATACTTATTCTTTCATCAGACCATCACAGATTGAGGTAGTTTGTACCAAAACCTAAGGGTGCCTAGTGTGATAGATTTGTTGCATATGTACATATGTAACTTGCAAGAAGAAAGTTTCAAAGGGTTTGAGGAACTGAGGTTCATGTGGTTGTAAACAGATCACTAAAGGAGGAAATTAATAAAATATTTGTCAATATTGTAATATTGTTTTGTAAACAAATCGTCAAATGTGAGGCAGTTTACATAAGTTAAAGATTTTGTAAACAGATCACAGAATGTGAGGCAGTTTATATGTGTAAAAACTAAGGGTTTGTTTTTCAAATTACCTTGGGTGTCTGATGCAAGAACATCCATGGTGAACATGACATTTATATTTGAATTTGGAATATTCTTCATCAAATTTGGAATATTCTTCCTCAAATTTGGAATATTCATTTCTGGGCATGGGGAATGGAAGTCACAACTTTTCTTGACTCCAAAATACTCTCCCTAATATTAAAAATTTAAAAATAGGTGCCCAAGAACAAGTTATTTGGAAATTTCTATTTTAAGGTCCTATTTAGTGAGTGGGTGCCTAATTGACTAATATTATTGGTTGGTTTGGAGGTGGAGTCGGAAATGAATCTAGTGACATTAAATGCAATTTCTAAAGTGAGAAAATGCTTTCATTTTCATTTTTTTAAGATTTTAAGTAATTTGCACACATGTCGTTGTAAGCTAGGATCTTTCCTTCATTAATGGTATCAAAGCAGGAGTTTTAGAGTGTGGAAGAATAGTGTTGAATGTGAGGCATTTTGACCCAAGAAATAAGGATGGAGTGTGAGATATTTTTTGCATATGTACACATGCAATTAGCAAGAAGATTTTTTCAAAGGTTTTGAGGAGATGGGGTTCCTGTGGTTGTAAACAGATTGTCAAAGGAGACAATTTACAATAATATTTGTGAATAGTGTAAGATTAGTTTGTAAATAGATTGTCAAATGTGAGGTATTTTACATGTGTAAGAGGGTTTTGTAAGCATATCACTGAATGTGAGGCGGTTTACATGTCTAAGAGGGTTTTGTAAACATATCACTGGGTTGATTCACAATAGTGGTTCCCACTTTTACCTGTGAATGAAAAATCGTGGAGTTGGATTTTTTTTTTAAGGTGGTTCAAACGAACTAGGAGTGTTTCTTCAACTACCTGGGGGGGACTTGATTGAACCCAATTTCGAGTTAGTTTTTGTTCAAACCCAAATTTGAAATTGGGTATAATATTTTAATGGGTTCGCTTGAACCCCCCTTCGAGCAAACCCATATTTTACCATTTTTTTTAATTGTTGCTATATAAGTCCAAAATGACAATTGAGATGTCATTCTCAACTGTCATTCCAGGATCCACTAAGGTGGTTAGAGCGAACCCCCCATGTACTTTTTGTCAGCGGCTCTCGTCAGCACTTGTCAATGCTCCTCAACACTCACCATTCGACCTACATTGTTCCAGGTGCACAAAATACCCTTTTTCTTATTTATTATGTTAATTTTTTGTATTTTTTTGGTTTATTATTAGATTTATTTTTTTTAAATAGCGAATAAAAGAGTTTTATTTTATTTTTTTATTTTTTCAAATAAATCATTGTATATTTAATATTTATTTTGAACATTTTAGAAAAATGGTAGAAATTTTTTAGGAAAACTTAGATAACAATTTTATTTTTTAGGAAAACTTAGCTTACATTATAAAACAATAGAAAATTTTAAACTATATCCACTTAAGTCAACTTAAACTCAATTTAATTTAAAACCTATATGAACCCTTTTAACATCCTAGTACACAACATGATCCCTTAGGACACCATATGACCCCTTAGGACATCATATTGTCCTAAGGGGTCATATGGTGTCGTAAGGGGTCATATGGTGTTCTAGCACCATGTGTGACCCCTTAGGACAACATATGAACCATTAGGACCATATTTTGTTGTAAGGGGTCATATAGAGTTCTAACACCATGTGTGACCCGTTAAGACCCCATATGACCCCTAACGACACCACATTACCCCTTAGGACAACATATAAACCATTAGGACCATATGATGTCCTCTTGGTTCATATGGTGTTGTAAGGGGTCATATGGTGTTCTAACACCATGTGTGACCCCTTAGGACCCCATATGATCCCTAACTACACCACATGACCCCTTAGGAGAACATATGAACCATTAGGACCATATGGTGTCCTAATGGTTCATATGGTGTCGTAAGGGGTCATATAGTGTTCTAACACCATCTGTGACCCCTTAGGACCCCATATGATCCCTAACAACACCACATGACCCCTTACAACAACATATGAACTATTAGGACCATATGATGTCCTAATGGTTCATATAGTGTCGTAAGGGGTCATATGATGTTCTAACACTGTGTGACCCCTTAGGACCCCATATGAACCATTAGGGCCATATGATGTCCTAATTGTTCATATGGTGTCATAAGGGGTCATATGTTGTTCTAACACCATGTGTGACCCCTTAGAACCCCATATGACCACTAACGACACCACATGACCCCTTAAGAAAACATATGAACCATTAGGACCATATGATGTCCTAATGGTTCATATGGTGTCGTAAGGGGTCATATGGTGTTCTAACACCATGTGTAACCGCATATGACTCCTAATGACACCACATGACCTCTTAGGACAACATATAAACATTAGGACCATATGATATCCTAATAGTTCATATGGTGTCATAAGGGGTCGTATGGTTTTCTAACACCATGTGTGACCCCTTAGGACCCCATATGACCCCTAAGGACACCACATGACCCCTTAAGACAACATATGAACCATTAGGACCATATGTTGTCTTAATGGTTCATATGGTGTTGTAAGGGGTCATATGGTGCTCTAACACCATGTGTGACCCCTTAGGATCCCATATGACCCCTAACAACACCACATGAACCCTTAGGACAACATATGAATCATTAGGACCATATGATGTCCTAATTGTTCATATGGTGTCCTAAGGGGTCATATGGTTTTTAACACCATGTGTGACCCCTTATGATCCCATATGACCCCTAACAGCACCACATAATGGTTCATATGGTGTCCTAAGGGTTCATATGGAATTCTAACACCATGTGTGACACATTAGGACCCCATATGACCCCTAACAACACCGCATGACCCCTTAGGACAACATATGAACCATTAGGACTATATGATGTCCTAATAGTTCACATGGTGTCTTAAGGGGGCATATGGTGTTATAACACTAAATGTGTGACCCCTTAGGACCATCTCTCTCTCTCTCTCTCTCTCTCTCTCTCTCTCTCTCTCTCTCTCTCTCTCTCTCTCTCTCTCTCTCTCTCTCTTCCCTTAATGTTAAATTTTCAAACTAAATTTAGAAAACTTCTATAATTGAATTTAATGTTTAAATTTAAAATATGTAATATATGGTATAAATAATGTTTTAATTTTAGTATAGATCTCTCTCTCTTTGCTTACTTGACTAGGTACAAGTTTTAGGAAAATTATTAAATTTAATGTTTTAGTATATCTCTCTCTTTTCTCTTATTTTTAATGTACACTAAACTTAAATTTTTAATGTACACATGCTTAGTAATTATTTCAAATTTAATTTAAATTTGTAGTACATCTGTTTAGTACTTTATTTCAACTTGGGAACTCACTTGTTTAAATTTAAGTTAACAATTGTTTTAGTTTATATAAATAATTTATTTAGTATATTTAATAATTTGTTTTAATTTAATGTAACAGTATTTTTTTAATTTTACTGTGTTACTTAGTAAATATTTGAATTCTCTTTGTGTGTGTGTGTGCTCATGTACACTTAAATAAATTATAACTTTATGACACTTAGATAGATGAAGAATCAGGATACATATGCACAACCTATACAACAGGATCATGCTCTTGATACACAACCTGCACAACAAGATTAGGTTCCTAATATTGGCACTATATTTTATAATATTGATCATGAGATGCATAAGTTGAGATCCATTTTAGATGATCCACACACGGATGGTGTGTACAAATGTACATGCCAATCCATTTACGCTAGTTTGGAGACACTGAGAGATAGACTGAGGACCCATACATCATATGCCCTACATGTTGTTGATATCATTTTTAGGCAGTTGAGGGTTGATATTAGGGGTGATGTTTCCTTGGAGGAAGTGCAGAGGCAAGTCCCCAAGGAATTCATTAAAGAATGATGTTTTCCTTAGTATCAGGAGAAGAGTAAGGTTAGAGAGTATTAGGTCACACGATCCATAGATTCGCTAGTGGCAAAGAAGATATACCCACTTTTCTTAGTTGCTCATGGTCATTATCCTAATTACGATCAGATACCGTTATACTTTTCTCAGCAAGTATACACTGAGGTCTACTTGGGTTTGAAGGTCAACTACCTTTGATGGACTTGAAAAGCATTGAGAGGGGGGGGGTGAATCAGTGACACCAAAAATAAAACTACTTCAAACAATAACCCGTAGATGAACTTAACAAAACTTTTAAACACAATGCATGCAATCCAAAATGATATATAACATCCACAATAAGTAAAACATCCACCATAACACAAGTGTTTGTATGTGGAAAACCCAAATAGGTAAAAAACCACGGTGAGATGGAACTCACAAGTTAACTATATGTAGTAATAGATAACTGACCGGTTAAGGTCTATAAAGTGCTCTGTTAGGAGAGAATCTTGTTAGAGATCCCAAAGCTTGATTAAAAGCTATAACCTTTAAAAGGTAGTACCCTGGTAGGAGTAACCTTAGTAGAGGATTTCTGAATCCAAACTAATGGATCACCTTGTTAGAGGATTTGAACAATGAAGCTTGTTAGAGCTTTACTCGGTTAGGGGATTTTGATTCTGCTATAATTGTTAGAAGACAATAGGATTTGTTTGATCTGTCTGTGTAACACAATATTTTCTTGATCAGATCCTTTTAAGCATATTCAATACTGCTTCTCAACATATTCTGTAACTTAACACTTTTGCCATAACATATCACTTTCGCTCATTCAAATTAATTCATTGTGATGTCAATATAAAGACATTTAGATTTCATGTCGACCTCAAGAAATCATAACACAATTTCCTAGGTGTAGTGTATCTGGTCAAGTGATCACAACTCATCACAAAAATACCGTGAAACTTGTCGGTGGTAATAACTCATCACACAATCTATGAATATCGGTTTGGAACACTTAATACCAGTTAGAGTTAAACTGCTTGTCCTTGATGCTTCTGAGATAGTCTTCATTGTTGGATCTTCATGTTGATGTTGAGACAAGTATAACCAAGTTGTTATCTCCATGAATACACCGGTTGTCACCAAATACTGGCTAGAAATAAACCTATAGTATATAGATTGTAGTATAAAAAAATTGAAGTCATACCGGTAGACAATATAAACATATGTGTGTATGTGTTTCATTAATGACAACATATGATGAATTCATTACAATCATCATCAAGCCAACAACCTTGACCTTCTAGGCTATTATGGACAGAGGTGAGGTAGAGTGCCTAACTAAGATTTATATCATAGGGTTGACAGACAGGCACCCACACATAGGAAGCTTGTTGATCAGTGATTTCCAGCAATATCCCCAACCCTCACCCCTGCAACAAATCAGGTAGTAATTTCTTCTCAGAGAGAAGCAATAGATAGCATTAGAGATATTCCATCAGTAGCAACCATGATTTCTTTTGATAGGATAGGTAGATACATGATGACTTGACCATGTTTGAGACCATCCATAAGTGAATCTTCCAATCATGAGGTGGTTGATTCAGAACACTATTCTATTGTTGGTATCCCCTCACCAAATGATGTAGTAGCTATATCGAGAGGTGCTCGACATGTACAAATGTCTCATTATTTATCTGAGGACCTCTTACATCCATACTATTTCATTTCATCCTGACTTCAGATACCATTGGCTGAGGTCAGAGAGGAGGTTCTTAGAGACACATATGCTACTACATCGACTCATATGCCAGGACATTCACAACATTCTCATCACTCTACATATGCTTTGGGTGACCACCTACAAATCACTCTATTGCTATAGAGGGGGAGATATGGGCTAATCAATTCCATATCAAACCAGAGGGATTGGATTAATTTGAGCAATAGCTACAAGATTTGAACCAGAATAGTTTTGTGGATATGCTACTAGGATCAGATAGTTCATCGATACCAACTCATCTACATATCCCCTTACACTCCTCAGTCATTCATACTGCTAGAGAGAGATATGCAGATGCAGTTGATGTGGATGATATGATCATAGCAGATGATCACTCTATACCTCATGATGCACATGTACATGTGCACGTAATATTTGATAAATAAAAATGTTGATATATGCTTATATTTAATCTATAATTTCTATAATTTAAATAGTAACATTTGTTGAAGTAATCCTAAAACGTGTATGTAACAGTTTCCTCATGTCACTCCTAGCTTGAGCTTAGAGCGTGTGTGTAGGCAAGGTTCTTTTGATGTGACACCAACTAGTGGACATGTTGGTTATGGATTTTGTACATGTATATTTAATGATCTATTTCATTTAATATCCATACATGTAAAGATATTCAATTTATTCTACTTTTACAGGGATCGATTGGACATCCATCAGACCAAGACTCTCATTTAGAGGGTTGTTGCATTCATAGCCATCATGATTCAGACTGATCTGCCACTTTCTAGCATGTGCCCATCCAATACACATGCTTATCTTTATATATATGGACTTTCTTAGATATATTACATTGTTGACACTTGTTTATAATGGCTTTCTCACACATGTTTCTTTTTTACCTTTATATATACATTTGATATACTTTATATGTTTGACATTTATACATGTGTGCTTGACAAAACATCATACATGTTTATTTCATGATACACATACTTTATATGTTTAACATTTATATATTACATACATTCAAGTTTCATTTATTATATATAGATGTGTGTTTGACGAGACATCATACACACATATTTTATGATATTTAGAACCATTAACATGTGTTTAAATTTATATATAGAGAGATATCATGCAGATCTTAGATGTTTACTTTGAATATCATGTTCATATATATATATATCATGAACTTATATATATCTGTAAGATTTTAAAGATGTTTATACATAGATTGTAACTTTGAGTATTATGTGTATGTATACATTCACTTATGTACAAATTAGACATGTGTACATCTTAGATTTTTAATTATATGTATCTTAGGTGTTTAAATATCAAGCTTGGAGATTAGGTCCCTATTTAAATAGTTATCTAATGTATGTTGATTTATATTAATATCAATTTATTATTTTATAAACTCTTGATTGGTTAATTTACATACCTCCTAATTTAAATATCATGTATATGTACACAAGTGCATTTAATTTACATATATACATGGTCCTAATTGTACATGTCCTAATTTAGATATCATACAAATTTACACATACATGTCCTAATTTAATTTAAATATCATACAAATGCATTTAATTAAAATAATACATCCTATTTTACTTTACATACATACTAAATTATTTAAATATCTTACACGTGCATGTGCATTTAAAATTAAATATATACATCATAATTGTTCATGTCCCCTTAAGACATTTTCAAATTTACATCCTAATTTACTTTACATACATGTACTATTATTTAAATATCTTACATGTGATTGTGAATTTAATTAAATATATATATCCTAATTGTATGTATCCCCTTAAGGCATTTTCAAATTTACATGTATACATGTCCCAATTTAATTAAAATATCATACAGATGCATTTAATTAAATTAATACATCCTAATTTACTTTGTAACATGTACATACATTTTAAATTATTTAAATATCTTACACGTCCTAATTTAATATCAAATTTCATATTTAACTAAACAATATGGTCCACATAAGCCATATATATATTACATGCAATTTAAATTCAAACACTACATAATAATTTATTCAAGTTTGAAAACAAGTTAAGTTTTAAAATCTTATTAATTCAATTCATGGGTTCAAACACATGTACTATGTTTTACTAAATAGTTTATACCACATCAAGTGGTTCAGACATGGGGGCTTCAATTAGTTAACCTAGGTTATAGCACGCGCATTCATGGCATGCTAAAGAATCCCCCTATTTTCAAAAAATATTACCCTAAACTCCTTTTTTGTCACCCCCTCCCAATACACTGGTTGAATTAAAAGCCCCCCTATTTTTGTCAAATATTGTATTTTTTCATAGCTCAAATTAAAAAACTCTCATTTTCATCAATAGGCAATATATTGTACCCTCATTTTTGGGATATTAAACCTCCCAATATGAATGCACCCACGTGGGTTTAGACCAATCTTCAATAACACTTAAAATATTTTCTCATGATCTTCACTATCTAGTCTCCACTTTTGAGACTGCCCATGACGTGGACCTATATGAAGAATTGGGCCAATAATAATGACCATGTGGCTATACTAATATACCTTGTTGTCAATTTGATATTTAGTGAAATGAATCCCACGTTGAACAATTTTCACTTGTTTGAAATATGTCCCTTGGACTACAACTGAGCCTGCATATAAGAAACAACAAATTCCTCTAGGTTCAAACATTTGTGAAAGTGTATAAAAATTGAAAATGCATGCATAAAATCAATTAATTAAAATACATGAATCAGTTCAAACCTATGGGAAAGGACATTCCATCGCTCATTTTATCTTTTGTTAACTTCTTCCTCTCTTCTATGCAACAAAATAAATAATAACTAACACCTACATTTCTAGCCTCTACTATGACTACAAAAATATTTCCTACAATTCAAATTTACATAACAAATTAAAACTTATAAATAAAATGTACTTGATAAACAATTGCAACATTTTGAAGATATATATAATTTAAAGTTATATACATGTGCATGTACCTTTTTTAATCAATCCTAAAATATGGTCGTAATCACTAGAAATCAAAGGAATGTCTTTGAAGCTTTCATCCTCATTTTCCTCATATGTTAGTAACAACTAGTTGCACCAAATTCTATTCACTGACATATCCTTGAGCTCTTGGTTCTTGCAATTACCATAGTTTTCCAAAATGCAATCACAAAAAAAACATGAGTAATCCCTAGTGTACAATGTCCATGGATGATTATATGTACTCATGAAACAATACAAATATCTTGTCCTCTCCACCCTCTTGCATCCATGCATTGATCTTCTATCCAAACCTGCAAAATGTGTATGCACACACATCTTTGAAAAAAAATGAACTAAACATTTAATTTAATACTTCTAAGGCAATTCCCCTTTTTTATTTATATTTTGATTTAACTCAAAATTGATTATTTTTGAAAAGAGATCACGTACCTGATATCTCCCAAAACACTCTATATGGAATTGGCGTGTTTGTTCTCGATGATGAATTGGGATAATTTGGTTGCATAAAGTGTTTCTTACACCATTCAACAACATCGTGTGCATCATCTATACAATCTCCTGTATAATTTATTTGATGCTTTCTTAGAGCACGTTTGATACAATTGCACCATCATGTTCACCCTTTCCATGCGCACTCTCAAAAAAATATTTAACTATTGTATTTTGTCATTTCTATGATACCTACATAGTTCATAAAATGGCCTTGATAATTTGAATTGTGATGCACATCCATCACACCAAACAAAATGTTTAACTATTTTTATACCTCCCTCTTTCAAATATTCAAAAAAAATGTTAAAGCAATGTTCTACAAAATGTGTGTCATGCTCCTTATCATCACTAATATAAAAGTGGTATTCTTTCTTTATGACACATTTTTCAAATGTACTATCCACACAATCCAAATGCATTTTTGCATGTTGATAACAACCGTGCACCATTATAGTGATCTGCTTTGAAAAGTAATACTTTGAATTAATCTCTTTTTGATGTGCAAAAGAGTAATTTTCTATGAAGTCCACTATTGATAAAATAGTTCTAGGTGGGAAAGTGTCTCTTGATGTTTGAAACGGTTGTGCTTGCCACTTGGAAAAAAAACCATAGTGTATATATGGTTTTATCAACCTACAAAAGTTTTTCATAAATGCCCCAATAGGTATCTCCTCTTCTACATAATCAAACCTTGTGGATTCCTTACCAAATTTTATTTTAAACTTTTTGTACTTGTAACTCTTGCAATTTACCATCTTCATCATGTCAGTATCTTCATTTATCAAAGGCAATTTAGTCAGGTCTCCACATGTTCCATAAATTCCTTTTATAAATATATTTGATAGGTTGCATTATCATTTGATTTATCACATAATATGGATGCTATGAATTGACTTGTTCGCTTAGGAGGAGCATTTTCATAACCATCACTATATTCTCTATTATTTTGAAATACCTGATAGTAGAGATCAAATTAAAAGTGATAACAATGACGAAAAGTTTCAAAAACTTTGTTTACCTTACATAATATGGCCTTAAATTTTCAAAAATTGTTTGTCCAATCTTTATATGAGGGTTTGATTTAGTAAACGACACATACAATTCATGTTTTGTTGTGTCTAACCAATGTTTTACATGAAGATCATAAAGATAAGGGCTAATCCTATGTTTGATAACATCTCTACTATTTGATGAAGGACAAGTATTATCATTCAAAAAACTTGACACCAAGTTCCTAACAACATCTTCAATCCTATTAGAATGAGGAGCTTTGCACATAATTGGCCAATTCCCTTATGAGGTAGTATCATCCTGTAAAGCGAAAAAATTGAACCCTAGTCGTTCTCCCCTCCCCAACTCCAAGGAGAGAGAAGGGAGAGTCACTAGGGTTGATGGTTTTCACTTAGGGGAGACTTTACATTCAAAAGAGGGGTTGAAACCCACAAGATCCAATCCCACGCAATGCAAGATTGGATTCTAAATGAGTTTCAAGGGTTGTGACATCAAGGATACCCTCTTTTGTAAAGAATGTTGATAGAAAGATTGAACTAGGAATGCATGTAAAGTAGGAAAGATTCGCTTATAAACAGAGATAGAGATATGGGATGAAGCTGCGGACCTGGAATTAGCAGTATAATGTCGAGACGGTGCTGTTCTGCAAATTTGAACAAAAGTTGACGGGACGATGGCGCCCGGCATGCACACGGTCCTCCGAAAAATCCGCGAAATGAAGGTGGATCTGTTTGTCTCTGCACAAGGATTCCAGATCTTCAATTACAGCCATGTACCTGCAACCTACACACAGAAAAGAGAGGACGATTGGGGGGTTAGGGATGAGGGGTTTGCCTTTAGGTCAAACCCCGGTTTTGGAATTAACCAAGAAATGAGAATGTTGTAAATGTAAATGTTTGTAATATAAACAAGTACTGATACCTTGTTGTAAGAATGTTTGTATTCTTACATGCGAAGGTGTAATGTATGTAGTATGTTGTATGTTGTATGTGATCTCCTCTTCAATGGTTGAATCCTTGTCTTTAATGCAACACTTAGCCTTGAATGGAGACTTAGAATGCTCAATTGCTTGAAGGAATGCTTGAATGCTTGAATGCTTGAATGCTTGAATATTATTTCTACCTTTTTTTCATCTTCCAAAATGGGAGACGAAATGTAGTTTATATACTTGTCAATTAGGGCTGATAGACTGATTTTCCCGACCTTAGGCCGACCAAGAAACATTGTTTTCCAATTTGCAAACTTAAAGACCCGAAGCCCCAAAAGAGACCGGGCCCAAAATAGGGCCAAGGACCAGGGCACTGGGCGCCATGGTCCCACCTCCAGGGACAGCAGGGTGCAAGGTGGATCAGGCCAGGGTGCTGAAAAATGTAGTTTTTGGTGTCATGAACAAGTTTTGGGGTCTCCATTCAGGTTCTGTGTTGCATCGCCATCGTGAAGACCCAAATGCGGTCGAAATTGCAAGTGTCATAATTTTAGGACGCTACACATCCAAAATATTTTTCCTTTTCACATATTTTGATATTGTCCTTCTACTAAAACCAAACTCAAATGATAGTGAATAGATTTGTTTTTTTTGAGGCATTCTTTCATTTAGTATAGATGTCAACATCACTCTTCTTGACATGGTCTTATCTACTATTCAAGAATTTTTACCAACGTTCACCAAACCTTTCTTAACATTTTAAACAATAGCTTTATGTAACTGATAAGTTTTCCTCTTTTTATTTTTTGTATATGTACCCAACAATTTTAATGGATCTATTAACTCATTACAAGTAAGTACAATTGATAACAATTGGGCTTTCTCTTAAATACTATCAAGATTATCGAAATGACATCATTTCTTTTGCACTTTTATTCATTGACCTCCTTTTAGTATTTATAGGTTCTTCACTGAGATTTTTCAATTCATCCACATCCATTTCAAGTAAATGGTCTAAATTTTTATAAGAAATATTTTTCTTCTCCTTTTTAGCTAGATCCACAATATGCTCATCCATACCGGTAGAAGGTAACGAGCCTGACCCTTCTCCTTGGACCTCCATTGATTCAACTTGGGCCTCCTCCCTATGTTATTCAACTATAAAGTGTTCTTCATCCTTGTTTGCCTCAACTCCTGCTCGAGAACTTCCTTCTTGTTGAGCCTATTTTGCACACAAAAAGTATCTAGAAAGACATAGAATTTAAATTTATTGAAACAACATTAAATTTTAAAGGAAAGGTCTTGATTCAAAATATTTGCTAATCTTAGAGATAGAGGTCCTAAATTAAAATAACATTATTTTAAATGCACCAAAATTTGTAGAAAGAGGTCCTAAAATGACAACTTGGAGAGATAGAGAGAGTGAGAGGTCACATAAATTAAAGACTACATTAAGGTCCTATTTATAGATAACATAGAGAGAGGTAGAGAGAGCTCAAAGGGTCTTAAAGAGAGAGGGAGGGAGAGAGAAATGGATCATCCTTAAATTTAAGGAGAGAGAGAGAGAGAGAAGAGAGAGAGTCCTAAGAAGGCTTAAGAGGAGAGAGAGAGATCCTAAAGATAAGTTAAATAAAAATGAGAGAGGTCCTAAATGGACTTAAGGGGGGAGAGATGTGTACTAAAAAGAAATAAGAAAAAGAGGCAGAGAGGTTCTAAAAATACTTAAGGGGAGGGAGAAAGAGAGGGAGTGAAAGAGAATTTAATTTAAAATAAGATTATTTTTAATGCACCAATTCAAACTATAATTTTCTAATATAAATAGAGGTCCTAAAAACAAATCCTAAAAAAGAGAGAACAAAAAAAGTCTTAAGGATTTAGAGAGAGAGAAAAGGGGGGAGTCTTAAAGAATTTTTAAAAAAGGAGAGAGAGAGAGAGAGAGAGAGAGAGAGAGAGAGAGAGAGAGACCTAAGAAGACTTAAAATGGGAGAGAGGGGTCCTAAATATAATCTAAATCAAAACTAGATTATTTTTAATCCACTAAAATTTCAAATATAAATTGCTAATCTAGAGAGGCCCTAATAAGAGATCCTAAAAAGATAGGTCCAAAATGGACTTAAGGGGAGAGAGAGGGGTACTTAAAATAAATAAGAGATAGAGAGAGAGAAAGAGAGAGATTCCTAAGAAAACTTAAGGGGAGAGAGAGGGGTCCTAAAAATAAGTGAAATTAAAACTGGATTATTTTTAATCCACCAAAATTTTAAATATATAATTTGCTAATATAGAGAGAGGTCTTAATAAGAGATCCTAAAAAGAGAGGTCCTGAATAGACTTAAGGTGAGAGAGATGGGTACTAAAAATAAATAAGAGGGATAGACGTTATAGAAATACTTAAGGGGAGGGAGAAAGAGAGAGAGTGAAAGAGAAGTTAAATTAAAACAAGAATATTTTTAATGCACCAATTCCAAGTAAATTCTTCTAATCTAGATAGAGGTTCTAGTAAGGAGATCCTAAAAAAGAGATATCCTAAAAAGAATTAAGGATCTAGAGAGAGAGAGAGAGAGAGAGAGAGAGAGAGGTCTTCAAGGATTTTAAGGGGGGGAGAAAGAGAAAGAGAGAGAGTCCTAAGAATACTTAAGGGGTAAGAGATGGGTCCTAAAAATAAGTTAAATTAAAACTAGATTAATTTTCAGCAACCAAGAAGGAAAAGTGAGAGGGGGAGTGAATCAGTTTTCACTAGATTAAAAAACTTAAGAACAATCTCAAATCTAAACAACTGCAACAAGAATAAGATAAGAATAATGATACCACAACATATAACACCAATATTTTGATGTGGAAAATCCTGTTAAAGGAAAAACCATGATGGGAACCTACCCACAATAAGATGATACTCTGCAGTAGTATGTGTAAATATTACAATGGGGAATGCACATGCATTAAGGCACACTGCCTAGAGCTTACTTCTCAAAGGGAAGGCTCATTACCCTACAATAAGATTAAGACTACAATCCGGTTTACATGAACTGCAAATATAGCATCTCCTTATGCCTGATGATAGTTCTAGTTAAGCACATTTGTCTGCCCTACAACAATCTCTTCTCAATACATGACATAAAGGATAAATTCTCTTATGCACCACATACACCACCCTCTGATAATGTAGACACACAACATCAACCCCCAAATTACATGACTGTACCACCTATTTATACAATTCATCAACCTTGACAACAAGGTTAGCCAAACCCTCAACTCTCAATTACAAAATTATATCACATGATACATATGAACCACCAATCCAATATAATGATATACATGACATAAAATGGATCTAAATCAAATCTCCAACCACACATCTCTACCGTAAATCTCGCCAAGATCAACCGCAACACACTACACCACCAAGAATACTGCATAACACAAAGAATATCACCGGATCAACAAAATCACCAAGAGCACGAACAATAATCAATGTAGACCACCAAGACAAATAGAAAATGATTAGGAAACACCAAAAAGAACATTAGAACCATCCGCAATAGCTGCACCAACACCACTTATGCAAATCTTCATCGATCAACACAATAACTCTCAGGAAAACTCAACAACAACAATTCAAACTAGAAAGATAACTTGCAGAGCACCAAATCATGAACCATCTGAACTGAGGATACACATGGATATCGAAAACATTCTCCCAAATCCGCAACCAAAGATATGATCATACCAAATCTCACCGAAGCAAATACAAAACTCTTCCAACCATTGCACATAAAGATTGAACTACAAACTAGATCAAATAATATGATCAAGCAATCTCCCATATCATTGAAACCAATAAGGAATAAAGTATTCCAATATACCAAATAGATAAAAAAACCATATTATCTCAATACAATCACCGAAACACCAAACAACACTCTGCAACACAAGAATATGCTAACATTAATGACAACAACATATCCTAGCAACAACAATATCCAACAATCTCCCCATTTGGCATTGATGGAAACATATGAATGTGAAAAAAAATCAATGAAAGGAAATAAATTAACATCAACAATCTACAACAAACTCCCCCTAAGATCATGCACACAAAGCTCCAAAGATAAAGCAGGTTTTCACGTGACTCTCTCCCCCTTTGACAACAATGCCAAAGACAGAATACAAACCATGCTCTCTCCCCAAAACTCATCTTCTAAGAAGGATAAACCCACAACTTAAAATCTGACAAGTGTGTGGTTCAAACACTGACTACTTCAGTTGAGTAGCAGCACCAACTCATCAACCTGAATAAATGGATAATGCTCTGACATCCACCAGATTGATGCAACTTTATGCATCTAGTTCTCAATAGGAGGGGAAGAGACCCCTAACTTGTCTCTCAAATAGGTAAATCTATCTGCAGGAAAAGGCATAGTGAAAATATCTGCAATCTGATCCTTTGTAGATACATATTCCAATCTAACTTCCTTATCACTGACCTTCTCCCTCAAGAAATGATACTTTATGGACACATGATTTGTTTTAGAATGCAACACCAAATTCTTTGAGATATTTATAGCACTTGAATTATCAAAATATATAATAGTAGGCTCATCATATATAACTCTGATATCCTTTAGCCTCTGCTTCATCCAAACTACCTGAGTACAATTACTAGCAACAACAATGTATTTGGCTTCAAGTATAGATAAAGATACATCATCTTGTTTCTTACTGGACCATGAAATCAACTTCTTTCCCAAAAATAATTCTCCACTAGTAGTGCTCTTTTGGTCATCAACATCACCAACCCAATCAACATTAGCATAGGCACATAGAAGGAAATCATCATTCTTCGGATACCACAAACCATAGTCAACAATCCCCTTCAAATATCTGAAAAATTCTCTTCATATCAGTAACATGAGTCTCTTTAGGATCTAATTGAAATCTAGCACAAAGACAAACAACATGCATAATGTCTGGTCTAGTCTGAGTTAAGTACAATATTCCACCAACCATAGATCTATACAAAGTCTGATTAACTTTATGAGATTCATCATTCTTAGATAAATTACATCCAGTCACCATAGGAGTTCCAACAAGCTTAGAGTCAGCTAATCCAAACTTTTTCAACAATTCCTTCACATACTTATATTTAGAAATGAAAATAGCTTTACCAGTTTGATTAATTTATAATCCTAAGAAGAATTTCATCTCACATATCATAGACATCTCGACTATCTTTTGCATATCACCAGAAAACTTCATACTCAAATCATCATCTTCACTAAAAATGGTATCATCAACAAAGACTTCAACAATCAAAATGATATCATTCTCAACTTTGAAATATAAATTACTATTAGCAGTACCTTTATAGAATCCCAACTTCAACAAATACTTATCCAATCTTGCATACCAGGCTCTAGGGGCTTGCTTCAGTCCATATAGAGCTTTCTTCAATTTACATACCATATATCCTTCATCAGATAAATAAAATCCATCTGGTTTCTCAATGTATACTTCCTCTTCCAAATCAACATTTAAAAAGGCTGACTTTACATCCATTTGGTATACCTTGAAGTTCTTGTAAGCAACATATACAAGCAACAATCTAACAATTTCAAATCTAGCTACAAGAGCAAAAGTTTCTTCATAGTCAATACCTTCCATCTGAGAACAACCTTTACATACCAATCTTGCTTTATTTTTGACAAATTCACCGACTTCATTCAGTTTATTCCAGAACACCCATTTAGTACCAGTTACATTCTTGTCTCTAGGCCTCAGAATAAGCTCCCAAGTGTTGTTCTTTTCAATCTGATTAAACTCTTCTTCCATCGCTTTTAACCAATTATCATCCTTTCATGCTTCTACAACATCTTTAGGTTCAATATTTTAAATCAAGAATATATCTTCAGCAACAATCCTTCTCCTAGTCATCACACCTTTACTCTTATCACCAAAAATTTGATTTTCTGAATGATTCAATCTTACATACCTCAGAGTCTTCTGATTGTTATGATTTTTAGGCTCTTGCACTTCTTCACCGGTAGCAGCAATATTTGGATTACCTGTCTCCATCAAATCAATTTTCTTCAAGATCTCTATTTACATAGGCTTAGGAATATCTTCATCATCAAAATCATAACTGTATTCTCTGATCTTCTTTCCAAGACATTCATTTACCTTCACATTTTCACTCTCAACTATCTTCTCTAGTCTCTTATTATAGCACCAATAGGCCTTGCTCTTAGTAGAATATCCCAAGAAGATTCCTTCATCACATCTTGCATCAAACTTTCCTATATCCTCATCTCTCTTGATATAACATTTACTTCCAAAAATTGAAATATCTAACTGTAGGAACATGACCAAACCATAGCTCATAAGGATTCTTATTGGAATCATCTTTAATATACACTTGGTTAAATTTGTAAAAATCAATGCTAACAGATTCTCTCCAAAAGGTTTGTGCAACATTTCCTTTGACCATCATAGTCCTTGCAACATCTAAGATAGTTAAGTTCTTCCTTTCAACAACTCCATTCTATTGAGGAGTTCTAGGAGTAGATATGTGTCTTCTAATTCCATTCCTCTCACAGAACGTATCAATCTCTCCTGATGTAAATTCATCTCCTTTGTTAGATCTCAAACATCTCATCTTCAATCTAGTCTCAGTCTCCACTCAGGCTTTGAATATCTTGAGTTTCTTTGATGCTTATGATTTCTCTTTTAAGAAGGTAACCCACATCATCCTTGAATAATCATCAATCAACAACATGAAATTGTTATAACCCCAGTCCAACGTATGGATTCAACATATTAATATTTTGCTTATTTATTTTAAACCACATAACACATTTGAAAAAATTCAACACAGGTATATTATAGCAAGTATCTAGTTCCATACAATGTTGATAAAAATAGTGCATGGCTTCTACTGGGTACAATTACTCATACCTTCTTTGTTCATGAGTTTCTCTCACCAATCCATCATCATCCAACTTCTTTACTTCTAAGACCTGCATCCGCAATTTGTCTACTTGTCTAGATACAAAATAGAAGATTAGCATATATTAGAATACATGATTTCCACACCAAATCATACTAATACTTCAATCAATTCAATCATACAATAGATGATTATTGATTTTATAAAGATGATTAGGATATACATACTAATGGAAAGGTACAGTAAGATCAATGGAAAACCAAAAAGGAGCATGACCTAAGGGCTAGACCTAATGTCTCGGGGGCTCATCACACATGGCCTTGCCTGCGTGAATGTGCAGAGACATCATAGTTCATGAAAACAACTAAGAACCCATCTAATATGATGGAATAAGAGTGGGTACACAACCCTTTCTAGGGTCTAGTCCCCTAGACAAATCTCTAGTTGGCTGCCACCCACTAAGGTGAAACAAAGGTGGATACTAATTATAGACAAGGGTTTGGCTAGGGTTACAACTACTCAAGGCTTATTACTGACCATACAATCATTACTAATCATGGTAAGGGTTATCTCTAATAGTGCTATAATAATTGCTTGGAAACGAATCATTCTTTACAAGAGACTATGTAGTGTGGGTTCTCCACAATTTCAAGAGGATTTAGTGATCAAGGAAACAACCAAGGGTACATACATGTCGAGTATGCACTACTATTAAACATCAAGTTGCTGACCATAATGAGACCCTATCATAGAGTTCATGATTTCCTATAGTCTAGTGCACTTTTAATTAATAACCAAAATTAAATAATCCAAGGACTATGCATTAATATAATATCAATCCATATGATAATAACAAACCACCAATTGCTTGCTTAAGACTACTAAGAAAATATTTGCCAATGTATATTTTTGAAATTTTAAATTGGTTAATACACCATCAATCATCTATGACATAAGAAATTCTTATAACAAAGATTCAAGCATCCTTATTACATCATAAGTAAATATCTACTACCCCTTACCATTATTTCGAAAGAATTACAACTTCAATTAAAATCCCTACTTTTTCTTAAGCACCTAACCACAATGTCCTAGTTAACACTCAATGGGGTCCATATCATTCTCTAATGGTCATAATCCTCATGAAAACTAATGTTCTCCTATTTGTTTTGACATGAACTTTATAAGGACATAAAAAAATGACTATATGATTCCTCTACCATGTTAGGGTGATTAGCTCATATAAGATGATGCCATAACATTTACCTCTCCAAAATATTGTATGGTGGAAGCATAGAATGAATAGGATCAATGTGTTAATACAATTTACAATTTGCAAATGAGAGTAAGAAATAAGGTGTTCTAGAATCAATAATTAAAATAATCACAAGAATACTAATCCTATAAATGCTTACCATTCCATTGGGTTTTAATTTCCACATCAAAAAAAACTGTGAAAAAAAAAGCTAACATGCAGCCAACCGATATCTAATCAACTTGATGGATACTAAAAGGAACTACTATGCGATACTTAATGAATATTAACAATCTATAATATATACATAAAAGCAAATTACTCAAAATTTCACACGAGTGTCCACGAAAGCTAATCTAAAATGCACAACATAAATGAAATATACCTATACGCACACATTTATTTAAGGTTTTCCTTATATATGTAACTACGATATAAAGAAAGAAAAAAAAGACGAAAAGGGAAACGACTTCGAATCTCAAACTGTACAGGGTCAAGACATGGTATGTTGACCGGAAGCTACGCTAGAAAATATAATAAAGCTAATTCAAATAATCGATCATAAAAGATTGCAAAACAGATAAACAAATTGGTTACCAATTCGATAAAACCCATAATACCAATGATAACACAGATAGAAAACAAATATATATATATATGGTTAGTGGATAGAGAATACCGATAGTATTATTGGTGATAAACAAAACAATGTAAGTCAAGTAAAACATGGTTGAATAGGGTATCAAGGCCATCAAGAGGCTGTCCAAAACCAGTCCAAAACCAGCCAAGGCAGTATTAGGATTATAGATTTAGATAGTCATCTAAAGAAAAAACAGCATGCCAAACATACCAATTGGTATAAAATACGATACACAGATTATATCAATCTGTAACCATAGATTGAAACCCGATACCAATAATCGAATAACAAGGAAGTAAAGTCAACAAAAATTTATGAGACAACAAAGCATAGTAAAGGGAGAAAGGTGTTGCATCTGAAGAAGGGAAACATCAAAGAAAAAGGAGACTAAGGAGTGCATGTGGAAAAGAAGATGGAAATAAGGATTCAGTTACCAGAAGATCAACTACAGTTTCAAAAGAAATGAATACAGACCTGAGTTGATTCCAAATAAGGTATAACCAAGAAGATGCATTGCCGGGGAGAAAACAGACAAAATAAAATAAACCAAATCGAATATAGAAAGAACATTCCGCTAAACCTTCGACAAAATATACAGGACGTATAACACTGAGAGACAAATAAGGAGTTGGTTACATTTCTGCTAAATATACAAGGCATAATGATTTCTAAAGAAATGACATAATGAATGATAGCAAACCGAAAAATCGGTCGGAAAAGCCCAGGCTCACCATTGCAACAATCAACCAACAAAACAAGTCTAAATACACAAATTGAAATAAGAAGATTGGGGCATGAATCAATAACATAGAATCCCGAGTAGCAGAAGGAATACAGGATGAGCCATGATTAGATAAGAAGAAAAACATACATAATACAAAGGCTCAAGTAACGTTGATCATGGTTCAAACTATCGTGAAGAAAAATACAGAGAGAAACAATCACAGAAATACGGGTATATCATTTTATTGAAACCTTGACATAGTAAGTTGTGCATTGTGCAAATTAAATATGGATAAGAGCACTATCCAACCTAGAGTCCAACGTTTTCAGTGTTGTAGAGAGATCCACAAAATTCCTCTAGATTTAAATCAAGAGCCCTTCTATTCCTCCAAATGAGACACCAAGACAAAAACATTTTCTTCAAAGGGTATGATCTCAGAGCCTCTTCATTGCCCTTCGATCAACTCCATATTTCCCAAAAAAAAAAAACCCAAAGAAAACCCCCTAAAAATTTATTTTAAAACCCCCATATCTCGAAAAGATTCATATACAGAAAGATTTCTTCACGGAAAAATAACCATTCCCTCAATGAATACCTGCGCCTTCTTTCATAGGCTACACCCCCCACCCCCCCATTTGCATGCCCTGAATCCTTTTTGTAACTTCCAGCATTAAGTATTGTAACTATCGAATAGCCTAGGTGTACAAATTTTCTAAAACTATTTGTACATCTCTAAAATGCTATTATTATCAATTTTACAATTGTCTACGATTAAAGCAAGTAACATGGATGACTATTTCCACGTATAATCATGATTCCAATTCCTTGTGTAATTTCTATTATTACGCACTACTCTACCAAACACACCCACCCACACACAAGTAAACATTTTGAAAATTTACTTACTACAACCTTGGCATTCAACAAAACGTGAATAACTTTGTAGTTGGGTTCATGAATTCCTAAATTATGATAAAACACAATAATGCTTGAAATACCTATATTTTTAAGATGTACATACAAATCGGTTCCTAGAATTATATTCTAGTGAATTGATCTTAGTCACTTTTCAAAGCTTGTAAAATTGCATTGAACCATACATGGGAGATTTCATCAATGTTAAAGTGTGCATATCATATTACCTCATTATCATAAAGTGTATTTCCTACCGCTTGACTCTTCTGGGTCTAAGATCATACCAGAGCAAATCATGATAGACTCATAATCATCATGTAAAGAAAATAATATTCCATCTACTTCGTTTATCATAGATAAATCACTATACTCTATCCATTCAAAAAAATATTTGTTCATTCCATATTAATATTGTATAGAAATTAGCCCATGTTGCATTTTTCACTTCCACCTTAGGTTATATTAGACTTTAGAAGAATAATTAAATAATATTTTATGCAATGTAATCAAAATAAGGTTAAAAAGGAAGACGAAAGAAAAAAAACTATTAAAATTATTCATCCTCATTCACAGAATCCATTTGAACCTTGGAAGTAGCATCAAGTATTTGAATTAAATTTTTCACCTAAATTTCTTATCTTTACTCACATTAAGAGAATTTTTATACCATATGATGCACATATAGAAGCGACTACAATTATAATAGAAAGAATGAAATAAATGTCAACTATGTCCATATCATGTAATTGAAGTAATTACCTCTTCGTTATGAGTTTAATTTTGAGTCGCTTGCTTCTTTCAAATCTAAGATCAAATCACACTCGATCAAAACCATTAGTATAACATATTTGCTTTGTAATTGAGGTATCATGGACTTATAATCATCATAAGATGCAAAGGTAATTACATTGCTTCATCTCCCATTTATAAAAAAACAACACACTTCATCCTTGCACAAGCCATTGTTCATTCTTCCTGTTGATACTGAACATCAACTAAACTACATTGTATTTTCTATTTATTTTTCTTTCCAAACATAAAATATTCTCAACATGAGACCAATCCGCATAAGCATCATAATCATAATTAAAATTTAACCATAAAATGAATGTCCACATTATTCAAATCAAATCTAAAATATCCCAAAATAATACTACAACTTGTAATGTGTGTATCAATTGGTAGGCGAAACTTGATACAGAGGGTTGTGACAGAAATATCCCTCCCTGCATACTTCTCACTCTAGTAGGACCACATAAGTCAATATGAACCAAATATAGCAATCCATTAGATGAATATAGCTTATTGTTAAATAAAATTTTTGTTTGCTTTCCCATCTGACATTCCTTACATATTGGATTAGCAAGCTTCAAAATATTAGGCATATCTCTAACAACTTGATTAGAACTTATTTTTACCATGTAATCAAAATTAACATGACACATTCTCCTATGCCATAACCAACTTTCATCAATCTGATCAATCAAACAACTTTCTCACTAGCATTCAAGTGAAAGATATTACCTTTAGTCGTAGTACCTGATGCAATCTCTATACCGGAGGCATTTAGGATCTTACATTTACCATTCTTGAATTGCAAATCATATCCCTTGTCAACCATCTGTCCAATACTCAAAATATTATGCTTCAATCCTTCAACACACACAACATCATTAGTATTATGCTTACCATTGAAAGATATAGAACCTCTACCATGAAACACACAAGCTTTGTCATCTCCAAATCTCACTATTCCACCATCATACCTTTTCATATTCACAAATTTACTTTTATCACCTATTATATGATGTGAACAACTGTTGTCAATCACCCATTCATCTTTCTCTTCAACAATGTGGCTTGTACGATTCACTGATACCGGATCATTGTCCTTGATAGCTATAAATTCAAATTCATCTTCTGAATTCCCATTCTTTGATTCCTCATCTGTCATACCTTCATCGAAAACATAATAGCATCTCTTCTGATTTTTGTACTTTTGGTAGGGCTTATAGGGCTTATCATACTTATCATGCTTCTCATATCTATCATTCCTATCAGATCTATCATGTCTTTCAAATTTATCATGCTTATCATATCTAGACATTCTCTCAAGGAACCTAGAAGCAAAATGTCCAATCTTATTACAAGAGAAACATTTCAAAGGTAACTTTCCATCATACTTGCTGGCTCCTTTAGGCTATCTTCGAGCAATAAGGGCTTCAAGATCATACAGTTCTCTTTCTTTCTCTTCCATCTCTCTCTTCTCTATTTCAAATTTGGATACCCAACAAGAACTTTCTCCCGAATCATACTTCTGCTTCTCGGATACAGAGTCTTTGAATGCAGTTTTATATTTACCATGTGATTCTCCAAATTTTCTCACCTTAAATGCAGTAAGCTTTCCAACCAACACATATCTAGTCACTGTAGTCACACTCTGGATCTCATCAATAACAACTAATTTATGTTTATAAGCAAGATGCAATGATCTCCGTACCTTAGCAACTATCTCATCTTCTTCAAGGGCTCCATGGACACATATGACATTCATGACAAGATCATTCACCTTAGCCATAAAGGTTGATATATTTTCATCCTCTATCATCTTCAATGCTTCATACTTCTCTTTCAAGCTTTGTAACTTAGCAACTTTAACTTATGCATCTCCTTCATACAAGGTCTGAAGCTTCTTCCAGATCTCATGTGTAGTTTGCAAACCCATCACATTAGTCATCTCTGAATCAGTTAAGGCACTCAACAATGATTCCTTCGATGTTATGTTATATTCAACATCGTTGATCTCAGCAGCAGTAACCGTTCCATTATGAGGAACATTATAAACATTCTTTGTGATCTTCCAATACTCTTCTCCAAGACATTTCAAGTGAACTTCCATCCGGTCCTTCCAAACAGTATAATTGCTTCCATCAAATCTAGGAATCTCCTTCTTGAACAAATAATTTTCTATCTTGGATCTCCTCAAGCTATCGATCTTCTTTCGGAAGATCTATCTCTGATACCAATTGTTAGCAGCAACCAAGACGGAAAACTGAGAGGGGAGGTGAATCAATTTTCACTGGATTAAACAATTTAAGCACAATCTCAGATCTAAACAACTGCAACAAGAATAAAAATAAGAACAATGATACCATAACACATAACACCAAGATTTTGACATGGAAAACCTAGTTAAGGGAAAAACCATGGTGGGAACCTACCCACAATAAGATGATACTCTATAGTAGTATGTGTAAATATTACAATGGGGAATGCACATGCATTCAGGCACATTGCCTAGAGCTCACTGCTCAAAGGGAAGGCTCACTACCTTACAATAAGATTCAGACTACAATCTGTTTTATATGAACTACAAATATAACAGTTCCAGTTAAGCACATTTGTCTGCCTTGCAACAATCTCTACTCAATACACCACATGAAGGATAAATTTGCTTACGCACCACATACACCACTCTCTAATAATGCAGACACACACCATCAACCCCCAAGTTCCATGACTATACCACCTATTTATACAATTCATCAACCTTGACAACAAGGTCGGCCAAACCCTCAACTCTCAGTTATAAAATTACATCACACAATACATATGTGAACCACCAGACCAATATAATGATATACATGACATAACATGGACCTAAATCAAATCTCCAACCATGCATCACCACCAGAAATCTCGCCAAGATCAACTGCAACATGCTACACCACCAAGAATATCATAGAATCAATGCAGACCTATAGGCACCTAAAATTAATATTTAATTAATTTAAGCCTATCAACATAATTAATTGACTTAATTGTGTTATCCTTATTCTTCTCAGTGTTAATTAAATCTAATTTAATTAATTCTATCACTATTGTCCAATGATAAATTTATCAAATAAATTAATTATTCCCCTATTCTTCTAAATTTCCCTCCAATAATTATTTCTTCTAAACCCACACAGTTAATTAATTCTAATTAATTAACCTAGTCACGTGATTCCTACAAAACACTTTTCCTAATCCCACTCAACCTAATTAATCCTTCTAGAATCTCTCATAATCATGCTTATCATTATCCCTCAATTTTTAATTCCCACTCATGTCACATTAACATTGAGTCTCTCAAAGATATTCAAATTTCTTTGAATCCCTCAATGCATCCTTATTTTAGAATTTTTAATTTCTCATGTTTGATACTCAAATTTCTTCCCCCTTTTTCCAAGGAATTTTATCTTCCTGTTTATTTTTCCAAGGCACCTTGGATCCATGCCTTCTATCTCAAATAAATCTCAACCCTTCATGATCAAATCAATTTTGGCCCTCCATTGGCCTCCTCCAATCTATAAATTGGAGGCTCTTATCCTCACAAATAATCAACATCTTCTATGGCATTCTTATTCTGCTCTTTTCTCCTCTCATCCTCTTCTAATCATCCCTCTATTATGTCCTCATAATCCTCCATTATCAAATCCTTCTATCCATCATCCAAATCCAATCCAATAATCCACTTACCTTCTTGAGCATTTGGAGAGCATTCCACATCCATCAAGAAGGAGCCCATCCAATCAAGTTGAAGAGAGGTGCTATTCAACTTCATCAAAGGCTCAATCCGAGGGAGAGGTAAAATAGAAAGGTATAAATGATCTTTTGATGTTTTAGTGTTTTCTTTCTCATTTCATTATGTTTTTGGATCATTTAACGCTTTATTCCATTTTCCCCTCTTCATTCTGGCATGCCCAGTGGGACCCATGTCCCAAATTTAAACAAAAAATTTGAGTTTTTTGTGAAGGTTTCTCATAGGTTCACGCTTCAGTGCGAGCGGAAGTGCATTGGCGTGACGGCTTGCTAGATCAGTGCGACCGCCTACTAATCAGTATGACCATCATGGCTTTAGCGCGACCGTCGTGGATTCAATGTGACCACCATGAAAATACGTCTATCTCCTCTTCATTCTTTCCATTCTTCTCATTTCTATCTTTGTTTTGTAAAATCTAATTAAAAGAAATCTAAAAAATACACTAGATTAGTGGTTTTTTTGTTTTCAATTGTCGCTTCAGCATGACCGCTCTGTGAGTAGCGGGAGCTTTTTGTGGGAAAATTTGAATTTGAATTTTTGGGCGCTAACTCCTGTTGTTTTGACGTGAGCTTCCGCACAATAGAGCGACCGCTTAGATCAACACGACTACAATTTTTTTCTGCTTCTATTATCTGCTATCTCATTTATGTTAATACTCTGTCTGTTAGCGCGACAACTCGTGCATTAGTGCGACTATCTGTTAGTGTGACTGCTCGCGCATTAATGGGCCCACCCTCCCGATTTTCTCTTAGTATGCTCTTGCCTATCTAGGCAATCAGAAATCTAGACCCCTTTGGTCTTTTCTAGAAATATTTCTTGTGTTACCCTTAGCGGGTCTGCCCTCCCAATTTTCACTTAGAGCCGGTGAGAGGGGAGTGACCCAAGTGAGTACACCTAGACCTGGGGTTCCCAACTCACTATAATAAATAGGCTATTGAGATCAAAAGACTCAATGGTTGGGGCTATATGAGAGTTCACTCTCACATTGGGTGCTTAGTAGGATCCTAGAGATCTCAATCATGCTTGCATGACTACTAAGTTCTTGGTACTTTTTTGGGCTATAGGCCTCAATTGCGCTTGAGCAAGTGCAAATTAGGGTAGCTCCTAATAGGAAGCCATACTAAACACCTTGTGCATAGTGGCCAAAAACCTTCTAGTCATTGGTACAGGAGGTCGGACCTCCGGAGCCGCCCATATTTTTTATGGCCCTCAGTAGAGACACAAAATTTGCCATGAGGAGTTTTCATGGGAATTGATGCTTGGTTGCCCGAGAGAAGTGAGTATCGTGGAGGGGATCTAGTGGGGTAAAGCATCTAAGTTTTCTCTCTGGGTAAGCGTAGCTGGGAAACCAATTGGGATCCATTGACTACTGTCTTTCCTCGCCATAGGATATGTAAATTGAAGGAGCATGAGTGTCTTTTGAGTCTAACTTCTTTTGACCATTGTGTTTTATTTACTTGACATCTCTTTCCAAGTCTATCCCCCACAACCAATAAATCCTCCCTCTTTCCAAATTCAATCTTGTCATCATCGAATTTTTAATCCATTTTGATCTATCCAAGAAATTCTCCAATCCCCAATCCACTTTCATCCATTCAAACAATCATCTTTCATCAACCAATATTTTTGTCCAAATCATTCATCTAACTTTGGGTAGCCTCCCCCTTTATTCTTTCTATTATCTATCTGTTCTTTCATAATCATTCTCCCTCTAATCAAATCAAATTAAATCTCCAAAATTCCAATAAATCAAATCCATCCATCTTCCTAATCCAGTTATCCAATCCTCCATCAAGGAATCATCCAATCCTTTAATCCAATCAAATCCAATTCATCATCAATTCCAATCTATTCATAATCTAAGGACCCATTCCAATCCAATAAAGTCCTAATCCAAGGACCCATTCCAATCAAATCAAGTTGTAATCCACAGACCATTCCAATCAAATCAAGTCCTAATCCAAGGGCCCATTCCAATCCAATCAAGTCCTAATCCAAGTACCATTCCAATCCAATCAAGTCCTAATCCAAGGACCAATCCAATCAAACCAATTCCAATCCAAATCAAATCCAATCCAAATCCAATCCAAATCTAATAAAATCTAATCCATCATCATTCAAAGCCAATTCCTAATCTTCATCTTCATTTAACATAATCTTCATAATCTTTCTCCTCCAAAACATATTCATCCAATTCCAATCTAATCCTTCACTCTCAATATGACTACCCAAAATTTCAATGCTTGGTATGAGAAGATGCTCATGGAAGTTCACGAACCTGCCTACCAAGTCAATCCCATAATCTCTCATCCACTTATCATACCTTCATTCATCTCACCTCAAAACATTGCACCTAATCCCAATCTATACCATATCTCTTATCCTTCCTCTACCTTCGACAAGGGAAATCCATCTTATTCCCCATCTCTATCTCCATATTATCCCTCATCTGCATATATACCTTCATCTCCCCCCCATCTATGTATCAATCCCCATCCTTTCACAACACATTCATTACCTCTACTCCCCATCCAAATATTTTACTCCATATTCCTCCAAGCATTAATCCTAATTCCCCAATCCATTATCCTAATCCTCTATCCAATCCCAATCCTAATCCCCCATCTAATCCCAATTCTCCATCTAATCCTAATCCTCCAAAATCCATATCATCCACATCCTCCAAATCCATCATCCATAATCTTATCCAAGAAATGCTAGCAAAGGAGACAAAATCCTCACCTCAAAGAAAAGTGGTCAAGTCTTCTCAAGTCCTCCATCCACACCAATCACCTCTACCTCAAAACAAATCCCAATCCTCCTCACTTTATGATACCCACATTTCCCCATCTACTCACGTCAAAGCTTCCATATCTTCCTCCATCACACAATCCCCACAACTCCAAACATGCCAAAAGCTTGTTCCAAAGCATGCTAGCATATAATCCTCTCCATCTCATGATGCATCTCCCTCCACTCCATCTAATGATCCTATCCCCTCCACTTCCTCTCATGATCATATGATTCCTCTATCCAACCTTCTCCCTCCATCGCATGATCCTCTTCCATCTCATCATCCAATCTACCCTCCCACTCCATCTCATGATACCCTCCCTAGTCAAGATCAAAGTATTCCTTCATCTCCATGTCATGATCCCAATCCATCTAAAGATCCTAATATTCCTTCCACATCTCATTCCCCTCAAAATGGACTCGCATCTTGTTTCCAAAATAATAAGGGTCCTCAAGATAACACTCAAGATGTTGATACATCCTCTATTCCTTTTAAATCCAAAATTCCTTCATACAAATCAAAATCCCATTATCCCCTATCATCCACATCCATTTTGGGACCCTATATTCCAAAGCTAAATCCTCCATTCCTTCCATCCATTTTGGGTCCTTACATCCCTCCATCCGCCACCCTATCACCTCAAATAATCCTAAAGAAAGATCAACAAAGGCACACATCATTGAATGCCTCCCAACATTCTCCTTTCATCATCCCACCATCCATAAATTCCTTAAGTCATTCATCCTCATGCACCCATCCCATTTCTATTGGAAGCAATTTGGATGCCCAATCTAAAAAGCATAAAGCTCAAAATCCACAAAAATCAAAGGATCAACATGTCCCCTCAAAACGACATGCTCAAAACAAAAATATGATCTGAAAGAGAGAAAAATCAAAAAGGCCACAAAGGCCCCAAAAGAAAAATTCAAGAACTATGTGGATTCCCAAAGAGGTAATGCATCCCAAAGTAAAATCAAAATTGGCATCCAAACTTGCTAATCCAAAAGCTCCATCCATTCATAAGTCCTCCTACCTGAGCTCACACTAACTTGTGCCTAATCCAAGCACCCATCCATACTTTTCTATCTAAATCCAAGTGGTAATCCTCTCATCTATAGACCTTGCACATCCAGTTTGTCTTATGTCATCCAACAATCAATCCATCACCTTCCCATCGAGATGCCTCCTTCTCTTGTCTGATAATTTATCCAAATCCATGTCCTACTCTTGGCAAGAGATGTAAGTTGGTCATGTCCATATTATTTGCATGCTTGAGCTTTTTGATTTTTTTTCATCTTGTGTCCCAGGACTATACTTGTTCAGGACTGCCTTGATCATCCTATGTCTTGGTATGTCTTGGCTGGTGTATAATGGGGCATAGTTTTCATGTCATGGTGTGTTTGAAGGTCTTCCTTGTACGAATTGACAACCTTGCACTAGTGTTTATCAACATTTGTATGATTGTGTGCAAGGTATTTCTGTTTGACTGAGCGCCAGTCCATGCCTCATATCTTCATATCATCCTGGTTCTTATAATCAATGGTGTCGACTATCCAAGGTAATATCAAATCTAGGTTTGTTTTCTATATTTGCTCAACAAGAAATCCAATCCATTTATCATTTCTTTATCTCATTTCATTCACAACACTCCAACCCAACCTAGTTCCCTCTTTCATTGTCTTCATCCGTTCATCACCTATTTTTCTAATTCCTTTCAAGAGCACACTCATGTTCTTTGAACCCACATGTCCTCTTGAGGGGAATACAACAACTTCCTCATCATCCCTCCTCATCATTCTTCCTCATCTCATGACTGGGGCATCATGCTACTACTCCTTATCCTTTTCTTCCACTATGTTTTATTCTTCTTTGATATAACATCATTTCATGATGCTATATCAAAGGGGAAAAAAAGTAGACACCTAAAATTAATATTTAATAAATTTAAGCCTATCAACATAATTAATTGACTTAATTGTGTTATCCTTATTCTTCTCAGTGTTAATTAAATCTAATTTAATTAATTCTATCACTATTGTCCAATAATAAATTTATCCAATAAATTAATTATTCCCCTATTCTTCTAAAGTTCCCTCCAATAATTATTTCCTCTAAACTCACTCAATTAATTAATTTTAATTAATTAACCTAGTCATGTGATTCCTACAAATCACTTTTCCTAATCCCACTCAACCTAATTAATCCTTCTATAATCTCTCATAATCATGCTTATCATTATCCCTCAATTTTTAATTCCCACTCATGTCACATAAACATTGAGTCTCTCAAAAAAATTCAAATTTCTTTGAATCCCTCAATGCATCCTTATTTTGGAATTTTTAATTCCTCATGTTTGAAATTCAAATTTATCCCCCCTTTTTCCAAGGAATTTTATATTCTATTTATTTTCCCAAGGCACCCTGGATCCATGCCTTCTATCTCAAATCAATCCCAACCCTTCATGAGCAAATAAATCTTGGTGCTCCATTGGCCTCCTCCAATCTATAAATTGGAGCCTCTTCTCCTCACAAATAATCAACATCTTCTATGGCACTCTTATGCTACTCTTTTCTCTTCTCATCCTCTTCTAATCATCCCTCTATCACGTCCTCATAATCCTCCATAATTAAATCCTTCTATCCATCATCTAAATCCAATTCAATAATCCACTTACCTTGTTGAGCATTTGGAGAGCATTCCACATTCATCAAGAAGGATCCCATCCAATCAAGTTGAAGAGAGGTGCTATTCAATTTCGCCGAAGGCTCAATCTGAGGGAGAGGTAAAATAGCAAGGTATAAATGATCTTTTGATGTTTTAGTGTTTTCTTGCTCATTTCATTGTGTTTTTGGATCATTTAACCCTTTATTCCATTTTCCCCTCTTCAAGACCACTAAGACAAATAGAACTTGATCGGGAAACACCAAAAAGCACATTATAACCACCTGCAATAGCTGCACCAACACCACTTATGCAAATCTTCATCAATCAATACACTAACTCTTTGGAACACTCAACAACAACAATTCAGACTAGAAAGATAACTTGCAAAGCACCAAATCATGAACCATCTAAACTGAGGATACACATAAACATGAAAAAAATTCTCTCAAATCCGCAACCAAAGATATGATCATATTGAAGCTCACCGAAGAAAATACCAAACTCTACCAACCACTGCATAGAAAGACTAAATTACAAACTGGATCAAATAATATGATCAAGCTATCTCCCGGATCACTGAAACCAATAAGGAATAAAGTATTCAAACATCCCAATTAGATAAACCAACCACATCAGCTCAATGCAATCACTGGAACACCAAACAACACTCTACAACACAGGAATATGTTGACATCAATGACAACAACATATCCTAGCAGCAACAATATCCAACATTAGAGGTCCTAATCTAAAGACATCCAAGAAAAGTAGAGGTTGTAAAGAGAGAGAAGTCCTAGAGAGAGAGAGAGAGAGAGAGAGAGAGAGATTCTAAAAAGACTTAAGTAGAGAGAGAAATGAGTTATATAAAGATTTATGTAGAGCATGATAGACTAATTTCAAATTTGAATATTCTTAAAATGCATTTATTCAAATTGTCTCATAATTTAAAAAAGAACAAACACACTTAAAACTATTTAATTAGAATAACATAATTTAGAAATAATAAAGATAAAATTATTTTAAAAATTAATTTAATTTAATTAAAATAATTTAAAATAATTAAGATAAAATTATTACATTAAAAAATATTTAACTAATCAAATTAGCACAATTTTAGGTACGTAATACATGTATAATTAAATAGAAATTAAGTAAAGACATATACGTGCATAAAATATTTGCATTCTTCATTCTCAATATCTTTGTTTCGTGTTGGTTGAATACTTGCTTGAAGTCTTATTTTGTCTTGTCCTCTTATTCCCCATGTCCTTAAAATGACCTCCAAAACCTTCAAATTTTTTCAAATGTCTTAAAATTGTCACCCTTAAAATGATGTTCAAATATCTTCTTTCACCAAAACCTTCCTTGAAAATTGTCGACCTTAAAATGACCTTCAAATGTCTTCTTTCACCAAAAAAATTGAATTACTTTGATAATTTGTGTTTGAAAAAATGAAATAAAACATCTGTATTTATATGAGATTGTTAATTGTAAAAATATATATATTTTTACATCGCTCGAGGTTCATACAAATGTTAGCCGTTACAAAAAGGCATTTTCGAATGAACATATCCTTTATGTGATTGTTTGTGTCATCCATGTTTATATGAACACTAGTTTGAATGAATTGGGATGGGTTCGAACGAACCCATTTCGCTCGAAGGGGTGTTTGAATGAACCCCTTTCTAGGCATCTCTCCCCCAATCTCTTCAAACTTTTGAGAAATTGTAGCCTTCAAACCTCTAGTTCAAGGCTCAAATGACAAAATATTGACAACCCAAAATGTAGGATGGTAGTCCTCGAAGCAAGCTTTCCAACAAATATAATTTTATTACATTGTGAGTTTATTATGATCTTGTTTTTAAAATTTTACCAAATATAGGTTTTTCACCGAACATGAACTTATCTATTCAATGCATTAGGAAAAATAGTAAACTAATTCAATTTAAAAATTCTGAAAATATCTATGCACTAGGTATTGATGTCTTCTTTCTAACAAAAAAAAATGAATTTCAATATATATAGAACAAGTTATGTGTTCAAACATACACCTATGTCTAAATTATAATTAGTTAGACTTCAAAACTTAATAAATAAAAAATATTCAACATATCACTATCAAACCAACTACATCCACTGGTATTGATGTTACAAACCAAAATTGAAAAGATCTGAGTTTTTATCATTTATAGAAAAAACATTATACATTTTGGGATGCACATCACTCTTAAAAATGTTGTTTGCTATAAAAAACTACTTTCCGAGGGAGATGGAAAAAACAATACAATTTTCTTCAAAAAAAATTGAAAAAAAAAATATTTAGAATTTGCAGACAAGATGTTACAATTCACTAGTTCACATCATCTTCAAATTCTTAATGATTTAAAGGTTATCAGTGTCAGAAAGTGAAGGTTTTTTTCAAGATGTTCATCTCAGTGTCAAAGTTGGCCAAAAAGTGGGCCGGTATTGTGAGTTCACCCTCTAGATTAACTTTATAATCGCAATACCTTGCATCCCTAAAAATTTGGAAAAAAGTTGGCCGGACCATGGTGTAGCACCATGGTCCTGACTTTTTCTCCCCAAATTTCAAGATCATGTTTTGTCAGTATTATAATGTTTAAACTTTTCTTTGTGTGAAATTATATCAATTCTAGGTCGGCCTATGATCAAAAATAAAGTTAGTGTTTCATATATATAACCTTTACTTTCCTCATTTGAAAGATCCATCTACAAGAAATTGAAGGAGACCTCTTATGAAGTGAAAGTGCAAGTTTATCTGAAGTAACCTACAATCATAAAATTCATCATCAATCAAGTCTTCATCAGTTGAAGCTTTGGAGATATTGAAGAATAATAAGATCACTGACTGTTGATTGGCTTGTACCTCTTCCTTAGGATTTGGTATGGTTTCATGTTATTTTCATATCTCTATGTGAGTTTCACATCACTTGTTTTCAGATTTACATTATTGCTTTAGATTCATGTTACATTTGTGATTTGAAGCATTTACATTTACATTATGTTCATTTAGGGTTTTACTCCAAGTGTAGTGTAATCCTGGTTTTACATTATAGCTCATTAGGATCTTACAAACACATGAGATTCTAGGGCACACACACTTTTCAATATTACATTGGCTATTTGTGAAGGTGGAAATCACTAAAACAAGGGTTTTGACTAAGGTAAAACCCTATATAGCCACCAAAACACCATTTTTCAAGTTGTAGGTGTAGGTACAAAAATCTAATGGAGCTGCGATCTTTCGAGAAACTAGAGTTCACATAGGCCTAGATCCAGAATAAGGCCCCAGATCCCTATGAATGAGGCGTCAGTGCCCTATTCTAGGACCAAGGCACCATCACCCTAGTCCTTTGCACTTTCTGGCAGATTTTGGCAGTTTGGCTTCCTAGACCTCTTAGTCTACAATTCCCAAATTTGCAGCTCAACATAATAACTAGGAGTGAGGTGCTTAGCACCTTGGTCCATCTCAATCGGGCTCAATTTTTGGTGACAAGTGCACATGTGAATTTCATTACTGGTTTTGTAATCTATATCTCAGTTTCATTTTTGTTTCTTTCTTGTTATTGCAGTTTATATAGTCATTTTCATTCATTTCCCTAGCTTACTTTATCATTTGCTACATCTAGCTCATTTCCCCTCATAGCAGCAAAGGAATAAAAACCCTAAAGATATTCTTTGACTCTCTTTCATAAGAGGAAGTCAAAGTGAATCATCTCCTTAGGCTCTTTCATATTCCAATATATGGAGGAAAGTGGGGTTAGGTCCTAAACTACCCGACCTCATTTTCACCCTACACATTGAATGTGAGGTAATTTACATGTCTAAAACTTGATTTTTTTTTTCCAATTATCGTGGGTGTCTAATGGAGGAGCATATATGGTGAACATGAGGTTCAAATTTGAATTTAGAATATTCTTCCTCAAATTTGGAGTTTTCCTTTTTTGGCGTGGGGAATGGGAATCACAACTTGTCTTGACTAAAAAAAACTTTCCCTAACATGTTGAAAATTCAAAAATGGACACCCAAGAATGAGTTATTGGACAATTTCTATTTTGAGGTCATGTTGAGTGAGTGGCTACCTAATTGATTAATATTATTGGTAGATTTAAAGGTGGAGTTGGAAATGCATCTAATGACATTAATTGCATTTTCTAATGCAGGAAAATGTTTCCCTTTTGGTTTTGGTGTAGCCTTTTAAAAGGTTACCAAATAGGATTTTTTGTAAATATGGTGGTTAAAAGGCAAAATTTTCAACTTTAATTTTAGGATCCCCATTTTTTGGATTTTTGGAAAAGATTGAAGGGAAGAAGAAATTTGTTTTTGAAGAAATTGTAGGTTTTGCATATGGAGAATAAGAATAAGAAGAAGAAGAAATTGCAAGTTGACGGTTATAAAGCTAGTTTGCAATTGAATGCATACTTGAAGGAAATTAGTTTTCCTAAACAGTTCTCATTTGTTATGTGATGATTTATATCAGTTTTGTATCAAATTTTGGAGTGATAATGAAGCCTATAAGGCTTCCATAGTTTGTATTTTTCATATTTTAAGTCAAATCATTAGTAATTGGCATGTGTGGTTATAAGTTGGGATTTTTCCTTGATCAATTATATAATACATAAAGAAAAATAGAAACCTCACTCATTAAAAACCTATTAAAATGAGAGTGTTTTTTCAATATCTTCATGCATTACTATTTTTTTCCCAATATTTTCTTCCAATTTTGCATCATAAGAGAGGCAAAGGGTTAAGATTTTCTTTTTTCCAATCAAATATTATTTGTATTTTTATAAATTTTAATATTTTAGAATTATTTTTTTATTAATTTTTATCAGCTACTCTAAACCCAAATCTAGAACCAAATTTAGATAAGGAAATGCTTTAAGAGAATCCCAAATCACCTAGATCTCCTTAAATGATCGAGAGTTTACTAAATGTTGATTGTATTCTTATGAAAATTCCTTTGATCTAATTCAATGGTAGTGATCTTTTATGGTTGCAAACAATAATTCATCTTAATGTTTGGACTTACAATAATAAATAGGTAGTGTTGACAAAAACTTTGGGGAGCTTACTAAATATTGATGATATCCTTATGGCAAGCCCTTTGATCTAATTCAATGGTAGTTGATAGAGTTTTAGAATACAACTTCACATGAATGTATTAGACATTATCCTAATTGAGGATGATTTTGGAACTTGGAACAACAATGTAAGAGGGTGATCAAAGACCTATTGTGTAACTATTATTTTTAGAAAAAATAGGTGATTTAGGAGAAATGGGTAATTTTAAGAGCAATGAGTGATTTAAGGAAAATGAGTGATTATTGGAGTATTGAGTAATTCTAAAAAATGTGAAGTTGTAGTGGATAGTGCTTAAAATGAAAATAGATTATGGGTGATGCCCTTCTATACTTGGCTTAATATACAAATTTGTTTGAAAATTTTGGCACAAGGATTGGGACACAATGATTAGTTGGAAATGTTAGTGATTATAAATAAATAAGAATAATAAATTATTTGAAATATATAGGGTTGGATTTGTGAGTGTATAACTTAATTAAATCATACTAGACTCATGAGTGGAAATGAATTGAGATTGGTATCCTAACGATCTTGGAGATCATTTAAGTAGAATTAAGATTCTATTTTTTATGATCAAATGAATCAAAAGAAGTTAAGAATCAATCAAAAATCTTGTGTTAGCACAAGTTTTTAAGAGTGGCTTAAGACACCCACACATAACTAATGTCATAACCCTCTTTTTGGACCTTGATATGACTTATTATTATTATTATTATTATTATTATTATTATTATCACTACTACTACTACTATTATTATAATAAATATTATGAGCAATGTTAGTTAAAGATGAAAAAAAAATTAATAAGGGTGAAATTAGTTTAAAAGAAGAATTAATAAGTGGTGACTTGCACATGAGGTCATAATTTATTTGGAAGATATTTATTTCCTCAATATTATAATTGAGCACATGGTGTGGGAGAAATAAGAAGATTCTGGAAATGAATTCAAAATCAGATTTTAAATGCACGGTCAAATGTAGCTACCACTATGACAAGTTGTAAGGAATATGTCTTGCATGAAAATATTTTTGGGAAAGAATCTCAAATTCAAATTTCAAATGCATGGTCAAGTGTAACCCCCACTATGACAATAATCATTTTGCATGAAATTAATTTTGAAAATTCTTATTTTCTCAATATGTTAATTTAGCACATGTCATAGGAGAAATTGGAAGCTTCTAGAGGGAATCTTCATTCTCCATTTTCTTGCATGTAACTCCTCCATTTAGTGATCAATCAATTTTGCATGAAGATAATTTAGGAAAAAAAATCATTTCTTTCACTTAATTCTCTTGATAGTGGAATTAAGGGATCTTTTCTATATAATGTATACAAGTTTTCAAAAAAAGGGAGTTGATTTATTTTTTGAAGAAAAATTTCTCAAGTTCTTGTAGAAAGTAGTAGGATTTCTTTTGTAGTCACATTTCATTTGTAGAATTGTTAAGTAGTTGTTTTGAAGAATTTTCACCAAGTTGCAAGGAAGGATCAAGGAAGACTAGCTTGGAGATTTGGAGAGGTTTTAACATCAAACTTCGTCGATCCAGGTTCTCTTCTATTGCTCTCCTTAATTTTTCATGTGAAAAATTAAAATAAAAAAATTATTATGAAGAATATAGCTTCTATCCTTCTTTTAGATCTTCATTTATATAAAAAAATTTAGAATTTGTTTTAAAACAAAGTTAAACTCTTTTTATTTAATTTGGGATAAATGTTGTAATACATATCTTTATTATATATTTAATTTTCTTAGAAAAGAAAAAGAAAAAAAGAAGATAAAAATCGGATTCTTGTTGTCTTTTTGCTTTATATATATATATATATATATATATATATATATATATATATATATATATATATATTAAGAGTGCAAAAAATATTTAGGGTAATAAACTCTTTTTTTCTTTTGTGATTGTATGATGTTCTTTATTTGACTATTTTCTGTGAATTAAACTTAACTCTCTGGAATGTGGGTTTGATCATTTGAGTGAAATTTTTAAATCAATCTTACTTTTCTATGAAAATCTCATCTCTCTGTTTTTCACCTATGGATCAAAGTTATTTTTCCTTAATTATTTTACTTATAAATAAATATATTTCTCCTCTCTAAATGTAGATTTGATTAAATCTTAAATCCCTATCATTCCCCTCTATGATCAGTCTTACCTTCCTCTAAATGTATACTACTCTTTTGAGAAAGCATTTCATTTGTATTCATTAATCCCTGTGAGTTGAATAAAACAAATTTTTTCCTCCTCTGAAGATGACAGTATATATTTAGTTGATTTCTTCCTGAGAAAACCTTCTTTGCCTTCATCCCAAGCATATTGTGAAGATTTAGTCTTTCAAAAACTTTCTCAAACAAAATATATATATATATATATAGATATATATATATATATATATATATATAGATATATATATATATATATATATATATATATATATATATATATATATATATATATATAATATACTATAGACTTCCTCTCTGTCTCTGTGAAATCTCTCTCTGTGAAATTTCACAACTTGCAATAAGCTTCCTCTCTGTCTTTGTCTCTTTCTCTGCAAAATGTACAATAGATTCATTAATTGGTAAATGCAGTTATCTTTTATCTTAAGAATCCTATATATATATTAAAGTGTATCTTTTGGCCATTTAGTTTTAAAAAAAAAAGGATTTATGCTATTTTATAAGGTAAATAATCAATAATAATAGAATTATTTCTATGTTAAATTTGTAATTTTGGTTTCACAAAATAGAATGTAAATATAATTTATATTATTTTATAAAATGATTGGTGAATGATAATAGAGTTATTCTAAAATATGATTTGGCTTCACAAAATTGGAAATGAGATTGATTTTTGTTTTTGTTTTTCCTATAAAATAGTTAATAAAGTATGACAAGATCATTTCTATTTTTCAATTGATTTTGTTATGGAAATCTTCTTTCTTTATTCATTATACCATAAAAGAGATAATAATAAAAATATATATATATTAAAGAAAAAAAAGTGGTTGGGTTTTATGGAGTGGATTCATATTAACCTGTTATACTTCTAAATTTTATTAAACAAAAAAAGATTGAATACCAATAACTTATTAGCCTAATATTTAAATTTACTTATAATTTGTTTATTTGTATTATTAAAATCAATTTGAACATTGGGTAATTTTCTCTTAAGAAAAAACAAACAAACTTATTATTGGAATTAATTTATAACTTGGGGGATTATAAATGTTTTTTTTTCTTAATAGTTGAAACTTATATTATTAGAATGCATTTATTAATTAAAAGGGGTTTTCCTTTAAAATGTTTTCCTTAGTGGGTAAGAAAAAAGATTATTAATTATATTAAGTGGTAGTTAATCTTTTGAGAGAAGTTTAATGAACCTAACTCAAGCCAAAGGGTCACCTATTAGGGTTCTATTGATGAGAATTTTAAGTTGCAAATTTCGATCTTCCCTTCATGATGGAAAAGAAAACCCCTTTAGGGTTTTGAAGGGATAAATATTGTATAAGGCAAAGAGTCAATTAACACATTTGGAATTTAATTAGATAATCAAACATTAAGAAACCTACTATCTAAATTTAATTTTTCTTAAGATGTAGATATAACGGTTAAATCTTCTTATTAAATAGATTAGTTTGTCTTAGGGAAACAAAAGATGGGAAAATGATACTTCATCAATGATAAACTTATTCTATAGTACCAGTTATTTTTCATCAAGTATCACTATTTAGTCTCAATTAATAATAAATGGAAACACCCTTTAGTATACTTCAAAAATTAGTGCAGGTGTTAAGGGTTAAAATAATTTACCTCCCAAGTAAATTTGTGTTTAGTTACACACTTTTTGTATTTCAAGAAATATGAAGTAATGTTTAGCTAAATTTTCCTCAATTCAAGAAGTTGTATATATTTGTTTTTGCAAGGTTAAAACTCGCGATATAGAGTATACAAGACATTTGAGAATAATCAATCTATGAATAGTTAAAGATATATGAGAACAGTAAAGGCGAAGTTACATTTATGTTGCAAGTATTTAGTATAGATGAATTTAATTAACATTTAAATTTGGAGATAAGTCGCAAGATATAATCTATCTTGTAAGAACATTAGTATTAATTAGTGTTAATAATCTCCTTAGTCTTGTTGAATCAAGGGAATTAAATTTGTACATCAGACTCATCTAAATAGTTAAGATTTAATGGGTTGTTAGCATTTTTTATTTTATTATAAATTATTAATTTATATTGCAATCATCATCAAATTTAAGTTAAATATTGATCAAAATTGTCCAATTCCTTGGTTCCCTTAATCAATTGTTTACTCAAATAAACAAATCAATATTTGATAATAATTTGTCCTCATTTTAGAAATTGAACATTTGTTAATCTTTCATGTAAGTTACATTTTTTTGCAAGTTACACAAGTTATGCATTTATTGTATTATGCAAGTTACTTATTTATTATTATCTTGCAAGTTATTTTCAAGAAGTTAGATATAATGGTCCTCACAATTTGAATATTAATATTCTAGTAGGAAATGGGTTGACATTTTCAAGAGGTTCCTCATTTCATAGAATTTGTTTGTTTTCAAGTCTTTGCAATAATGATCTCAATTTCAGGTTGCACTAGGATAATGTTTATTTAAGTTTTCAGTAGTATAATAGTTTTATTTCATAGTGTTGCTTAAGCTTAATAAGTACTTAGATAGATAACTAAACAAGAGGTGATAGAAACAAAAACCAAGCAGTGTTCGGTATCTATGGTGCTTCTGGGTCATGCTTACAGGTAATGTCATCGTATTGAACTACTGCACTTAACGCCTAATAAAGCTGCAACAACGACATTTGTGGCATCGTCCCTATAAATCGTCGGGTAGTAATCAGGGTCATAAGGAAGTTAAAACCAAGGGGCAGGTAATCCCCCTTGGATCGATAATCTAAAAAAATTAATTTTTAAATGAATTTACATCCAATCAGTTGAACTTTAGATAACCCCATTCGGGTTTGGATGTGTGTGAAGATATTTAATATTTATTTTATCTTGATGATTTCAACGGATGATAACGGATTAAGGGTGGCGTATTTAATAGGAAATAAGACTTAGTTGTTTTAGGCCATAAGAAAAAGACCATCTTGAGCCTTTTTTCTATAGAACTACCATCATGGGTAGCAACCGCAGAGAAACTGTCTGGGACATTGACCCTAGAAAGGGTTGCGTACCCACCATATAGTTTACATTAAACCATAGTTTAGAAACCAGAACTACATACTTTACGCCTTGATCCCGTGTCGGAACGGGTATGTAGGCAGTCTAGGGATGAAGTTGTCCCTTGTACTCAGGCGTTCGGGGATGGGGATTAGGATTTGGTTATGGGTGAGTAGTTGGTTCTTGAAGCTCCTTGATCTTTTAATCAAATGGTGCAAATAATAATTGAAAGGTTAAAATTAATTAAATGCATACTCAGAAGGAATCCCGTATGGATTTGCTTGCCTTTCCGAGGCTTTAGGCCGAATTCCAAGGCGGAACTCAAACTTGTTTATGTAATTATTTTAATACTCCTAAGGACGGTGACCTCGGTGCACTCCTAGTAGGGGAGTGTAGTCTTTAGAGAGTGGCTCAGGACCCGGATGGTCCCGATGAGTCTAAAGTCTCTGGCTAGAGCATATCCTCTTATGAATAGATGCCTACTCCGTTTGGGTAGATGCCTATCCCGGATTGGTTAGATGAAACCTCATGTCCCGTATGGACAGATGCCTAACCCGTATGGTTAGATGCCTAGTCTTGTATGAATAGATGTCTAACCCGTATGGTTAGATGCCCATCCCGGTTGGATGAATGCCTATCCCATTTGGATAGATGTACCTGAGTATGTGGTTGAATAGAAAATAAATAAGAATAAGTAAGAATAAGAAATCAATATAAAAAAAAAACAATTAGTTGATTTTTTGGTTTAAGTTAAGTGGGTTATTACAACTAATATGAAACAAATAATAGAAATGTAAGACATGCACATTCTATTATTACATACATAATTATGTAATCATAAAGTCTAAACTATTTTAATTAAATATAATGTACGTTTATAATTATGAATGTAATATGAGAACTTCGCATGATGTTGTGAATATATATACTATGCCCTAATGTCAATTGCATGGATCCATTAAATTAACATTCAATGATTTAGAATTTATCATATATAATATACGTATCTAAATCTTTTCTTCAAATGGAATCGATCCAATGTGGAGCTGTAATCCCTGCTTTCCATATACATCTCAAACAAAAGTTTGTAACTCATACATCACAATTTGAATTAAAAAATCTTAGATCAGAACTACCTTATAAATAGCTAAAGGCATACATCCTCTCCCTTCTATACAATCTTACAATCAAAGGCATTAAAAACTTTTAAAAACAGAGCCCAAGCCAGACCAAACATTCGTCCCACATTGAACTTCATTTTCTAAGCTGGAAGGGTGGTTTCTTTTACAGGCTCTGCAGTAGTGGTGCCAACATGTTTCTCTCCACGGAAAAAGTAATTTCCAGCAAAGAATCCAACATGGATGACCATCATGTAAAATAATTTTGTAGCAGACAGAATGATGACGAAGGCTTCCAAAGCGATCTGCACAGACAATATATAATCATATATATAAAAAGCCACAAATTCTCTGCCTTTGAATACTTATAGAGGGAAGAGCTTTTCAATCAAGTAGGTTTCCAGTGTGTTAAAAACAAATGCTTTGGAGAGTTATTATAACATATATAAAATGTTCCTAACTAAAACAAAATCACATACCAGCTTTGGGCTTCTGCCATGTAAATGGATCTCTTTGCATGCCAACCTGCAGGTTTTGTAACATGCATGCTTATTAGCATAGAAAAGAATTCATTTTTGCTTACAAGTATTGTTGAGAGTTCTATTTAAATAGATCCAGGAAAAACCATTTGAAAGAGATCCTATTAAAGATTATTTTGAATATGCAAATTTTTCCAACAGTATAATTTTAATTTAAAAAACTTGTAAACTTGAATAGTTCATAACCCCTTCCCTATTTCAATCAAATGTGTTATATAATTACCCCATGGCAAGAAGAGTAAGAGCCCAAGCTGTGATGGCGGATGAAACAGTTGAAGCCAAGCTCTCTGCTGTCCACACTCTTAGATGATGGAGCCCTGAAAGACATGAAGCTGCTCCTACAACTCCTGCTATCAGGGAAAAAATGACCATAAAACCAGTGGCTTCATTCCCTATGGGGAAAAGCAATGGTGAAAACGAGAAGCCCACCGGTATGCTATTTTTGGGTCCTGCCCAAAAGAAACAGAAGCCATATACAATATCCAATCAGAAATCAAACTACATGCTACAAACCATCACCAAAAAACAATAAGAAAGATGTGCGTGTTACCAGTAACATAATGATGGTCGATGGCCTTATTGAGTGCCCATCCAGCAATGGCAGCAACAGTCACATACATGCACAAATTCAAGAGCAGCAAAAATCCAGCCAAGGATTTCACTATTCTCACACCCATTTTAAGAGAAAGGGCTATTTTCAGAGAGAGCTCCAAATGATTCAAACTGTAAAATGAACAAACAAAGTAAGCAATGCCTTTGAGTGCAATGGAGAGGATGGGAAACGGCATTTAAAGAAGGCAGAGCAATGTGAAAACGCTATTATTCCGTTTCAAAGCGACTAGTCTACCCACAGGCTGGCTATGACCCACTTTGACAAGGGAATAATATATTTTTTTCTACAGCCAAAAAAACGGCTAACTTTTGTATTTATTGAAGCTCATTGGTAGTGGAAATACAACTGTTTATCGTTGGTGTTTTGATTTTGTTGAATGGTTTAAGGAGGGAGTGATCTGTGATCATAATTGAATCCAACGGCAGGTGAGTTGTGTGTGGGCTCTGAATCAAAAGCGCTAGCTACTCAAATATTTTCTTTTAACATTTTTCTCAACAGTCCATTGCAGTACTCTCTAGTATAGTATGGAAGCTTATCGAATAGGAATTAGTTTGGTTATGATCATTTATTTAAAATTAAAATATTATAGTTTAAAAGTGAAATAATTAGTTTGAATCGTGTCTTGAAATTGTTGGAATGAAGGATGATATAAAATCCCCACACATATATAATAATGGTTGGAGTGTAAGGGAAGTTTATGTTAACAAAAATTAAAATATATATTTAAAATTTTTAAATTATAAAAATAATTTATATATTTCAAAATTTTTATCTTAAAAGATGTTTAGAGAATAATTTATTATAATTTGTTTGAAACGTGTTTTCAAATTGATGGAATGAATACCGTCTAATTTTTGGTTCTTAAAAGGAGAGGTTTCAGCTTAAAGACTTGTGATTGGGTTGCTAAAAGTTCTTTTTGGATTATATGTATGTATGTATATATGTATTATGTCTGTATTATGTATCTATCAAAGATTTAATTATAATGATAATAATGGATGGAGTGTAACCAGATGATTATGTTAACAAAAATTAAAATACCACTAATATATATATTTCAAAAAATAAAAATAATTTGTATAACTTAATTTTTTTTATCTAAAAGACGTTGATAAATATATCATAGTGTTTGGTGTTGTTTAGATAATCATATTTAAATTTTTTAATCTATAACTTTTATAAATTATATCACATAATTATATTAATATTGTCAAATGAGTAATGTTTTTTTTATGGCGACAAGAGGCAAGCAACTAGGGTTTCGCCCCTTTTAATATGGGCGAGCTTCGCAGTACCAGATGGGAAGATCAAGTTATAGGAATAGTGCCTGACGCTCACTAGGTTGGGCTTGGGAGGATTTGACAATTGGGCACTTCAAGAGTTCCTCGAAAAACACTTTTCATGGCTGAGAAAAAAGACGTTTCCCCCTATATAATGGAGGCCATGCGGGCCTGTTCGAGCATCCTCTAGGAGGATTTAAGAATCTTGAAGGGAAAATTTGGAAACCAAAAACTCCGGAGAAGTTGGCACTGGCTCAAAAGGTAAATCCGGAGCCCTCTATTTCTAGGGTGATTTCAGTGAGGACAAGAATGAGGAAGGGAAAGATGGGGTCCAAAATTTGAAGGTTAAAGCCTTTTTCATGAAGTGGGTGGGGGAATGGCCTGCTTATGTTAGCGTGTGGAAATGGCTGGATGAGCAATGGGATAAGAACTTCAATTTGAATACCCTTTCCAATGGTTTTTATCTGGCGATATGTGAGCGGACTAAGGATAAGCAATGGATTCCAAATAATGGCCTTTTTCTCATGGGAGGAAAAGGTTTCTATATTAGAGATTGATACCCAAATTTTGACCCTTTGGAGGTTATTATTGAGGAAATCTTTGTTTGGGTTAGACTCTACAACCTCCCTAATGAATATTGGTATCCAGAAACCTTAAAGATGATTGGAAACAAACTAAATAAATTTGTGAATGAAGTCGGGGAAAAAAGGACTTCAACATTTATGCTCGAGTTTGCATCCTTTGGAAACCCTTCCTGTCGTTCCCCAAAGAAATTGAACTTTGTTCGTAAGAAGAGGTGTGGCATCAAAAAGTGGAGGTTGAGGATATCGTCGAAAATTGTAAGAAATTTAAGGCTTTCGATCATCTAATGGAAGATTGCATTATAGAATTAAAAAAAAAAAAGGTACAACACTAGAGAAAAATTGTTATGTTCATAAGATTGTGGACTTGTCAGGTGATCTTGTTCACCCTCCTAACCATTTTATTCCTTAAGCTAAGGAGAGAGATGATGCATTGGAAGTGGTGGGCAAGACTGCTTTCCCTGGATCTCAGGAGGGTTATTTGGAAGAGAAGGAAAAAGTAGGCTCTTCTGAAGGGTTTGAAGTAGAGACTCCTGAGGATAACATTATTCCTCAAAATAGTCCAATTCAACAAGAAATGTAGGGAAAGGGGGTGGCCTCCTCAGAGACAAGGGACTTGAAAATATGAAGGGCTAGGATGATTTGCACCTAGAGAATGTGCTAATCTCTCAGACAAGCCCTTTTTAGGTGAGTAGGGATAGAGATGGCAAATCCTTGTCACAGGGAGAAGCAACTACTAAGGCATTGTAGGTGGTAGAAAAGGGGGATGCATTTAGTTTGGACAAGGAAGGGGTGGGTAAGTGCACCAAGATGGTGTGCAAAAAGGGGGTATAAGTGGACACTTTTTTTTCTAAAATCAGGTAAACCTGATCTTGGAGGAGAAAGTTGAAAGTCGTCCACTCAAGATATGAAGATACTCAAAGAAAAAATATTGTAGCACTCTGAATCTAGTTTCCAAACTACTAATTTTTTTCAAAATTGGATAAAATTAAGGGGGTCAAATCCTTCACACACGAAAAACAGATCCTAATTTGTTTTGAAAAAACATAACATAGTGTCTGACATCCACATCAAAAAAGTCATAGTTAGATTTATTATTTTGACAAATCCTTTGGTAGAAAGATAGTTAAGAGTGAGCACTAGAAGTTGTGTATTTTTTTGTAATATTTTGTTGAGTATTTTTTTTTTATGATTTTTCGAATCGAGCACATCCTGAAAAATCGGGTACCTGTTCGTGCGCGAAGCATAACTTGCACCAAAACAATCGAAAAATGCATTTTTTTTTAAATTGTAAATAATTGAATAATCAAACTTCCAACAAGCCTAAATAAACTAAAGTGCGTACGGGTTATTTTTAATATAAAGTGTGTATGGGGTTTTAATAGACAAAACCACGTACGGTGTTTTAATAAACAAAACCGTGTATGGGGTTTTAAGAAGACAAACCTTGTACGGGTTATGCCCACATAAAGACAGCCTAACACAAAAAATACATATGTATGTTTAAAATGTGTTTGTGTATGCATACATATATGTACATGTACATATATATATATATATATATATATATATATGTACATGTATATGTATATATGTACATGTATATGTATATATATACATGTATATGTATATATATATATATATATCTCTGTGTGTGTGTGTGTGTATAATCTGTATATATAATATGTATATATATAGTATGTATGTATATGTATATAAAATATATGCATACATATTATCTTTTGATATCTTATTACATTGTATTCCTACCCTCTCTCTCTCTCTCTCTCTCTCTCTCTCTCTCTCTCTCTCTCTCACCCACATAACACCTAATGACATCATGTGAGGTCCCTTAGCACACATATGACCCCTTAAGACCATATGATTTCCTAAGGGGTCATATGATGTTCTAACACATATGCGGCCCCATTAGGACCCTCAATGATGCCATATGACCCCTTCGGACCATGTTTGATATCCTAAGGGGTCAAATGGTGTCTTAAGGGGTCATATGGTGTTGAAACACATGTGTGGCTCGATTAGGACCCTACGTGACCCCTAACAACATCGTGTGGCATCTCTTCCTCTCCCTTTCTCTCCCTCCCTCCCTTTTTTATTCCTCCCTCCCTTTCTCTCCCTCCCTCCCTCACTCCCCCCACTCTATCTCCTTACCTCCCCCCACTCTTTCTCTCTCTCTCTCTCTCTCTCTCTCTCTCTCTCTCTCTCTCTCTCTCTCTCTCTCGCATCTCCCTCTCTCCCCCCTTCTCCCTCTCTCCCTCCCCATTCTTTCTCTTTCCCTCCCCCTATATCTCCCTTCCTTTCCCATCCTCTCTCTCTCTCTCTCTCTCTCTCTCTCTCTCTCTCTCTCTCTCTCTCTCTCTCTCTCCCTCCCTTAGGACCCCACATAACACCTAATGGCATCATGTGACCCCTTGACACACCACATGTCCCTTTAGGATCATATGATGTCCTAAGGGGTCATATAGTGTCCTAATTGGTCACATGGTGTTGTAATGCATGTGTGGCACCACTAAGACTCCACATGACCCCTAACAACACCATAATACCCCTTAGCACACTACATGACCCCTTAAGACCATACAATGTCCTAAGGGATTGTATGGTGTCCTAAGGAGTCATACGGTGTCCTAAGAGGTCATATGGTGTCCTAAGGGGGCAATGTGAACCATTATTACAATATATGACCCCTTAAGAGCCCACACGACACCTTAAGACCCCACATGACCCCTTAGCACACCATACAACTCCAAGTAGGACTATATGATACCCTAAGGGGTTTTATGGTGTCCTAAGGGGTCATATTTTGTCCTAAGGTGGCAAGATGAACCATTATTAAAATATAAAAAGTAGTACCAATACTGCTTACAAAAATAACAAATCAACATGCTCCCCCTCTCTCCCTTCCTCCATACCCTATCCCTCTCTCTCTCTTCTTCTCTCCCTCCCCACTCTTTCTCTCTCCCTCCCCCTCTATCTCCCTTACTTTCCCATCCTCTCTCTCCCCCCTCTCTCTCTCTCTCCCTTAGGACCCCACATAAAACCAAATGACATCATGTGACCCCTTAGCACACCACATGACCCTTTAGGAGCATATGATGTCCTAAGGGGTCATATGGTGTCCTAAGGTGGCAAGATGAACCATTATTACAATATAGAAAGTAGTACTAATACTGCTTACAAAAATAATGAACCATCATGCTGCCCCTCTCTCCCTTCCTCCATACCCCATCCCTGTCTCTCTCTCTCTTCTTCTCTCCCTCCCCACTCTTTCTCTCTCCCTCCCCCTCTATCTCGCTTCCTTTCCCACCCCCTCTCTCTCCCTCTCTTTCTCCCTTAGGACCCAACATAACACCTAATGACATCATGTGACCCCTTAGCACACCACATGACCCTTTAGGAGCATATGATATCCTAAGGGGTCATATGGTGTCCTAAGGTGGCAAGATGAAGCATTATTACAATATAAAAAGTGGTGCCAATACTACTTACAAAAATAACAAATCAACATGCTCCCCCTCTCTCCCTTCTTCCATACCCTCTCTCTCTCTCTCTTCCCATTTCTCTCCCTCCCTCCCTTTTCCATCCTCTCTCACTCCCCCCTCTCTCTCTCTCCCCATTTCTCTCCCTCCCTCCCTTTTCCATCCTCTCTCACTCCCCCCTCTCTCTCTCTCTCCCTCCCTCCCCAAATCTATTTCCCTCTGCCTTTCTCTCTCTCTCTCTCCCCCCTTTTCCTTCACCTTTTCTTTACTATAAGTAATGCGTATGGGGTTTAAACTTAGACCATGTACATGATTTTGATAGGTAAAAGTGCATAGGGGCATGTGAAATATGAACGTTGGCCTACTAGGCATTTTTAGGGAGTAATAGCGCATACGAGTTAACTAAACATAACCAGTATGCACTTTTGGGACATACTCTTAGTTTCCAAATGGCCTCAACGACCTCAAAAGGAGTTTTTGAAGTTGTTGAAGGCCCCACTACAACTGATATTGTGATTCTGGAGAATATCATGAGGAATATCACTTACCTCCATATTCTAAAATTGAGCACCAGAATCAATTGCAGTATTCACCAAAAAATCTGCAAGCTAATTAAATTCTCTATAACAATGTGATATCGAGAATGTATCAAAAAATGACAACTTTTCCAAAATATGCTCCAATGTGTACTTCAAATGCCAACAATTGCTCTTACTGGACAAAACACTCTAAATAATGACCATCGAGTCCCCCTGAATTAACAGGTTTTTAATCCCTAAAGAGATAGCCAAATCAATCCCTAGAGACAAAGCTTGGCACTCATCAAAATTGTTTGACTAGGAACCAAGGGCATGACACTGAACTGCTATCAAGACTGCCCTGTGATAAAAAATAGCCATACCAACCCCAGCCAACCCCAGATTACCCCTAGAAGCTCCATCAAAATGAAGCTTGAAATGTCCCAGAAGAGGAGGTTCCCATCTAGCATCAAGTCTCTTATTAATAGTAAAAAGACCTTTTGTGACAAACCCATGAGAAGGGATAGCAGAGAGAGATTTCCAGGTCCTTGTAATCCTACCATCCCAATGAGAGAAGGATGTCAAATTCTCCAAATTTTTATGTATGTATGACAGAGCCACCTCCGAAATAGAAGCCTCAATCTTGGTTAACATGTCAGAGAGCAAAGCTGATTGCTTTCTAAAAATCCTATTATTTCTCTCTAACCATATGTTCCAAATGATAATTGAAGGAGAGATGAGCTAGAGACAAGCATAAAAGGATGAGGAAAACAAGATAGGCCAAGCTCTAAAGTGGGAGAGAAGATCATTGTCAATAACAAAGTACAGGCCTAGTTTCTCAAACAGCCATTGCCAACATCCAAAAGCAAAATCACAGTGAAGAAACAGGTGAGAGGAAGATTCCAAATTCTTATTACACAAAGCCAAGGGAAAATAGCAGTCAGTCCCATCCTGTCCAATCTCATCCCAGTAAGAACCCTGTCTTGTACAACAAGCCAAGCAAATGCACTTGCCTTAGGAAGGCAATCCGAATGCCAGAACAATTTAAAGGGCCGGGAAGACAAGTCCTTAGCCGACATAAGGGAATTATACCCATCTTTCACAGAGTATTTGCCTAAAACACTCTTAGTCCAAGTAAGCTCATCTTCCCTCTCAGACAAGATGACAACTCTATTCTTAAGGATATTACAAAATTCTACTTTCAAACTTAAGTCAACATTTAGACAGCCAATTGATTTCCATTTAGCCAACTTCACATGACCACTCTGTACAATATCAAAATAGTCAAACAAAAAAATTCCCCATCTGATAGAAAGGATTGACTTCAATGGGGTCCAATCCCTAATGGAGTCCAAAGGACAATGACCATTCCAAGCATCATCCCAAAATATAGCTTTGCACCCATTATGCACAACCCAAGAAAGATGAGGCAACAAGACACTTCTACATTTAATCAAAAAATTCCAAATAGCCGACCCATGGGGCAAACTCTAAGCACGAAAAACACACTCTCTTGCCCCATTGTTAAAATACTTAGCAAACATAATCTTAGCCCAGAGGGAATCTGGCTTATCATACAATTTCCAAAATAGCTTAGCCCCCAATGCCAGATTTTGATTCTCCAAGCTTCTAATCCCTGACCCACCAAGTTCTTTTGGAAGACAAACTTTATCCTAGGCTAGCAAGGGTATCCTACTTTTCCCATCCTTACTATTATTCCAAAGAAAGGATATCACAGTATCCTTCAAACTAACAAGAACAGACTTTGGAGCTTTAAGAATTTACATTAAGTAAATTGGCACCGCATTCAACACAGACCTAATCAGAACAATTTTCCCTGCCATGGTAAGCCATTTTTGGTTCCAGGACAGGATTTTCTTTGATATCCCTAAAATTACTTTATCCCAAAATCCCACCTTGTCTCTTTTAACAAAAAAGGGGATCCCAAGGTAGCTTCAAGGGAAATCCCCAAGTTGGAAACCCCAAAAATTTTGAAGCCTACCTTGAATCAAGGGGTGAGTATTTAAGAAGAATATCTTAGACTTATCCTTATTGACCCTCTGACCAGAAAATGAAGCATAATTCTTAACCACTTTATCAATAATTCTAGCCTCATTCAAAGATTCATTGCCAAACAAAAGGGTGTCATCAACAAAAAGGCAATGAGAAATCCTTTGATCAAAATTATGAATTTGAATCCCCCTCCATAAACCACTTAATCTAACTGCTCTAATTGCCCAACTCAAGGTTTCAGCTAGTAATATAAACAAGAAAGGGGATAGAGGATCCCCTTGCCTCAAACCCCTAGAAGAATGAAAAAACCCACAAGGAGACTTATTAACAATAATCGAGAATATAGCCAAGGAGATGCATGACATGATCCATTTTATCCAAGCCAATGAGAAACCCAGCCTCAACAAGACAACTTTTAATGCATTCCATTCGACCCTATCATATGCCTTCATCATATCTAACTTTAGAATCATGACAGGACATTTCTAAACTAATATTGAATGAAGAACCTCATGAGCAACTATTGCCCCCTCAGTTGTTTCCCTTTTTGGGACAAAACCTCTTTGCTCTAAAGAAATAATTTTTGGTAAAAGTTTAGCCAATCTCATAGAAATCACTTTTGCAAAGATCTTGTAGAGGGTATTACATAAAGCTATAGGACGAAAATCTGCAAAAGTTTTAGGGTCCTCCTTCTTAAGTATAATGACTATCAAGGTAGTATTCATTTCCTCAAGGAACGGCCTATTACGTCTAGCTTCCTCAAGGGCCAAAAGAACATCCGGAGCCACAAATTCCCAACATTTCTGAAAAAATAATGGAGTGAATCCATTAGGCCCAGGTGCCTTGTCCGGATTCATATCAAAAATAGCCCCACTAACCTCCTCTAATGAAAAAGGAGACATTAACATTCTATTGTCATCAAGAGAGATTAAAGAGGGAATATGAGATGTGATATTATTACAGACATCATTGCTTTCTGATGAAAGTAAATTCTTAAAAAACTTAACCGCCTCACTAGTAATGTCATCCGAATCAGAAAGAATATTCCCATGACAATCCTGAATACAAGTAATCCTACTCCTATCCCTTTTCAATTTAGTGGAAGAATGGAAAAATTTTGTATTTTTATCCCCATCAGATAACAATAACTCCCTAGATTTTTGTCTCCAATATACCTCCTCTCTCGCCTAAATTTCTTCTAACTCACTCCTAAGAGACTTAATTTCATCAAACACCCTAGGACCCATTCCATGTTGAATCACATGCCTATTCAATACTTAAATCATATCCAAAATCCTTTGCTTTTCTTCAAAGATATTCTTAAAATGCAGAGAATTCCACTCCCTAATATTTTTCTTTAAAAATCTGATCTTCTTAACAATCTAAAACATTCTAGAACCTCTTATGAATGGATCCTCACCCCACCATTGTCGAAGAAGGGGTAGGAAAGAAGGATCTCTAAACCACATGGGTTCAAACTTAAAAGGCAACTTATGAGTAGATCTATCTTTTAAAACAGAGAGGGAGACAGGAAAGTGATCTGACCCAGATAATGGAAGGATAGAAGAAAAAAACTCAATATCTGAATCAAACCAATTGCTGGAAAGTAAAAATCTATCCAGTCTCTCCACAATTTGAGAGAAATCCTTCCTCATATTTGTCCATGTAAAAAGACCATTATTTGGCTTATAGTCAAAAAGAGACATATCAGAAATAAAAGCATTAAAATCATCCATAGATTTCTTATTAGGGCAAATAACCCCTATCTTTTCACCCGGATCCAGAATTGCATTGAATTCCCCCCCAAAAATAATAAAAGATTGATCCCTAAGGGGGGATGACACCCTTATAAGTTATTTCCAAAGGCTGCATTTAGCCAAAACACCTGAGGGGGCATAAATATTGAAAAGCCATACGGGTATGTGCAGGATCATGGTGTGCCAAAACAGGCCCTTAAGTGGCAATGAAATTTCAAAAAAGCAGAGTTATGCAACTTGACATGAAAAATTGAATAATTTATGAACATTATTTTTAAAATATGTAAGAAGAGAATCTATAGAAAATTGAATGTAGTTTCTAAGCTACTAGTTGTTTTTTGAAAAAAAAAATCCTATTTGATGAAAATTTCAAATTTCAATGCAGTGGTACAAAAATTTGAGGAAAAAGATAAGAAGTAGGTGTATATCTAACCACCCTAATCACAATCAAATCATAATATTTTTTTATAAGATTTATAATATAAGTATTAGACTCATGTCCGGATGTGACACATATTTTTTTATAAAGTAAATAATTATTTATGAATTTTTTACTAAAGCTTTTCAAAAATTCAGAAACTCCTACGTCTGACCACCTTAACTTGGTCAAAACCTTATGAAATTCAATTTTTTTTAATTTTTCCCTATAGTAGATGAAGCATAGGATATGACGCATGTTTCAGATTCAAAAAATGTTATGCGGTTTGAAAGTTATGAGTATTTTTCAATCAGTCTATCAATCATGACTTTTGCCAGAATTCAATTAGAAAATAAATAATAATTATTTATTAAAGTCGAAATAAGACAATCCTTATATTGTTGGAAAGCTGAGATTGTCCTTAAAAAACCCTTTTTGTTTTATCAATTTTGACTATAAAAAAAGTCGTCAGCCACCAGTGTAAAGTCTGGAAAATCAACGAATACTGAAAAACACATTTTTTCAGTTGACTTTCCAGGCTTGTCACTTCCAAGCCAAATCCCAAAGCAAACCCAAACCAAAATATGGAGGAAAAATTTATGTTTTAAAATTGGATATCCGATTTTATTGGATAAAATCGGATATCCGATTTTTGAAAAAATAAAAATATATATTTTAGTAAATTGGGCATAACTTTTGCGTTTTATATCAAAATTTTGATTTTTTATAGGCATTGGAAAGGTAATTAAGAGCTCTATGATATGGAATAGGTATATTTTCAATTATTTGTTTTAAAAAATAATTATAATTCATTTAAATTCATCCTTCATTTTTAAAACATAAAAAACTCATGACTTTTTCATATGATTTCCCTATTGCATGAATTTTTGTAACAGTCATCTCAAAATAAACTAAATAAGTAATTAATTAATAATAGAAAATTTATGAATTTTATTGAGTTCGATAAATTTTGATAAACCATGTTATCTATATTTGTTCCTTTATCCACCTCTCTCTCCTAAACCTATCACTCCACCTATTTGTTTCCTCCTCCCTCTCTTTTGTTCATATTTATACATCTCTCTCTGGACCTATATCTCTAACTATCAATGAATACCTCATTAAATCTCTCAAGCTCTACAAGGTGCTTATATTTCTACCTCTTCATAATTTCCTCCTCTATGTCACTCTCTCTTCCCTAAGATCTAGAGTAGTCTCTCTGCATTTCCTTCTCATCTCTAGCAACAAAATTCAGAGGGGACAAGGAGAGGCGTAGGGAAGTATCAAAAAAAGGAGAGGGGGAGAGAGGTGAGAATGAGAGATTAATTAGGGGAAAGAGAGAGTGTGAGAGAGAGAGCTATAGTTAATTAGGTGGAAGGTGAAGAGAGAGACGGGGGGGGTGATTGGGGTGAAGAGAGAATGAGAGGGAGAGTTTGAGATTATTAGGGGGTAGGAGGAGAGGGGGAGAGGGGAAAGTATCAACAAAGAGAGAAGAGAGATGGGGATAGAGGTGAAGAGAGACATAGAGAGTAATTAGGGGGTGGGTAGAGGGGGGGAGGGAAGTATCTATAAACCCATAGGAGGAGGGAGGTGATCGAGGGTAATTGAGGAAAAGAAATAATGTGGGAGAGAATATGGTGTCCTAAAGAGTCATATGGTGTCTCATGAACCTTTAGGACACCATATGACACCTTAGGACACCATATGATGTTGTTATAAGTCTTATGGTGTCCTAAGGGGTCATATGGTGTTCTATGAGCCTTTAGAACACCATATGGTGTCATTAGGGGTCGTATGGTGTGTTAAGGGGTCATATGGTATCCTATGACCCCTTAGGACACCATATGACCCCTTAGGTATTGTTAGGGGTCATATTGTGTCCGAACAGGTCATATGGTGTTGTTGGGGGTTGTATGGTGTGCTAAGGGGTCATATTGTGTCCTACGGGGTCACAATATATCGTATGACCCCTTAGACACCATATGATCCATTAGGTTTTTTAGGGATCATATTATGTCCTAAGAGGTCATATGGTGTCCCATGACCCTTTAGGACACCATATGACCCCTTAGGAAACCATATGGTGATGTTATGGGTCTTATGGTATCCTAAGGGGTCATATGGTGTTCTATAACCCCTTAGGACACCATATGACCCCTTAGGACATTATATGACCCCTTAGGATGCCATACGATACCTTGGGACACCATATCGTGTCGCAAGGAGTCGTATGGTGTCCTAAGGGGTCATATGGTATCCTATGAACCCTTAGGACACTATATGACCCATTAGGTGTCATCGGGGGTTTTATTGTGTCCTAATGGGTCATATGGTGTCGTATGACCCCTTAGGACACCATATGCTTGGGAGACTATATGGTACTATGGGTCGTATGGTGTCCTATGACACCTTAGGACACCATATGACCCCTTAGGATACCATTTGGTGTTATTATGTGTCGTATGGTGTCCTATGACCCCTTAGGACACCATATGGTGTCATTATGCATTGTATGGTGTTCTAAGGGGTCATATGGTGTTATATGAACCCTTTGGACACCATGTGATACCTTAGGACACCATATGGTGTCGCTAGGGGTTGTATGGAGTGCTAAGGGGTCATATGGTGTCCTATGACCCCTTGGCACACAATATGACCCCTTAGTACACCATATAGTGTCCTTAGGGGTCATATGGTGTCTTATGACCCCTTAGGACATAATATGACCCCTTAGGTGTTGTTAGGGGTCATATTATGTCCTAACGGGTTATATGGTGTCCTACAACCCCTTAGGACACCATATGGTGTCATTAGGGGTTGTATGGTGTGATAAGGGGTCATATTGTGTTCTAAAGGTTCCTAGGACATCATATAACTCCTTAGGACACCATATGACCCCTTAGGTATCATTAGGGGTCATATTGTGTCCTAAGGAGTCATATGGTGTCTCATGACACCATATGACCCCTTAGGACACCATATTGTGTGGTTATGGGTCTTCTTGTGTTCTAAGGGGTCATATGGTGTTATATGACATGTTAGGATACCATATGACCCCTTAGGAAACCATATGGTGTCGTAAAGGGTGGTATGGTGTCGTAAGGGGTCGTATGGTGTCCTAAGGGATCATATGGTGTCCTATGACCCCTTAGAACACTATATGACATTGTTAGGGGTCATATTATGTCCTAAGGAGTAATATTGTGTCTTATGACCCCTTAAGACACCACATGGTGTTGTTATGGGTTGTATGGTGTTCTAAGGGGTCATATGGTGTTCTATTACCCTCTAAGACACCATATTATGTTGTTATGGGTTGTATAGTCCTCTAAGGGGTTATATGGTGTCCTATGACCCCTTAGGACACCATATAGTGTCATTATGCATCGTATGGTGTCCTAAGGGGTCATATGGTGCTCTATGACCCCTTAGGACACCATATGACTCCTTACGACACCATATGGTGTCATTAGGGGTCATATGGTGTGCTAAGGGGTCAAATGGTGTCCTATGACCCGTTAAGACAACACATGGTGTTGTTATGGGCCGTATGGTGTTCTAAGGGGTCATATGGTTGTCTATGACCCTCTAAGACACCATATTATGTTGTTATGGGTTGTATGGTCCTCAAAGGGGTCATATGGTGTCCTCTAACCCCTTAGGACACCATATAGTGTCATTATGCATCGTATGGTGTCCTAAGGGGTCATATGGTGTTCTATGACCCCTTAGGACACCATATGACTCCTTAGGACACCATATGGTGTCATTAGGGGTCATATGGTGTGCTAAGGGATAAAATGGTGTCCTATGACCCCTTATAACACCATATGACCCCTTAGGTATCGCTAGGTGTCATTTTGTGTCGTTAGGGGTCATATGGTGTCCTATGACCCCTTAGGACACAATATGACCCCTTAAGACACCATATAGTGTCGTTAGGGGTCATATGATGTCCTATGACCCCTTACAACACAATATGACCCCTTAGGTGTTGTTAGGGGTCATATTATGTCCTATCGGGTCATATGGTGTCCTACGACCCCTTAGGACACCATATGGTGTCGTTAGGTGTTGTATGGTGTGCTAAGGGGTCATATTGTGTCCTAAAGGTTCCTAGGACATCATATAACCCCTTAAGACACCATATGACCCCTTAAGACACCATATCATGTTGTTATGGGTCTTCTTGTGTTATAAGGGGTCATTTGGTGTTATATGACCCCTTAGAATACGATATGACCCCTTAGGTGTTGTTAGGGGTCATATTGTGTCCTAACGGGTTATATGGTGCCCGAAGACCCCTTAAGACACCATATGGTGTCATTAGGGGTTGTATGGTGTGCTAAGGGGTCATATTGTGTCGTAAAGGTTCCTAGGACATCATATAACCCCTTAGGACACCATACAACCCCTTAGGTATCGTTAGGGGTCATATTGTTTCCTAAGGGGTCATATGGTGTCTCATGACACCATATGACCCCTTAGGACACCATATCATGTCATTATGGGTCTTCTTATGTTCTAAGGGGTCATATGGTGTTATACGACCCCTTAGGATACCATACGACCCCTTAGGACACCATATGACCCCTTAGGACACTATATGGTGTTGTAAAGGGTGGTATGATGTTGTGTGGTGTCCTAAGGGGTCATATGGTGTCCTATGACCCGTTGGGACACTATATGACGTTGTTAGGGGTCAGTGGGGGAAAAAGTTGTCTATATTCGGCCCCTTAGGATACCATATGACCCCTTAGGACACCATATGGTGTCGTAAAGGGTGGTATGATGTTGTATGGTGTCCTAAGGGGTCATATGGTGTCCTATGACCCATTGGGACACTATATGACGTCGTTAGGGGTCATATTATGTCCTAATGGGTAATATTGTGTCTTATGACCCCTTAAGACACTAGATGGCATCGTTATGGGTTGTATGGTGTTCTAAGGGGTCATATGGTGTTATATGACCCTCTAGGACATAATATTATGTTGTTATGGGTCATATGGTCTCCTAAGGGGTCATATGGTGTCCTATGACCCCTTAGGACACCATATAGTATCAGTATGCATCATATGGTGTCCTAAGGGGTCATATGGTGTTCTATGACCTCTTAGGGCACCATATGGTGTCATTAGGGGTCGTATGGTGTGCTAAGGGGTCATATGGTGTCCTATGACCCCTTAGAACACCATATGACTCCTTAGGTATCGTTAGGTATCATTTTGTGTCATTACAGGTCATATGGTCTCCTATGAACCCTTAGGACATAATATGACCCCTTAAGACACCATATAGTGTCGTTAGGGGTCATATGGTGTCCTATGACCCTTTAGGACACACTATGACCCCTTAGGTGTTGTTAGGGGTCATATTGTGTCCTAACGGGTCATATGGTGTCCTACAACCCCTTAGGACACCATATGGTGTCATTAGGGGTTGTATGGTGTGCTAAGGGGTCATATTATGTCCTAAAGGTTCCTAGGACATCATATAACCCTTTAGGACACCATATGACCCATTAGGTATCGTTAGGGGTCATATTGTGTCCTAACGGGTCATATGGTGTCTCCTGACACCATATGACCCCTAAGGACACCATATCGTGTCGTTGTGGGTCTTCATGTGTTATAAGGGGTCATATGGTGTTATATGACCCCTTAGGATACCATATGGTGTCGTAAGGGATCTTATAATGCTATAAGGGCTCATATGGTGTCCTATGACCCCTTATGACACTATATGACCCCTTAGGTGTCGTCATGGGTCGTATTGTGTCCCAATTGGTCATATGACGTTCTTTGACCCCTTAAGACACCATATGACCCCTTGGGACACTATATGGTGGTATGGGTCGTATGGTGTCCTAAGGGGTAATATGGTGTCCTATGACCCCTTAGGACACCATATGACCCTTTAAGATGCCACATTGTGTCATCAGGGGTTGTATGGTGTCCTAAGGGGTCATTTGGTGTCTTATGACCCCTTAGGACACCATATGGTGTCATTAGGGGTCTTATTGTGTCTTAAGGGGTCATATGGTGTTTTATGACCCCTTATGACACCATATGACCCCTTAGGAGACCATATGGTGTTGTTAGGGGTCATATTGTGTCCTAAGGGGTCATATGTGTTAGGTCCCGGAGACAATTGAGAGGGGGGGTGAATCAGTTGTCTAACAAATTCAAACAAAAAACAATTAAACCAACTTAATGCTTAATACCGGTAAACTAGTCTAATATGCCAGTAGACAGTTTTAACAGTTAATTGCAATACCAATAAAGATTAATGCATGAAACAAAATGAAAAAGTCATCCACAACACATAACACCAATATTTGTATGTGGAAACCCTATAAGGGGAAAAACCACAGTGGGAAACCTTACCCATAATCAGATGATACTACTGTAGATAGTAAGTGTATACAAATGGGGTCTACACATGCAGAAAGGCCAAGCACCTAGAGCTCACTGATCAATCACAAAATAGGAGTCACACTAACTACAATTGGATGGTTAAATCCAATAAGAATGTAATGCTCAAAATAGCATCTTCATATGTTGGATTCAGTACTGGTGTAGTTCTGATTGTCTTCACAAAAACCCTCCTTCAATCTTCAAATGATGTCTACATGTATATCTCTACTTATTCTCGCATATACCTTCACATAATCCTTTTTTGCATTCCACATTCGATCTTACAAAGAAGATCTTACATTTATACCATACCCTAAGACCAATTTTAGTAGGTCAGCTCTAAAGGATAATACAATAAAATTAATTTACAAATTAATTAATACCCAATACAATAATTGATTCACCATGTTGGCTTAATGCATTTACAACAACAATAAGTCATCTCCATAGCATGCCATGCTGATTTGGAAAAGATAAACCTGCCGGTGTAACCTGGACCTATTTGCCGGTAACAACAAATATGTAAATATGAATATGCCAATTAACAAAACTCCAAGACAAGGTGTCCACATGATGTCTTTGACATAACCAAGTGTTTTCCATGCCCTTCCAAGTGCCGGTGATCATTATATCATGTCAGTGTACCAGATACCAGTGACTGTGCATAAGTCACTTGCTTGCCGGTGAATGTTGTTGATTCTCCAAAGTGCCAAAGTTGATAAGTATTTAGTAGGTGTTGACATCAATGACAAAACCATACCAAAATACCAACAATATGATGTTCTATGACCCCTTAGGACATGATATAACCCCTTAGGAGACCATATATACTAATTTTCAAATAAGGAGAGATATAAGGGTGAAGAGAGATAAAGAACTAAAGAGAGGGAAAAGAACTAAAGGACAAGGACATAAATAGAGATATAGATATTAAGGAGTATGAAGTGAGAGGGAGAAAAACTAAAGGACAAGGATGGATAGAAAAAGGTAGACATATCTAGATATTAGAAAGGAGAGAGGAAGATAGAGATAAAAAATGAAGATAAAGGGAGAGGGAGGTGAATAGATATAGAGAAAGAGAGAGGTAAAGACAAAGATAAATATATGAAGAGATGGAGAAAAATGGATAGAGGGGTAAAGAGAGAGATAAAAAAGGAAGAGATAGAGAGATATTAAGGAAGAGAAATATCAATAGATAGAGATATATAGATAGTGCAAGAGAGTGAGAAAGAGAGATAGAGATTATAGATAGGGATAGATAGAGAGGGAGAGAGAAAAAGAGGAAGATATAGAGATATATAAAGGCACTATAGAGAAGGATGTGGGGAGAGAGAAAAAGATATATAAAGATGGAGTAAATAAAGAGATAAAAGTAGAGAAAGGGAAAGATACTTCAAGAGGGCGATAGAGGAAGAGACAAAGAAGTAGATTAATCATGTATAGAGGAATATATATAAAGATAGAGGAACATATAAAAAGAGAGATTGATAGGGAAAGAGATGGAGATGTGAAGATGGATATAGAGATAGATATTGATAGAACATGATAGAGAGTAAGACAATTGGAGGGAGAGATGGAGTGAATAAGTGAGATTTAGAGATAATGAGATACAAATATACATGAAGATAGATCTATAGGGATATAGAGAGAGAGAGAGGGGACAAGATAGGGAGAGAAAGGAGGTGATAGAGACAAGTAATATATAATTATAGATAGGATAAGGTAAATGAGGGAGATAAATAGAGAGAAGAGAGATTATTAGAGAGAAATATAGAAATAAGGAGTGAAAATGATGGAGTGGGAGAGGGAGAGATATGAATAGAAAGATGGAGATATATGTAGAGATGCATGTAACTTGGGAATTTATTTATCTACATGGAATGAGAAAATAAGTGAAATAAGTAGAGAAGAAAGAGATATATAAAATATATTATATAAGTATAGATAGACAAGTGATAGATAAAGGAGGTGATAGGAAAAAAAATGAGACTTTGTATGCAAAATTTGTGAGTATTTAAAGTTTTAAAATTGAAGGACTAACTTCAAATTATTATAAAAAAAAATTTGGTCTATAATATCATCAAACTACCTCATCCATTTGATAGGTTTGTGAATTACCTTTCCAACGCCTATAAAAAATCAAAATTTTGATAAGAAACGCAAAAGTTATGCCCATTTTACTAAACTATATTTTTTATGTTGAGAAAATCAGATAATTGGATATCCGATTTGAAAAGCATGATATCACAATAGTGACATCACAATGGTGACATCATAATAGTGACATCACAAACTGGATATCTGATTTGGTTTGGTATTACCAAACCAAATTCAAATTGTTAGGATTCTCACAAATACTGAGAGGGGGGGGGTCAATCAGTATCTAACCGGTTAAAAGATTTTCTTAACTTAAAACATGTAAAGCATATCAATACTGTATACCGGTAAACAAGAAATAATGCAATAAACAGATATAATAACAACCACATGTAAAACACACCATAACATAGTAGTTTAACGAGGAAAACCGGTGTGGGAAAAACCTCGGTGGGATTTGTGACCCACAATATTCACTTACTGGCCAATAAGAGAATATTACTGCTACAAGAGGGGCCTGCACATGCAGGAAGGCCAAGTGCCTAGAGCTCACTACTCAATTACAAAATGGGAAGTCTAACTAACTTACAAAATGGATTATATAAATCCAATGTCTTGTACTACTTCAAAATAGCATCTACTATGCCAGTGAAGAGGGGAAAATAGATTTGAAAGGTAAACTGATCAAAACATAACGAAATAAACATGCAGAATGCTAAAATATCATTAAAAGACCATTTCACCTTGCTATTTTACCTTCTCCTTCGGATTGAGCTTGATGAAGTGAAGGTGCCCCTTGATAATGCTCCACTTGATGTAATCCTTTGATTGCTAGATGTGGATGGCTCTCCAATATTGTGCACAAATGATAAGGAGGAATGATAAGGATGAGATGATCAAGTTGCCAAGATGATTTCCTGGGCTTAAAAGGGCAGCATAAGCTTACTGGGTTTCAAGATGTTTTAGAATGAAGGGATGGAGCCCTAATTTTATAGGAAGAGGAGAGGAAAATGGATGGCTAGGATGAATTCGAGATGAAGGGCTAAGATTTACTTGTGAGCTCACACAAGGTTCAAGAGAGGGCGTGGAGACCAAGAAATATGCCTTAAAGGCATTTCGTATCTCCACACTCTACAAGATGCATTGGAGGAATTAAAAATTCTCCAAAAATGGATATTATGGGGATTAGAAGAATGAAAAGAAATTAAAAATTCCTTGGGAAAAGGAAATACCTAGAGGAATGTGAGATTTTGAAAATCTTACATTCATCTAGAAAAAGAGCATTTAAAGCTAGTGGCTGGATGAAAGGACAAAGAGTTGACTTTGTGGCTAATCGTGATGATTAGCCATTAATGACTCATTAGGAGGGGGATTAGAGGAAATGTTAGGTGGGATTTATATTTGTAGGAGAATTTGATTAGGAGAGAGAATTAGTGGAGGGAAAAAAAAATTAGAAGAATAATGTTAAGTGAGTTTAGGGAGTTTCTAGAAGAATTTATTAGGTTAATGATGAATTAAGAAGATGATTTGTAGGAATCATGTAGGTTAACTAATTAATTGAAATTAATTAGCTAAGAGGAAGATTTGTGAGGATTTGATTTTTTAGAAGAATAAAGAAAGGGATTTATTTATTAAATAAATCAATCATATGCTATAGTGACAATATTAATTATATTTAATTAATATTGAGAAAAATTTTAATTAACATAATTAATTAATTAATTATGTGAGGAATTAAAAATAATTATTTTTTAGTGTCTACATTTTGCCCCTCTTTGAAGCGAGGTGTGATGATGCATTGATTCAAAGAATAATCTTGTTTTGATGTTGATATTGGTTTGATAGGATGCCCTGGCTCTTGATTGATAGAATACTGTATGGTGATGCTCCCTCGGGAGATCAATTGAGGTCTTTGATATTTGGAGTTTTGCAAAATTGATGTCCCGATAGATTTGATGTGATGAAAAAACAAATTCTTTGATTAGCTTGATTTCTTAGGTTGGTAAGATTGAAAAATTTTGATCGATTCGATTGATAAGATCTAGATTCAGTCTGGTTTTAGGAAGAATTCATCCTATATAAGACAAAGATGATCAAAGTGTCTGGTTTCAGGAAGGATTCATCCTGTATAAGACATGATTGATCACAACGTCTGGTTTTAGGAAGGATTCATCCTGTATAAGACATGATAAGAGCGTCTGGTTTCAAGAAGGATTCATCTTGTATAAAACACGATCAATCACAATTTCTGGTTTCAAGAAGGATTCATCTTGTATAAGACATGATCGATCACAACGAACATCTAGTTTCAGGAAGGATTCATCCTGTATAAGACATGATCAGAGTGTTTGGTTTCAGGAAGGATTCATCCTATATAAGACATGATCAGATCACAACGTCTGGTTTCAGGAAGGATTCATCCTATATAAGACATGATCAGATCACAACGTCTGGTTTCAGGAAGGATACATCTTGTATAAGACATGATCGATCACAATGTCTGGTTTCAGGAAGGATTCATCCTATATAAGACATGATCAGATCACAACGTCTGGTTTCAGGAAGGATTCATCTTGTATAAGACATGATTAGATCACAACGTCTAGTTTCAGGAAGGATTCATCTTGTATAAGACATGATCGATCACAACGTCTGGTTTCAGGAAGGATACATCCTGTATAAGACATGATCGATCACAATGTCTAGTTTTAGGAAGGATTCATCCTATATAAGACATGATCAGATCACAATGTCTGGTTTCGGGAAGGATTCATCCTATATAAGACATGATCAGATCACAACGTCTGGTTTTAGGAAGGATTCATCCTATATAAGACATGATCGATCACAACGTCTGGTTTCCAGAAGGATTCATCCTGTATAAGACATGATAAGAGCGTCTAGTTTTAGGAAGGATTCATCCTGTATAAGACATGATCGATCACAATGTCTAGTTTTAGGAAGGATTCATCCTATATAAGACATGATCGATCACAACATCTGGTTTCAGGAAGGATTCATCCTCTATAAGACATGATTAGAATCAGAATTGATTATGTGAGGAAAAAAAAAATAGAGGAAGAAAAAGTAGGGTGGAAGGGATAAATGAGGAAGAAATATGAAGCAGTCATGAGGTATTTGGAAAGAAGAATATGAGATGTGAGACCGCGGAGGAAAATGGGGGCAATTGAGAACTCCATGGGATTATTGAGTTTAGGATTTGATGGAATGATGGTGAGATTTTGTGCACAATAAATGTGGAGAGCCAACCTAGTTTGATGTTCCCCTGAGTGACTTGCACCACTAATTATGGAAATCAGGATGCCATGAGAAACCCAGGGTGTGGACTGACTCTGTAGACAAACAGGAATTTCTTGCACACAACAATGCAAGTGTTAAGAAACACTAATACAAAATTGTGGGTTCGTGCAAGGAAACCCTCAAACACACTGATACCTCTTGTACATGAGAAGGTAAGTGTTGATAAACACTAGTACCAAGTCGCCGATTTATACAAGAAGGATCCAAAACATGCCATACTATGAAATATGCCCCAGTATGCACCTATCATAACGTACCTGGATATGGAAGAACCCAGGTAGTCGTAAATAGTGGTAGTCGTAGGGCAAAAGATGCAAGCCTATATGAAAAGATCTAACAAAATCTAACAAGTCTCTTCCTTGCGACCAAATGATACCTCTTGCCAAGAGTAGATCTAGGATGGACTTGGGATTGTTTCTCAAGAATTATTGAAGCTTATACAGAGGCATAAAAGCTTAGTTTCATTGGGACATTTCTTGTTCATGACTCAGGCGAAGACTCATCATCATACACATGTTTTATTGGGAGGCGAAAAAGAAGGAATGTTGTGCATGGGTGGGCTGGATGGCAGATGATTTGTAGTATTGACATGATAGACAATGGATCCGGTTATTTACCTTGGTGCCTGCATAGAGGTTTTCACCAAGATACTTGCCCATAGCGCCACAAAAAGTTTTTTTGTATCATAAGGTGCCTATTTGCTAGGTTTGCACCAAAGTGATGATTTTTTCAGGATCTTTTTTTTCTCATTTTTTAAATTTTTTTGACAATTTAAGACTTTCTGAGGACTAAGCATAAAACCTTCTGAGGTGCATGATATTCATTGGATCATCCAAAGGATCATCTTCAGGAGTAGCCAACAGATAAGCTCCTGATCCATATTTCGCTGTGATTACATATGGTCCAAGCCAATTAGGCTCGAACTTGCCTTTCTTTTCTCTTTCTTGTAGATTTTTCTGATTCTCCATGAGGACAAGATCACCAACTTGGAATTCTCAGGTTCTGACTTTTTTATGATAACTCATGCGTAGACGGTTTTGATATACCCGGAGATGATTCAAGGCCTTAAGGTGCCTTTCATCTAACAATTCTAGCTCTTGTAAGTGGGCAATTCTGTATTCTTCCTCTGGTAGGATGTTTTGCAGTGATACCCTTAGAGAGGGGATCTTGATCTCAGCGGGAAGGATAGCTTTGGAACCAAATACTAGGGAATAAGGAGTGGCACCTGTGGGGGTGCGGATGGAGGTGCGGTAGGCCCACAATGTAGGATGGATTTGGAGGTGCCAATCATGGCCCGCTTCATTGACTGTCTTTTTGAGGATTTTTATTAAGGTTTTATTAGAAGCCTCAGCTTGGCCATTGCCTTGAGGATAATATGGAGTGGAGAAGCGGTGTTGGATGTTGAATTTTTGGCAGAGTTCTTTGACATCCTGGTTTTTAAATTGTTTACCATTATCTGTGATGATAACTTTTGGGATGCCATATCGAAAGAATAGGTAGTTCAAGATGAATTTGGATATTTGCTTGCCGGTGGTGAAAGTAAGAGGGATAGCCTCTACCCACTTGGTGAAGTATTCGGTGGTGGTGATAATGAATTTATGTCCGTTGGAAGATGAAGGGTGGATTTTCCCAATGAGATCGAGCCCCCACTGTGAGAAGGGCCATGGTGTAATGAATGGTTGCAATTCTTGTGACGGTGTATGAATCTTGTCGCCATGCTGCTGGCAAGGGATGCATTTCTTCACATAGTTGTATGCATCTTCTTCCATTTTAGGCCAATAGTATCCTGTTCTCAAAAATTTTTTAGCCAATGTGAGTCCACTTGAGTGTGCCCCACAGATGCCCTCATGTACTTCGCGTAATGCCCATTCGGCTTCTTGTTTATCTAAACACCTTAGGAGGGAACCATCAAAATGCCTTCTGAACAAGGTGTCTACAAGGATGGTGTAATGGGCACATTGGTGGATGAAAGTTTGTTGTTGGGTTTTGGTGAGATGTGGGGGAATGGTGTTGTCTTTGAGGAAAGCGAAGGTTTCTTGGTACCAAGAGGACTCTGGACCAATGAGAACACACACCATTTCAGATTCGGGTAGGTCATATTCCGGTATAAATAATTGCTCAACCAAGAACTCACACTTCTGACTGTGTGTTGGCATTTGAAGGAGGGAGCCAATGGTGGCCATTGCATCTATAGCCCTATTGTTTGTTCGTGGGATTTGATCAAACTTGATTGCCGTGAAATTTTGTTTAAGATCTTCAACCATGGTACGGTAGGGAAGGAGTTTATCATATTTTGTCTGGTATTCATCATTGACTTGTTTTATAATGAGCTGAGAATCACCATAAACTTGTAACTCCTTTATTTTCTAGTGGATAGCCAAGCGTAAACCTATGATGAGGGCCTCGTATTCTGCTATGTTGTTGGTACATGCAAAGGCTATCTTGTATGATTCGGGGATGCCATCTACTTGAGGTGTGACCAATAATATTCCTGCCCCCAATCCATTTTGAGTGTAGGAGCCATCAAAATACAATTGCCATGTGGAGGATGTGGTAACAGTCATAATGAACTCATCTGGTAATTTTGTGAGAAGAGGGTGACCACCTGGAAGTGGAGCTTCAACCAACTGATCTGCAATAAGTTGTCCCTTGATTACCTTTTTGTCCACATATTCGATGTCAAACTCACTTAGGAGCATGACCCATTTAGCTGTTCTACCAGTGAGAGCAGCTTTTGACAGGAGATATTTAAGTGGATCAATTTTAGCAATTAATTTTGTCTTGTTGTTTAGCATATAGTGTCGTAGTTTCTGTGTGCTGAACACTAATGCCAAACATGCTCTTTCAATGGGGGTGTAGTTGAGTTCATATCCTACCAATGTCTGACTGATGTAGTAAATGGCGTGTTCCTTCCCTTGATCATCTATTTGCGCCAGTAATGCCCCCAATGCCACTGTAGTAGCACATATGTACAAAATGAGGGGTTTTCCAGGGGTAGGTGGCATCAAAACTGGAGGTGATGCTAGATATTCTTTTAATTTTTCAAAGGCCTTTTGACAGAGGCAATCCCATTTGAATTTTGTGTCTTTACGTAACAGGTGTGCAAATGGATGGCACTTGTCGGCTAGCTGTGAAATGAAATGCCTGACAGACTGGAGTTTTCCCTGGAGACTGCGTAGTTGTCTGAGAGTTTTTGGCGGAGGCATTTCCATAATAGCTTTTACCTTTGCGGGATCAACCTCGATGGCTCTACAAGAAATAATGAATCCAAGTAGTTTTCCTGATGTGATGCCAAACACACACTTTTTGGGATTTAGGTGCAGCTTGTATTTTTCCAATCTTTCAAAGATCTATTTTAGAATAGGGATGTGCTCTTGTCTTGTCTTGGATTTTCCTAGCAGATCATCTGCGTAGTCCTCCATAATTTTGTGTAAGAGATCATGAAAAATTGTTGTCATTGCCCGTTGATATGTAGCTCCAGCATTTTTAAGGCCAAAAGGCATGACCCGGTAATAGAAAGTACCCCATGGTGTTGTGAATGTGGTTTTATGCTGATCCTCATCTGCTATCCTGATTTGGTTGTATCCAGAAAACCCATCCATTAGCGATAGAATTACATGTCCTGCTGTAAGATCCATAATCATATCTATGTTTGGGAGTGGGAAATCATCTTTAAGACAAGCTATATTTAGATCTCAAAAATCTGTGCAGATGCGAATGCCCCCAGCAGGTTTGCCAATAGGTACAATGTTGGAGACCCATTCAGCGTAGTCTATGGATTTGATAAATTCTACATCTAACAACTTTTGAAGTTCTGCCTTGACCAAGAGAGCAATATGCGAGTGCATTTTGTGGAGTTTTTTCTTTACAGGTTTTGCATTTGGGTGGACAACAAGATTGTGAACCACCAAGGAAAGATCCAACCCTGGCATATCGAAATAGGACCATGCAAAATTGATTTTAACCTCTGTAAGGAAGTTGATGAAGTCTTGTTTCTCGATTTCGGTGAAGGATTTGGCAATGAGCACATTTTTCAGAATGACTTCGATGCCCATGTTGATGTTGTCAGTTTCTTTTATCAACAAATTTGATTTGTCCTATGGAAGGTAACCAAGGGTAGGGAGGTCAAATCGCTCATCGTCAAGTGCCTTTTCCAAGTTTTCACTTTCAGATACGCCCTTTGTTTTTATTTCTTGTTCATCCAAAGGCGCCTCAGGGAGGTTTTCACCTAGGAAATCATATCTTTTTCTTTTATTATCTTTTTTGTGGATAAGGGCATTGACTTGACTACCAAAGTATCCCTTTTCGTGTAGTTGAATACCCTCAATTCTATTACAATCTTCCATATTTTGCGTTGTTAGGAGAGCAATGAGAGCATTATCGTTGATGCAGATATCTAAAGTGGGTTTGTCTCGTTGGCCCTAGTCAATGAGTTCAGGATGGACAAGATGTAGCTCATGTGAAGTGGGAGGGGTTATGGGGGTGATGGTATTGATGTAAGTGTCGAAGAAGGTATCTTTCTCGTATTCATAAGGCAGTTTGTAGAATTCCTCTTCATCAGCGCTTTCAATATCTGAAGGACTAGAAGGGACACCGATGATAGTAATCTTAGGCACTAGGGTGTACCCCAAGCCTCTGTTGTATCTGTAGGAGATAGGATTTATGGGTGCTTTTCTTCCTATCTCCTCTGGTCCCAGACTGTATCCTTTGTAACCCATTTTTTCAACTATGGCAAATGCTTTTGGGTACATTTCTTTGGATATTCTTGTTGGATCATCATCCTCTTCTCGGTACAGCCATGAAGAGATATCTGCTTTGAGGTTCTCATTATCAAGTGGGCCCCATTGCTAGAAGGTGGTGTTTTGGCATTGCATGACTGGTTTCAGGTCCTTTTTTAGCTCTTTTGGTTTGCCAAATGACTTAGGAGAGAGAGGGAGGTTGACTATTAATAAGACGTCCTCCAATTTGTATTCTCCACAGCCATTGTCTGAGATCTTGATTTGATTATTTGGTTGGGATGATGTGGAGGCAACATTTGATGTGTCAGATGGAGGCATTGGAAAAGGTCTATTTAGTGGGAAATGATACGGATGCTTCCCCTCTAATAGTTTGCAATATTGAAAAGGTTGGGGATCACCTTTGACAGTGATCACTTTTTCATTATAGGGGAATTTGATGCATTGGTGATAGGTGGAGGGTATGGCCTGCAAGGAATGAATCCGTGGCCTCCCAAGGAGAATGTTGTAGGGGAGATCAAGATCAAGTACTTGGCAAGGGGTTTCAATTGTAATGGGGCCCGCTTGAAGAGGTAAGGTGATCACGCCCTTTGAAATTCTTTATGCATCATCATATGCCTTTATTGTGATCCTTCCTGATGTGTCTATCAAATCCTCAAAAAGTCCCAATTGTTTTATCAATTTGTATGTAAACAGATTAAGCCCGGATCCACCGTCTATTAGGATACGTTTGACCTTATGTTTATGGATGAGAGCTTCGATGTGCAAAGGTTTGTTATGGTCCTCATCTGCGGGAGCATCTTTGGAGTTAAATACAATGTGCTGCTGGGCAGCAAGGTTTCCAATGAGGGCTTGGAATTGGGTGGCATTGATGTTATCTGGAACGCATGATTGGAGAAGGGCTTGTTCCAAAATTTCTTTATGGACCGAAGAAGTCTTGAGAAGTTCCAAAATGGAGATTTGCGCGGGTATCTTCCCAAGTTGATCAAGGAGGTCATATCGGCGGGAGGACAACATGGGTGGGGGGTTTGGTGGGGGAGGAACTCCTTGGATGGTGACTCTTCCTTGGCGTGTAGTTGCATTGCAGTCATTCTGGAAATGGGAGGTGGACGGCGTGGCACCTTGAATGACTATTCTAGCCGGATTTGGTCTGCTTTGGGAAGAAGGAGGATTAACTCCTTGGATGGTTATGACATTGACATGATTGTCTGTAGGTTCAATGCGACTTACTAAAAAATCAAAACCGGTTATGTGATTAGCGTAGTCATAACCCATTGCATTAGATGATGAGCCTTTTCCTTTATCATGCTTTGGGAAGGGTTCCTGGTACATTTTGAGTTTTTCATTGTTATTACTAGGTTTTGCATTTGCTACCTCAATCTCACCTCTATCAATGAGATCGTGTATGTAGATCTTCAGTTTCATACACTTTCATGTATCATGTCCCTTGATACGATGGTATTCACAATACTCATTTTCATTATACCATCTTGGTTTTGGTTGATTGGGATCAAACGGGTGAGTGATTGGAAAAACCACTATACCTGCTTGGACAAGTTTTTGAAACACCACTTCAATAGGCTTAGCAAGAGGAGTGAAATCTCTTGGAGTGATGTTATTCGATCGGGGTGGTCATCCCTAGATTGAGACATTGTTGTGAGATTTTTGAGATTGATTTGAATTGTTTTGATTGTTGAATTGATGAATATTGGTGGTGGATTTTGCGGGAGCAGCCATGGTTTGGACCCGCTTTGCATCAGTTACACCATTATTGACCACGTTTTTATTTTTAGCCTAGAATTTTGGCTTGTCGTTATGATAAGAGGAAGAACTTTGTGATGACTTCTGGTACTGTTTCAAGGTTCCTTCCTCCAACAAGACATGTTCGAGGGTGAGGCCCTTATCGGTCAATTTTTGGAAGTATTTGATACATTGAGATATTAAAGGTCTTGAAAGTTCAGGCACCAAGTTCTTTTGAAATAGTTCAATTTGATGTTGTTCTGGCATGTCCCACTGGAATTTTTTGATAAGATGTCGCCATCTTTGTAGGAAATTGGTGAAGGTTTCTCCAGGCCTTTGTTTTGTATTACATAGGTCCATCATAGAAACATCATTACCCATGTTGTATGCATAGTGGGCCACAAATTTTTCTACCAAGTCTGGAAAAGAGACAATGGAACCTCATGGTAAAGATGAGAACCATGCTAGGGCATCTCCCATGAGACTCTTGGGAAAGAGTCTGTGAAGATAAAGGTCACTATAGGAGACTTCTTGGCATAAGATGTGGAATTCTCGGACATGTTCGTGGGGTCTCCTTTGCATTCATACTTGGTGAATTTAAGGATCTCAAATCCTGGGAGATATGGTGCAACTAATATAGATGGGTCGTAAGGACAAGGGCAAAAATCTTCGAATGAGTAAGCTTTCCTTTTATTAGTCTTTTCTTTCATGTTTTTGATGATATTCTTCATGTCTTGAATTTCCTTGATGAGGTCTTGTTGTGGACTTTGATATTGATGGATTGTATTTGCCCCAAGAATTGGATGAACCAAAGAAGGTGCACCACCACCAATATATTGATATGATGAGGAGGTGGGAACATGGGATGTGATGACTGATGTCACTGGGGTTTGAGGGACAGTTGGTTGCGGTTCGCCAACTGTTGTGACGGGATTGAATACGGTCTGGATAAAATTTGTGACATTGTTGGGAGGAAGGGAAGTTTGTGGAATAGAAATTTGTGGTTGAATAGAAGGAGGTGGTATAGAAGTTTGTTGGAGAATGGATGAGATCGGATTTGATAGTGGTATGGATGGTAAGGAGGAAGAAGGTGGGATGGAGACCACTGTGGGAGGTACCACAGGTGGCATTGATTGAGCTTGGATGATTGATGGGCTGCAATTGATTGAGTTTGAATAGTAGGTGCAGTACTTTGTATGGGAGTGAGGTCTCCTTGTGGTTGTTGGGTGAGAGCAGATCTATTAAATTTAGGTAGAAGTTGAACTCCATGTTCAAGAAGAGTTTTCAGAAGTGGGGTAGGATTGTGTTTAATAAAATTTTCCATCATCTCTTGGTTATAAGAATCCACTAGGAAAGTTTACACTTCCGGACAAAGTTCATCTTGGTTAACCATGTCAAAATTTTGACTTTGATCTTGATCGCTAGGTTGCACACTTTGTGTATGATCTTGGGTGGGATCTTCATATAGGACACCAATGTCTTACATGTCATATTGTTGATCAGCCATCTTTTTCTTTTGGGATCGAGTTGCGACCATACACGATATTTGTGATGAAAAGACTTAGGAAAATTGTGATGAAATGACTTAGAAAATTTGTGATGGAAGGATTTTAGAAATTTGTGATGAAAGGACTTAAGAAATTTGAGGATGAAAGGACTTAAGAAATTTGTGGATGAAAGGATTTAAGAAATTTGTGTGATGAAAGGATTTAAGAAATTTGAGGATGAAAGGACTTAAGAAATTTGTGATGAAAGAAAGGATTTAAGAAATTTGTGATGAAAGGATTTAAGAAATTTGAGGATGAAAGGACTTAAGAAATTTGAGGATGAAAGGATTTAAGAAATTTGTGATGAAAGAAAGGATTTTAGAAATTTGTGATGAAAGGATTTAAGAAATTTGAGGATGAAAGGACTTAAGAAATTTGTGATGAAAGGACTTAAGAAACTTGAGGATGAAAGGATTTAAGAAATTTGAGGATGATTGATGAAGAAGGTATGGTAGTGATGGTTTAGAAGAAAACTTGATGACTAGGTTGTCTTTGGCATGAACATGAAGGATCTATTTAAATGGCAAGTTCTATGAAGGGATATGACCACCCTGATTTGGACGATAGTAGGTGTTTCAAAGGACAAACTTGAATGTTGACGTAGAGGATAAACTCTTAGCTTCTCTCTTAGGCTTATGAAAAATGGGATAGACGGAGTTTTGATGCAATTTTGGACTTGGTGTGGGTAATGACTTGGACAATTTGTTTGTGTCTTGACAAATATTTTTGCAAAGTGTTTGGGGATAGTGATGTGTTTTTAGTCTACTCTTGGCAAGTATGTATCAAACAAAGCAAACACAATGATTAAATGCATATTATCTCAAAGACACTCATGCTCATATACACCATTCTTAAGGCTGGAAAGGACAATAGTCATTGGATCCCAATTGGTTTCCCATCTACGCTTACCTAGAGCGGACACTTAGATGCTTGACCCCACTGGCTCCCCTCCACAGCACTCACTTCTCGGGGCAACCAAGCATCAATTCCCATGAAAACTCCTCATGGCGAACTTTGTGTCTCTACTAAGGGTCGTACGAATATGGGCCACTTCAGAGGTCCGACCTCCTGCACCAATGACTAGAAGGTTTTTGACCACTATGAACAAGGTGTTTAGTAAGTCTTCCTGTTAGGAGCTACCCTTCGAAGTTGCGCAAGCACAATTGAGGCCTATAGCCCAACGAAGCACCAAGAACTTAGTAGTCATGCAAGCATGATTGAGATCTCTAGGATCCTACTAAGCACCCAATGTGAGAGTGAACTCTCATATAGCCCCAACCATTAACCCTTTCATAGTCAATGGCCTATTTATTATAGTGAGTTGGGAACCCCAGGTCCGAGTGTACTCACTTGGGTCGTTCCCCTCTTACCTTCTAAAAGAGCAAGTTGGGAGGGCAGGCCCACTAGAGGTAAACACACAATCAAACAAGAAAAGGTTGGAGGGTCTGGATTTCTGATCGTCTAGTAAGACGAGAGCATACTTTCCTACCTTTACACTTTTCTTAAAGACACATAAGATAATGATTCATTCCATTTTAATTAATATCTAGGTGCCTAATTTAAATAAATGCACAATATTTGGTTGAATCGGCTAGGCAACCTGCAAAACCACTTGATTAATAGTTTGAAAAATTCTTCAAAAAATTAACCTACAAAACAACTTGATTAGTAGTTTGAAAAATAGAGTCTTCAAAAAGCATCCTACAAAACAACTTGATTAGTAGTTTGAAAAATAGAGTCTTCAACAAGCGTCCTGCAAAAGGCAACAAAATGACAAAAATATTAATTTTTTTAATTTTTTGGGAATGAATAAAAAAACATGAATAAAAACTTTTTTACTAATGACAAATGTGGATTTGAAGGAAGTTTTGATGAATAAATGGGGTTTGACTAGGTTTTTGTCACTTTCCAAGGGATAGGCAAGCGTAAAATGAGGATTTTGGAGGAAAGATGAAGGAATGGGAAAATTTGTCTAAGAGGGACAAAGAAGCAAAAGTTGGAGATGGATAATATGGAAAAAATTTGGAGGTGATTGGATAAAAGGGGAAAATGTTATGGCAAACCCTAAAAATAGAGGAATATGGGATTTTGGGCTTCAAAAAGTGGATTTTTGAGATAAGGCCCCCAAGGAAGAAAATGTGGAAAATGGCAATGTGGAGAATCTGGTGAAATTTGGAGGAAAATGGAGTCAAGATAAAGAAGATATGGCAAAAGTGTTTTGTTTTTTTTGTTTTTACCCTAGATTTAATAGAATAGAAACCCTAAATTTAATAGAACAGAAACCCTAAATTTAACAAAACAGAAACCCTAGATTTAACAAAGCAGACAAAAACCCTAGATTTAACAGAGCAAACAGTCGTACTAAACAGAATAAAATAAAAATGTCAAAGGTCTGGATTTCTGATTGTCTAGATAGACAAGAGCATACTCTCCTACTTTCACACTTTCCTGAGGGCGAACAAATTATATTTAAACATAGCAGATAACAGGAAATAAATAAATTAAATGTAGACTACAGTTAGCGCCTAAAATTTTTCAAACAGATTAACAGAGCAGACAGTAGCACTACACAGATAGAAAAGTGTCAAAGGTCTGGATTTCTGATTGTCTAGATAGACAAGAGCATACTCTCCTATTTTCACACTTTCCTACTGTTAGAGCATACAGTCGTGCTAAACATAATAGAAAAGTGAAAGGTCTGGATTTCTAATTGTCTATATAGACAAGAGCATACTTTCCTACTTTCACACAGATTATACTAAAACAAAGCAAACAACAAATCAAATAACAAATCAGATAACAGAGCTATCGTGCTGCAACAAAAATAGAAACATAAAAAAAAAATAGAAACAAAACAGAATAAGGAGGAGCTGTCGTGCAGAAATGTAGAGCCACGATTCTGGAACCTGCGAAAAAGATATATATATATATATATATATATATATATATATATATATATATATATATATATATATATATATATATATATATATATATATATATATATATATATATATATATATATATATATATATATATATATATATATATATATATATAATTTTTTTCTGCAGTCGCACTATTCTGGAACTTGTGTCTCACAACTCACAAAAACCTAAAAACACAACAACATTAGTTTTTAAGGACGTGGGTCCCACCGAGCGTGCCAAAATGAAGAGGGGAAAACAGATTTGAAAGGTAAACTGATCAAAACATAACGAAATAAACATGCAGAATGCTAAAATATCATTAAAAGACCATTTCACCTTGCTATTTTACCTTCTCCTTCGGATTGAGCTTGATGAAGTGAAGGCACCCCTTGATAATGCTCCACTTGATGTACTCCTTTGATTGCTGGATGTGGATGGCTCTCCAATATTGTGCACAAATGATAAGGATGAATGATAAGGATGAGATGATCAAGTTGCCAAGATAATTTCCTGGGCTCAAAAGGGCAGCATAAGCTTACTAGGTTTCAAGATGTTTTAGAATGAAGGGATGGAGCCCTAATTTTATAGGAAGAGGAGAGGAAAATGGATGGCTAGGATGAATTTGAGATGAAGGGCTAAAATTTACTTGTGAGCTCACACAAGGTTCAAGAGAGGGTGTGGAGACCAAGACATATGCCATAAAGGCATTTCATATCTCCACACTCTACAAGATGCATTGGAGGAATTAAAAATTCTCCAAAAATGGATATTATGGGGATTAGAAGAATAAAAAGGAATTAAATATTCCTTGGGAGAGGGAAATACCTAGAGGAATGTGAGATTTTGAAAATCTTACATTCATCTAGAAAAAGAGCATTTAAAGCTAGTGGCTGGATGAAAGGACAAAGAGTTGACTTTGTGGCTAATCATGATGATTAGCCATTAACGACTCATTAGGAGGGGGATTAGAAGAAATGTTAGGTGGGATTTATATTTGCAAGAGAATTTGATTAGGAGAGAGAATGAGTGGAGGGAATAAAAAATTAGAAGAATAATGTTCAGTGAGTTTAGGGAGTTTCTAGAAGAATTTATTAGGTTAATGATGAATTAAGAAGATGATTTGTAGGAATCATGCAGGTTAACTAATCAATTGAAATTAATTAACTAAGAGGAAGATTTGTGAGGATTTGATTTTTTAGAAAAATAAAGAAAGGGATTGATTTATTAAATAAATAAATCATATGCTATAGTGACAATATTAATTATATTTAATTAATATTGAGAAGAATTTTAATTAACATAATTAGTTAATTAATTATGTGAGGAATTAAAAATAATTAAAATAATTATTTTTTAGTGTCTACAGCCAGATCCAATACCGGTTTATAGCTCTACTTCATACATAAACCCTTAACCTATAATTTGCATAATAGGTCTGCCTTATTTCACCTATATATTTCCTTCCATCTATTACAAAATGTTATACAATGATCTCTTATATATATGGGTCATTTTACAACTTGCCAGGTCGTCTTACAATTATTTTACAATAATTAACAAAATTCCTATCGGCTTTTGTGCCAATATGTTTCCTTTTACTGTCGGTGGTCTCTGTGCTGGTGTAGAGTCTATCTTTGCCGGTGCCGGTAAATTGTCTTGCCAGTGTCATAGGATTGTAAGGTTGCCATCAATGACAAAACCTTCAATCACCTACAATATCTCATTGGAGTGTGCATTTGCCAACAATCTCCCCCTTTGGCATTGATGGCAACACTAATGAGAAAAATCCAAAAATTGTTATCCAAAAGAGTTTACCAGAATTTTCTTACCAAAACTTTGTGTACCAAAAGAATATGTGCTCCCCCTGAGCTGATGAGTCATTTGCTGGTTATTTTTCTCATTCCACTACTCCCCCTTTGGCATCAATGACAAAGGTTGTCAAAGTGTCAATTGAGTGTGGTTTCATGTTTCATCCTTGTAACCGGTTGGTTACAATCTAAAAAAGATCTACCAAAACCAGATTCAGGCTCTCAATGAAAATTTTGTTGTCTTTTATTGCGGCCTCAGTCCTCTGAACTGTACCGGTGAGGTGTTGCATTTGCTCTGCTGATGTTTTTTGTCCTTGAATCAAAGCATCAGATATTTCTTTTCTTAAGGAGGCGAGGTATTCCAATTTTGGACTAAGTCTCCATTGTAGATCTTTAGCCTTTCCTTTTATTCTTTCCTTCTCTCTTTCCAACTTTAGTAGTTCTTCCTCAAAACCTGTTATTTTCTGCTCAAAAACTGATAATAAATCAGATGAATTAATGAAGTTATCAGCTAGTTGATTTATTTCCTCCTGAACTTTGTTGATTTTCTTGTCTATATCTACTGTCAAAAAGTTAGTTTTACATGTATCCCTGTACAAAGTTTTAAATTCCTTCAGTGTACTACACAGTTCCGGTAAAAGAGTGTCAAATTTTCTTGTACACTTATTTATTTCCTCCTCAAAGAATTTGTGTTTTTCTTTCTCTAGTCTCTCCTTGAATGCTTCCTCTTTTATTTGTTCAACTGTCACAGTGTTGTCAGTAATATACTTAGACAAAGTGTTAAGTTGACCTAAATATTCCTTATTATCTATATTACACTTAGGTGCTATCATTTTCAAAATTGGAATTGTGTCATCAATTGCCTTGTATACTTGTGAGCTACACTCTGTTATCTTCTTTATGGAATCCAAAAGAACTTTTGTTACATTTGTTGATTTGAATTCTGCATTGGAAGAACCAACAATCTGTATTCCGCCGGTGGGAGAAATTTCCTTGCTTGTGGTAACCTTTGGTAGGTCAGTTTGTGTTTCCATTTCTTTAAGCAAAGGTTTGGATTGCTCAACTATTTCCGGTGGCACTGTCTCTATATGAACCTGTTCTTGTGAAGGAGCCTGTTGCTCTGCCTATTTCTCAGTGTTGTCACCTGTCGGTTTACCTTCGGAGCTATTAGTTACCGGTGGCTTATTTTCCACATCTGTTTTTCCTGTCGAATCCTTATCTACCACAATATTGACTTTCTGAGTGTCAATATTTATTGTATATAACACCTTAGAATTGGGATTTGTGTCCTCTTGTGGTGTGTCCATACTCTCATTAGCCAGTTGATTGTCTATGGTAACTAACAGTAGAGTATCAAGAGGCGATGGGGATAGATTATCTATTATTTTTATGCTAGGTGGTTCACCAACCTTGCCTTTTCCCTTATCCTTATCCTTTTGGTATACTTTGATGGGTTTAGGGTTTCTATATTCTTCCTGCTTTTCCTTTTCTACAAGGAATATGTCCCATGCATTCGCAGTTTCCTCTGCTACCTCATTCACTCTACCAACCATAAGTGCTACATGTCGGTGTGCAGTTGAAAATATTGACTGGTTAGCCTTTGAGATTAGTTTATCTATCTCATTTGGTGAGTTGACTGGATATACAACAAGAAGTTTTTCAATTTTTATTTTTTTATCAAGCTCTACAACAACTTGCCTTCTAGCTTCAAGTCTTTTGAATAGTTGTGCCGGTAATTCATCCACAACTTGCATCAAAAATTTCTTGTACATATCCAAGTGTAGGATTACACTGTTTCAACTTTTTCCTTGTCATCAATTGATAATTAATCATACAATTTATTGATGTTTTTCAACTTTCCATACTCTGTTATTTCATTTAGAAGTTTGTCAATTGGAGCAATGGTTTGTTGAGTCTTCCTCTTGGGTGTTAACTTCTTCTTTGGAGTCAATTTCCTAGCTGAGGGCCTTACTGCCTATTGTTTCTGTCTAGTTCTTCTAGGAGAATGTGTAGATACCAGTGAAGGTTTCCTTTTTCTCATAACACTTTTAAATTTAGCTGGTATATCACTTTCAAAAGAATTTCCAACCGGTGAAAGGTGAGTTTCCGGTTGAAGTGATTCTAACTCATCTTCAGTAATGCTAGTTTGTTTAAGTACATCTTCTTTGATAGGTTTAGCTTGTCTAGATCCTCTTCTAACTGTTGCTTCCACCTTCTTTACCCTTTTCTTTGATTGGATTTGATTTTCAATAGTCTCAACACTGCCAACTACCTCTTCTTTAGGTTCCTTAGGTGCTTCCAGGAGGGCTTTTGCATATGTTTCAATTATGTGGTCATCAATTTCATAACCCATTTCAATAACCCAAATGGTTCTTGGGATAACTGCCTCCATCCAAATCTCATCCTTCTTAATAACAAAGCATATTTCATCCTTATACTTATTTACAATTGCTTGTGATAATCTGACTCTAGTATTCATCTGGGCCTTTAATGCCTGAAAATACTCATCTATGTTCTTTTCTCTATTTTCACCCATGTTATTTAGTAAATCAGACAATTGTTTGCCTACCGGTATATCAAAACCAAGATTTTTGTTACTGATACTAGGCACTTGTTTTGTTATGTGTAGCATTAAATAGACAAGTAGGTTTCCAAATCTGAATGTCCCCTTTTTGTCTTTCTTTATCTTTCCAAGATTGTCAATAAGTTCATCTTTCAACCATTCACACACATCTATTTTTGTATTATCTTTAATCATATCATAGGCACTCTTTATGCATAGGCTAGAGACTAAATTTAACCTATTTGCACATGTGGTTTTGTAGCCTAAAATCATGCTAATGAATCTGACATTGATGTCAGTTACATCATTTACTCTTAAGGATCTCTTATCAGATGTTGTACCTACTAGGTTAATCACTAGGTCATTTGAGACCTTCTTTGTTTTATCAGGTCTGTCACCCATGGAAGGTAACCCTGTCACTACTTTTACTGCCTCTTTTGTAATTTTGTGAACTTAGTCTATCCAGAAGAATTCACCATGTATCCTACTTAAAACTATCCTTGTAACATCCTTAGGAAAATCCAGAATACTGAGAATTTCAGTGAATCCTAGGGTTTCAACTATTTTGTGTTCAAGTTTCACATTACCAGAATCATCACAAATTATAGTCTTATACATGCTCTTGATTTCCTCATCACCTAATTCTTCTATGTGACAATGAATGTACATTCTAGGGTCTTCTACAAAAACTACTCCTTTGGGGATTTGAGAAAAAGCACCAACATTATCATCTTTCTTGGCAATCTCAGGAACCAACTGAAATACGGGTCTAGGGCATTTAATCACTTCAACTATAGTAGGGTTTGCTATGAATTCAGGAACAGATGAAGACGCCATGATTATAAATACTTTTATCTGCCTTAGGAATGATTGCTTGATGAATTGCTTCACTTCTTTGCTCAAAATGCCTTTGCTCTAGAATTTTCACGCTCTCGAAGGTTTGAATGCTCCGCGAAATGAAATTGGAGCCAAAACACTTGATTTATAATGTTAATTTTGTTAACCACATTTAATGCTTACTGGTTAAGTAATTACTTAACTTATCTGTCGGTATAGAAGTAATTTCAACTTCTCACCATCAACCAAGGGAATAATAGCATGTTTCACATTTGATTGCTAAACCCTCAAGGGAATTTTCTTCAATTAGATGAAGAGTCTCCTACCAGTGGAGTGTTACTCTGTTTTGCCAGTGGAGGAGTGTTCCTATCACCATTTAGATTTGATTTTCTAATCCATTGTTTTGAGAATTCCTGCTTTACTTCTTCAACCTTTTCTTTACCTTTCAAACTAGGACCTTTGTTATTTACTGGTGAGGACTTGCTTCTACAAAATTTTGCAATATGTCCAATCTTGTTACAGGCATAACAAGTCACATTATTTTTCTAAATAGCTTTCCCATATCCTATGCCAGTTTGTGTTCTGCATTGATTAGATAAGTGTCCAAATCTTCCACAAACATAACATCTTACATTCATTCTGCAATTCTCTGAATTGTGACCAACTTTGTTGCATTTGAGCATTGACCGGTGGGTGTATTGGTATTCTGATAATTTCTAGATCTACATTGATTTGCTCTATGACCATACTTGTTACAGTTAAAAGATTTTCCATTAAATTTATAAGCAGTAGGTTGTCTTACCGGTTTGCCTTGATCTTGTGTGTTTGTAGTACCGGAGCTTTCACCAGCTTCAAAGCCAAGACCATTAGTGTCACCATTAGGTTTCTGATTCTTCATCAAGTCACCAAGTTCTTCTGAGCTTTTCTTGAATTTTTCTTTGTGCTGATTTGCAGCAGCCAGTTCTCCTTCCAAGATACCTTTTTGTCTCATGAGTTCATTTGAGTCATTCTATGCATGCATCAGATCTGTCTTCAACATATCATTTTCATAACTAAGTCTTATGTTTTCATTTGTGGCATCATTCAGTCTTCTAGTCAAATCTTCTTCATTCTTCTTTCTATCTTCAATTTCTTTACAAAATCTCATAGTCATATCCTGCATCTCATTCTTTGTTGTCATGTTTTCTTGTTTTAGCTTATTCATCAGATCACTAAGAGTTTCCTTTTCATCATTCTCATTTTGCATATTTTCACAAAGTTCTCTTCTCTTGTTTCTTGTAATGGTAAGATTTTCTTGAAGTGCTTGAATAATATCCTGTGCAGCTTTTAGATCATCTTCAAGTTTGATATTTTTCAATTTTTCTGCATCATAGTCTGAGAGAGCTGCTTCTAATTGCTTCATCAAGTTTTCCATCTCTACCGGTGTCAAATCTTCCTCAAGTTGTTAGGCTTTTGAAAATAGAGGACCAAGCTCTGATACCAATTGTTAGGATTCCCACAGATACTGAGAGCGGGGGTGAATCAGTATCTAATCGGTTAAAAGATTTTCTTAACTTAAAATATGTAAAGCATATCAATACTATATACCAATAAACAAGAAATAATGTAATAAATAGAGATAACAATAACCACATGAAAAACACACCATAACATAGTAGTTTAACGAGGAAACCCGGTGTGGAAAAAAGTTCGGTGGGATTTGTGACCCACAATATTCACTTACTGGCCAATAAGAGAATATTACTACTACAAGAGGGGTTTGCACATGCAGGAAGGCCAAGTGCCTAGAGCTCACTGCTCAATTACAAAATGGGAAGTCTCATTGACTTACAAAATGGATTATATAAATCCAATATCTTGTACTACTTCAAAATAGCATCTACTATGCCAGATCCAGTACCGGTTTATAGCTCTACTTCATACATAAATCCTTAACCTATAATTTGCATAATAGGTCTACCTTATTTTGCCTATATATTTCCTTCCATCTATTACAAAATGTTCTACAATGATCTCTTATATATATAGGTCATTTTACAACTTGCCAAGTCGGCTTACAATGATTTTACAATAATTAACAAAATATATTACATACAAAATTCTTGTCGGCTTTTGTGCCGGTATACTTCCTTTTACTGCCAATGGTCTCTGTGTCGGTGTAGAGTCTGTCTTTGCTAGTGCCGGTAAATTGTCTTGCCGGTGTCATAGGATTGTAAGGTTGCCATCAATGAAAAAACCTTCAATCACCTACAATATCTCATTGGAGTGTGCATTTGCCAACACAAATTTAGCCCGAACCAAACAAAAAGTCAAAGCGGATTTTGGCATGTTTGGAAAGGTTGAAAATGCATTTTTTTCTCCATTGCCACTTTTTGGCCCCCCATGATCTTGCACATACCCATACTTTGAACATAGAAGTTTTGTTAGACACTAACGATAGCATCCAATTAGGAGAAGAAGCAACTAGTTCTACATCTACCACAAAATCATTCAATAACAAGGCCAAACCCCTCGACGCCCCAAAAGCCAGACATGAAAAAAATTTCCACCTCTTCCAAGAGGAAAAAACAAACTCAGAATTTTCCAAAGAGAGCTTAGTCTCTTAAAGCATACCTATATCCCACTTAAGCAATTCCAATTGAGACTTGATCAAGCATCTCTTGTTAGGGGCATTTAAGCCCCTAACATTCCAAGAAATGATCCTCATTGCCCTCGAGGGGAGGTCGACACTCCCCTATTTTCATCCTTAGGGGAAGAAGTAATCTCCCCAAAGCTTTTATGTAAACTCCTCGTAACAACCACGGATCTATTGACCGAAGGACTAATTAGGCACTTCTTTTTCTTCTTAATGGAACTCGAGCGATGACCAATGTTTTTCCCCTTGTCCAAAGACAAGGTTGAAACCTTCTTAACCCCAGGAGAAGTAGACAACACTTGCTGAATACCTGCATCAATTTCTAATTGAGTTTTATGGTTTTTTGGAGGTCTGGCCCTACCCGGTGACACAAAAGGGATAGGGAATTTCATCTCTACTTGAGCAATAGAAGAACCCAAAGGAGATGATGGCATTTTACTTGAAGGTAATCGAGGAGAAGACACCAATCCCTGAGGTTCCACCTTATTTAAAACATCCTGAGCAACATCATTATTGAGAACCTCAAAAGGGTTAAAGGAAGGGGACATAGGCAAACTCTTATGAATTGAATTCAAATCATTCTTGATAGAACACACAACCCTATCTGAAACCTCCTCATCTAACTGATCCTTATTACTATTGAGCAGATTCTCAACTTGCTGAATAATATGTTCATCTGGAGAAATATCTGGAAGCTCCTAAGTCTTGCCATACACCAGATTAGGTTTACTATATGATAATTCTTTTACCTTCTAAATTAGGAGAACATCATCTTGACTTAAAGGAGTAGGCTTAATAGGGGCATTATCTCCTTCAACTCCATTATGCTCCTGAATGTTCATCTGAGCAACCAGTCCTACTAAAGAAACAAAAGCCTTATCAACCATTTTACTATCTAGCCCACCCTCCTGAATAAAATTACAAAGAATGTGACCTTGAGGGGAGGAAGGTCTTTTATGATCAGAATGCCAAGAATTAACACCCTGATCCTGACAAGCAGGCTTAGAACTATTAAACCCCTCTGGACCTGCCTAGTTTAAATTATTCAAAGAACCCTCCACCTTATCAGAGGAAGCGTTATGGATAACCTGATTTGCATTGTTCCCTTCAAGGCCCTCCCTTGGTTGATGATCAGAATCAAAAGAGACATGGAGAGGAGTTTTAGCAGGAATAGGATTCAAAGGGACATCAAAACCACCCTTAGTATGTGTAACAAATTTGGAATTACTATGAAAATCCAAGAACAAAGGAGCATCCACAACAATCAGATTTTGAATAAGGTCATTATCCAACTTTTCAATAGGTTGTTTCCAAATACCCTCATTTTGACTTAATATTACATAAAATTGGGCACACAGAAGTAGGGGTAACCAACACATAGATTTTTACTAGAACCTTCCCTTCCACAAAATCAGATTTAGATGTCAAAAATGTCCCAAAATTATCTCCTATCAATTTCAAAACTTCTGGGTCCATGAATTCGAAGGGATGTTTAGGCAACCCAAACCAGACCAAAATATTTTTAGGCTTGGCCCATTCTGCGACAAAAAAGGCTTCCAAGCAGATAACATAAGCAAATTATTGCCAAACTAATGAAATGGATTCGCAAGAACATCATCCCTAAAATGATGGGATTCAAAGACAAATACAAAGGAATTCAAAGATAATAATTGAAAATAAACCAATGCAGACCAACGTTTCCTTAATTTAGAATGCAACTTAGGCAAATTAGTTTGAGGACCCCAGAATTCCCCCAAGAGTGCAATAGAATGTAATCTAGAAGCCCTCTCTACAACAAAAGAACCTCTATAATCAAAACACGGAAGAGGAACCCATACCTCTTTTTCCGGGGCTCCATCCTCCCCCTTACCTTTTACCAATCCTGAAACAGAGTGGGTCAAGTTACCAACATTCATCTTATCCTTGTCAACGATCTCCAGTGTGCCCTCTGGTTTGAAAGACATGGATACCCTAGATGTCTCCAGGCTTCCCGCACCCACCACTTGAGCAAATGACCTCTTATCACTGACGAAGTTGCTCCTCTGATTCATGATTTTAAAATTATTATTCTTTCCCAGACCATTTCCACCCTAAGCTCGTGGATTAAACCTTCCACTGTGACGCTAATGCCTCTAATATTTCCTAAAAAACCCTTGAAAGTATCTCGAAATCAGGCAAAGAAACCCTTTACGCCTACCTTGAAGCACCTACGGAGCCCTATCCTCCCATTTCCCCTTAGAAAAAACCCATTGGGGCACATGTGGTGGATCCTCCCACGCCACATCTGCCCAAGCACCGAGCTGCCTTCTGTCGCCCATTGCAGGTGCGAAAAAATGCAGAGCTAAATATTTTTTTTTCTTTTTTAATTTTTTTCAAATGATTGAATTGTTGTTCTAATTAGTTTGGTCAATCTTATTGTGATTGTTTAATAATTTTAAATTTTTAAAATAATGATAATACTCAATTTTATGGTTATTTGATTGTTATGTTTTTCTTTACATATATATGTAATATGATTCTATTTAGGACAATTGTTATTAATGATGGGAAAGAACAAGAGAGGAACAATAGAACAATGAGAGGCTGAAAAGGAAAGACAAAGGCAATGTATGAAGAAATTACGTGACCTAAGAACAATGGGACAAGAAGGTACATCATCCACAACATCTCAATTTGATGTACCAAATGAACCTAATGCAATTGAAGAAGAAATCACAATCAATAATCAAACAAACAATGAAGATGCACCAACAACATTTGATTTACCAAATGAACCTAATGCAATTGAAGAAGAGACCACAACGAATAATCAATTAAATGATGAACATACACTGGCTCTATTTGATGCGATGAATGTACCTAATGCATGCAATACACCAATGTTAATGCCTCCTAGAATCATTCATAGGAAACTAAAGTATCTAATTGACATCGATGAGAATATTTTGAAGCCAATGCTTGATAAAATAAATGAACTTGTAGAAGAATGGTTAAAAGAATATGGAGAAACTATTTTTAAAACTTCAATCAAACTACAAGATGCCAATTAATTGTTGAAATGATTAAAAACCTGAATTTTAGAGAGATGATGAAAATTATAGGCCTAAGATCATCCAAAAGTGATAGTGAAAGAACTATTGTGAGAAATCTATTTGATGCATATAAAGCTATTGGTTCAAAATCGCGTACTAAAAATTCTAATGTTACTCGATGTGTTATTACATCAACCATAATGAGTAAGAAAATAAAAAAAGATCGTTTGATAAGCAAAACAAGTCATTAAACATAAGTAGAACAACATTACGTAAAGCACTAGAGATGTGGGAGAAAATAGAGGATCTTAAACATAATTCTCTTTGGGAATTCTTGAGTAGACTACCACGCAAAGACATGGTTGTTGTTGATGCACTAATAACATTAATTGAAATTTTTTGGCATGACAACACAAAGGTTTGGCAACTAACGGTTTTTGCACCAAGTGAAAAAATGCTACCATTTGAAAATGGCTCTGAGTTGTCAAAAAATGAGATAGGTCATTGTAGATGAGTCTCACATGACCCTATAGGTTCAAATAGATAAATCATATGCATCCTAGATTGTGAGAAATAGTTTGTCAAAGTTTGACAATTTTGTGGACTCGAGGCACTTGAGAGATCTTACCGGTAAGGTATGGCTCTCGACATTCTGGCTTGTTGGGAAGCACAACATGAGAATTACTACCATAAACCTACCCAAGAGGACATTCTCATGATGTTTTTTTGTTCCCACGATGAATGGAATTAAATCTACCCTATCTTGCAACTTTGAATTGCATGTAACTGATGGTTTTAAGTGAAAAAATGCTACCATTTGAAAATGGCTCTGAGTTGTCAAAAAATAAGATAGGTCATTGTAGAAGAGCCTTACATGACCCTATAGGTTCAAACAGATAAATCGTATTCATCCTGGATTGCAAGAAATAGTCTGTCAAAGTTTGATATGTTTTTGTACTCAAGGCACTTGAGAGATCGCACTGGTAGGGTATGGCTCTTGATATTCTGACTTGTTGGGAGGCACAATAGGAGCATGCCTAGCATAAACCTACCCACCAAGACACACTCGTGATGTTGGTTTGTGCCTAAGATGAATGAAATTATCTCTATCCTATCTTGCAACTTTGCATTGCATGCAACTGATGATTTTTGCACCAATTGAAGAAACACTACCATTTGAAAATGGCTCTGAGTCATCAAAATATGAGATAGGTCATTGTAGAGGAACCTCACATGACCCTATAGGTTCAAATAGATAAATCATATGCATCCTAGATTGCGAGAAACAACTCGTCAAAGTTTGAGAATTTTTTGTACTCCGAACACTTGAGAGATCGCATTGGTAGGGTATGGCTCTTGATGTTCCAACTTGTTGGGAGGAACAAAAGGAGCATGCCTAGTATAAAATTACCTACTTGAACATGATCATGATGTTTTTTTGTGCCCATGATGAAAGGAATCAAATCTAGCCTATCTTGCAACTTTGCATTGCATGCAACTGACGGTTTTTGCACCAAATGAAAAAATGCTAGCACTTGAAAATGGCTTCGAGTTGTCAAAAACTTATATAGTTCATTATAGAAGAGCCACACATGACCCTATAGGTTCAAATAGATAATTCATATGCATCATGTATTGTGAGAAACAGTCTGTCAAAGTTTGACAATTTTTTGGACTCAAGGCACTTGAGAGATCGCATCGGTAGGGTATGGCTCTCGACGTTCTAGCTCATTGGGAATAACAACAGGATCATTCCTAGAGTAAAACTTCCCACTCAAACATGCTTATGATGCTGGTTTGTGCCCATGATGAATGAAATCAAATCTAGCCTATCTTGCAACTTTGCATTGCATGCAGCTAGTGATTTTGTACCAAGTGAAAAAATGCTACCACTTGAATATGGCTCCGAGTTGTCAAAAACCAATATAGGTCATTGTACACAAGCCTCACATGACCCTATAGGTTCAAATAGATAAATCATATGCATCTTGGATTGCGAGAAATAGTCTGTCAAATTTTGACAATTTTTTGGACTCAGGGCACTTGAGAGATCTTACCAGTAGGGTATGGCTCTCGACATTCTGGCTCATTGGGAGGCACAACATGAGCATTCCTAGCATAAAAATACCCACCGAGACATTTGAGTGATACTGGTTTGTGCCCATGATGAACGAAATCAAATCTAGCCTATCTTGCAACTTTGCATTGCATGCAACTGACGGTTTTTGCACCAAGTAAAAAAATGCTACCATTTGAAAATGGCTTTGAGTTGTCAAAAAATGAGATAGTTCATTGTAGATGAGCCTCACATGACACTACAGGTTCAAACAAATAAATCATATTCATCCTGGATTGCGAGAAACAATCTGTCAAAGTTTGACAATTTTTTGGACTTAGGGTACTTGAGAGATCGCACCAATAGGGTATGGCTCTCAACATTTTGGCTCATTGGGAGGCATAATAGGAGCATTCCTAGTGTAAATCTACCCACCAGGACATGCTCGTGATGTTTTTTAGTGCCTAAGATGAATGGAATTGTCTCTAGCCTATCTTGCAACTTTGCATTGCATGAAACTAACGATTTTTGCACCAATTGAAAAAATGCTACCATTTGAAAATGGCTCTAAGTCATAAAAAATAGAGATAGGTCATTGTAGAAGAGCCTCACATGACCCTATAGGCTCAAATAGATAAATTATATGCATCCTAGATTGTGAGAAATAGTCCATCAAAGTTTGACAATTTTTTGGACTCGGGGCACTTGAGAGATCGCACTCATGGGGTATGGCTCTTGATGTTCCAGCTCATTGGGAGGAACAATAGGAGTATGCCTAGCATAAACCTACCCACCTAAACATGCTCATGATGTTGTTTTGTGCCCAAGATGAACAAAATCAAATCTAGCCTATCCTGCAACTTTGACAACTTTGACAACAATTGAGCAACTTTGACAACAACTAAGCAACTTTGACAATAATTGAACAACTTTTACATCTTTTATCCAAATGACCCCAAACTTTCACAAATGACTCCAAATGATCTTTAATGGTCCCAAATCACCTTATTTAGATGAAACAATGGAAAACAAGACAAAAACCCAAATTTGACCATTGCGAGCATGAGGGTGCTCTCGCACCACTCACATTGACAAATATAAGGAAATGAATCAAAAGCATCCAGTGATCATTACCATGGATCAAATCTGACTATTACCATTGAATTTCATTTTGATTGAGGCAAGGATTTTTGTGGAGTTAATTCAATATTTTAGAAATCTTATCAAATCATATTCCACAATTGCAATGCTTTATATCATAAATTTTTGTTGTTTATATTCATATTGTTGATTACATAGGAAACTATTCATTTAACTTTATAAAAGGGCAGCCACCAAATACACCGAATTGTTTGAGAAAAAATTAACCATATCAATTATAAATCAATATTTATATATATCAAAATGCATAATAATAAACACAGTGAACACATTGTGTATGTATCGAATATGCCTATCAATATCAACAAAATGCACAATAATGAACACAATACACATTTATTGGATCAAATTCTATATATATCAAAATGCACAAAGATTGTGTATGTATACAAAAAAGACATATATGCCTTGAGTCAATACAAGTTTTACAAAAATGTGGCATATTCCATGTCCAAATTGATATACAATAAAAATGTAGAATATATCTAGATGTATTGGTCATTCAATGACCACAGTTAACACTATATGATCCTATACTTATGGTGGATCATCAAAATTGAGCCTCTTTGATGCAATATATGACTTTGTAGATGGCTGCACAACCACAATTCAAAAGCCAAGTTAGAATCCTTTTGTGAAAAATAGTTCATAATTATCAACATAACTATGCATTTAACTATAATTTATTTGCAATTTAATTGTAGATTACCTCATCTGTTGATCTGGGATCTACTGTCTTATTTCTCTTTTCCTTGTCAGACTTAGGAGTTTTCTTAAAATGGAACTTCTAAGGATCCAAGTTATGGTTGAATCGTGAAGGGGCCTATTGTAGATTAAATACAATTAATACAAGGTACTAACATATATAGATCAAAAACACTAAAAATCTATAATATATAGAACAAAAGTGTATCAAAGCTCGAGATGCTTCTCCAGTAGACTTAGGAGGGCTCACCATTGATGGAGCAGTTGTGGCTATTTCTTGTATGAAAAATGATTAAGATTAAATAAAATTAATATAATGATAAGTATTGTACGTTAAATACAATTAATACAAGGTAATAATATATATAGATAAAAAACACTAAAAATCTACAATATATAGAACAAACGTGTACCAAAGCCTGAGATGCTTCTCCAGTAGACTTAGAAGGGCTTGCCATTGATGAACTAGCTATGGGTATTTCCTATATGAAAAATGATAAGATTATAATTTATCTAAACTTCACATGTACACGTGCATATAGTCATCAAATATATAAAATAAAGCAGAGATACAAACCTCTTCCCTCTCTCGATCCTCTAGTGTATTTGGTGCATTCAACAATTCTACAAATCCCAATTGTCGTTGTATATAAAATAGATAAAAAACACTAATCAATCTACAAGTTCCAATTAAGACAATTTCAACCTTTACAAACAATTGTGTCAATTAAAAATGTGCTTAATTACTTTTTGACATTTAGGCATCCTCGATGATTTCTTTCGACCAAGAGGAGTCCTAGACACATGTGGGGTACCCTAAAACAAACAAAATTAACACAGGAGATATTAGTAAATAATATTAAACATAATTTAATAAATCTAAAATTAAATGACTTGCATATTCAATCAAAAGAATACATAAAATAAGGTGTGCAAAATATGATACTGCATAGCTTTCTAAGCCAAAATTGATCTCCGAGAGCATGACATTATCAATCTAGGATAGTTGGTCCCCTGACAACGCCTACAAAACACCAAATAAATATGCATTAAAGAGAGTTATTATATCTTATAAAATAATTGTGACTTCAATTTACTATTCTATTTTAACATGTTACAAAATTTATACCTCAGGCGTCAAAGCTACATCTGCAACAACTGCGGGAGGAATATCAAATAGTGTAACACCCACTGCTGCATATTGTTTGTATCAATTTAAATTGATCTATAAATAAAAATTAATTTATAATTATAAATTTTAAGTGATTGATAAAGAATGTTATCAATTCAAATCAACACACCTGTGTCTGCGTCTGACCACCAAACACCATATCCATCAAATCATCAATCAATGCCACATCCTCTGTAGTGCTAGTGTGACATCTAATCCCACAAATCATACACAGATGGGACATGGAACCATTTTCACTAGCCTTGACATCCATCCCAAAGCATATACTTGAACAACTGGGACACACATGCTAAATGGGCTGACCAAGGCTAGGTGGCTCAATTGCTGGATCATCATCCAGGCCAAGAGGGTGTGATAATTGTGTCCCATGCTAAATAATGACATCAGTCAATGTTGTGGCTGACTGAAGAGTCTGTAGCTCCATCAACTCTTTCAGGGCTACTAGGATCGTCACATGCACCGCGATTTTGGGTGATAGGGGGATGTGACTCTACGGGTCTAGTACCCTTCGGGCTCTAGGCCTATCTTGGGAAAAGTCGCCACCTCTACCCTGGAACTCTCTCATATGAAAATAGTTTGGCCACTCATTGATGATAAAATCACAATATAGTTTTCTCAAAAAATATAATGGAACCTCAAAATTATTACAAGGTGGCTGGTCAAAGACCATCCACCACCTATCCCAAAAAGCATTTTTCAATGGCAAATGGCTACACCAATGTATAGGAAACCTCTTTGAATTAAGAGGTAAGGTCTCACCCATTTTAGGATCAACAAAAAGAGAACATATTTGTGCTTTACTTATGTTTTTCTTTTTCACTTCATTATATGATAACCCATCAGCATAAAAAACACGAAATCGATCCCTATAGCTTACCCATTTTGTAATTTGATTGGAAACTTCATTGGAAATACTAGCCAATGATTCTAGGGATGTGGCAAGGGATGCATGATGCTCATGCATAGATGTTTTTCAGTCTATTCACCAGCCTAGTTATTTTGGCAGTGTTTTGTGCTAATTGGTTTATTAAATCCTCTTGTGTAGCTTGTGAATGGTCTACAGGAGGAGCTGGAGGTGTATCCTGACGATTTGGTTGTGGGTTCTCCTGTGGGTTTTTCCCTAAGTTTTCAAGTGTGTCTTGCTGGGGGGTAGGATTTTCATAATTTGATATTCGTAACAAAAAATTAAAAAAAGTAATCAAAACCAATGAATTTGAATTTAAATTGCAAATAAAATTAATCAAATGCATAAAATAAACAAATAAAATATGTTTCTTACCTCTTTCCATGGCATTTTTGTTTGATTTTCGAAAGCCCATGCATGTTTTTCCATTTTACAAATTCTTATCTTCACTTATGGCCATGGGTTAAAATGACCTAGTCAGCCGTAATGAAAAAAAAAATTATTGACAAAAAAGCATGTACACAGTTTATAAACTAAAATTACGTACGGGGTTTTAGTTTCTAAACCACATATGGGGTTTTAAAAACTAAAGTGTGTACATGGTTAGTATACTATAAACCCTATACGCAGTTTAGCTTCATTTAGGCTTGACAAAATGAGCCTAAACAAAATGAGCCTAAATGTGTACGGGATTTTTTTAATTTGAAATACCCCATACACATTTGTTGTTTTTTCAAGTTTTTTTGGGGGTGTGTCCACTTTTTTGCACACCATCTTGGTGCACACACCCAGGTTAATGTGGAGGATTATATTTATTACCATTTCAAAGATATTTATCCCCAAAGAGAGCAAAAGTTTCTTTTGATGAATAAATTAGAAATACTGGGGAGGATCCAGACCAAAAGGTGAAAAGACAACTCTATTTGTCATTAATGAGAGATGATGACGTATTGGGTATGATTTATGAAGAGATCATCTTAGAGAAGTAGACCATAAGGTAGTCTTTGGAAAAAAATGGAAGTGTTAAGAATGGGGCAAAAAAGAAAAAAGACCGAGAACAAACAAAATGAAACTTGAGCTGGTTGGTAGTGCTAAGGGGCAAAGAAAAATTAAGATCTAGGAAGGGGGCTACCCTCCCAGAGAGCCATGAAAATCCTTTCATGGAATGTTAGGAGCTACAATGCCCCTAACAAGAGGTATTTGATCAAAAGATGTTTTTATCAAATGAAACCGAATTATGTAATGATGCAAGAAACCAAACTTAGTAGTAGTGAAGTTGATGGATTACTAAAAAAGTGGTGAATGTAGAATGGCTTTAGTGTGGGTGTGGATGGGGTGTCGGGAGGTTCAGCCATTTTGTGGAATCCAAGATTGATCGACTATGTTTTGTTGTGCCAAGAGAAAAATTGGTAGTTGGTAATTCCAATCCTCTCAGGGGGTATTTTACTGGTTTTTCATGTGTATGGCCCAATTGGTATTAATTAGAAGAAAGACCTTTCAGACACTCTCTCTATAGTTTTTCATATTTTTTACAATATATCCTAGTTAATTGGAGGGGACTTTAACACAACTTTAGAATCCCAAGAAAAGAGTGGTGGGAGAACCAGCTTTGGTAGAGACTAGAGGGACTTCCATAAATTTCTCACTTCCAATGGGTTGCTTGAAGTTAAATTCAAGAATAGTTCCTTTAGTTGGAATAACCACAAACTGGTATCCTACAATATTACTGAGAAGTTGGATCATTTATTTTTAGCAAGGGCTTGAGCTAGGTTGTTGGTGGTGTATGAGGTAGAAATTTTGCCTTCTCAAGTTTGGATCACTTCCCAATTTCTCTCATTACTCAAAGAGACTCAGTCCCAATTAGATGCCCATTCAATTTTGAAAAAATGAGGGTAAGAGTAGATGGTATGAGTGATCTTATTGTTGGCTAGTGGAGGAATGACCATCAATTGGAAGGTAAGAAAGATTTCATCTTTTTTTTAAAGTTACAATATGTCAAAAGTTGTTTGAAATAATGGAATAGGACTCAATTCAAAGATGTTGTTGTGTAGAGATTTTTAATTGAATAGAAAATGGAATCCCTAAATAATAAAATATATAATAAATGAATGTCGAAAGCTAAATTTCTAGAAGAGAAAAAGCTTCATTCTTATCACTATGAGCTTTTAGCTAGAGAGGAAATTTAAAAGAGGTAGAAATCAAGGGAGTGTTGGTTGAAGGAAGGAGATAGGAATATGAAGTATTTTCATAATGCAGTAAAGGCAAGGTAGTCGATTAACATAATCCATAAAATCAAAAGGACAGATGGATAGTAGCTACATGAGCCAAATGCTATTAATAGAGAATCAGTTAATTTTTTTCAAAGATTTCTCTCTACCAATGATGCTGACGTAGGGGTGGTTGATGTTAGATTTTTGGATGTGATTCCTCATCTAGTTTCTCATGAGAAAAATCAAATGCTCCATTCATCAGTTAAGATGGAGGAGGTTAAAAGTGCTTTATTTTTATGAGTGGAGAGAAGACCCCAAGGCCAGATGGGTTTCCTACTATTTTCTTCTAAATGTTTTGGCATCTTTCAAGAAGATATATGAGAAGTTGTGTAGCATTCTAGGCAAGATAGTAAGGTGTTGAAAGATTTAAATAATACTCTAATTACATTGATCCTAAAAAAAAGACAAGCTTGAATCCTTTGGTGACTTCACACCAATATCCATGTGAAATATGTGTATCTAGGGGTAAAATAAGTGTAAATTGCATAATCAGATATCAAAGAGCGAATCACAACTCTAATATAATTAATATTACTCCTAAACTACAATGGAAATGATGCAAAATCAATTGAAATTAAATAAAGATCTATCTAAAACTCCCTCAGTTGAAATAGCAAGGCTTCCATTGCTCTTCTCCATTACTGTTGATGTAGGTGGCTCTCAGGTAGTACACTGATTTCCTGCATAAGATGGACAATAGCTTTGAAGACTGTGATTCTCAGCTTGAATGCTAGATTGAATTGAGAAAAGAGGTTGAATTTATAGATTTTCAACACAAAGGAGGTGAGAAATAGAACTCAAGTGTTGATTGATAGATAGCTGATTTAGATTGATTAGTTAACAAAGTTGATTGATTTGTTAACTCAATGGATTGGAGAGTGAAATAAATAGATTGGCTAGTGAACTCAATTGATTGATTAGTAGACTGAATTGACTAGCTAGCTGACTAGATTGATTAGGGAGATGACTAATTAGATGGATTAGTCAGAAAAAGGTGATTGGGAGTTAAAAAGGATGATTGATGAGTTAACTGAATTAATTGATTAGATAACTGATTTGATCAATCAGTTTTGATTTTAGCATGTGTTGTAGGATTTTGAAATTGAATTTTATTCTCATTTTCAATTTGGATTTGAATTTGGACTTTTGAATGCTGAAATGCACACGAAATTAATTGAAATTCTGATTTGGTGAAATGTGAATTTGGAGGAAATGAAATTAATTGGAATTAGAATTTGGGAGAAATGAAATGAAATTAGATGGAATTAATTGGAATTATAATTTACAAAATTGGAGGAATTTAATTAATTAGTTTAAATAATTTAATTGAAATTATTTAAACTTAGGAAATTGAATTAATTAAATAATAAAGATTATGTAACTAAGGAAAAGATCGCAATTAATTAAATAAATAATATTTAATTAATAATTGAGATAGGGTTAATTAATTAGAATGATGCAAAAGTTGAATTTGGACAATTAATAATGATTTGAATTGATTAGAAGAATAGGTTAGTTTAATTAAATAGCTAAAGAACTACTTAATTAAATAGACAAATAATTAGTGTAAAATCGATGAGATGTTTTTAGGTGTCTACATTTGCCCCTCTTTGACACAATGTCGGAACAACGTTGTTTCAAAGAAAATGAAAAATTATTCCCCAATATGCCCCGATGACACTTAGGGTATAAATATGCCCCCTCGGAAAAAGTGGTCAAAAAATTGTGAAATGAAGACCATTTTTTTGGAAATGTGCTAGATAGTGATAATGTGCAGTTTGGTAAGGTTTCGATCTCATTTGGTATGTCTACAATTGCGTTGAAGTTGGAGGGGTCCACGACCATTAGGGTGGCAAAAAACCTTAATTGTGAGCTATAAATTGAAAATTGGTATTGATTTGAGCTCATTTGCACTGACTTGCTTTGTAAGAATTCCTTAGAGACTATGGTGCTTTTGGCATCCTTGGAGCAAAATGGCGGGTCACGGAGCGAGACTGCATTTTTTTGAGTGAGTGCGGTCATATCAAAGACCTCTTGACACTAGTGGCATGGTGAGTTGTAAAAATTTATGCCCTTTTTTAATCTATTTTTTCCAATTTTTGCATTGATCTTTGATAGGTCAACTTTCATGCATTTTGCAATTGACTGTCGATTTTTTTGCATTTGCTTTTTATGCTTTGCAATTGATTTTTAATTACGCATTTGAAGTTCCTAATTTGCACTTGTTTAAATCAATTTGCATTTAAATGTTTTGATTCGCAATTGCTTAAATCATTTCGCATTTGAAAGTTTTGATTCGCAATTGCCTAAAACATTTCGCATTTGGGTTAAGTATTTCACAATTGATGATGATAGGCATTTATTTATGCATCCTGATAATGCGAAGATGTAACTAATTCACTTTTTTTTGTTTTCCAAATGCAGTAGCATCACCCAGTATCACTTGCTAGATAGACAAGGCCAAATGGTCTTGATCGACATCATGAGTTAGACGCAGAGGATATTGCTTTGTTGAGACAGGTTGGATTGTATCACATAGCACATTTACCTGAGGTTACGACCAACATGGCCATGATTACCACTTTGATTGAGCGGTGGCATTCAAAGACATGTTCTTTTCATCTGCCGGCAAGTGAGGCATCCATCACACTTGAGGATGTGTGGCGTATCTTACACATTCTAATATTTGGTACATGAGTTACTTTTGATCGTCATGATGGTGTATCTATTTTGTGTGTACTGTTTGAGTGTTTGGAGGAGGATCTCCATATTTGTGGTCATTATGAGATTCATTTGGATGATTTTGATTATGATGATCTCACCGTTGTTCTTGCTTGCATTGTTGCTAGATTATTGATCCCTGATAGACGTACCCATGGTTTTCTTGTTGGATGCGGATGAGTCATACATGATATGATTATTGATAGATGAGTGTTTTCTTGAGGTCCCTGTCTTCTTGCCACTTTATATCATCAGATGCATGGGATTGTTTACTTCTAATAGAAATCAATTGGATGTGGCATTACTTTTCTCTAGATGTGGGCTTGGGAGCACATAGCTATATTTCATCCTGTGTTACATGTTGATTTAGAGCCAAAGCAACCATATGCTTATAGGTACACTGTTGGTATGAGATATAGGGCATTGGGTAATATCTTGTATTGGCATCATCATATTGATATCTTACAGTATTTCTCATGGAGACCTTATCTCACTTGCCCTGGTTGGCTTGCTAATGCCCAACATCTTCCTTTTTGTCAATACTAGAGATATCTTATTGGTCGAGACATGGGTGGCCATAGGGTTATTGATATGCATCTTCCTGGTCATGTACTCTGATAGTTTGGAGAGATATAGGGTATTATAGATGTGACAGCTTATTTTTCTCGCACTACTCAAGAGGTTGGTGATTGGGGTGCTTTCATGCAGCCTCAGGTTGCTATTGTTGAGTTTGATGCTCTTGCTCCTATTCAGTGGGGATGGCGGTTTGGTGTAGTGGATCCGAGGACCACAACACAATATAGTGTATGGTGGATACAACACCGGCCCATACTTTTGATAGATATGATAGTTCAGATTGTTTCTCAATAGATTAGACATGGCAGAGGTCCAAGGGGGAGAGGGAGAGGTGGGGGAAGAGATGGGGGGAGAGATGGAGGAGGGAGAGATGGAGGAGGGAAAGATGGAGGAGGGATAGATTTGATAGCAGCGATTACAGAGCAAGTAGAGAGTGGAAAGGAGGATGTGGATATTAGTGGAGAGACTATATCTATGAGAACTTCTGATAGGAGTGATAATGAGGGCAATGAGTCAGCATTAGGCTCATCGAAAAATGATGGGGATGAGGGTGGGGACATTGGACATGATGTTGACATTCCCTAGGCTATGGAGTCAAGAGGTGTAGAGAGAGGAGATGAGGAGGGATTGAGATATCGGGTTAGGAGTTTAGAGAACTTGGTTGCTACTTTACAACAGTGGCAGATGGACTAGATAGAGATCAGTATCGACAGAAAATGGAGGAGTTGACTACATAGAGGGGTTGGATAGTCGCTGAGAGAGATTGACTATAGAGAGAGAGGGATGAGGCAGTTAGGAGAGCTTAGATCACCATAGATGCATACGATCAGTTATTTGGGTTGGCAACGGAGGCACAAAGCCAGACAAATAGATATTTATCTGCTAAACAGGAGGCTATTTACAATAGGCAGGCTTATAAGAGAGCCATTCCTGAGGGCCAAAGGGAGCCTATTTTTAGTGCTTTCATGGGGAGGAGATTGAGTTGGTCTACCTATTGACATACTAGCAATGGAGGAGTGATGGGTCCACCTTGGGCGCCATCGGGACAGACTGGAGTTAGACGAGATGCACCTACTGATAGAGGCAACATAGGTTGAGAGTTTTGTTATTGATGTTGTATCATAGATACGATGTCTTTTGACACATTTTTATTAGATATATGATATGCTTTCTTGATGAGCTATTTGATGATGAACTTCATGGTCTAATGTTTCTTTTTTGTTTTTATGCTTATGCTTACTTGGTAATGCAGTGATGTTTCTTTATTTTGTGATCTATAAATGTATATGTGAATATTGATGAAATGCTTGTGATAATGCAATGGAATAATGCAATGTTATGTGAAGTGCTTTGTATGAAAATGCGGTTTGAATTTTGTTGTTGTTGTTGTTGTTGTTATGTCAAAATAGGTGCTGAAAATCATGAATTTGGAAGAATTGTTAGTTGTTAGATGAAGAATAGATTAGAAGGAATGATATGAAATGATAAATCAATCACATCAACCTTTATTTATTCCAGAAGTAGATATGATAGAAATAATTTGATATAATTTTGATGAGGAAGTCTTCAGTGTTTTATTCATAGTGCAGTAAATTATCATCATTGAGCCTTATTATTTAACAATGGAGCTTATTACACTAGAGTATGAGGAACTAAGATGTATAGATATCTCATTGCAAAGAAACAAACACGTAGAAGACAAGGAATGAACCCTCCATTCTGGGAATTAGGTTGGGGTTGAGTTATGTGTGACATCCATAAGCTGAATGCTCCTATCACAGACACCCACTAGAACAATTACCCCAGAACTTCATTGGTTCAAACCACAAACAAAAAACAAAGAAAAATGATCATTCCCATCACGACTCCTCTAGTCACTTTTTGGACATCCTTGAGTAGCTAAAAGAAATGATCTTTGCTAATTTGATAAAAAGAGTCAACCAAAATAGACAAAACTCAGCAGTTGGACTAACTGTGTCTTTGCTTTGATATGTTTGATGTGATTTTGATAATGTCTAGTTTCAAAAGTTTTGGACCCTGTTTAAGACTGACCTGTCTGGTTTTGAGTGTACCAATTCTATTTAAGACAAGATGTTGATCACGTTGATAGTTTAATAGTGATTTGATAGATTAGACAGTTGATTAGCTTGATTGCATACATTTTGATAAGATAGTTATATCTTTTGTTTAACATCATGCAAAGTGTTTGATGGATATCTTCTAGGGTGTTTGACTCTTGCGAGACAATTTATTGCAATTTTTCAAGTGATTTTTGATATTTGATGTTTTTTATTGATGTTTTTTTAGGACTTTTTCTAATTTTTAGAATTTTTTCAAGACTTTATCTGATTTGTAGAATTTTCTTTTTTCAGGACTTTATATGAATGCTTTTTATTTTTTCATGACTTTATCTGATTATTTTTTTTATTTTTTCATGACTTTATCTGAATGTTTAGAATTTTTCATCGCTTTATCTGAATGTTTTTTTTTTTTTCAGTTATGCCCCCAGGTATGCAAACCTGTGATGAAATGATGATTTGAAGAATGTGGTGGAGATAATGAATTTTGACATGAACTATACTAATGAAGTATGTAAGATGAAGATGCAGTTCCTATTCGAACAAGGATGATTGTGTGTTTCCTTCATTTTGACATGTACTAATTGAATTTGAAGGTGTGAAATGTTTCAAAGATAGGAGTTCAATCCATTCTTAGAAAATCTTAGACCATCCAGCCTAACACACTATGTAACCAAGATTTATAAATGGAGGCGCGGAAAAATTCTCCATCAATTCTTGAAACTTTGATCATCTTTTTACCATGTGTGTGCATTTGGATTCATTCTGACTCTTATAACCATCAAAACCCTTGGAATCCTATGTGGCTAGCTACATGAGTTATTCTAACTTTAAAAGCATTGTGGATAGAGCCTCTCTACCAACAAGATTTTAGGGCTCCAATGAGGTTATGCACTGTAATCTCTTAAATATTGCTCCATTACCAATAGGTGTTCATAGCCTTGATGGAGTTACTTGCATGTTCCCATAGTTAAGATTTTATTGTTGCACTTGTATACATGATATTTCAATAATATATCATTTTTATTTTTATTTTATTTTGCCTTGAGATGGATATTGTCATAGTATTTTTTTTTTCTTGCCTTGACTTGTAAGTAACAAAACCTACGTAGGTATGACAATTACAATGGCGCTAAAGTAGAATTTTGGATTTTTCACTAGCCACATGACCAACTAGGTGTCTGTAATGACTTAGAGCTATTGATTAATGTGTGAGATATAGAAATTGATAGATTTTGGGTAATCAAGGTTGAATACGGAAACCTCTACTCAATCATAGATAAAACTCAATGACAAGGTTACATTAGGGATGAATGACTAAAGCCCTCCTACAAACTTCGTGAACACGTATCTAGGAAATGAGACAACCTTTGTTCCTTTCAGAGCAGACAGGTGAATAATTCATACAATCATCCTTTGTTTATGGATGCAAGTATATGAGAAATCAATAATCGTATGCAGCTATATGTTGTGCAAAGGTGATATGAAAGTGACTATGATGCACTCTGAAATAGAGATATGCAATCCAATGCTGTAAAGAAATATGAAAATGCAGTACTGAAATTTGAAATGATCCCACCCTTAGATGTAATATCTTTTTAGGTGCATGTTGTTAATCAAATCAGGGAGTGGATCTCCCTCCATTTTTTGCAAATGATAAGAGTTGTTTCCAATTACTTTGGTTATGACAAAAGGACCTAACCAGTTAGGCTCAAATTTTCCTGGTTTTTTGCGTTCAACGAGGTTCCTTTGATTTTCTTTAAGAACAATGTCTCCTATTTCTAAACAATGTGGGTTGACTCTTTTGTTGTAGCTTCTTCTCATTCTGTTTTCATATCCTTGTAAATTATTCAGAGCGCTTTGTCATTTTTCATCTAGGAATTCTAGTTCTTGCAAATGTGCTACTCTATAGTCTTCTTCTGAGATAATGTTTTTCAGAGAGACCCTTAGTGATGGCAATTCTACCTTGATAGGAAAAATAGATTCTGAACCATAAACCAAAGATTACAATGTGGTACTATTTGTTGTGCGAACACTAGTTCGATAGGCCCAGAGAGACGGATTCAGTTGGAGATGCCAATCTCATCCACTATTGTTGACAACTTTCTTTATAATTTTCAAAATAGTTTTGTTTGTTGCCTCAACTTGACCATTGCTTTGGGGATAGTAGGGTGTTGCAAAACGTTGTTGGATGTGAAATCATTCACAAAGTTTACTCACTTCTTGATTTTTGAAGGGTCATCCGTTATTAGTTACAATGCACAAGGGTACTCCATATCTGCAAATAATATAATTCAAAATGAATTTAGCTATTCTATTTCCTATTGTGAAGGTCATAGGGATTGCTTCAACCCATTTTGTGAAGTATTATGTAGCTATGAGGATAAACTTATGTCCGTTGGAGGAGGTAGGGTTTATTTTCCTTACAAGATCTAATCCCCACTGTGAAAATGGCCATGGTGATGTTATTGGTTGAAGATCTTGAGCAGGTGCATGGATCAAGTTCCCATGCATTTGGTATTGCTTGCATCTTTGGACATACTTGTAAGCATCCTTTTCCATTGTAGGCCAATAATAACCTGTTTGCAACAGTGTTTTTGCTAGAGCATGTCTAGAAGAATGTGCCCCACATATGCCATCATGAACTTCTTTCAAGATGATTTGCGCTTCCTCAACCTTAAGGCATCTGAGTAACATGTCATCTACACTTTTTATGTACAAAGTGTTAGCAAAAATTGAATATTTTGATGATTGTTGGATGAGTTCCTTCCTTTGATTTTGTGAAAGATCAAGAGGTATATATCAATCATGAAGGTATGCATATATATACCTGTACCATGGGGACTCAGGTCCTATTATCATACATACATATTTAGTGGATAGTATTTCATAAGCTGGGACAGTGAGTTGTTCCACTTGAAATTCAAAGCGAGTTCCATCATTTGGCATATCCAAGAGAGAACCTATCGTTGCCATTGCATTTGTTGCCTTGTGTTGCGCCCTTGGTATCTGTTCAAATATTACATTGGTGAAGTGTTGCTTGTATTCTTCCACCAATTGTTTGTACGGTGTTATCTTATCATCTTTTGTATTGTAATCATCATTGAATTGATTAATAATAAGTTGTGAGTATCCAAAGACTTGTAGGTTCATGATCTTCCACTATAGTGCAATGCACAATCCTACTATTAGGGCTTCATATTCAACAATATTATTGGTGAAAGGGAAGCTAATCCTAAATGATTTGGGAATTGAATCTCCTTGAGGAGTTATGAAAATAATTCTTGCTCCTGCTCCATGATTTTTGTGAGACCCATCGAAAAATAGTTTCCAGTTTGTTTTTGTTGATATTGTAAATATTAATTCATCTAGAAAATCCACCATCATTGGATGACTATCTTGTAGGGGTGCTTCTACAAGTTGATCTGCTATGATTTGTCCTTTTATGGCTTTTATATTGACATATTGAATATCTATTTCACTGAGTATCATAACCCAATTTGCAATTCTTTCAGTTAGTTTTTCTCTATTCATCAAGTACTTGAGTGGATCAAAGTGTGCAATGAGATGGACTTTATGACACAACATATAGTGTCTCAGTTTTTGTGATGCAAAAATTATGCCAAGACATGCTCTTTCTATTGGTGTGTAGTTGAGTTCATATCCAATGAGTGTTCTACTGATGTAGTAGATATCTCTCTCTTTTCCTTGTTCATCATGTTGTGCTAGGAGAGCACCTAAGGAGGAGTTTGTTGTGGCTATATACATGAGTAATGGTTTCCCATGCACAGGTGGAACCAAGATCAGTGTGGACAAAATATATTCTTTTAGTGTCTCAAATGCCTCTTGGCATTATTGTGTCCATTTGAATGTAACACCTTTCTTTAAAATATGTTGAAATGGTTGGCACTTTTCTGCCAATTAGGCAATGAAATGCCTTATGGATTGTAATATACCTTGCAAACTTCTGAGTTGCTTGAGCGTAGTAGGTGATGACATGTCTCAAATAGCTTTCACTTTCTTTGGATCTATCTCAATGTCGCGATTGGATACAATGAAGCCCAAGAGCTTTCCAGATGTTACTCCAAAGACAATTTTTTTTGGATTGAGTCTTACATTGTATTGCTCAAGTCTATTAAAGATCTTAGCCAATATGTCTAGATGACTATCCCTTGTGTTGGATTTTGCTAGCAAATCATCTACAAATTCCTCCATGATTGTGTGTATCATGTCATGGAATAAGGTGGTCATTTCCCTTTGATAAGTGGAACCCACATTTTTAAGGCCAAATGACATCACCATGGACAAGTGAATGTTGTTTTAGGTTGGTCTTCTAGTGAAATTTTGATTTAATTATAACTAGAAAAACTGTCCATAAGTGATAGCATTTCATTTCCATCATGTCCACTATCATGTCTATGCTAGGGAGTGGAAAGTCATTGTTTTGGGCAAGCCTTGTCGAGATCTCTAAAGCTAGTGCAGATCCTGATACCTCCAGTATGGTTAGATACTGGGACTAGATTTGAAATCCATTTAGCATAGTCTATGGGCCTAATGAAACCCATATCTAACAATTTTGGTAGCTCAATTTTGACTAACAAGGCTATGTGAGGATGCATATTCCTGAGCTTCTTCTTATATGATTTTACTCCTGGAAGTAATGACAAATGCTATAAGACCAATTCAGGATCTAATCCAGACATATCTGCATAAGACCATGCAAAATTGATTGGTCTTTGCTTAAAGAATTGGAGAGATTTCTCTTTTTCTATTGGATTTAGGGACTTTGCTAGGTGAATGTTACGAACTTCAACAACATCACTGATGTTGATTTCCGCAGTTTATTCTACCAATAATGTTGACTATTCTTTATCAATAGGAAGAGAATCCATTATTTAATGAGAAATGTGTTCTTCTTCATTATTATTGTCTTGATTAGGAGAGGAGCTTGCTTCTCCGAAATATGTGGTTTTGTCTAAATCTCTTGCAAAGCCAGCCTTGTGATCATCATAAGGGATTCCGTCCCTTGCACCCAATAATTTAGCTATGACTTCATCATTTTGAAACCAGTCTAATTGTGGCTTTCCTTTTTGCCCCCAGTCAATCAAATATGGATGTATAAGGGGTAAGTCTTTGTTCCCTATTGTCGTAGAAGGTCTTGATATCATGCATACTTGGTTATGACATGATATGTCCTCATCATAAATTGGTGGTGGGTTGTCTTCATTATCAAATGGGAATTCATAGTCATGAGAATCTATGACACTTTATATGTATGTTTCACTTTCTGATTTTGTGTCACTCATCTCCTCTTGTTCTTGTAACTGAGTTTGTTGCAGATTAGTGGATCTTCTTTGTATTGTGGATACCCTTCTTAAGCCTAGTATCAGTCTTTGCAGTCTATCTTAATCTGACTCAAATGGAGGAAATGGAGTTGTTTCCCTTGGCAAAAGTATTGATAGCAACCAAGGATTTGGCTCATTTGTCGGTGTTAAGCTTATAACTTCTACCATATTTGCTTGTGCAAATATTTCAGGTATTGTACTACTAGATGACTTTGTGCTAGTTTCTTGTAGAAGTTGCCTCATGTCTTCACCATCCGATTTCATAATAGGAGATGTTGGTGTTATCCTTCTTTTTTGAGATGAAGAGGAAAATACTCTTGTTGATGACTAATTATGAGGCATGTATTCTGAGGGTAACCTAGGCTTGTTCATTATATCTAATGTACTTTGCCTGGCCTCTGTTATTTGTGGTATCTATTTATATCCCAAAATTTGATTCTTTGGGTATTCATGTGGCAAAATAGGTTCTAATCTTCCTTTCTTTTGTAGTCCTAATCCTGTGGTGCCATCATACCCATGTTTTTGTAACATCTTGAAGTAGTTGCCATATTGATGTATAAGTAACCTGGGTACGGTCATGTCATCTTCTTCTCTGTATATCCATTGATTGACATCTTCACTTAGAGATTCTTCTTGTAAGTCTCCCCATCTAATGAAAGAACATGAATCTAAGTACTTCACTATCTCTTTTTCTTTATCTTCCTTCATTGTTGTGTTCTAAGGCTTCCCAAAAGACTTGGGAGAAATAGATGATTGTTTTCCATTTGAGGTACTCTAAATGGAATATTCTCCATAACCAAATTCCTTAATCTGCAAAGAAGATGTGGTTGGTGTATTTTTCTTTGTTTCTCTAATTGATAATGATTCTATTTGTAGGTGAAGTGGGTCTTCCTAATTGTTTGGTACTTGATTGTCTATGCTTTCCCTTAAATAATTATAGTGTTGAAAAGGGTTTGGGTCACCATGGACAATGATCTTTATGCCATTATATGGGAACTTCACACATTGGTGAAAAGTTGATGGTACTGCTTGCATGGTATGTATCCATGGGTGACCTAATAGCATATTATACCCCAATTCTCTGTTTAGGACTTGAAAGGTGATGTCTATTATAACTAGTCCAACTTGTACCGGTAAAGTCACCACACCCTTAGAAGGGTGTTCCTCATCATCATAGGCTTTGATATTGATTCTCTTGGTAGAATCAATATAATGTTTTGAATATCCCAAAGCTTTGATCAAATGTAGTGTGCTTATGTTAAGGCCAGCTCCACCATCTATAAGCACTCTTTGAACCTTCTTTTGGTGAACCAAAGCTTCTAAATGCAAGGGATCATTATGCATGGGTCAGTCTATAGGTACATCTTGTTCAGTGAATGCAACCTCTGAAGCTACCAAGTTTCCAACCATGGATTGGAATGTGTTCTCATAAATATCTCTAGCAAAAACTAAATCTTGTAAGGCTTTATCCAAGACTTCCTTATGAGCCAACAAGATGTGCACTAACTCAGATAATGAAATTTGGGTTGGAGTTTTCTTCAACTGATCCACCATATTGTAGTTGCTAGTTTGTTGAAGGGGGATTTGAAGGTACCCCTTGTAATGTGACCTTTGATCTTCTAGTGATGACAACACAATCTCTGTTTGTGGGATTTATTGTGATTGTAGCCACCATTTCATCTCCTGCACTTAGTGTGTTTATGTCATAGTCGAATACGACACTGGTATAGTTGGCAGTATTGTTTTGTGCATTGGAACTAGAAGCCTTTCCTTTGTCATGTTTGATGAAAGGATCCTTAAAAATGGTATAATTTGTGTTTGGTGCCTTATTGGTATCCAAAGTAATGTCACCTTGATCAATGAGATCTTGGATGAGGTTTTTCAATTTGTAGCAACTTGTTGTCTTGTGACCCTTATTGCGGTGATACTCACAAAAATCATTGTCATTCCACCAAGTGGGCTTGAATGGACCTGGTTCATATGGCCTAGCTTCTAGTAAGGTTATGGCATTGCTTTGTATCAGTTTTTTGAGTGTTGATTAAATAGCTTGACCAAGGAGTGTAAAGCTTGTTCTGGGTATGCTTTGCCCTTGGTGGTCTTGGATTGCTTGACTGCAGTGCATTGGTGTTGTTTATCTGAGTTTGATTCTTATTGGTAAAATTAGCCAGTCCTTGCAGAGATAGTGTTGGTTGAGCTCTGTTTACAACATGGGAATCAACAACTCCATCGTTTGTGACATTCTTATTCCTAGGCCAAAACTTTGGCCTTTCATTCTTTGTACTTGTGTTTGGCCCATTATCTTTGTGGTGTTTAAATATCCCTTGTTCTAATAGGCCTCTTTCACATTTGATGTCTTTTTTTGTGATATCTTTAAAATTGTTTAGGCATTGCATTTGTAATGGATACTTAATTTGAGGTACAATATTTTCATTAAAAATGTTTACTTGGTCAGCTTCAAGGATGTGACTAAGACATCTGCAGTATAAACCTCTCCATCTTCGCAAGAATGTAGCGAAGGTTTCTCCTTCATTTTTCTTTGTTGCACTTAAATCCATCAAGGTAACTGGATTATCTATATTGAATGCAAAGTTTGATATGAATAACTCAACCAGTTCACCCCACGAAGCAATCTTAGGTGGGAGGTGTGAAAACCATTCTAATGTTGTCCCTCCAAGAATTTTGGAAAATAGCCTCATTAAGTATGTATCATCGTGAGCTACCTCGATACATACCATGAATAATTCTCTGACATGATCTCGAGGATCACCTTTCCCTCTATATTTGTCGAACCTTGGAGTTAAAAAATGTGTGGTAAAAGGTGACATGTATAATTTTTTGTCAAAAGGATATGGACAAAAGTCCTCCATTGTATAGCTCTTTTTATCATTGACTATTTGCATACTTGTCATCTATTTCTAAAGATTCTCTATTTATTGAGTCAGAATCTCTATTTGTGTCAATGGTGTGTTGAATTGGTGAGTGTTTCCCACAAAAGGGATAGTATTGGAGTACCTTTGAGCTTGTTGAAATATAGAATGACCATGTAGTTGTGTACCATAAGTCTTACTAGGTGGTGTAAAGTATGCAAATTGTGCATTGACATTCGGTTGAGATGAGCTAGTTATTCCCTGATTCACATTTTGGACACTATAGATGGATCCACCTAAAATGGAAGGTTGAGTTATAATCATCAAAGTGGGGTTTTGAGTTGTTGTAGATTGCATTGTTACACTAGGCATCATCTGAGATATAACATTAGTACTTGTTGATGAAACTATTGACGGTGTTGGAGTTGTAATCGCTTGAGTATTTAGAGATACACCTTGGGTTGATGTAGCAAGTGTTGTTTTAGTTTGTGTAACAATAGGTACTTGAGGAAAATTTGATTCAATGTCACACCTGGCGGCAATATAGCTGAAATGTCCACCCCTGGAGGTAATTTGGCCCCATTTTGGAATAATACTGTGAGATATCTATCTCTCTCATTATTGATGAGAGCGGTATGAATCATAAGCATCGCAGGATCTTGTTGGGCTGCTTCCAATTCTTCTTTTTTCAAATTATGTTGTATTTCATTAATGGAAGGAATCATGTTTGTGTTTGTTGATAAGGTTATGGGTCTCTGACCCAGTACTTTTTTATTTGTGGGCAAGTTAATATTCCATGTTGGGTTAATCGAAGGGTCGTTGTTAGGCTCCATTTGATGTTTCAGCTTTTGAGCACGTGTTAATGGCATGAATGTTATTCCAACTTGATCTTGACTTTTTAAGACTCTAGAATGCAAATACAAGACTCAACTAAATGTAGCTAGGTATGCTTCTAATACTTTGTAAAGACTAAAATGTAGACAATGCAATCTATGAGTGAATATTTTCTATCAAGGATTTTGGAATTCAAACACAAGATCTTCAATGTATTACTGAAATGCTTCAAATTTTGCCTCTTCTTTTATTTGATTTTTGAGGTCTATGTCAATTTGTATTGAATTATGAACTTCCTCATCTATGACAACTTGGACTATATCAAATTGGTCTTGATCAACTATCAATTCCTTAGCCAGTATGTTTAACCCATCAATTATTTGTAATTGAACGTTGTTTGACCCAAGATTGGGTTGCTAAAATGAGAATTTATTGTTTCCTTTCAGACCCATACGTTGAAGACTATAATGCAGACTATGTAGGATCTAAGAATGACTGAGAATTTTCTTTGAGGAATTTTAACAATGATTTAGAAACTCTGCTATGGTGTTTTCAACCAATTGTCTAATGGATTCCTTTTGAGCTGCATTTTTTATCTTTTTCCTTAATTTTTCATTAAGACGGATAAATTTCTGGATCTCATTATCTATGATAGTTTCAACTATGTCATACTGAGCATGACAAACTTTTAGTTTCCAAGCAAGGTTGTCCAAACTATCAATTATTGCTAATTCGTCATTGTTTGGTCCAAGATTGGGTTGCTCAAATGGAAATTCATCGTCTCCTTTCAGACCCATGTATTGATGTAAGTTACCTTAGACTCTAATGCAATACTAAATTCTATATGAGTGGATGCAACTTGGTTGAAGACTACGCTTTTTGTGATGTCTAGGACTTATGCATTAACTAGATGTCTAGGACTTAAGATCACTTGAGAATACCATATTTTTCATCTTTGAATTTTGCAAAAGTTTTGGTTTCATGTTGACGTTGATGTTGACACTTGACTTTGTTGAGGGACTTGATCTTGTTGATATTTTTTATTATACCTGGTTGAGATTCCACTTTGATTTTGGTACTTTCTAAAATGTTTGAGTTTGGTGAAATTTAGCAAAGGACACAACAGACACATCAAAAAGAATAGTAACACAGAAAGAATACTTGTTTAAAGAAATTTTTCAAATTCTCATGAATGTTGGAGTCTTTTTCAAAACCCCATTTTGTTTTTGTTGTATTTGGGAAATTCGATAGCATATCAAGAAGACTCTCCTAAGGTCAAAAGGTCACACAAGTATTATCACAACCCACATCTTGATACTCTATCAGCTCAAACAGCCCTGCCACAGCCTAGGGTGTGCCCGTTTTTTGCCTTTTTCCAAAAATTAGACCAAAGAAGATTGCTCCTCAATTGGCCCGTTATCCTGGGAGATATATGGTGAGTGTCTTGGGGGAATATTCTTCCCCACCCTTGCACTGTGATAATCCAAGTGTCTAGTTACTGACTCAGTTTAGCTTCTAATTCCTAAGGTGTTTAGAAACAGTTTCGTTTGAGTGGTCACAATCAACAGTGTTGTATACTCTGTTGAGGGAGGCCTCCCAATCTATAGAGGTTATGCTCTATAGATTTTAACGTACCTTATAGGCACTGGGGGAGACATAACGTCATTGTGATAGCATGTAACACTCGTTGCATATAATTTTCATCACATACGTATTTATTTATAGTGGCTTGGATTACTTGGCTTTAGTCATTGCCACTTAGGTTGTTCCCCTCTCACCAAACTTAATGGCGCCCTAAGGGCAACTCAGGATGGCAGGCCTTCTAAAAGATGTAAGTACAAAAAATTACTGAAAGCATAAAAGAAGAGAGTCTGGTTTTCTAATCACCCATTGAAGGGGAGAGCATAATACCTATCCCTTTGAAGACACAAAAAATAAAGTTATTTTTATCCTTTCATTGCAATGATTTAATATTCTAAGTGGAGATGTTGCTCCAAAAAAGCATGGGGTTCATTTTTATCCTTCATATAAATGTGTGAAAAAAGATAAAAGGAAATTGAGTTTGTTCTATTTAAGAGCACCAAAAGGAATTTTTATATTCTAACCCTGCAGAGAAAATAACATTAGTAGACATATCGTGGGCTATCCAACCTAATTTTTCTCAATTATAGAGCTCTGTCTTTTCACAGACATAGAGCAATTCTAAAAAAAAGCAGAATTAAATTAAAACATAATGAAAAAAATCTAATCTAGCTATTGCAACCTAACTATTGAGCAAATGTGAATTGATATCAGATCAATTGCAAATTGATATACCATCAAATGTGAATTACTATTGTAGCAATTGCAATGTGATGATTGATCAATTGCTAATTGATATAAGATCAATTGCTCATCAGTAAAAAAAAAAAATTGTGTTTTTTTGAATTTTTAAGAAATAACAGAAAAAGATAGAAGATAGAGAAGTTATTCGGCAATTATGTTATCCCACACCACCTGAGCCATCACACCAATGTCGTTGTAGAATTTGTACTTGGCTAAGAAGCAGTGGATATTTCTATGATACTGGGCAATCTCCTCTTTTTCCTCAATCTCACGAAGCTTCCTTTCTACCTTTAGGAGTCTTTGATATGTTCTTTGTTCTCTCCTATGTTGTTTTTCTCTATTTGCACTTGAAATTTTGAATGTTACCTTTCCTGCCATTAGATTAGATACATTTTATACACAGAAAATGAAATCTCCAGAATTTAATGATTTTTTGGGTTAGGTGCGCAAGATTACATAATAAAGAAATGACAAATGACTTTTTAATTTTGTAACCCCTTAAAGAAATTGCGAGATGTTTTAGCAATTGCGGTACACCCTCTGAGCAATTGTGAAATGATGTGATAGCAATTGCAAAGTATTATGAGCAATTGCGAATTTCTGTGTATGCAAGTGCAAAATTAGGATTCCTGTGCACGTACGGATCTACAAAATCATTCAAAATAGAAAGTGAAGGTTAGCATGCTTCACGTCAGGTTCACCAAATGTATCTAGGGGTAAAATAAGTGTAAATTGCATAATCAGATATCAAAGAGTGAATCACAACTCTAATCTATATAATATTACTCCTAAATTACAATAGAAATGATGCAAAATCAATTGAAATGAAAGAAAGATCTATCTAAAACTCCCTCAATTGATATAGAAAGGCTTCCATTGCTCTTCTCCATTATTGTTGATGTAGGTGGCTCTCAGTTATTGCACTGATTTCCTGCATAAGATGGACAATAACTTTAAAGATTGTGATTCTCTCTAGCTTGAATTCTAGATTGAATTGAGAAAAGAGGTTGAATTTATAGATTTTCAACACAAAGGAGGTGAGAAATAGAACTCAAGTGTTGATTGATAGATAACTGATTTAGATTGATTAGTTAATAGAGTTGATTGATTTGTTAACTCAATAGATTAGAGAGTGAACTAAATAGATTGGCTAGTGAACTCAATTGATTGATCAATAGACTGAATTGACTAGGGAGATGATTGATTAGATGGATTAGTCAGATTAAGGTGATTGAGAGTTAAAAAGGATGATTGATGAGTTAACGGATTAGATAACTGATTTGATCAATCAGTTCTAATTTTAGCACGTGTTGTAGGATTTTGAAATTAAATTTGATTCTCATTTTCAATTTGGATTTGAATTTGGACTTTCGAATGTTGAAATGCACATGAAATTAATTGAAATTCAGATTTGGTGAAATATGAATTTGGAGGAAATGAAATTAATTGGAATTAGTATTTGGGAGAAATGAAATAAAATTAGATGGCATTAATTGGAATTATAATTTGGGGAATTGGAGGAATTTAATTAATTAATTTAAAAAAATTAAATGAAATTACTTAAACTTAGGAAATTGAATTAATTAAATAATAAATATTATTTAACAAAGGAAAAGATCACAATTAATTAAATAAATAATATTTAATTAATAATTGAGATAGGGTTAATTATTTAGAATGATGCATAAGTTGAAATTGGACAATTAATAATGATTTGAACTGATTAGAAGAATAGGTTAGTTGAAATAAATAACTAAAGAATTACTTAATTAAATAGATGAATAATTAGTGTAAGATCGATGAGACATTTTTTAGGTGTCTACAATATGATAAACAAAATTATTTTAAAAGTCATGGTGAACCATTTGAAAGGTGTTTTAGGAACAATTATTATAGACGGGCAAAGTGATTTTGCTTTGGGGAGATCAATAGTGGAAGGTGTAATCATTGCTAATGAAGCAATTCACTGCATCAAGTTGGCTAAAATAGAGAAGATGTTTGTGAAGCTAGACATTAGGAAAGCATACAAACAAGTGAATTGAGTATTTCTTCTAAAGGTATTGGAGAAATTTGGGTTTTGCCTCCAATGGGTTGATTGGACCTAGAGTTGTATTTACAGTCTTCATTTCTCCTTGCTGGTGAATGGGAGTCCCTAGGGATTTTTTTCCTCTTCAAGGGGTCTCCAGCAAGGGGACCGTTTGTCCCCGTTCCTTTTTATTATAATGGCAAAATTTCTTGGGAGACTAATCTCAAAGAAGCAAGTTCATGGGCAATGAAAAGGGGTCAAAATTGCAAAGAATGTTGAAGCCATCTCTCACCTTCGATTCAGAGATGATACTCTTCTGATGGAGGAAGCATCCTTTAGGGAGGCAAGATGCATGCGATCTACACTAGATGAATACAATAAAGTTTCTAGTCAATGTATTAATTGGCATAGACTAGGGATTTTTCTTTAATACCAATGTCCAAAAACAATAGGAGATAGCTAAAATTATGAGTATTAAGCCAGAATCTCTTCTGGGAAAATATCTGGGTATGCCCCTATTTGGAGGAGCTTCAAAAATCTCTTTATGGAAACTGTTGGTGGATAGTTGTCCAAGGAAATTGGAAGGATTGAAAAGTAGATGGTTGACCTCGGCAAGGAAGATTCTCCTACTAAAAATACTAATATCAGTAATCCTTATTTATTTGATGATATGTAATAAGATTCCTGATAAAATAATCAAGGTCATTAAATAGAAAATGAGGAAATTCTTGTGGAATGGAAACCAAGAGTAGGATAAAATTCCACTATTGGCATGGGAGATGATTTGCAATCCCAAGATGTCAAGAGGAGCAAGGTCAAGGAAATGAAATTTTTTGAATGAAGCAATGGGAGCTAGATTGATTTGGGTGATGTATTGCAACCAAGATCACATGTGTGTTTGGATCCTAAAAAACTAAGTATTTCGAATCACAAGCTCAAGAGTGAATCCTCACAATCTAGAATCCCCTAAGAGGATCTAATTTTTGGAGTTTTTTAATTTCTTGTAGGTAGGTAATTGTGGATCACATCTCTTGGAATGTGGGGGATGTTCAAATGCTTTTTGGGGGGAGGACTCATGGGATGGCCATGACATCCTCAATAAGAGAGATGGGCTGGAGGAGATTATAGGGGTGAATAAACCACATTGGGGGTCCAAGGTGAAGGACTATCTAGCTAGAACATTAATTAATGGAAAGGAGTCATGGGGTTGGAAAGGAGTGTAGGATCTAAATTTGTCTCAAGCAAATGCTACCATCTTGAATGACATTCTTAAAAGTAGAAATGCCACTATTAATGGATTAAAAGATGAAATTGTGTGATGTGGTTCAAAAAATGGGAATTATTCAGTGAAAATTGGTTACAGATTATTGGAAGAAAAATTGCTTTTGATGGTGGTCCTTATAATTTATGTTGGGATAAGGCTTGTCTACCCAAAGATAGGGCTTTTTCATGGTTGGTAGTAAGAGGTAGAATTTTGTCTGGGGAGCAGTTAAAGAAAATAGGGTTTGTAGGACCATTTGAATGCTTCTTATGTTACAAGGTGTAGGAGACCGTGGACCACATGCTATTACACTATGATGAGAGCATCACAGTGTTGGAGATTTGTAATAGGAAAATTGTGGTGGAAAGGACCATTCCCTATGACGGTGAAAGAGCTCTTCCAATGTTGTTTTAGGGGTAAAATTGATTCAGTTTTTTCTATTATTTTGTAGATATGTCCATCCATAGTGATCCGAAAAATTTGGAAGGAGTGGAACAAGAGCATTTTTCAAGATAAATCAGAACTAGTGTGGTAGGTATACAATAAAATTGAGAATGCAATTTCAAAATTAGTAAGTGCGGCCTCATACCAAATCAGTCAAAGAAAAGTATCTTTTAGAAAGGAGGATAGTTTCACTCAGGGACAATGGTCATTGATTAAATTTAGGTCCATTAATGGGCTTTCCCAGGTCGATCTAAAAAAGAAGTTGGGAAAAGGGGAAATAAAGGTAGGAATTGAATGGCAAAAGCTAGAGGAAAGTTGGATTAAGGTGAACTTCGATGGGGCATCAAGGAGTAATTTGAGGCCTTCTAGGGCTGGATTTTTTGCTCAATATTGAAATGTGATATCCTGGCTATTGGGTCTAGGAGATTGGTGGATGGAATGAACAATGAAGTAGAGGTGTAGGCAACATTGTGGGGAATGAGGATGACACAACACCTATCAATTCCTTGTTTGTATTTAGAGGGTGACTCACAAATAATCGTTAATTCCATTATGAGAGGCAAGACGACTTCATGGAAAATCAACAAATATATCTAATTAATTAAAATGGAATTGGGAACCTTCCATTATTTTCAAATTTATCATGTGTTAAAAGATGGCATTGATCTAGCTGATGTACTTTCCAAATTGGCTACATCATTGCATTAGGTGGGTGGTGAAGGAATTTGGGAGGATTATCGAGATGTCGATCAATCCAAAGTGTGATTCATATGCCTTCTACGGAGAGTGACCTAATGATCATTCAAGGTGGAGTTGACAAGGGGTGATGTGGTGTATTTTAAATGCAAGGGTGGGCGACCGATGTGTATTTCCTAGGTTGAGGTGTGTAGAGGAAGCAATTGAGATTATGACAAGGGTGGTGACTGGGAGAGAAAAAACTAGCGAGCATGGAGGCAAATTTTTTGCTTCATTCCATTATAACAACAACTTGTCTTTTTTGACAAAATTTTAGAGAAAAGGCACAACGGTTTATTTTAATTTGATGACCCAATTTTCTTGTAGATTCTGGAAGTGTTGCTTGGTGAGGAGTATTTGAGGTCAAAGTTTTGTTATAGAACAAAATCTGATCTTATCTCCATGGTAATTGTGTGGGGACTATTTTTTGGCTTGGAGGAGGTGGCATTGGTGGCGCGAGCATGTGTCCCTAATCATTCTCTGTGTGGGATGACCTCTATCATGGCAAGAGCGGAAGTAGGTAAAGGACTTGGGTGGTAGTTTGGAGAAGGCATAATGCAAGATGGAAACAACGTAGAGTTCAAGCCCTTCATCCTTTAGAACAATGGAGTTGATTGTGATGCTCAGACAAAGGAGGTGTGTGTGGGCTAGGAGGCTTTGAAGGACTTTGCCCATGAGAAGGAAGTGGAGCTACGGTTGGTGCAAGAGGCAAAGAAAAAGGACACAAAGAAGAAAATAAAATTTGCTCCTAAATATTTTTGGGTAATGGATTGGGTGAAAAGAAGAAAACATTGTAACTTTTTCTTATTTTTTGTTTCGCACTATGGGTGGATGGTCTTTGGACCCGTCTTTTGTTTAAATTTGGTATAATGTAATTGTGGTAGTAAAGCCACATTTTAGTGGTGGCCAGATGGTGGACTACATGCAAGTAGGGTGTTATATTAGTGTGTAGGTTTATGGTTAGCGGTTAGGCATCTATTGGTTTGGGTGGTATAGATGTTAGTAGTATTTTCTTTATTAGAGACTAATACAGGGGTTAATCCCTGATTTTGATTTTGATAGCGTTTATGTATTAAACTCCTTTTATATTAATAAAAAATACTCATAATTATTGATCAAAAAAATATATTGTCAAATGAATAGATTTATAGATTATTTTATTTCTTAAATATTCAACTTTTCCAAAAAAATAAATAAATATTATATTCAACTTGGCGTAGTAACTCAATACAATAAAATAACTCTTAAGTAAACAAATATAACTTTAAGTAATAAAAATAATAAACATGTGAAATAAATTAAAAAAATTTAAATAATTGGAAATTAAAATAAAATATATTTTAAATAAATAAATAAATAACATTTTCATTTCTAATTCAATTTTATTTTATTTTTTTGATAAAAGTGGCAAAGCCACTAAACATTTTTTATTAATTTTTTTATATTAAAATATTAAAAGCTTAGTTCAAGGGAGCATACCGGTAGGAAAGAACTAGGAAGAAAACCTCTGGTTGTAGCTCATATACAAAATGTTTACAAAAGGTATTACATGAGTTTACAACTCCTACCCAAAAGAGGAAAAACAAGAGAATTTTGACAAGTCTCAATCATGCTATATGCCTTAACCCAAAAAAACAGATTTGCCACCCACCAACCCCCATGATGTCATCCGTCAATCGGAGTTGCCAACTGATTGAACTGCATCAATATTTGATGAAGTAGAATTCTACCCGAGAGATGACCAGCCAAAACCAGAGAATTGAGAAAATTTTGTTACAAGAGAGGCGAAAATTATCATGTTTATAGCCAATACTGAAAGCAGCTCCAAAGAAGACCAAGGAAGCCCCATAAATGTTACTTGAAAACTGAAACATAAAAACACCTCTCCACAAGATCAAGTTAAAGATATCATTTCTTCAAAAGCTGAAAAGAACCAAGCAAAAATGTATGAAGTATACAGCAATAAATAAGCCACGAGTCATATAAATTCAGTCCCAAAAAGGACTAACATCTTGTGAACAGGGCATCACTTCCCATCACAAGGAAAAATTAATGCCAAAACTTATTAACCTTGTTAACAGCAAATCAGAAAGCAATACAAGAAGCAGATCCATAAGCTCAATGCCCATCAAAACTGAGAACAAGTAATCACTTTTGAAAAACACAAAAAGCTCTTTTCATGAACTTATCCAAACCAGATCCAAAATCAGAAAGTCTTTTTGAATTGAGTTTCACATATTAAACAATTCGGTAAGAAGAAATGCACTAATCCACTTAAAATAAATATTGCTACAACCAGAATACAACCTTGCAAAATGTGAAACTTTCTTATTTATTAAAAAACTGAATAGTAAGAGTGATACAATGCAAACAACATGGGTGGTCTATGGGCATTAATAAATAAGACATACTCTGCAATATAACTTGTGAAGAAGTTAGAAGCACAGAATCATTGAAAATCAAGAAGTGAGCAAACCTGGCCTAACAACAATGAATCCATTTACATCGAAAAACTTCAAATGATAAAGCATGAAGGAGCTAGGCATGTATGAACATGGCGGCCATTTTCAAAAGGTTTAAGATTTCATTAGCAGAGGAAGAGTTTCCTTCTCAACCTCAATATAAGAGGCTTTCTCATTAATAGCTTTATTTGCCAAGAGGTCGTCAGCCATGTGGTTTTCTTCTCGATAACAATGTGTAAGCCATGTGGTTTTCTTCTCGATAACAATGTGTAACCTGATATGAATCAAATAACTTAATCTGGTGCAGAATTTTATCTAAAACGTACTTTAATTCCCAGCAGTGAGATTTACCAGAGGTGACAACATAGAAAGAAACCATGGAGTCACCCTCAATGACCAACTTTTTTATATTAGAAGATATAGCCAGCTTGAAACCTAGGGATAATGCATGTAGTTCTGCAAGGTTATTTGTAGCAAGACCAATCCATTTATATGCAACTTTTATAATGTTACCGTCCTGAACTCTAAGGACCATAGATGTAATTCAAATTGATCTCTCAACATAGATGTAAATAAGATATCCATACTAGTTAATAATAATTTTATATTCTATTTATATAAAACTGATAAATAATTATAATATTTTTATTAGTATAAAATATTTTTAATTATTAATTTTTAACATGTGAAATCAATTATTTAAGACGTTGTATTTCTTTTTGAAGATGAATATTTTTTCCATAAATAATATTAAATAAATTATACAATTTAAATATTGTGAAATTATTTGCATTACTTACATTATTTAAAATAAATAATCTAAACTAAATTAGGATTATAGGAAATCGACAGAGGCAAAATCAAATCTGTTAGACAGATTGGGGTTGCTAAAAATAGCAACTTAGTACAGGGAACTTTTAGAAAAAAATAAAGAAGAGTCATTTAATGTAGGTGGTCGATCCAAGAAAGAAATGCAATCTACTGCAGACCAAATCCCAAAAAGGAAAATGAATTAATTACAATATTAAAGGGAAAAAACATTCCTCGATGCAGAGCTGATAGTGTAGGACTGTAAATGTGATTCGACATCAGTAGGTGTGGCGATTGAGACAAAGATAGAGGTGGAAATAAAGAAAACTCCACTAGTCAATTCTAGAGTTAAGTGAAGTGTTGAAGAGAGGTGTATTGCTGAAGAGAGTTGACAAAGTATAATTTTTAGAAATAGAGAGAGGAAAGAAAGACATCCACAGAGATAGACAAAGGATAAGAGACATAGGATGAAGAAGAAGAAGAAGAAATAGAGAAGAAACTTCAGTAGGCAAAGAAAGTTATTCTCAAGATATGAGAATTTTTTAAGTGTTACAAAACTCATTTGTAACAAGGCTTTATCATTACATTGTAAACCTGATCAATCATTGTAAATCTCTGAGTGGGTGCTCAAAGAAGGGGTCGGTACTCCTTTGAGTAGGTGCTCATAAAATCACGGGTTGGTGCCCTAAAGTTCAGGGGTTGGTGCTCCTTGGGTTGGCACCCTAAACATTGTAAATTGTTATTTACTATGAGGCTGTATTGGAGCAGTGCACTCCAGAAGCTATTCTCACCGAGGTTTTTCCCACATTGGGTTTTCCTCATAAATTTGGTGTTGTGGTTTGTTTTATGTGTATGTATTCTTGATTAACTTGCGGTCTCAATATTAGCACACATAGTTTGTTTTTTTAAAATACATTGACTCACCCCCTCTCAGTATCCATTTGTGTTTTTCAATTGGTATCAGAGCCCAGGTTCCCCTGTAGTAAAATATTTCTCCAACTTGGGTATGTTAGGATTAATGATATTCCCAAAGATACTGAGAGGTGGGGGGTGAATCAGTATCTAACTGATTGACAGAATATTTGACCTTATTATGTAATTTGCATTCCAAAACAATGTACCGGTAAACAAGAATTAATGTAGTAAATATGAACAATAAAGACAACATAGAAAGTACACCATAACACAAGATTTTTGGCAAGGAAACCCGGTATGGGAAAAACCTCGGTGAGATTTGTGACCCACAATATTCACTCATTGGCCAATGAATGGATATTACTTACAATGAGGTGCCTACACATGTAGGAAGGCCAACTTCCTAGAGCTCACTGCTCAAATACAAAAGGAAGTCTCACTGACTTACAAAATGGATTATGAGAATCCAATATAATGTACTACTACAAAACAACATCTTCTATGTCAGGTTCAGTAGCAGTTTTAGCTCATACAATAACCATAAACCCTTATAGAAAATCTGCCTTAATATTCGCTCTACATATCCATCATGTTCATCTTCTCTATCCTCTATCTAAATGATTTACAAGATCTCATACTTATATGAGTCTTATTACAATATGTCATGTCATCTTACAAAAGATATTACAATTAAATACAAAATACAAAAGTTGTTCCTATCGGTTGGGATGTTGGTGAACATTGTTGTCGCTGCCGGTGAAGTATCTGCCGGTGTAGAGTCTGTCGGTGCCGGTGCCATAAGATTGCAAGGTTTCCATCAATGAAAATACCTTCAATCACCTTCAACTACCATTAGAGTGTGCAATGCCAACAATCTCCCCCTTTGGCATTGATGACAACACTCATGAGAAAAATCCAAAAATTTGTACCCAAAAATGAAGTCCAAATATTTTACCAAAAAAGTGTGCTCCCCCTGAGCAGATGATCTCCTCTGAAAGTTATTTTTCTCCATCCTACTACTCCCCCTTTGACATCAATGACAAAGGTTGTCAAAATTTGTCAATTGAGTGTAGTTTTCAGCTAGAACTTTGTAACCGGTTGGTTACAATCTAGAATAAGTTTGCTAAAACCAAATTCAAGCTCTGAGTAAACCTGTTACTATCCTTCAAAGCTGCCTCTTTTCTCTGAATTGTACTGGTGAGATGATGCATTTGTTCTTCCAGTGTCTTTTGTCCTTGAATTAGTGCCTCAGAGATCTCTTTCCGTAGAGAGATGAGGTTATCTAACTTTGGAATGAGTCTGCATTTAAGCTCTCTAGCTTTTCCTTTTATTCTTTCCTTCTCTTTCTCTAACTTCTCCAGTTTTTCCTCAAATCCAACAATTTCCCGTTCAATAGCTGATATTGGTTCAGATGAACCAATGATATTATTACCTATATCATCAATTTCCTTTTGAACTTTGTTGATTTCTTTATCAATATCCTCTGTCAAAAGATTTGTCTTGCAGGTATCTTTGTACAGTTCCTTGAACTCCATAATTGTTGTGCTCAGTGCCGGTAAAAGGGTATCAATATGTTTTGTGCACTTCTTTATTGTTTCTTCAAAGAATTTCTCTTTTTCCCTGTCCATTTTCTCCTTGAATGTATATTCATTTATTCGATTAACAGTCAGTATATTGTCAGTAATATATTTAGACAATGTGTCTAACTAACTCAAAGAATCCTTATTATCTACATTGCACTTGGGTGCAATCAATTTAAGAATAGGTATTGTGTCATCTATAGCCTTATAGGCCAATGCATTACAATCTGTAATTTTCTTTATTGAATCAAGGAGTACTTCAGTCACATTAGTGGGTCTAAATTTTGTCAATGAAGTACTGGATGACTGGCCAATTACCTTCGCAATCTTTGTGTTGCCGGTAGGAGTAACCAATTTGCCTGAATCGACCTCTGGTGGGTCATTTTGTGTTTGCATTTCCACTAGCAAAGGTTTTGGTTTCTCTGTAGTTTTCGGTTGCACTACCTCTATGTGTGCCTGTGAATCAACTTGTTTCTCTGCTTGTGTCACTATGTTATCTGTCTGTTTTACTATGTTATCCACTGTCGATATCTCTGTCTGTTTCTCTGTATTATCTACTAGCATCTCTGTTGGTTTCTCAATGCTTGCATCAATAGTATCAGTAACCATTCTAGTATCCAAGGGTTCCACTGAATGTTCAACTTGCTCTGCATATGCCTCAACCCCAATGTCATATGCTGGTTGCTTAGTAGCAACATCATTTTTCTTTTCCTCAGTTTTTTCCTTGTCAACTATAATTTTATCTTCCTGAGTGTCAATGTTCATCATGTACAAGATTTCAAACTTAGGGTTGGTGTCCTCATGTTGTGTTTCCACATTCTCAGTTGCCGATATGTTGTCAGTTTGTACCGTTGGAGTAACCGAAAGTGGTGGTAGGTTATCAGTCACTTTTATATTAAGTAGTCCATCTACCTTGCCTTTCCCTTGTCCCTGTCTTTTTGATATACCTTGAACGTTCTTCCTGTTTTTCTTTCTCAACAAAGAATATGTCCCATTTGTCAGATGTCTCTTCTGAAATTTCATTTACCCTGTCGGCCATTAGGCTTACATGTTGGTGTCCACTTCAAAAAACTGTTCTATTTGCTTCACTGATTAACTCATCAATTTCTTCAATTGATTTGACTGGATGAACAGCTAGCAGTTTCTCAATTTTAATTTTCTTGTCTAACTCCATGATTGCTAGCCTTTTAGCATCTAACCGCCTATATAATTCACTAGGCAAATCATCTACAACTTCTATTAAAACTTTCTTATATATGTCTAGATGTAAGATGATGCTATTCTCTATAATTTCTTTCTCCTCATTAGTGAATGTATCATACATTTTTCTTACATTGGATAAGTTATCATCATCTGTTATTTCATTCAGTAAGTTGTCCAGTGGTGGTATAACCTATTTTTTCTTTTTCTTTTTAGGTGTCAGCTTCTTAGCCGGTGGCCTCACTTCCTGTTGCTTCTTCCTTGTGTTCTTGGGAGTAGGAGAGGGTACTGGTGAGGGTTTTCTCTTCCTATCTACTCTTTTGAATTTAGCAGGAATTTCACTTTCTGAGGATGTACCAACCGGTGAGAGATGAGCCTCCAGTTGTAATCCTTCTAAATCACTCTCCTTAATACCAGTGATATTCATTATGTTTTCTTTTATCTCTTTCACTTTCTTGGTGGCACTTCTAATGTACTTTTCTCTTTTCTTCCTCTGTTTTAGTGTCTGCACACCACTTTCTATTGTCTCAACATTAACAAAAACTTTTTCTTTTGGTTCTCTAGGGGCTTCTAGTAGGGCTTTAGCATATGTTTCAATGATGTTCACATCTTCCTCATATCCCATTTCTGTCACCCATACAATTCTAGGAAGAACTGCCTCCATCCAAATTTCATCCTTCTTAATTACAAAACAAATTTCCTTTTCATATTTATCTACAATGCTTTGTGGTAATCTTTCCCTTGTTTTCATTTTTGCTTTAAAGGCTTGGAAATACTCAGTGATATTGTTGTCCTTATCTATCCCCATACTGGTGAAGATGTCTAATAGTTGTTTGCCTATCGGTATATCATAACCGAATTCTTTCTTGCCAATACTGAGAACCTCTTTTGTAAGATATAGCATCAGACATACAAGTAGATTGCCAAAATGGAAAGTACCTTTCTTGTCTCTTTTTATCTTCTTCAGATTATCTATCAATTCATCCTTTAACCACTCGCATACATCTATCTTTACATCACTATTAACCATATCATATGTACTTTTAATACATAGACTTGAAATAGAGTTGAGTCAGTTTGCATGTGTGGTTTTATATCCTAAGATCGTTCTTATGAATCTAACATTTATGTCTTTTACATCATTCACTCTTAGGGATCTATTGTCATAGGTTGCTCCTGTTAGTGCCATCACTGTGTTATTGGAAACCTTCTTAGTTTTATCTAGTCTACTATCAGTGGAGGGTAAGCTAGTCACTACCCTAACTGCTTCCTTAGTGATTTTACAAACAGAGTCTAGCCAAAAGAATTCACCATGAACTCTGCTAAGCACAATCCTTACTACTTCCTTAGGAAATTCTGGGATGTCAAGGATTTCCACAAAACCTAAAGTCACAGTAACCTTATGTTCGGGTTTCACAATTCAACTTTCATCATAGATAACATTTTAATACATTTTCATTATTTCCTCTGAACCTAATTCCTCAATGTGGCAATGAATATAGATTCTAGGGTCTTCTACATATGCAACTCCTTTTGGAATTTTTAAAAAGGCTCCTAGGGTATCATCTTCTTTTTCTATCTCAGGGATCATTTTAAAAATAGGCCTAGGGTGTTTAACTACTTCCACAATAGTAGGGTTTGCAATAAATTATGGAGCAAAGGAGGAAGCCATTGATAAATATCTTAATCTGCCTAATAGGTTTGGATGCTTGAAAAAACTTGCTTCACTTCTCACTTTGGATCCCTTCACTCGGATTTTTCGCATTCTCAGAAATTTTGAATTCTCGATGAATGAAAAAGAGGGAAAAACACTGATTTATAATGTCTTTTCTTCCAACAACCACAATAAATGCTTGTCGGTTAAGTGAAACTTAACACATTTGCTGGTAAGGAAGAAGTTCATCTTCTCACCATCAACCAAGGGTAAACTTGCATGATTTTCAACTTGTTTCCATACCCCCAAAAGGTTTCTTTTCAGTTGGATGAAGAATCTCCTGCCGGTGGAGTAATACTTTGTTCTATCGGTGAAGGAATAGTCCCATCAACATTCTGATCTCTCTTTCTAATCCACTGTTTTGAAAGTTATTGCTTTACCTCATCTACCTTCTCTTTGCCTTTCAAATTGGGTCCTTTATTATTTGCCAGTGATGCCTTACTTCTACAAAATTTTGCAATATGTCCAATCTTGTTACAAGCATAACAAGTCACATTGTTTTTCTGAATAGCCTTTCCATATCCTATGCTAGTTTGTATTTTGCATTGATTAGATAAGTGCCCAAATCTTCCACAAACATAACAACTTACATTCATTCTGCAGTTTTATGAATTATGACCAATTTTTTTGCATTTGGAGCATTGACCGGTGGGTGCATTAATGTTCTGATTGTTTCTAGATCTACACTGATTTTCTCTATGACCATACTTGTTATAGTTAAAGCATTTCCCATTGAATTTGTAAGCATTAGGTTGTCTTACCGGTTTATTGTGATCATGATTGTTTGCAGTGTCGGAGCTTTCACCAACTTCAAAACCAAGTCCATTAGTGTCTCCATTAGGTCTCTGACTTTTTAGCATATCATCAAGTTCTTCTGAACTTTTCTTGAATTTCTCTTTGTGTTGATTAGCAGTAGCCAACTCATTTTCCAAAATTCCCTTCTATCTCATAAGTTCAGTTTTATCATGTTCCATGTAAATCAAATCTGTCTTCAACATATCATTTTCATGACTGAGTCTTAGATTTTCATTTCCAGCATCACTGAGTCTCCTAGTCAAGTCATCTTCATTCTTTTTCCTATCTTCAATGTCTTTACAAAACCTCATAGTCATGTCATGCATTTCATTCCTCATAGCACTATTTTCTTGTCTCAATTTGCTCACAAGATCATTAAGAGTTTCCTTTTCATCATCATGACTCTATATCTTCTCATGAAGTTCTTTTCTTTTGTTTCTAGCAATAGTGATATTTTGTTGAATTCCTTGAATGAATTCTTATGCAGTCCTTAGATCATCTTCAATTTTTATATTCTTCAACGTTTCTGCATCAAAGTCTACAAGAGCTACTTCCAATTGCTTTCTCAAGTTTTCCATTTGTATCAGTGTCAGAATCTTCCTCAAGCTATTAGGATTTTGAAAATAGAGGACCAAGCTCTGATACCAATTGTTAGGATTAATGATAGTCCCAAAGATACTAAGATGAGGGGGGGGTGAATCAGTATCTAACCGGTTGACAGAATATTTGACCTTATTATGTAATTTGCATTCCAAAACAATGTATCGGTAAATAAGAATTAATGTTGTAAATATGAACAATAAAGACAACATAGAAAGCACACCATAACACAAGATTTTTGGCGAGGAAACCCGGTGTGGGAAAAACCTCAGTGGGATTTGTGACCCACAATATTCACTCACTGGTCAATGAATGGATATTACTTACAATGAGGTGCCTGCACATGCAGGAAGGCCAACTACCTAGAGCTCACTGCTCAGATACAAAAGGAAGTCTCACTGACTTACAAAATGGATTATGGGAATCCAATACAATGTACTGCTACAAAACAGCATCTGCTATGCCAGGTTCAGTACTGGGTTTAGCTCATACAATAACCATAAACCTTTATACAAAATCTACCTTAATATTCGCTCTATATATCCATCATGTTCATCTTCTCTATCTTCTATCTAAATGATTTACAAGATCTCATACTTATATGAATCTTATTACAATATGCCATGTCAGCTTACAAAAGATATTACAATTAAATACAAAATACAAAAGTTGTTCCTATCAGCTGGGATGTCGGTGAACATTGTTGTCGCTACCGGTGAAGTATCTGTCGATGTAGAGTCTGTCCTTTGTTTGATGGCACCATGCCTTTTGGAGTAGAATATTGGAGACATATTTGTCCTCCCTTGGGTTTGATGTCTGGAAGTCAGTAAAAAATGGATATATTGTTCCTCAAGTTCCTCCTACTAACCCTGATGCAAAAAGGGAATATGAGAACAATGCCAAAGATAAGAATGCAATCTTAAGTGGTCTGTCAGATATAGAGTTTGTCAAAGTCATACATTGCACATCAAAAAAAGAAACTTGGGACAGGCTGTAGACTATATATGAAGGAGTGTAGTGTCATAAAATTGTGACCCTTGCAATTTGCGATCACATTAGGGTCTTCACGTTGGCGATTTGAATCCCCAAGCCTGATCGGAGACCTGAGACTTGCTCATCCTGGGAAACTACACTTTTTCTGCCCTTCGCACTGCTTGAACCTGCTTCCTATCCTGAGACAAGGGTAGGACAGGGGCGTGGTGCCCCTGCCCTCCTAGGACAGGGGCATGGAGCCCTTTTCCTTGCCCTATTTTGGGACCCCTCTGTCCTATCCTTGCATAGGACTTTGCATGCAGTGGGAAAACTTTCCGTGTGTTGGTCTATGACAAAAAATCAATCAATTAACCCTAATTGACAAGTATATAAGTCGCATTTTTCCTCTCATTTGCATAAGTTCAAGAAGCAATAAGTTGGATAAGCGATAAGGTGGGCATAAGTTCAAGCATTCAAGCATTCATTTCTAGTATTGAACATTCTCAAGTCTCCCTTCAAGGCACATTCAAGTCAAGGATTCAACCATTGAAGAGGAGATCCCTTTCAACATTCAATTCAATACAAGAAAAACCTACCTACATTTTATCTACAACCTCCCTTGAGGTGAATTACATTTTAGTCTTTCATTTACATTTACTTACAAGTACTTTCTTTCATCATTTGATTAATTCCAAAACTGGGGTTTGACCTGAAGACAAACACCCAATCCGAACCCATTTCCCTCTCTTTTTTGTGTGTAGGTTGCAGGTGCACAGCTATGTTTGCAGATTCGGACTCCATTTACAGAGGTGGAAAAACCCTTTTCATTTCATGGATTTTTTGGAGGACCATGTGCACTTTCAGCACGGTCCTGACAAATTTTCCTCAAATTTGTAGGGCAGATTCATCTCGATATATTATAGCTAGATCCAGGTGCACAACTTCATCTCATGCTTCTATCTCGAGTTATAATCAGTTCTTTGCTACTTTTACACTTAGTCTTATAACACATAATTCAATCATTTTCCATTCTAAAAGAGGGGTTAGCTTGTCATTTCTATCTCATTATCAGTTCATTTAGTATTCAATCTCTTCCCAAAGAGATTGGATCTATTGAATTCCCCCCCTCTTTTAAATGTAATGTGGATAAAGTGTTTGAAGGGAAATCTGCAGTGAAACTTTCATCTCCTCGGAGGGAAGAAAAGCTTTCCTCTTGATCTCTCCATCATTCACCTTTTTGACCATTACATTTTGGTGAACTCGGAATCTTACATGCTTTATTCTAAAAATCATTGCATATTTTTCATTTACAAGTTTATTTTTTCTACAAACTTAGTGGTTAATTCATTCAAAACCCTAGTTTTTAAAATTGAAATTGAACTTGTGTTTTGTAAAAATTGCTTGCTATTGTCTTAGATCTGAAATTTTTTTTGTGTCAAATTCAATTTCTTCATTGTCCAAATCAATTTCACAAAATTAAGAGGTTAATTGTCAAAACCCTAATTTTCAAAAATCATCTTGAAATTGTGCAAAAATTGAATTCCCATTTAATTTTCAGATTTGTGACTGTTTTCAGACTTATCTTCTGTCCTATAATTCGAATTTTCAATTTCCCTCCTTTTTCAATATTCAAAATTTCAAAATTAAGTGGTTAGGTCCTAAAACCCTAACTTTCAAATTTAATTGGATTTTGTGCAAATTTCAATCAATTTTAGTCAACTTCCGCTTTATAAACATTTTTTAAGGTGTCCCTATCCATTAAGTTTGACCCTTTTCAAATTTTCAATTCAATTCCTCTTTTTTTCTCAAAACCCTAATAGGGTCCTATTTTTACATTCAAACCTTCATTTCGCCTATCCAGAGATCGTAAAATCTGCCATTTTTTTGGGTTTAGCTTTTAAATCATCATAACTTTCATCCCTAAAAATTTCAAAAACAATTGGTCAGACCGTGTGCACTTTCAACACAGTCCTTGTCTTTTTTCCCGAAATTTTCGGAGAATGTTATGACTATATTTAATAGCTTAAATCTATAAAATTGGCTGATTTTGTTGATTTTTGATCCCTCTAAAATCAAAAAAAACCTTCCAATTTCAACATTTCAAATTTGAAGAAATTTTTTAAAATTAAGTGGTTAATTATAATCTGCCCTGATTTTAAAAATTCTGATTTTGTCAATTTTAAAATTAAGTGGTATCCTATTGACCCTAATTTTAAATTCCAATTTCCTTTCATTTATCATAAAATTATTTTTGTAAATTGTGTCATTTCCTTCTTTCAACAAAGCTCAAATTGTTTAATCATTATTTTCTCAAATTTTGCATTATTCAATTTTTGTGCACTTTGTTCCTATTATTCAAAATTCAAATTCAAATTTTCCCTCTAGTGCATGAGTTTCACCACTATTAGTCCTACCTACACTATCCTCATTAGATGAAGCATTAGAATTAAGGCTTCCCAAAGTTTAATTACCGAGGAGATGGAGCATAATTTGGATGACTTCTTTAATGCGGATAATGCTAATTCTTCCCATCCTAATCATGTTCCTATCTATCCGATTGATGAATCCCATAATGAATATGAAGAAGCTTTGACTAGAGTCTCCATAGATCAACTTTCAAAATTGGACAATTAATTTGATAACTTTCAACAATGGATGTCCCAAGAATACCCTAATAGTGAAGCTCTTCCATTAATTGAAGGCCTTAAACACATGATTCAATGTGATAAGAATGGAATTGATATATTGTGTTGCATTTCTCATATTGTTGATTCCAATGTCGTGCCTATAAAGAGTTGTGCTAAGAACCTAGGTTATTCACAACCTTCAAATCAAATCAATTCTTCTATTCCTTTGACCACTCCAATGGCTAGTATTCCTACTTTCACTTCAAACATCATGGCTACTTCAACTCAAAATGTCATTCCTACAACAATTAGTCATGGGGGCAATCCCTCTTCTTCATTTAATCCTCCATATTTACCTATGTATTCCATAAGTATTCCTATTATCCCTCAACCAATCAATGTGACACAAGGGGGAAATTCATTCAACAATTTTATTCCTCCTTTAAGTGTCCCTTTCCTACTCAATCATCATATATGCCTACTTATCATAATGTCCCACCAACCACCTTATTCTCAATCAATGCCTTCCTTCAATAACATCACACCACCTTCTCAATCAACCATGTCTAACATCAATTCTATTGGAAACCAATGACATTAAGAGGGGGGAGTGAATCAGTGTTATACCGGAATAGAAGAATTTATCCTTAACAAAACATACATACACCAACCAATATACCGGTATAAATAAAATTGAAATAAGTAATGCAACCAATAAGCCAAACACATAAATGAGAACCATAACACACATATTTATATGTGGAAAACCTCAATGAGGAAAAACCACAATGGGATTTGTGACCCACAATATCAATTCACTAGTCATATGAAGAGATATTACAATGTATGATGGGCCTGCACTTGTAGGAAGGCTTAAAACCTAGAGCACACTGCTCATCACAAAATGAGCCTCCCTTACTACATAACAATCCAGACAATAATCTGGAGAAGTGTGAACTTCTTAGTATAGCATCTCCTATGCCAGAATACAATTTCGGATTAAGCTTTGTATGTTCCAGTTAAAACCCTAAACCTTAGTACCGAAATAACCCTTACAATGAATTCCTCACATGCATAGTCTCTCTGATATATTTCTCATTACATTACATCCATATATCCATTCCACATGTCTATCCTTATTTTCTTATTCTTCTTCATATTACAAAATATTCTAATCAATCTCCCCTATATACCCTATACAAATTTATGCCTTATGTCGACTTACAAGGATATATACAATATCATATTACATGTCGGCCATAAAACATAAATGAATAAGCATTAAAACAAGTTTTTGATGTCGGATCCAAGATGTTTCGACCTCCAATACTGATGACCTTTACCATACCATGTCGGCATGCATTGTCGATAACCAAAGAAATCTTCTATCCTATCGGTGTCGGTGTCGGTGTAGAGTCTGTGAAGTGCCTGTCAGTACACCATATGAAGCTGGAACCCAAAATCATGTTGCCATCTATGAAAACATAATGAAACCTAACCAGTAGAGTGTCAATTTCCAACAATCTCCCCCTTTGGCATTGATGGCAACACTCGTGTGGAAAATGGTCATGGTTTCAACTACTGGTTTCATCCTGCCCTGCTCCCCCTGAGCTGAATATGCAAAATGCTCTAATACTCCAAAATTTTAAAAACTCTATAACTCCCCCTAATGTATGTAATCCTTTTTCACATCACTATCTCTCCCCCTTTGAAATCAATGCCCAAAATATGGAAAAAGAATGCCAAAGAATAATAACTGTACACTGAATACCTCCAAAAATTTCTTATCAGAGCTTGACCAATTTCAAGATTTTTGGGTAAGCTTTCTCTAATAACTCCACATAAGTATCCCAGCTGGTTTTGAATGTGTCGGAGATAGATACAAGTCCACTCAGTAAATATGCAAGTGATTCTTTCTCATTAACTTCTGTCGATGTGGGCTTAACAAGCATATCCATGCATTCCCTCTTATGTACACCAAGTGAATCCAATCTTGGACTCACCAAGCCTCTGAGACTTCTGGCTCTCCAAATGATCTTTTCTCTTTCCTTTTCAAGAGCATAAATTTGATTTTCCAAGGTCAAAACTTGTCCATCAATAGATGTGGTCAGTGAAATTAGTCCATCAAAAGAGTTAGCACTATTAGCAATTTTGTCATGTACCTCTTTTATCTTTTCATCTACTTTTTTTGTAAGAATATTTGTATTGAAACATACCCTGTATATATTAGTGCCTTGTTTCAAATAATTTTCTATCAGAATTAACTTCTCCTCAATCTTTTTCTTCTCTCTATCAATGATCTGATCAAAAGCGGCTCTCTTAGCCAAAATGAATTTTTTAAGTGCTATCCGGTTAGAGATGTGCTATAATGATTGAAAATCCTTATAGATGTGTTATATTATTATCTTAAGCTTTCCGGAAGGGCTTGCTTCATTCTCAATCTTACATTTTGGACCAATCTATGCAAAATAGTTATGGATTGATATATAATCCCTTTGTCTATGGTTCCCTCCTTCATCGGTTTCTGACCAACCATCATCATTAGTTATGTGGGACTCATCTCTATGATGTTTTTCTTTTCCACTAGAGAATTGTCAATTGTCAATAATGATGTGCCAACAACTGGTTCCCTACCAGATTCCCCTATTTTCTTTGGTGATTTGACTTTTATTGCCTCCTCACTTGCATTGGTGGCTTCACCACTTAGTACAGTCTGTGCAATTGTCGGTTCCTCTCTAGGAACAATATCCTCAACCTGTACATTAGTATCCAGAGGACAAGTGTCCTCAATGTTAGTATCCTATACAATGTTCTTTGTATTAATCGATGTCCCTGTATTTGTGTGTACATTTGTGTTAACCGGTGGCTCAATTTTCACTATCTTGATATTCTTACAAACTAAGGGTGGAGTACCCATGATTTCTTTACCTTTCCCTTCAATCGGTGTATCTATAGTATCAGTCATTGTCTCCGGTGAAGTGAAGAATCCTCTATGCTCTCCCAAAAAAATTATCCAACCCTTCTATGTTTCCTTTATTATCTCATTCATCCTTCCTAACATTAGGCTAGTTATTCTATGTTTGCTATTAAAAATCTTTCTATAACAGCCTCTATTGTCTTCTCCATCTCATCTAGAGTTATAGCAACACATAGAGCTAAAATTTCTTGGATCTTAATGTGTTTGTCTTCTTGAATTGCAAATAACCTTCTAGTATCTAACATGTTGTATAGCTCTACCGATATTTGATTTTCTATTTCAATTAATGCTTTCTTATAGATATCTAAATATAGAAGAATTGCTTCCTCTACCTCTCTCTGTTCATGATCTTTAAATGTATTATAATAAGACTTGACATTATTCAACATCCCATCCTTATTAATTTCATCAATAATTTCAGCACAAGTCTTAGGCAGAATAATTGTTATATTACCAGTCTCTAGTGCCAAATCAATGTCAATTTTCTTCCTCCTTCTAGCAGTATCGGATGCAGCTGATGGTGTAGCCCTGGGTGCTTGCTTCTGTGCCAATAATTTGATGGTGACCTTCCTAACCGGTTGTTTCTTTGCTTCCACTTTAGGTTCTTCTAGTTTCTTCCTCACAACCCTTTTGAAAGCTAATGGAGTCTCATCTTTAGGTTTAGAATCTGCAATCACGGGTTCAATGTGAACTACTGGATCCTTCCTCTTTCACCCTTTCTTCGGGACAACATCAATGAGTGCCTTAATGCCCTTTGAAACTTCTTGTACAAACTTGCTTGCCTTACCTTCTTGTTTTTCCCTCTTCTTCTGGTTGAACTCAGTTTCAACCTCAAAAGTATTTTTCTCCGATACCAATTGTTGGAAACCAATAACACTGAGAGGGGGGGAGGGTGAATCAGTGTTATACCAGAATAGAATAATTTATCCTTAACAAAATATACATACACCAACCAGTATTTTGGTATAAACAAAATTGAAAGAAGTAATGCAACCAATAAGCCAAACACATAAATGAGAACCACAACACACATATTTATACGTGGAAAACCTAAATGAGGAAAAACCACGATGGGATTTGTGACCCACAATATCAATTTAGTGGCCATATGAAGAGATATTACAATATATGATGGGCCTGCACTTGCAGGAAGGCTTACAGCCTAGAGCACACTCCTCATCACAAAAGGAGTCTCACTGACTACATAACAATCTAGAAAAAAAATCCAGAGAAGTGTGAACTGCTTAGTATAGCATCTTCTATGCCAAAATACAGTTCCGGTTTAAGCTTTGTCTATTCTGATTAAAACCCTAAACCTCAGTACCGGAACAACCCTTACAATGAATTCCTCACATACATAGTCTCTCTGATATATTTCACATTTCATTACATCCACATATCCATTCCACATGTATATCCTTATTCTCTTATTCTTCTTCCTATTACAAAATGTTCTAATCAATCTCCCCTATATACCCCATACAAATTTATGCCTTATCATATTACATGTCGGCCATAAAACATAAATGAATAAGCATTAAAACAAGTTTTCAATTTTGGATCCAAGATGTGTCGACCTCCAATACCGATGACCTTTACCATACCATGTCGGCCTACATTGTCGGTGACCAAAGAAATCTTTTGTCCTGTCGGTGCCAATGTCGGTGTCGATGTAGAGTCTGTGAAGTGCCTGTTGGTACACCATATGAAGACGAAACCCAAAATCATGTTTCCATCAATGACAACATAATGAAACCTAACTAGTAGAGTGTCAATTGCCAACAAATTCTTCTACCAAAGCGACCATTAACAATCTTGCCCAAATTGTGTCTTCCTTACAACAACAAATTGCTTTCATGAGTCAATCCAAGTTTAGTGTGCCCACATTTGATGTTGCGAGCCCACTTTCCCTTGATATTGTTAGATTTGTCCAACCTAAGCATGTTGAGGTCCCTCAATTGGAACTCTATAATGGAAAAGGTGATCCTCTCATGCATGTTAAAACATTTCAAACCTTGTGTACTGATTTTGCTTATGATCAAAGATTGCTTGCAAAACTATTTACAAGAACACTAAGAGGTAAGGCTTTACAATGGTATTGCTCTTTGCCTTCTTATTCTATCACTTATTTTCAACAATTAAAAAATCCTTTCATTCAACAATTTCAAAACAACATTGGTCATACAATCACTTTGACTGATTTAATGCATTGTAAACAAAGTGTTAAAGAAAAAGTGATTGATTTCATTGGTAGATATAAGCATTTGTGTGCTCAAATTTCTTTTCCTGTACCTGATAATGAGATTCAAATAATTTTCATTTCTAATTTGCAAAAAGATATCAGGGAAAATCTTCTTTTGTCTAAGTTTACTTCCTTTCCGCAATTGTGTGCAACACACCACAATTATCAACTAGTTGTGAGTCAAATGGAGCAATCTACTCCTATGGCTCCGAGTGTTCATCAACCATTTGTGAAGTTCATACCAACAAAAAGCTTCATCAAGTTCAATGATATAATCAACAACAACAATGTGAATGCTACAACAGGTGTGCCTCCTATTTCTAAATTCTTTAAAAGAGAAAGACAATTTACTCCTTTGAATGAATCTTTACATAGTATTATGTCTCAGTTGTTACAAAAAAATGTTATCAAACTTCCTCCTATCAAACCAATTGACCCATCTAATCTTGCATCCCCTTATTTTGATAGCAATTCCTTTTTTCAATTTCATCATCAGCTTGGTCAAGATATTGAGAAATTTTTTGCATTGAAAATTAAGATTCAAGATTTGATTGATAATAATACTATATCTGTGGCAGGTGTGAATGATAAGGGAAACAAATCAGTAGCTCCTTCTAATCAAAATCTTAATATTTTTACTGATCCTTTGCCAACTCATACCTCTAACGTGATTGAGACTTAACATACCTCTTTCTCTCCTTATAATCTTACTACCACAGCTCTGAATTTGGTGAACATGGTAGAGAAACAAGAGACACCTAAGGATCCTTGTATCACAATTGACCCTAGGGAGACCATTAGAGCACCCAATGGCTCTTTATACATAGTTGTTAAGGTTACAGACATACCTTGCCATGGTGCTCTTGTTGACCCCTCTTTCATGGTTAATATCATCACTAAGTATCTTTTCACTTTATGATTGCATAAACCAATCTATGATGACACTAATGTGGTTGTGAAGTTATTTGATGGATTATGTTGTCCTACCATTGGTTCTATCACCCTTCTTGTTCAAGTTCACACTAAACCTATGGATGTCAACTTTGTTATCATTCCTTCTTCTGAGAAATTCTATGTGAAGTTGGGCTACCCTTGGATATCTTCCATGAAGGCTATTGCTTCTCTAATTCATAAGTGTTTGAAATTTCCCCACAATGGAGAAATCATAATTGTTAACCACAACTTATTTCAACCATCAGAAAGAAGCTCAGGTATTCCTATTTATCTCTTTTGGCCTAAGGAATTTTAATCTCTTCCACAAATGAGCAATGCTCTTTTCCAATCTTATTAAAAATCGAAGAAAGTTATGTTTTTATCCTTGATTCAACCTAGATCCCCAATACTTGACATTCCTATCATTCTTGAAGATGAAGTTTTACCCCTAATGGATAGAACTAATCTTCTTTCTAATGAAGATCCTCAACCTATTCCTATGGATGTATCTATGCCTTCTCCTAACAATACCAACAATATTCCTCTTAAGGTTAGACCTATACCACCTCCTCATGATGGACCTAGTCTCCTTCCTACACCTAATATTCCTCCTTTATATAGTGCAGTTCTGACTCCTTTCTCTTATGGAGAGAAGAGGCCAGCCTCTCCTCTTTTCCAACCTAAAAGAACTCAATCGAAACCTTCAACTATCAAAGAGGAGATTGTTCCTCCTTTCATAAATATTCCTCCTCCTTCCTAGTCTTCCTCTAAGACTTAAAGAAATCATTGTGCGAGAGCGCCGACGAAGGCGTCGTGCTCGAGCTCGTGAAGTTGTGCCTCAAACCATTCAATCTCCCAAGACTCCAACAATTGATATGATTCCCTTTTCTCCTAAGCAATATGTTGAACCTATCTCTCCAAATCATAAGTTTCACAAAACATGTGATGGTTTTACTCCTATTCATGTTCGTGCTTCTCTTTCTATAAATCTTGATGAATAAATGAGTGAAAATGTTATTCATGATGGCAATACAACTCATAATGCTTCTGATAGTGACTATGAATATCTTGACGTGGACAAACATTTATCAATTGAATTTTCAAAAACCCTAATCCTATCTCCTAGAATTGAACAAAGTGATTTAGCCCATGAGAATTGTCCTTGTTTGGATCTTGTGTTAGCTCCATCTGGTGTACTTGATATCACTCCTCTAGCATGTTGCTCACCTTCCCAAAATAGTGATCAGTAAGATCAAGAGGCGGATGTCATGCTAGATTAGCAATATTAGCACTGTAGATCTTCTCCCTCTCTCCTCTCTCTCTCTTTGTGACTATTCTTCTATGTGTATCCCTGTTCTTTTTTTTTCCCTTAAGGTCTACTTGAGGATGATGCAAAGCATTGATATCTCCTTTGGTCTATTTTCATGTTGACTTGAAAGACATCATATATTCCCTTTCTTCCAAGGTAGTGTCCTTTCCTTGGGGAATGATGATTATTATATGCACATACATATATGATATACATGAGGTATCATACAATAAACAGACCCCGAGGAAAGAAAAAATACCTCATAATTTATGTTCATTATCCTTTGGTTTATTCCTCGCCTGGGGGATAAATCCTTGCAATAACATGCTCCCTCTCTTCTATCTCTCTTGAGTGTATCCTACCTTAAAGAAAATTGCTCCCAATAAGATGTGCAAGATCACTTTAACGTGGGGGTATACACTCCACTTATGTTTTCCTTCTTGATACTTAAATTTATTTAGTGAACTTGGCTTTTCTTCATAATTTTAGTATCTTTTCCTTTCATGACTCATAGTGAGGGGAACCTTGCTACTTGTAGTCATGGTTTTCCTTTCTTAATCTTCTGTTTTACTTTGTCAATCGATGTCGTAAGATCATTAGTCCACTATGGGCTTGGTGCATCTTGCCTCCTTGACGTGGTAGAAGTATTTCAATATTGTTTCCTTGTACTTTACCGATAGTATTGGCATACTCTTATAATCCCACTAAAGTGGAATCCCCAAGCCTAATCGAAGACCTGATACTTGCTCATCCCCGAAAACTACACTTTTTTTGTCCTCCGCACTGCCTGAACCTGCTTCTTGTCCTGAGACAAGGGCAGGACAGGGGCATGGCACCCCTCTCCCCCCTAGGATAGGGGCATGGTTCCCTTTTCCTTTCCCTATTTTGGGGCCCCCTCTGTCCTATCCTTGCATTGGAATTTGCATAAAACGGGAAAATTTTCTTTGTATTGGTCTGTGACGAAAAATTAGTCAATTAACCCTAATTGACAAGTATATAAGGTGCATTTGTCCTCTCATTTGCATAAGTTCAAGAAGCGATAAGTTGGATAAGCAATACAGTGGCATAAGTTCAAGCATTCAAGAATTCAAGCATTCCTTTCCAGCATTGAGCATTCTCATGTCTCCCTTCAAGGCTAAGTGTTGCATTCAAGTCAAGGGTTCAACCATTGAAGAGGAGATCCCTTTCAACATTCAATTCAATACATGCAAAACCTACCTACATTCTATCTACAACCTCCCTTGAGGTGAATTACATTTCAGTCTTTCATTTACATTTACTTGAAAGTACTTTCTTTCATCATTTGGTTAATTCCAAAAATGGGGTTTGATCTTAAGGTAAACCCCCAATCCCAACCCCTTTTCCTCTCTTTTCTATGTGTAGGTTGTAGGTGTGCAGCTGTGTTTGTAGATTCAGACTCCATTTGCAGAGGCAGAAAAACTCTTTTCATTTCACAGATTTTTTGGAGGACCCTGTGCACTTTCAGCACGGTCCTGACAACTTTTCCTCAAATTCACAGGGCAACTTCGTCTCGACATATTATAGCTAGATCCAGGTGCACAGCTTCATTTCATGATTTTACCTCGACTTATAATCAGTTCTTTCTTACTTTTACACAGTCTTACAACACATAATTCAATCATTTTACATTCTAAAAGAGGGGTTAGCTTGTCATTTTTATCTCATTATCAGTTCATTTAGTATTCAATCTCTTCCCTAAAAGATTGGATCTATTGAATTCCCCCCTCTTTTAAATGTAATGTGGATAAAATATTTGAAGGGAAATCTACAGTGAAACTTTCATCTCTCCTTGGAGGGAAGAAAATATTTCCTCTTGATCTCTCCATCATTCACCTTTTTCATCATTACAAGGAGATACCAAAGTGAAAGAAGCCAAACTGCAAAATCTAAGAGCTCGGTTTGAAAATCTAAAAAATGAAAGAAGAAGAGAAGATAGTTGATTATCTACAAAGAGTGGATGTTAAAAATGAAGTTATTGTCAAGAAAGTTTTGAGATTATTAACTTCAAAGTATGACACAAAGGTCTCTTCTATTGAGAAATCTAAAGACTTAAATATATTCTCTATGGATGAATTATTTGGCTCCTTATTAGCTTATGAAATGAGAACAATAGGAGGAGAAACGTCAAAGAGAGAGGTTGCCTTCAATACCACACAGAAAGGAAAAGAACAAGCTACAAATGAGGATGAAAATGACTCTAATGTTGTTGTAGCAAACTTTGTAAGGTCAAAAGAGGTTCAAGAAAATACAAAGGTAAACTTCCTTTCAAATGTTTTAACTATGGCAATATTGGACACTTTGCTTCTAAATTCCCTTATGGAGAAAAGGATGAAGGTGAAAAGAAAAACATGAAGGCTATTGATAAAGAAAAGATGAATAATTCTTATATGTCAAGGAGAAGAAATTTTAGGAGAAAAAGAAGTCTTTATACATTTGAAGATGATGCCTTTGATGAAGAAAGTATCTTTGAAGGTTGTTGCAGTGATGGTGAAAGAGAATTCAATCTCTTTATGGCACATGAAGAGTTATTTGTTGATGATGAAGAAGAGGAAATTGAAGTTGTAGTAGACTTTGAAGGTGAGCTTGTGAGTGCACTAGAAAAGATTAGAAAGGTAAGAAAATAATATAAAAAGTACAAGAATGTTGCTACTGAAGAACAAGATCTACTAAACAAATCTCTTGAGAAATCAAAGAGAATAATTTCTGATTTCAAGATTCAATTGGAAGAAGCAAAGACGATGTATGAAGTAACAAAATTAGGTTTATAAAATAAAGATAAGGAGTGTCAAAAGTTGGAAGAAGATCTTGGAGATTTAAGAAAGGAATTGGAAAAGAAGAAAGATGAACTAAACATGAGGATTAAGTATGATGGTAGAATTGAAGCATTAGACAAAATGTTAAATAAGTAGAAGCACAACAAGGACATCAATGGAGTTGGATTTGATAAGGGACAATGTTCAAATAGTAAAGATTCATTAGGCAAGGAGATACTCTTTACCTATTCAAGTGAAAGTGAAGTCAAACAAACTTTCACTGTTAGCAAGACAAATGAGAAGAAGACATATGTTGCTACTACAAAGAATCAGTCAATAAACCAGCATACTGATCTTAAAGGAAAAGCCCAAATAAATGATGGAGGCTTCACTAGAGTCAAGGATACAAAAGGGAAGATGTCGAGAAGATCAAACTATTCTACTCCAAGGAGAAAAATGAGAAACAACTTCAACAATGAGTGGTATCTACCTCAATTTCATGGCCACTTCTATAAATGTAATACTTATAGTCATAGAATTGTTGATTGCATGCTTACACATAGGTCTCCTCCTAGTTTTGAAAGTAGAAATCAATTTGCTGCTATTAGGGATATGAATGTTATCTATTCTCATTGTAATGGGTATGGTCATAGAAGTTATGAATGTAGGAGAAATGTATCTCAGTCCTACAATAAATTTTCAAATTCATCATTCAATATAAATGTCAAATGATATCATTGTCAAAACTTGGGCCACATTGCAAAATATTGTAAGCTTAGGATAGCTAAGAAAAAGAAGACAGTGTCAACATCTAAACCTAATGCAAAACCAGAATAGAATGGGACAACAGAAAAGAAGGAGAAATTAAATCAAGTTTAGGTAGAAAAAGAAAAGGACAAGGCTGAGTTGAGTTTGATTGTTCAAACTGACCTTCATGTTGAAAGGAGAAACTTGTGGGTAGTAGATAATGGTTGCTCCAACCACATGACTAGTGATAAGAATAAATTCATCAAATTAGAAGATTGGAATAGTGGTTTGTGAGGTTTGGAGACAACTCATCAATTAAGATCAAGGGAAGAGGTACACTAAACATTGATGGCAAGTTGAAAGCTCATGATTTATATTATGTGGAAGGTCTGAAACACAATCTGCTAAGTGTGATTCAAATGTGTGACAAAGGATATAAGTTCACATTTGATTCCAAGGGCTGTGAAATCATAAAAGAGAGTAGTGATCAACTTGTTGCGAAAGGAAAAAGGACATATGGCAATGTATATAATCCTAAGGAATTATCTAAGTCTCAATGTATGATGGGAATAGTTGGTGAGAGCTGGTTGTGGCATAGAAGGTTAGGACACATTAATTTTGACAATTTGATCAAAGTGAGCAAGAAAGGATATGTAAGGCACATACCACGGATTATAAAACCTGCAACACCTTTTGTGATGAGTGCCAAAAAGGGAAGCAAACTAAAGTAATATTTAAGACTAAGGAATATTAAACTACAAGGCCACTAGAACATGTGCATATAGATTTGTGTGGGCCTACAAAAACAAGAGCCCTAAATGGAGAAAGATACTTTGTGTTTCTCATAGATGATTCACCTTCTTGCAAGACAAATCACAAGAATTTGAGAGATTCAATGTCTTCAAGAAAATGGCTGAGAAGGAAAGTGGATACAAGCTGAAATGTCTGAGGTTAGACCATGGAGGTGAGTTCACATCAAATGAGTTTGAATATTATTGTGAGAAGCATGGAATTAGAAGACAATATTCAGCCCCAAGGACACCACAACAAAATGGTGTTGTGGAAAGGAAAAATTGGACAGTCAAGGAGATGGCAAGACCAATGTTGAATGAAGCTAATCTACCTAATGTATATTGGAAGGACACAGTCCATACTATTGTATACACCTTAAATAGAGTACAATTAAGGGTAAACAACAAAATGACACCTTATGAACTATGGTGTGATAGGAGACCCTTAGTCAAGTATTTTAAAGAGTTCGGCAACAAATGCTTCATCAAAAGAGATTAAGATGGACTAGGTATCTTTGAATCAAGAAGTGATGAAGGTATCGTTTTAGGCTACTCTACTCACAACAAAGCCTACAAATGTTTTAATAAAAGGTTGAAGAAAGTGGTAGAAAGTGTATATGTGATAATTGATGAGGATTTACTTAAATGTAAAAAGACTATAATAAATCAGATTGAAGAATTACACAATGAAGATCAAAATCAATCTGAAAGTGAACAAGAAGAAGAAGCATCAAGCAAAGCCACTAACAAATATGTATAGAAAAATCACCCCGAGGATCAAATTATTGACAACAAGAATGATGGTGTGCAAACTAGAAGGAGAGAAAGGAACACTGAGAAAGTAATTTTTTGTCTTATGACTAAGATGGAACCCAGAACGTATGATGAGGCCAGAAAAAGGGAGAAATGGATAAATGCCATGGAAGAAGAGATGCAGCAAATAGAGAAGAACAAGACTTGGGTTTGGGTTCCTAGGCTAGCAGACAAGAATATTATTGGCACTAAATTGGTCTACAGGAACAAGATAAATTAAGAAGGAAAGGTAATGAGAAACAAGTCAAGGCTAGTGTGCAAGGGATATGCTCAGGTAGAGGGCATAGATTTGGAAGAAACATTTGCATTAGTTACAATACTAGAAGCTATAAGGATGTTATTGGCATTCTCATCCTAGAAAGGATATAAAGTATATCAAATGGATAACAAATCTACTTTCTTGAATGACCATCTTGAAGAAGAGGTCTATATTGAGCAACCTAAAGGATTCCAGTTGCATGAAGATGAGAACTTTGTTTGTGGATTGAAGAAATCATTATATGTTCTAAAGCAAGCACCTAGAGCATGGTATTCTAGGTTGGATAAGTATCTCCATCAACAAGGTTTTAGAAAGGGAAATGATGACAACAATTTATACATCAAGGCAGATGGTGGACATATAATCTTAGTTGTGGTATATGTATATGAAATCATCTTTGGAGGTAACAAAGATATTCTATGCAAAAAATTTGCTGACCAGATGCAGTCAGAGTTTGAAATGTCCATGCTTGGAGAGTTATCATATTTTCTTGGTTTACAAATATCACAGTAGAATAAAGGCATATTTATCTCTCAAACCATGTAAGCTAAAGACATCTTGAAGAAATTTAAAATGGAAGAAAAAAAACCAATTAGTACCCCCATGGTGATAGGATGCAAATTAAGCAAATATGATGAGTCACCTACTGTAGATCAAACCTTGTATAGATCCATGATTTGAAGCCTATTATATCTTACAACTTTAATTCCCGATATAGTTCAAGCTATATGCAAGGTTGCAATATTTCAAGTTTCTCCTAAGCAATCACATATCAATGTTGTTAGGAGGATATTCAAGTATCTGTAGGGGACACTCACTTATGGCCCATGGTATCCAAAGAAAGGAGATTTCACTTTGCAAGCCTATACTAATGCAAACTGGGTTGGATGTTTAGATGATAGGAAAAGAACCAGTGGTGGAGCTTTAATCTTTGGAGATAGGTTAGTGTCATGGAATAGAAAGAAACAAGACTCCATTTCACTATCAACTGTTGAAGCGGAGTATATTACAGCTACTACATGTTGTTCTCAAGTTTTGTGGATGAAACAAACTCTCAAGGACATTTAGATAGATTTTTCGGATCCTATTCCCATCATGTGTGACAACTCAAGTGCAATCAATATATCAAAGAACCCTATCATGCATTCAAGGACAAAGAACATTGCAATTAAATATTATTATTATAGGGAAAAAGTTGCAGAGAAAGAAGTAAAAGTTGAGTATCTGTGCACCAGTGACAAAATAGTTGATATCTTTACTAAGCCACTATCCAAGGATAGATTTGAGTACTTGAGACAAAAATTGGGTGTTTTCTCATCCTCCTTCTTCACTTAAAGCATTGATTTCAGGTTTGTGGTTTAGGGGGAGCAATTTCCGCCTTGAATCTCTTGTACAGTCTCAGGGGGAGTTTTTGAATTTTTGTAAGCAGTAGTAGCACTCTTTATATTGTAATAATGGTTCATCTATCTATAGGAAGCAGAGGTCAAGAATTTGTAAAGAAAATTTCTAATTTATTGCATATGTGTCATGATCGAACCTAGAAGTTCCAATCATTGTTATAGAAAATCATAGGGGGAGAACTTGCATAATTGACAGTTGGTGTCAGAGGAGTTGGGCGTTTCACCCTTTGCCCTTGTTGTGAAAGGTGGATAAATTGGTCAAAGTGCAAGTGTGTTGACATCAATGCCAAAGGGGGAGATTGTTGGCATTATTATCATTGATGTCAATCAATGTTATAGGGATGTCAAGAGGTTGGAGAGAAGCAAGTAGCAAGTAATGTGCATAACACACAGGTTATGCTATACAATTACACAAATGTTGTAGGTTTCAGAAGAACGTGGGTTACAAAGTACAAGTCAGTATTGGTGTTGATATATATATTCCACATAGTGTGATGGACCCATCGAGTTTGGTAGAAGAGGACTACAAAGTTAGTTTTGTCCATTCATGGCAATTCGATCCATATGGAAGTTCGACTAAATGACCTCAGTTGCTTATCAAGGCATCATGTTTTATTGGAAAGGACATCTTAGATTTGAGTGGTCCCCATCTATTCATGTGTTGGTGGCTCAGTGGTTAACTTATGTTGTGGTATGTTCATGTGGGACCCATCATATATGAGCAGGCATCTTGCTACCCCGCAATGAGTTGGAAGGTAGCCAAATGACCCTGCGAGATAACAAAGTTGGAGGAAGATGGTCTATCATGCCATCCCGCATTGTGAAGGATGAAAGAGTGGTTAGCTCACAAGATAAAATTGTGAGAATTTGTTGAAAATAACCAAGATCTAGAGCACAATGAAAAGCACAATAGAGAGACAAAATAAATTGATAAGAATAAACTGTATTCAAATCAAGATGCAAATACTAATCAACCGGATCATCAAGAGTTATTACATACAATCCACATGAGCCTGCTTATAAAGACAAGGCTAAGAGACAAGAGAGAACACAATGATGACATGTGGCTCAATGAGATGCAAGGGTAGGTAAGGGTAGGTAGGAGAAATAGTAAAATATTCCACATGAGGTGGATCACCCACTGAAGGTGGAATTATCACTCCACAATAAGTGGATATGATAAAGTAACAACAATATCACACCATAAAAGGTGGAATATCTCCTACATACACACTCCCAATGTATGCACATCTCCCTAAGTGTCTTATATGAAAACTACAATGTGGTGCATGTACCTAAGTAAACTTCAATAAAGTGTAATTATATCCAAGATGAATAAATAATTACACCAACAAACACAAAAGACTAAATGAGAAATGTCTCCCACTATCCTGCATTGATGAAGGCCAAAGAAGAAGGGTTGCGTGGGGTTAAGAAAAGATAATGTGGTTGCATCCCCCACTATCCTGTAGCATGGATGACCAAAGCAAATTGGTTATGTGGGATAAAAAAGGTAAAGGGAGAGATGTCTCCCGCTATCCCACATGAAGAGAAGCCGAAGTAAAATGAGCTCATGGGGAAACAAGAGATGATATAAGGGATGGCCCCTACTATCTCGCACCATTCAAGATGGATGGGTGATGGTCGCATGGGATAAGACAATGAAGCAAGTGAAGGATATCGCTATCCTGCATCCTACAAAAGGATGGAAAATGGATCTCACATGGTAAGTTAAAATAGGAAGGTGGTGCATTCCGCAGTGATAGAGGTTAAGGTCATCATGACCATTTAAGGTGTTTTAGTCGACACATTGGCATCCCAATAAGGATGATTGTCCCTTTGGTGGTTGACTATGGTTGACCAGGTTACTTGGATGTCATTTCTGAAGACTTTTGACGATACCTGTGCATTCTGATTGACACAAGGGTTTTACATGGAGTCCAACCAACCTCGACTGAGTGATCTAGACAAAGAATATGAAGAAGTGTGGTTTTTTGGTGGACAAAGAATGAATTCGATATGCAAAATTCAGTGATGTTGGATTTCAATATGGTAGTTGTCGATCTTGTTTGGGTAGGTCCACGGAGGATGGAGAATGCATTAATGTTGACTGAGTTGCAAATGGTTGATGGGCTCGAGGAAATCGATAGAGGTGCAATCAAATCTGTCAGATAGATTGGGGTTGCTAAAAATAATAACTTAGTAAAAGAAACTTTTAGAAAAAGAGAGAAGAGTCATTTAATGTAGGTGGTCGATCCAAGAAATAAATACAAGCTACTGTGGACCGAATCCCAGAAAGGCGAATGAATTAATTTTAATATTAAAAGGAAAAAACATTCCTCGATGCAGAGTTGATGGTGTAGGACTATAAATGTGATTCAACATCAGTAGGTGTGGTTGTTAAGATAGAGATTGAGGTGGAAATAAAGAAAAATTCACTAATCGGTTGTAGAGTTAAGTGAAGTGCTGAAGAGAGGTGTATTTCTGAAGAGAGTGGACAGAGTGTAATTTTTAGAAACATATAGAGGAAAGAAATACATCCATAGAGATAGAAAAAGAAGAGACAGAGAAAGAAGAAGAAACAAAGAAGAAACTTTAGCAAGAAGAGAAAGTCATTCTAAAGATATGAGAATTTTGTAAGTGTTACAAAACTCATTTGTAACAAGTTTTTATCATTGCATTGTAAACTTGATCAATTATTGTAAATCTCTAAGTGGGTGCTTAGAGTAGGGGTAGGTACTCATAAAATCATGGGTTGGTGCTCCTTGGGTTGGTGCCCTAAACATTGTAAACTATTATTTACTGTGAGGCTGGATTGGAGCAATAGACTCCAATAGCTATTCTCACAGAGGTTTATCCCACATTGGGTTTTCTTCATAAATTGGGTGTTGTGGTTTGTTTTATGTGTGTGTGTGTGTATTCTTGATTAACTTGCAATCTTAGTATTAGTACACATAGTTAATTTTTTTTTTAAATAAACTGATTGACCCCCCTCTCGGTGTCCATTTGTGTTCTTTGGGGGGTGAATCAGTTGACGATTAAAAATATTCTTTAAACTTTTTTCATGGATACAGAATGACTAGCAGAATTAATCAAAATAAATAAAGCATGAATCCATATGCACATGACAGAACAGACACAAAGAACACCAAAATTTATGTGGAAAACCCCAGTAGGGAAAACCCATGGAGAATGCTAATTCTCAATATGAAAACATCAGTTAAGGTGATTTTTACAAATGTTGGCTCATTGCCAAAAAAGCTCATTGCAAGAGGGCTCACTACTTAGAAAGGCCCACTGCCCAGTGAGGCTCACTACTGAAGAAAGAAAGATAGAAAAGAAAATCCACCATAGAAAACACAATCTACATTGTCAGAACTACTTTTGGTAACTATCTACAACACAACTTCACATGTCAACTGGATTCTTTCAATCTCACATATCTTCTGCATAATTAGCCATTCACAAAAATGCCACACTAACTCATCTAAATAAATCATATACATATAATATCTCTGAAAAAGACATAATCCTCTAAGTCAGCCAAGACAAAGATCTAAAATAGATCACTACTAAACATTTTGGTGGTGGGAAGTAATGAGAAGTAGACCACGTCACAACATTCCTAATTGAACACGTAAACACGCTACATACATCACCAAATCCAGACCCAAAACATTATCCACACTCTATACAACTGCCATTACATAATCTCGACTTCTGGACCAAAAACCTTGACTTTTGGATCAACCCAGACCCAAAGATAGCACTGAGTAACATCAGAAACACATCTTCTAAAAATCCAAGACTTTTGGGAACTCACCAAACAAATATCAATATCACATACATATCAAACTTCCACTACTACTCAATATACCACATCTGGACCTAATCCTGACCATAGGATTTGACATCAATGGTCCAACATATATCATAATGCTAACAATCTCCCCCTTTGTCATTGATGGCAACATCCATCATTATAATAAGCATATCAATATGCATCATACTCTCTCTCCCCCTTTGACAACAATGACAAAAGTGGGCAAAGCTCCCACTAAGAAACTCACTCCTGCTCCCCTAAGAGGAAGCACCCAAGAATCAGTCCAGATAAGAATATGCAATTTGTTCACTAGACCAATGCACATCAAGAATGCACATTAGTTCAATCTAGAAAGGGGTAATACCCCTAACTTCTGTCAAAGATACTCAAAAGTATCTTTTCAAAATACCTTAATGAAGGTATCTATAATTTTCTCCTTAGTAGGTACATACTCAAGTTTTACTTCATTGTCCAACACTTTTTCCCTAAAAAAATGGTACCAAATACATATATGCTTCATTCTAGAATGCTATACTAGGTTATTTAAAATATTTATTGCACTGGTATTGTCACACATGACTGGGATAGAGTCATCAAACTTTACATCAATTTCCTTCAACGTCTTCTTCATCCATAAGATCTGTGTGAAATATGAAGATGTTGCAATATATTCTACTTTAGTTGTACATAGAGACACAGAGTCTTGTTTCTTACTTGACCAAGCCACCAACTGAGAGCCAAGAAAGAATGATCCTCCACTTGTACTCTTCATTTCATCAACACTTCTAGCCCAATTTACATCTATATAAGTTGTCAGGGTAAAATATGAATTTATAGGATACCACAAACCAAAGTCTTTTGTGCCTTTTGGATATCTAAAAATCATTTTTACTGCCACAACATGTGATTCTTTTGGTTATTGCTGAAATCTGGCTACCAAACAAACTGCATACATCATATCCGTTCTGGTAGTAGTGAAATATAAAAGTCCTCCAATCATCGACTTGCATCTTCCTTAGAAGATTTATCATCTTTGGTTAACTTGTATTCGATGGTCATAGGTGTACACACTGTTTGGAATTCTCCAACCCAAAATTCTTTAACAGCTCTTTGATGTACTTAGATTGAGAAATGAAATTCCTTCATCATTTTGATTAACTTGCAAACAGAGGAAGAAATTTAACTGACCAATCATGGACATCTCAAATTCCTTTTGTATCTCATTGGAAAATTTTCTACACATACCTTTGTTTCCTCCAAAGATTATAGCATCAACATATACTACAACAATTAATATTTTACCTGAATCAGTCTTGAAATATAAATATTTATCTGGTGATCCTTTTTGGAACCCTTAATCAATCAGGTACTTGTCTAACCCTCCATACCAAACTCTAGGGGCTTGTTTAAGTCCATACAAAGCCTTCTTCAATCTGCAAATAATGTTCAGATTATCTCTAAACTTGAAACCTTCCATTTGTTCAATATAAACTTCTTCTTTCAATTCTCTATTCAAGAACATTGATTTCACATCCATTTGATAAACTTTGAAATCCTTAAATGTTGCAAATGCCAAGAACATCCTGATTGCCTCCATCCAAGAAACCAAGGCGTAAGTCTCATCAAAACCAATGCCTTCAATCTAAGTATAACCTTTGTAGACCAACCTTTCTTTGTTTCTTACAACCTTTCCATCTTTATCTAGCTTGTTCTAGAATACCTACTTAGTTCCAATCACATTTTGTTTTTTGGTGTGTTAACTAATTCCCATGTCTGATTTTTCTCAATCTGATCTAGCTCTTCTTTTGTTGCCTTCATCCAACTCTGATCACTGCAAGCTTCTTCCATTGTCTTTGGTTGAGTTTTAGATAGTAAGCACAACAAAATTTGTTCTTGAGTCGCTTTGCTTCTTGTGATGATACCTTTGTTCTTAACTCCAATAATCTAATCTTCGAAATGATTCTTTTGAACATATCTTGGGGTCTTGGATGTAGATGTTGGAGCATCTTTATTTTTCTTTTCTTCACCTTTGTTTACCTCTTCCTTTTTCTTTTCTCTAGACTCATCAAATTCATATCCTGCCACTATCTCTGAGTCTTTTGAAGTATTTTCATCAACTTTCACATTTGTACTTTCAAAAATCTTGTTTAGCCTCTTGTTGTAATACCAGTACACCTTGCTCTTTATTGAATAGCCTAGGAATATGCCTTCATCTGCTCTACTATCAAACTTTCCAATATTATCCTCATCTCTCTGGATATAGCATTTTCTTCCAAATACTTTGAAATATTTCACTATTGGATTTCTACCATACCAAAGTTCATAGGATGTCTTCCCATATTTCTTCAGGTATAGAATTATATTAAGAGTGTATGTTGTTGTGTGAATTGCCTCTCTCTAGTTGACTTTCGATAACTCTTCTCCTTTCATCATAGATCGAGCTACCTCCTATATAGTTCAGTTCATTCTTTTCACCACACCATTTTGTTGTGGTGTCTGGGGAGAAGATAATTGTCTTCTAATGTCATGTTTCTCACAGAAATCATTAAACTAATCATAAATAAATTCTCCTCCTCTGTCATATCTTAAACACTTGATTTTCTTATCAACCTCATTCTCAACTTTTGCCTTGAATATGTTGAATTTATTTAATATCTCAGACTTCTCTCTTAAAAATGCAATCCAAGTCATCCTAGAACAATCATCAATCAATAACATGAAATACCTCTCACCTTGCAAGATCCTTGTTCTAGTCGGACCATATAGGTCTATGTGAACCAGATCCAATAATCCGATGGATAAATACTATTTTCCTCTGAATGTGCTCTTTGTCTACTTTCCTACTTGACATTTCTTGCAGAATTTGTTCTCCAATTTAGTTAATCTCGATAAATCTCTCACAACGCTTCTTGAACTAATCTATACTAGATTATCAAATTTGATATGACACATCCTCTAGTGCCATAGCCAATTGTCATCAAGCTAAGATAATAAACAGTGTATTGTAGCTCCTTCCAGCTAATACATGTTTCCATTTGTCCTTCTTCCAACCGCAATAACCATTCCAGACTCCTTTTGGATCTCACATATATTATCTTGAAAGACAACATTATATCCATTTTTGCACATTTGTCTAACACTCAAAATATTGTGATGCAAACCCTTCACATAGTAGACATTGTCAATGTTACGTTTTCCATCAAAAGTAATTAAACCTATCCCAACAATTTGTGTTGTCTAATCATATCCGAACCTATTAGAACCTCTATCATATTTTTCAAGTTTTATGAACTTACTCTTGTCACCAATCATATGATTTAAGAATCCACTATCAATCATCCATTCATTCTTATCTTAGAAATATCTGATCTAGGTGCATCATTTTCTACCAGAAATAAACAATCACCTTCTTCATAATCTGATTCATCATCTAAAATGTCAACATCATCCTTAACATAATAGGATTTCTTATTGAACTTTCCTTTGTTTTCCCTAAACTTTTGTCTTGTTCCTTTTTCTGAACATCTAGTAGCTATGTGACCAATCTTTCCACATATAAAACATTTAAAGGGTAGCATGCCTTTATACTTGTCGATGCCTTTTTTAAATTTCCTTGCAAAATTTTCTTCCATCTCATCCAAGATTTCATCATCATCTAGACCATCTTCAGATACTTTGAATGTTGTCTCTGATTTTATCTTTGTCCTTTCCAAACTTTTTTACTTCAAATGCATTTAGGGTACCAAATAGTTGTTGGCATTCTGATATTGTTTTGTATAACCGGTAAATGGTATGGTTGTCATTGTTGGCAACATCATCTCCTTAGTCTTCACAGTCCATCGATAGTAAGTAGACCGGAAAGCAGTGAGTAGACCAGAAAATAGTAAGAAGATCAGGTAGCGTTGAGTAGATTAGCACAGAAGAGGTTCACCGGCTAATCAAAGAATAGACTAGTATACAAGAGGAAATTGGCTAGACAGGTTTTGATTGGTACACCAAAAGAGTCAATAACCGATAAACTAGTAACGTTCAATTACATCCAGCTAAATCGAGAGTCTTCACATCTAGCTAAATTGAGAGTCTTCTCCAGTCAACCGGTGGACTTACCGGCATGTTCGACTATGTTGACAGAGATTCCTACATGATTTTAGAGGCATAGTTTAAGGTCTGACAATAGAATTTTGAAAGGTATGTTTTGGAGGGAAAGTTGGTGATAGACTAAAGGGTCTATAAATACACATATCTCATTCTTGAGATGGTTGTTGTCGAGATGAATGAAGATAATGTGAAAGTGGACACATGGGGAGTTTAAGAGACTGTAGAACCGAATGATAGAAGGTCGGTAGAGTGGAGTTTCACATAGTGGTGACTCAAGTGACAGAGGACTAGCAGTGTGATATTCAAGGATCAACAAATCGACAGAAGGCAGAGTTGATAGTGCATTCAGGAAATCAAAGTTGTGTAGAATAGACACAACTGATGCAGATCTAATGTGGTTCTTCAGTGTGATTTGATCAGGCTAATGAGTAGTAGTTTTAGCATATCATTCATCTATTTCTTTCTAACAACTGCAACATAACTCCCTTAACCAGGTGGACTTTAATAGGTCCCATTGTAAAAATCCCTTAACCAAGTAACATCTTGATTGATGTTCTAAGTCCTTTAACCAGGTTACCTTTAACAAGGTAAAGGCACTAACCAGCCTTGATCAAAATCCCTTAACCAGGTGGCACCTAACAGTGGCTTTATAATCTCCTAACAGGGATGGCTCTTAACCAGGCGTACTCCAGAAGAGTACAAATTTTGTGAGTTCCTACTCACACCATGGTTTTCTCCCTATTAGGTTTCCACAAGATAAATCTATGTGTCATTGTGTATCTTTTCATGTATGCTTAATCTTATGCAGTAAATGTTTACCTTGATGAATGATAAATTAGTTCAAACTTAAAGTAAAAGTTTCAATTGGTAAAACCAGTAAAGTGTTGATTCACCCCTCCCCACTCAACATCGATTGGGACTAACAATAGTTGCTCTCCAGTCAACTTCTTCAGATCATAGGTTTCTTCAATCATTGAGATCTTATCATTGTAACTCATTGGTAGTGTCATCAAGATTTTGTCAATTACATCTTCATCATTCAAGGTTCCTTTAAGTTCTCTGATTTCATTCACTGTATTGTCAACCTTCTCAAAGCATCTTACTATGTCTTCTCCTTCTTCCATCTTTAGTTTTTCATATCTTCTCTTAGTTGTTAGCCTCTTTGTCACCTTGACTCTCTCATTTCCTTCATAGATATCTTTTAACTTCTATCAAACATCATAAGTAGTATTTGAAGGAATAAATTTTGTCAATTTAGTTTCTGATAATGTACTAAAGATAGCATACCTTTCTTTTCATTTTCTTCATAGGCTTGAATCTCATCCGGAGTAGTAAGGTCATTTGTCGGTTTAACATATTTAGTCTTCACTCCCTTGCAAGTGTTGTAACCTAGAGAAACTAGATAACCTCTTATCTTTACATTCCAAAAACTATAATCAGATTCTTGAAAGATAGGAATAGATAATTTTTGTGTCATCAGATTAGGAACTACCTCAAGCGATTAAGCTCTATATCAAGGAATCAAATCTCTGATACCAATTTTTGAATATCTGAGCAATTGAGAGGGGGTTGAATCAGTTGAAAATTAAAAATCTTCTTTAAACTTTTTTTCACAAATTTGGAATGACTAGCAGAATTAATCAAAATAGATAAATCATGAAACCATATGCATATGACAGAACAGACACAAAGAACACCTAAATTTATGTGGAAAATAGATAAAGCATGAAACCATATGCATATGACTAAACATACACAAAGAAAACCTGAATTAATCAAAGATAGGAATAGATAATTTGTGTTCCATCAGATCGGGATCTACCTCAAGTGGTTAACCTCTATATC